>NC_139031.1:68922198-70122198 GCF_964662115.1 Mustela nivalis
GGGAGAGAGAATTAAGTTTGCTCCACATTGAATGGGGCTTAAACTCACGACCCTGAGATCATGACCTGAGCTGAGATCAAGATTGGGACGCTCAACTGACTGAGCCACCCAGGGGCCCTGGATACCAATTCTAAAGTTGTTCACTCTTAAATAAAAATTATACACAACCCCGAAAACGTGCATCTGGAGAAAGCATTTTTATAAAGACACTTTGATTTTATATCAGAACAATGATATTCCCTATTTTTTGGGCTACAGCCACTGAGCTGTAGAAAGGGGAAGTGACCTTACTGAAGACTACTTAAGGCAGGAATGCAGCTGGGGCTCCTTCACTGGCTCCAGGGTGCATCTCTGTCCTATACTGAAAAGCAATGCTTACCTGATGAGAATACGTTCAACACTCCTTCCTCCTCGGCCACCCATAAAGAAAATGGACACCACACATTCAAACCCAAAGAAACGAGAGAAACTCCTCTGATTATAACCATTCTTCAGGATAGGTCCCTTGCCATTCACTCAGCTATCTGCCCAAAAGAGTTACCTGCGTTTCCAGCACTCACGGCTTCAGGTCTTATCGCTGCTCCACTTCGCAGCCAACTAACTCATCTGTTTTGTCTGTGTCAAGCCTTCCTTATGACTCTGACTGTGTCATCTGTTGCATGTCTAGTTCCCTAGGTCTTCAAAAGGAAATAATTTCTCCCTTGAACATCCATAATGGCTGATCCAAATCTTTATGATTCCCAGCACTCCCTTAGGTGGGTGTGGTTCTCAGTCGGCAAAAGTAACCTTGACTTGTAGGAACCAAGTGTGATTTATCATGGCTTCCATCAAAATAGGGCCTTGGCAGGAGGCAAAGCTGCTGGAGTGTGCCCTTCAACCATAAAAATAATTCTGAAGAAATATTTCCAGTGAGTGAGCGGTGACTGGAGTTTTTCCTGGTGGATCCTTCAACTGTGTTGCATGTGGATCGCCTACAGACAGGCAGAGTCAATGTGGGTCACAATCTGCTACTTGGTAGTTCATATCCATCATCAGCTGGTCCTTGGAGCCACTACTCAATGTTTTAGTAATTTGTCACATAAATACTTTGCATTTATAGTTTGTTTTGTCCACACGTAGAATCATTATTCCCAAATTATAAATGATTAAGAGGGTCTTGCTTAACATAGACATTCAAATATATGCTGAATGAATATTAACTCAAAATACATAATAGTGTGGAAACAGAACTGCAAGGCAAAGACAATGTCTTACTGAAAGATTCCAGGGGTGCCTGGGTGGCTCAGTTAGTTGGGTGTTGGACTCTTACTTTCGGCTCAGGTCATGATCTCAGGGTTGTGCTCAGTGCAGAGCCCATTTGAGATGCTTTCTCCCTCTGCCCCCCTCCCTGCTTGCTCACATGCTCTCAAAAATAAATAAACTTTTTAAAATAAGATTTTATTTATGTATTTATTATTTATTTGAGAGGCAGAGGGAGAGAGAGTACAAGGGGAGGCAGAGGAAGGAGAAGTAGACTCCCTGCTGAGCAAGGAGCTGGATATGAGACTTCATCCCATGACCTGAGTCAAAGGCAGATGCTTAACCAACTGAGCCACCCAGATGTGCCTAAATAAATAAATCTTACAAAAAAAAAAAAAAAAATTCCAGTGGCAAGCAGTACCTAAAACCTGGTTAACTGTTTATTAGTCTGTGTTGTGTTGTGCATGGATATACAGAAAGCGCTAATCATGACTAAGGCACTTAATCTAGGGAGTCCCTTCATTTGCAGGGAGGTTTCAGGGTTTCTGGCAGAAGAGAAAGAAGATCAATGCAATACTGTGAACACCGGATTAGGAGGAAGCAGAGCTATTCATGAGGCTCTTCTGCCACAGGGAGGCCATTCAACCCTTTGGGGTCTTGGGTGCCCATACTCCTGGCTGTCAGACCCAGCGGCTGCACTCAGCTCCCTCTGGCATGCCTGATCTGGGCTCGAGTTCAGCAGATGGCAATGACCTCCTAAGCCCTCCTGCCCCAGTGCTACCTGCAGCAGCAGCCTCTGCAATCCTGTGTATGGGTAGCAGGACCTCAACATTTTGTTACACTTTGTCCTTATTGTCTAACGAACAGGGGCGGGGTGGCAGACAGCAAAAAGAAATACAATATTTGTGGGGTGCCTGGGTGGCTCAGTCTGTTAAGCACTTAAGCGTCTGACTTTGGTTCAGGTAGTGATCTCCCGGTCTTAGGATAGAGCCCTACAGCAGGCACATGCGCGCTCTCTCTCTCTCAAATAAATAAATAAATAAAACCTTAAAAAAAAAAATACGATACATTTAATAACAGGTTCCACACACCTTTTGCCTTTTGGTTGAGACATGCCTGGAAATCATTAGTTAACTAAATCCTTAGCCAAACCAGTTGCTGCTTTTTTTTTTTTTTTAAGTTTATTTATTTATGTAAGTAATCTCTATACCCACAACCCCAATGTCAAGAGCTGTATGCTCTACTGACTGAGCCAGCCATGTGCCTCCCAACCAGTTGCTTCTGGACTTAATCTGTAAACTATGTTCAGCATTGAGAGTGATACACAAATTTGAAAACCTGATGATGCTAATTTCTACTATTCATTGAGTGCTTACTCTGCTAAGTGCTTAACAGACAGGACCTCGCTTGACCCACTGAAATGGCTGCTATTTACAACCCCTCTTTCATAGATGAAGAAACACCAGAGAGGTTGGTCTCAATGCAGTGTCACACAGCCACTTGCCAGTGGGGTGAGGAGCTGAGCTCTGCCAGCAGACTGCCTCGCTCCACGACTTGTTGGTGAGAGAATCTTTAACAAGTTCTTGAAATTCTCTGTGCTTCACTCTTCATCCATAAAATGGAGATAACAGTAGCACTCCACTTCATGGAGTGGAGTTTATTTCAAAGAATGAAGTAAAGCCTATGAAGCGCTCACCTCAGGGCCTGACTCACACCAAGCACATACTAAACTTTAGCTGCTTTATTATGAGCAATGCCTGAAATGCTGGAAACATAGGAGCAATGTCTGCCTGTAGAGGCTGTTCTAGACTACACAGATTCTGGGCTACTGACAACATAAAAGGTACACACAGAGTATCACACTTGAGTTTTTCAGTGTTTGGTCCACTTGGGTCAGCTATGAAGCACTAACTCGTGCCATTGCCCCCCACAAAATAGTTCATACCCCAAAATATCAACAGCATGTAATGGCTGCTGCCTATGTCAGGACCGCCAGGCTTTGGAAGCTGTTTCTGTGTTGCAACCCCTTTCCTAAGCCTTCTGGTTCAAAAATAATGATATGTCATGTCTCCCGCCAAAGGAGCAGGTTGTCTATGGGCTCTGGCCCTAGGAAACCTGACTTCCTCACTCTTTTATCAAAATATTTTGGACTCTCTCTCACCATCTGCTTCTAGTAGATGTTAATCCCCGCTACTGTCCTAATTCCTCTCACTTCTGCTTAAAGGCATTTTAGAATCTCTCTGCCTCCCCAACCCACTAGATATCAAGTCTCTACTCCCTCTTTCGTCCAAGTCCCTGTTTTGTGCGTCTCCCACAGTGACTGTCACAGTGACGTAGGTGGCTCATGCTTTCATGACTCCACACTATACAACAGCATTTTAAAATACTTAAAAATACCATGTTTCAATAAGCAACTACCCCTCCTATCTCAGCTCTGGATGAAATGTTTTATACCTTCCACGTACGGGGAAAACTAGCTTAGAAAAGAACAAAATACAGGGTGCTTGGGTGGCTCAGTCGTTAAGCATCTGCCTTCAGTTCAGGTCATGATCCCAGAGTCCTGGGATGGAGCCCCACATCAGGCTCCCTGCTCATTGGGAAGCCTGCTTCTCCCTCTCCCACTCCCCCTGCTTGTGTTCTGTCTCACTGTCTCTCTTTCTCTCTCTCTCTGTCAAATAAATAAATAAATAAATAAATAAAACCTTTAAAAAAAGAAAAGACCAAAGAATAGTCACACATTATACAGAGGAGCAGAGACATTTGGACAAATCCAACATTTGGCAGCATATCATACAACAAGCCCAAATTGTCCCTCAGTAACTCTATAGATGCTTACCTTGTAGAAGATTGATTCTGCAGTGATTATAGTGGAAACAGACTCAGGAGCTTTGATAGGCTAGGGGAAAAAAAATAAAGTAAAAATATTAGCACATTCCTAGTGTGTATGTGTGTGTAGCATATATAGGCATTTTTCCAGTCATATACAAGAGTTCTATGACTTAAGAAATACTAAATCTGTTGCTCGTTGACAAGAAGTGCAATAAAAAGCTGAATGATTTTCTGAATGTTGTGGCAAAGCACAGTCTGAGTAATTCTATGGCTATTTCTACTACCATCAGCTTAAAAAGTTTCTGAGAACTAAAGCATAAGCTTCTAACATTGCTGCTGAGATCTATCTCAAGTGCTCTCGAAGCTTCATTACATACTAACATTGGGTTGGAAACAATATCCTGGCTCTGAAGGCCTGGCCATAACAGGAGTGGAAGGCATAAAACATGTGTAGGTGAACACAAGGTGAAAAAGTGTCTCCTTGAAGACGTTTTCCATCTCAACTGAACAATGGAACCACCTGGGGATCAGCTAGTCATCAGAAGTAACTTTCCAGTGAGGCTGAACTCAGCTTACATGAAACTTCCTTAGAGTACTAAGTCGTTTGCCACCACCCAGCCATTACTGCCATCCCTTCTTAAGCTGTAGTACATGCTTACATGCCACAACACAAAAACCAGGTCTCCCCAAACGTGTCTTGGGAACAACCTTGACGAGGGGTTGCTAGCAAAACAGATACTAAAATAATTGCAGAGCAGACTCCGCCACACAGAGGAGGAAACTGTGTGAGCGATACGCCTATAGTCACATGCATTTACTTAACACGCTTTGTCAAGAGGTGCCTCATTCTAAGAAAACCAAATTATAAAAGTCTTAAACCAGTTAAGGGCAACTATTCTGATTAAGAATCGGCACAAGAATTTACTTATGTTTCACAAATGAATATGCCCATCTTCAGAAATGCCTTCACTGGTAAGGGAAGCATTCCTGTTCTGAAAGGAAAGAACACCAACCTGAGGTTTAAAAAAGTAGGCTACAAAGCACCATCCACTGTGTATGACCATTTTCCCCTTGTGATACAAAAGTACTGAGAGTTTATTACAAAAACAGGTGCTTTCAACTACCCCCAGCACAAGTTTTTCCAACCATCCAGTTTTTACTGTAGAAGAAAGGTTTGGCAATATTTTTGATTCACATTCATCAACTGATTATCATAAGTCAATAAGATACATTTTCTGGGGCTGTAATAACAAACAAATATGGAAATAAATGAGTTCTAGTATTATTTATTTTGATCTTTAAAGAATAAAAAAAAAAATTTTCTCCTAATATATCCGACCATATCAAGAAACATAATCCCATCTCCTTGCGGAAAGGACGCAATCAGATGCATTCAAGGTTTATGTTTCTTTTAGACTCAAATTTTATATTTTCCAGTGGAAAAAATTATAAGCTAAAAAAAGAGAATGGATATTATTAACTATAAATAGTAAGCTTCCAGCAACAGAGCTCACTTTTAGGAAGTGCGGACCACTCCCCAGAATACCGCAGAAATGCCGGAAGAACCGATGAGAGATGAAGGCGCTGACAGGACACACTACACACACAATGCCATTACTGTAAGACACTGTCCACAATCATCTTACGTTTTTTAATTTAAAAATATGTCTTCTCCCTTTTCCTTTCGTGGAAACTTTCTTTTCAGCAGCTGGAGCAGATTTGTATTTAGTGTTTCTGAGCCGAGCAGACCTCCTGTGAATTTCCTGCTTACTCTGTTACATAAACAATTAAAGAACAAAAAAAGATAAATAAAATTGCAGAAAGATTGCTGTCCCGATGCCACCATCTTACAAGGACTTCAGAGTATCCACCTAATGCTATTTAAAAATTAAGTAAGAATGTGGCTTTTCTATTTACCCTGTTGTAATCCCAGAACTGGGCTAATCAAAACAGGGAGGGCCCCAGACAAGCATCTCCAGAGCCTCCAAAAAGGTGTGAAGTACTTACAATAGGTCACGGGAGAGGTGGGCCAGGAAGTCTAGGCCAAGGCAAGAACTATTTGTTGTGTTTATAGTGCAGAACATCCCTTAACAACTCAGCTCCCCAACCCCCGGGAGCGGGATAGGTATGGACCTTTCTACGATGGAATACTTACGCTGCCAATTAAAACAATGACATGGTAATCTCACTTAATAACATTAACTAATTAAATAAACTTTAACAGGGAAAGTGGGTCCAGTAGCATGACCCGTTTACGTGTGTGTATACGTGTGTGTACTGAGAGGTCTGGTTACTACCGCAAATGTGATTACGACGACGGGGATTTCTGAAGGGTTTTAAATTGTCTTGCTTCTTTACATTTCCAAATTCCCACTATAACAAAAGGTGCTAGAATGGGCCAAATCAGGGAAGATCTCATCGTGGGTGGGAGCAGGCGCACCTCTCTAGCAGGGTCACCGTGATCCGGGAGAGCCCACGCGCGCGCCCCGTCCCCGCTCGGCTGATCTCCGCCCATCCCACGCCCGGTCGGCCTCCGCCCGCCAGAGGGGCCGAAGGAACTCACCTGCTTGCCGCCCCCGCCCCCGTTGCTCTGCGGAGGGGCGGCCGAGGTGCTGGCGAAGGTCGCCGCGCCGAAGCCGCCACCGCCGCTGCTGCCCCCAGTCCCACCAGTCGCCCCCGAGCCGGCGCCCCCGCCGCCCGCGCCGCCCCGGCCCGTGCAGTGGTGGCAGAGGATATCCCCCTGCGGGCTCTTCTTCCACATGGAGGACGACGTGGTCTTGCAGACGCTGCAGGTGGGCTTCAGGCCCAGGGGCATCGTGGCGGGCTCGGGCGGCCCCCGCGGGCGCAGCGACACGGGAATGGCGACCGCCGGCCCGGGCCGCCCGCTGGTCGGCCCGCCACTCCCAGCGACAGGAAGAGCGGCGCGGCCGCCGAGCTGTCCACGCAGGGACCCGAGGGCGGCCGCTGCCCCCTGGAGGCGGGAAGGCGGTTCCACCCGCTCTGCGACCGGCAACAGCCGCGGGCGGCCCCCAGCGCCGGGAGGCGGGCCCGGGGGCGGGGCCTGGCCTGGAAGGCTTCCGGCGATGGGTGGGGCCTGAACGGCGCCGGCCTCCGCAGCCCCCCGACCGGAAGTGCCCCGTCCGGAACGTCTGAGGTGGACTGTAGCTCGGACCTGGTAGCCTTCTGGGGAAAGATGTTGCACAGTTTTTGGCTTTGGGCGTGGGATTGGCAGGTAAAATGCAGAACGCCAAATTAAATTCGAATTTCAGACAAGCAACGATTAATATTTTGATATGCGTGTATCCCACGCAGCATTCGTTGTTTACCGGAAATTCAGATTTAGCTGGGTGTGCTGGATTTTTATTTGCTAAATCTGACATTCCTGCTGTGGACGCCTTTACACTCCTAAAAATTATAATTTAGACCCTCAAGTACTTTTGTTTATATGAGTTGTATCCATGGACATTTATGCATTAGAAGTGGAAACAGGTTTAAAGCCGACAATGTCAAGCACATGTGCCTTAGCCATTGGGTGACGATGTTATCAAAGATCCTGTAGCCTCTGATCAGCACGCCCGTGATAGCATCAGAGTGGAAAGACAACGGGTTTGGCCAAGAGAGCATTATGACAAGCCAGCTCCCCTCTTTTTAATGTGGCTCCAGAACAAGCCTCACCAGGGAAAGGAGTCTCTGCTTTTCAGCCTCACTTCGTAGCTTAGTGGTTGCATACCTGTTTTCAGGATCCTGGGTTTTCGAGACTTGATACACTTGGAGACATCCCAATGAATATGCTGGTGGCATGGCCCAGGGAGAGAAAGAAGAAAACTTGTATTGAATGCCTACGATGTCACAAAACCTCATTTAGTGCTTCTGACAACCCTGAAAGAAGCTACTACCCCGATTTTATTTAAACTGATGATCAATGGAGGGACCATGATTCCTATCCTTGGCAGACACAACTTCTGCTCTGACACCACATCCCAAGGCCCTCAAAGAGCCCTGGGGCCTGGGCTGTGGCTCAGGCATTCTTGCTCTGAATCTAGGTTTCCCCAATAGTAGAACGAAATACTAACCACTTTCCAGGACCTTCGTGGGAATTAAGACCAACTGTAAAAGTGGTTGAGGAAAATAGATAAAGACTGTTGTCTCCTTGTTTTAGAACCATTCACCCAGTGAAAGGCGTCTAGGGGTCGCGGTGAGGAGTCCATAAGTTAGTACATGTGAGGTTGTAATCATCTTCTACATAAATTTCTTGCACCCTAATGCATGTCTCCATCTCCTAGTGCATACTTCTCTTTGTACTTCACCCACATATTACTCCCTCTCATTCACAGAGAACCTTGACCCCTGGCTCACCAGCTTCCTCTCCATCATAGGACACCATCCTGGGTTGGGTCAACATCCACATGAACACCCAAACCCTGTTTCCTCCATTCTTTCGCAGCCTACATCTCCATCTCCTGTTTTTGTCAGTTCCATAGCTTCCAGTCATGCCCTCCACCCTTCTGAGATCATCAGGAAGAACTCCATTTTTTAACCTCTTGTATCACAAAGTAACTCTAACCACCAAATCAAGAAATAGAATGTTACCCCCACAAAACCCCCACTTGCCCCTTACCCAGAGATAACAGCTACACTGACTTCTGCCATCATAGATTTTGTAGAGTCCCTTTGGTTAAGAAAGTTCCCTTCTATTTCTATTTGTATAACAAATGTGTACAATTTATCAAATGGCTTTCTCTGTGAGATTATCATAATACTTTTTCTTCCTTATCTGTTAATGTGTTGATTACAGGGATATATTTCTGAATGTTAAATTAACATTACAACTCCTGGAATGAGCCCAACTTGGTTGTGATATACTATCCTTTTCACATATTGCTGGGTTTGGTTTACTAATAATTTTAAGATTTTTTGCATCTATGTTCATGAGTAAGATGGGCTTATAATTTTCCTTTCTTATAATATCTTTGTCAAATTTTTGCATCAAAATTATGTTGGCCATGGGGCGCCTAAGTGGCTCAGTGGGTTGAAGCCTCTGCTTTTGGCTCGGGTCACAATCCCAGGGTCCTGGGATCGAGCCCCGCATCGGGCTCTCTGCTCAGTGGGAGGCCTGCTTCTCTTCCTCTCTCTCTTTGCCTACCTCTCTGCCTACTTGTGATCTCTGTCAAATAAATAAAATCTTTAAAAAAAAATTATGTTGGCCAAACTAAAGACTTTGGATTTCATCCTGGGTGACACAGGAAACTAACTGAGGTTCTTCTGTGGGCTGATATGAAAGCATAAAGGAAAGAAAGCAATTTATAGAACAATGTATAAAATATGATCACTTTATGTAAATTTAAAAGCTGTACGTGTGTGATGAATACTTGTTTTAGTCCATTAGAAAACTGTTGTCAATGTATGGTTACAGAATTGGTGAGGGAGACTTTCACTTTTCGTTTTGTATTGTTTGAATTTTTTTCACTACATCATCTGCTCCTTTTATTAAAAAAAAAAGAAAAAGAAAATATCTAATGGGAGGGGCACCTGGGTGGCTCAGTGGGTTAAGTCTCTGCCTTCAGCGTGGGTATTGATCTCAGGGTCCTGGGATCAAGCCCTGCATTGGGCTCTCTGCTCAGAGGGGAGCCTGCTTCTCCCTCTCTCTCTGCCTGCCTGTCTACTTGTGATCTCTCTCTCTCTCTCTGTCAAATAAATAAACAAAATCTTAAAAAAAAAAAAAGTAAGAAAAGAAAATATCTAGTGGGAAAAAAAGGAAACAACAGCAGTTTTTCAGCCTTAAAAATCCTCTCCTAGCTGGAGATAGCGGTGTACAGTGGTTTGGGTCTCCTTCAAGGACTGGTGGCTGGACATCCTCACGCAGATCTGGTCACTGTCTGTCGAGTGAGGATGGTATTGCCCACCTCAGGGCTGTGTGAAGATTTGATCAGTTCTTGTGCTTGGCTTTTCCTAAGTCAGTAAGTGGGCTTCTCCAAGCAGCAAAGCCATTAAGTCCTGTGCAGACTGCGCTAGAGCATAATAGAGCCATGTACCATGGTTGCAAACAGGGCTGCTAGGCAAAGAATGTGATGGGGCCAGGAGCGGAGGGGCAAGTTGGGAGGTGAGGGAATGGGTGCGAGGAAAGAACTCAAGAAGGCAACTCAATGAAGTCCGTAACCCAATCCCCTGCTTCCTTCCTGGGACCTCAGAAAGAGCATGAACCACAACCATCCAGGCTGGGCTCCCCAGTGCCCAGGTGCCAGTGAGAGATCTCAGACTGAAATAAAATCAGAGAGAGAGAGACTCAACCTGGAAGCAGGGAAAGGGTTCAACTGTACACAGAGACAATCTGTGCCTGCGGGGATGCCTGAGAAAATTCTACTCACCGTGTGTGTGTGTGTGTGTGTGTGTGTGTGTGTGTGTGTGTGTGATATAGAGAGCCAGCAAGCGCTGTAAAGACAGCCTGGTTTCAAAGAGAATACTGTGCATCTTGTTTTGTGTCCTGGTGGGTATGGTTACTGTGGGACTCCTTGGGCACTCAGACCCTTGTCCTGTGCAGCTCCAGGGCAGAGCACCTGCGTCTCTGCTTACTTACCTGTCAGGCGAGGATGACAAGAACACAACCCTCCCAGGATCACAGTGAGGAGTCGGTAAGTTAGTACATGTGAGGTTGTAAACACTTCTACGTTTGGTAAGTGCCGGGTTAATGTTGATTCTGAGTCCAATAGGAGAGGAAGACGAAGCTTTTTTTTTTTTTTTTTTATCAGATCAGTCAAGTCTTTGGTTATACCCTCCTGACAGGTAACCTTGGGAAAATGTTAATTAACTCAAATCATCTACGCAGAACAAACTAGGGAGAGAGACTGTGGATGGGACAGAGCGTGAGTGGGACCTGTGACACTGCCAGCAGGTGCAGGAGAGGAGTGCCCAGGCAGATATGCTTGCCAGCCTTTTTCTTTTTCATCCTCAGCAGGGGCTTCATGCTGTCCATCTCTCACTCCAGACATACCTTCCCTGTGAGAACCCAATGCCATCACTTTGTTGTGCGGGTGTCCCACGGCTCTCAAACCGTACCCTGTCCTTGGGCTGTTCCCTCTCCCTGGAATGTGCTCCCTCCCAAAGCTTCCCACCCCAGCCTGTCCTCTCCAGAATCGGCTCAGGATGCCTCTCCGGTTCTCCAACCTCCTGACATAGCTTCCCTGCTCTGTCCCTTCCTTTGCATTCATGTCTCCTCCAGGGGACTGTGAGCATGCGAGGACAGGAAGCTGAGCTTTCTTCTTCTTTGTGTTTCTTCTCTGCCCTGCACACAGTAGGCATGCCCTGATGGGCAGTTTAACGGGCGGGTTAATACATCAGTCAGCCTGTTCTCAGAAGCAGTCTCCATTCAGGACAAGCATCTGTCCCCAAGCCTCTCCTTGCTGTCCGGCTACCCCGTCGTCTGACTTCTCTCACCCGGCAGCCTGAATCAGGCTTCCCAGGTTCATTGGCTGGCAGCCTGGGGGAGGCATCTCCCTATACCATGGAGGGTGGGGGTGCGTTATCATCCCCCAGAAAAACCAATACCTGCTTTGTCAGAACCAAGTTTTACTTATTTGAAATAATTGTTCAGGGTCCCTAATGGGGTTTCTGAAGTATCTTCCTCCTGCTCAAGAGAAGGACACCAGGTCTTCTGGAAGCCTTGGGCTAAGGGTTTAGGACTCTGACATGTCATTGGCTTTGGAGGTTCAGGCGTAGGCCTCCCTGAGACTCAACACACAGCCTAGACCACTAGGAGTCTCAGCAGATAGACTTGACTGGGAGCCCCTCTTCTAGGCCACAGGACCCCTGGCCCAGCTAGTGCTCCAACTGCCACTCCCCTAACTGTCACTCAGAACTTCCTTCTCAGCCCCAGGGCCCGCCTGTCCTTGGGATGACCACTGGCTCTGGAGGCAAGAAAGCATTCTGAGGACCAGGTGAATGCCTCATTTTATGATTAAGGTGCCAGCCAACTGTAGCTTCATGAGGAAAACTCAGCTGCCTTTGATTTTTGTTTGGTTGTTTTTGTTGTTGTTGTTTGTTTTAAGATTTTAGTTATTTATTTGACAGGCAGAGCTCACAAGGAGGCAGAGAGGCAGGCAGAGAGAGAGGAGGAAGCAGGCTCCCCGCTGAGCAGGGAGCCGGACGCGGGGCTCCATCCCAGGACCCCGGGATCACGACCTGAGCCGAAGGCAGTGGCTTTAACCCACTGAGCCACCCAGGCGCCCCAATTTTTGTTTGATTTTGGTTTTGAGTGCTTTGAAACTCTCTTGCTGCTTCTCCCTGTTCTGATTTGTAGGACCGCCAAGGAGGAAACCAGTTTGGGTGTTCCGGCACCTTTCAGTGCTTCTCAGCTGAGTATGAGGACGGTTTTCCTCAGAGGAGCTCTAGATTTTATCAAAAAGAGAAATATTTCTTTTTCTCTTCAAAATGTAAATATCTTTTTTAGTATAAATAATAAATGCTCATTATAAAAATTCATACAACTCAGAGTGTACTCCCCAGCTCTGCAGTGTTAGAGATAACTATATTAACAGTTTGTCCTACATCTCTTCAGCTTCTGGAAATGTGTATGTGTGTGGTATATAAGACATGAAAGCGATCCTACTACATATTATTCTCTACTAGAGCTTTTTTTACTCAACAGTGTGTCGGAGGGAACTATTAACATCAATCCATATATACCTACCTTTTCTTTACTAAAATCAATTTGACCATTTCTTAAGGATTGACTTAGTCTGTTTAAAATTTTTTTTTTTTTGCAATTACAGTGAATAATGTAATGAACTGTCTTAAATATATATCATTGCCTATTTGTGTGGGTAGTTTTATGGGGTAAGTTCCTGAAAATGTAACTGTTGGGTATAAAGTAATGCACATTTTGAATCTGATGCTGCCAAATTACAGACAAAAGAAAGGTTTACACCCCCGTCAACTGCTCGATGTTATCTCAAGGCTGACTTAGGCTCCAGGCACAGGAGGCACAGTTGCGTAGGGCCCGACATGGGTTTAAGGGTCATGAAAATAATTCAATTTCTTTTACAATCAGGAGGAAAAAAGTGAATATAATAATAATAATGAATAAATAATGTATAATGAATAAAGCCTGGATTGTATTTTTTTATGCCAGTGCAGCCATAAAATATACATCTAAATATTTTTTTATAGAAAGAGTACCCTCAAAGGCAAATGTATATAGAACCCCCACAGGTCAGAATGTGGCCCTGGGTTATCCATTTCTCCACACCCTTGCAACTCTGAAAATTATCTGTTTTGCTTTTGGTGGGAAAAATGTACATAATTGTTTTTATTTGCGTTTCTTTGTTATTTGTGAGGTATTACCTCCTAAATTTATTGACCACTTTAAGTTCCTTTATGAATTGCCTATTAACATTCTTTTCTCATCTTTCTGATGAGTTGCTCATCTTTTCCTTGTTAAAAACTTCTTTTTGGGCACCTGGGTGGCTCAGTGGGTTAAAGCCTCTGCCTTCAGCTCAGGTCATGTCAAATACATACATTAAAAAAAAAAAAAACCTTAAAAAAAAAACTTCTTCTTACAGTATAGTAAACATTGAATGCTTTATTTTCATACTTTTGCATTTCAGAGTTATTGGTCTCTCTCTCTCTTTTTTTAAGATTTTATTTATTTATTTGACAGACAGAGATCACAAGCAGGCAGAGAAGAGAGGCAGGCAGAGAGAGAGAGAGAAGCAGGCTCCCTGCTGAGAAGAGAGCCCGATGTGGGGCTCGATCCCAGGACCCTAGGATCATGGCCTGAGACAAAGGCAGAGGCTTTAACCCACTGAGCCACCCAGGCACCCCTACTGGTCTCTTTTTGTAATATTAAAGAGTGCTTCTTGTACACCAAACCTGGCAAAAATTTCCTTTATGGTATCACTTTTGCAAGGCTTACAAAAATACTTGTTGATATTTTCTTGTAGAATATCTATGGCTATTATTATATAATATCAACAAAAATACTTGTTGATATTTTCTTGTAGAATATCTATGGCTATATATTATTATAGAGATTTTTTTTTTTAAGATTTTATTTACTTATTTGACAGACAGAGACCACAAGTAGGCAGAGAGGCAGGCAGAGAGAGAGAGAGAGGAGGAAGCAGGCTCCCGCAGAGCAGAGAGCCCGATGGGGGGCTCGATCCCAGGACCCCTGGGATCATGACCTGAGCTGAAGGCAGAGGCTTTAACCCACTGAGCCACCCAGGCGCCCCGCTATATATTATTATATAATATCATCTGGAATGTTATTTTTGTAAAAAATGTGAGATAGTTATTGAACTTTGTTTTCTAAGCACAGCTACTTGTTCCGATACCATGGGACAATAATTTGAAATGTCACCTTTAAAAAAATTTTTTTTGAAGATTTATTTATTTATTTGAGAGACAGAGACAGAGAATGAGTGGGGTCGGGGAGGAGCAGAGGGAGAGGAAGAGAGAAGTTTAAGCAGACACCCCTCTGAGCACAGAGCACAACAGGGGTTCAAGCTCATGACTCTGAGATCATGACCAGAGCCCAAATCAAGAGTCAGACACCACCAACTGAGCCACCCAGGCACCCCCCTTTATCAAATTTTAAATTTGCGTATACACATGGGTCTATTTCTTACAACTCTTCCATCCCATCGATCCGTTTATCTATTGACATACTACAACCATGCTTTTTATCCTGTAGCTTCATGACGTTTTGGTTTCCAATAAGGTAAGTCAGTACTCCCCAGCTCCCCAGAATCCTTCACTTTCAATTTTCTTCTTGATTATGCTCATATATTTACTCTTTCTGATGAAGTTTTGAGTTATGTTTGCAAGTATGAAAAATAAATCCCAGTGAATTTTGTAAAATTTATAGGTTAATTTGAGAAGGACATGTATATAAAATGGAGTCAGCCTTTCCAAGAGTGTGGCGTTCTGTTCAGACCTTCTTTTTATGCCATTCCCGATTGGACTATGGTTTGCCCAAGCCCTGGCCTTCTCGGCAATCTTCTCAGACTCCTCTTTGTGAGGCAGGAACAGGGGCTTGTCTGAGTCTTCATGTCTTTGTGAAGCTAATGGGAGGCTTTTCTTTGCCATTTTTGGTTCATTTCGTACTGGTTTTCTAAGAACTGTCCTCTGTATCAGAGCCACCGTAACTTTTCATCTGGATTTCTGGTCTCTGCTTATTCTGGTCCTTTCTCCACACTGTGCCCATTACAGCCTTTTTTTTTTTTTTTTTTTAAAGATTTTATTTATTTATTTATTCATGAGAAACAGAGAGAGAGAGAGAAGGAGAGGCAGAGGGAGGGGGAGAAGCAGGCTCTCCGTGGAGGAGGGAGCCCGAGGCAGGACTCGATCCCAGGCCCCTGGGATCATGACCTGACTGAGGCACCCTAGTGCAGTCTTTCTAGTCAGATCTCCATGGTCTCCTGCTGGAGAAACTTCAGTAACTCCCCCATTGTATTAGTTACCTATGGCTGTCACAAACCACTACTAATATAGTGCCTTAAAACAATACAAACCTATTCTCTTTTTTTTTTTTTTTTAAAGATTTTATTTATTTATTTGACAGACAGAGATCACAAGTAGGCAGAGAGGCAGGCAGAGAGAGAGAGAGAGGGAAGCAGGCTTCCTGCGGAGCAGGGAGCCCGATGTGGGGCTCGATCCCAGGACCCTGAGATCATGACCCGAGCCGAAGGCAGCGGCTTAACCCGCTGAGCCACCCAGGCGCCCCCAAACCTATTCTCTTACAGTTCTGCAAGTTAGAAGTCCCAGATCGGTCTCACTGGCCTAAAAGTGCCAGCATTCAGTTTGGGAGGAGCTAGAGGAGAATACATGTCCTTGTCTTTCCCAGCTTGCTGAGGTCTCCTGCGTTCTTGGCTCATGGCTCTTTCCTCCATCACTAGAGACAGCAGCTCTATCACTCTGACCTCTGCTCCGGTTGTCACCTCTCCTTCTGTGACTCCAATCCTCCTGCCTCCCTCTCATAAGTATGATCATAAGGATGCCTGTGATTTAGGTGGGCCCACCCAGAGAGCCCAGGATCTTATTCCCACTTCAGAGTCCTTAGCTCATCACATTGGCAATGTTCCCTTTGCCATGTGAGGTGACATTCACAAGTCCCAGAGATTAGGGTGTGAACATCTTTGGGTGGGGAGGGCCATTCATTCTCCCTGCTGTGGCCATGGTCTGCAGGATGGATTTGCTTGCCAGTCACTCACTGACCTGCCCTAACTGGCCCTCTGTCTAACCTCATTCTTCTCTGGAACCTGCCCTCTCTGTTTCTTCCAGTTCTGGTCCAGGCTGCTTCCCTGCCTTAGAAAACCTTTCCCCATCTCCTCCTCCTACTTATCTTCCAGTCTTGGCTGAAACTTGACTTTCTCAGGATGCTTGTGACCACCTCTTCAAATGTCGTGCATGTTCCTCCAGACATTATGAGAGGCTCTTGTATCATCTTCCATAATTCCTGACCCTGCTTATTTTGGCTTTTATACCACTGCTTGTTTTATTATTTTCTCTTCCAAAATATAAGTACTTTGAAGGTGGAGGTGACTTGGGTAGCTCTACACTTGACACATAAGAGGGAACTTAGGAACTCCTTATGGATGAACTTATAAACATATTAATTTCATTATAAAACGCAAGCTATTTCACTCTATAGGCCTCATATTAAAAGTATTTGGTCATCATTTATCCAGTAAATATTTGTTAAGTATTGATTTGGTAAGTCCTGAGCTAAGGAAGTTACAGTTAAGAAAACATCATCTGAGGGGTGCATGGCTGGCTCAGTGGGTAGAGCATGTGACTCCTGATCTAAGAGTTGTGAGTTCAAGCCCCATGTTGGGTGTAGAGCTTACTAAAAAATAAAAAATAATTTTTTTTAATTAAAAGAAGAGAAAAGAAAAAATCATTTGAAAGTTACGAGGATGCTAAGATTGTAGTAGTTATGAGCTCAGGACTTGAATAACAATTCTCCCCCTCCAGGAAAATGGACTTGGAGGCCAGTGAAGCAACAGACTTTAGTTCTGGAGGTCATCATCATCTGGTTCGGAAAGCAGCAGATAGTAACGTCCAGATCAAGTCTGGTCAGTCCTCCACATCTGCACCTTCTGAGCCACAAAAAACTCTTGGGAATCCACATCCAAAGATGAGAGAGCAAAAGGATGTCTATGTGGTACAAATTTCAGATGAGACCACCCCAGATGAGAGCAATAATTTAGCCAGTTCATTCTCAGATGCATCGATCCGCAGAGGTGAGCATAAAATTACCTTTATGGAAGAGAAAAAGCAAGTGTTCTCTCAAAATGCTTCCACAGAGTGGATTGTTAGGAGGTTTAACTTGACCTTTAGTGTTTCCCAGTTATGCTTTACCATGAAACATGATACAGGGCTGCTGTGGGAGATGGCCCCTAAGTTGTCCAGGGTATTCAGAAATTCATAATAAACATATTATGGAAAATAATGTGTGGTTCCCTGAGGAAATATGAATTACTCACTGACCATAGAATGTTCTTACCTCCCTACGAGGTGATGCTATGATACTCACTTTAGTTTTAAAGCATATTAATTCAATGCCCCTAGATATTAATTTTGTATGGGAAATGCATTCAGCTGTGAGCAGTAGAAACCTAGAGAACTGTGGCTTCAATAAATGTCTTTTTCCTTCCATGAAATATGCAGTTCAAGGCATGACCAGTGTGTCCTCCTTAGACCTTCTTAGGGCTTGGACAACTTAAAGGTGGACTGTGAGCTTTGAGTCCCATTGTGTCTCCCTGCGGCTCTCATCACCCATCTTGTGGCTGGAAAGATGCCTTTGGATCCCTAGCTTTCCAGGTAGGGAAAGGCAAAGGTAAAGAAAGGCCAAGCCTGGTCTGCTGCCTCGAAAGCTCCAAGAGGTGCCATTCATGGATAAATGCCTGAGAGTAAGCCAAATATGACTTCTTTTCAGAGGCTTTCCTAGAACCATGCCCAAGAATTTCCACTTGCATGCCATTGACCCTGCTGGGATCTCACAGCCACCTCCATCTGTAGCTTTCTGGTTGGGCCAATTGTCCTTTTTAACCAGATAGGGATTGGGTAGTGAGGAAGCCAGGGAAAATGGAGCCATGAGCCACCTCTGCCCCCAGTGCCAGTTCTTCAGCACCGGGCGTTGTGTAAGAGGAAGAGTTTTGCATTTAGTCCTTACAACAACTCTGTACATAAAGGCATTGTAGTGTCATTTAACACATGAGGAAATCAGGTGAAGACCTACTCACCACCATTGGAGTTAGTTATTTGGGTTTGTCTCTCCTGGAGAGCAGAGACTGGGCCCTGTCCCACTTAAAAAAAAAATTATATGGTATGCCAAAAAATGAAAGTCCTATGGAAACAAAGGGAAAGGATAGCAGGGTAATGGATGAAAAGCTATGGTGTTAGGGAGCTATCACTGTTTAAAGCAGCTTTATACAATTTACAGATCATAAAATTCACCCTTTTTTAGGGTACAATTCAACTATTCTTTGTATATT
This sequence comes from Mustela nivalis, assembly GCF_964662115.1. Lineage (NCBI taxonomy): Eukaryota > Metazoa > Chordata > Mammalia > Carnivora > Mustelidae > Mustela > Mustela nivalis. The sequence continues at coordinate 68,940,759 of NC_139031.1, forward strand.
TACAGAGTTGTGCAACCATCACCACAAAAAGAAACTCATACCCATTGGCAGTCAATTCCCATCCATCCTGCCCCTTGGCCTCTGACAACCACAAACCTACTTTCTGTCTCTATGAGTTTGTGTGTTCTGGATATTTCACATCAATGGAATCCTATGATATGTGACCTTTTGAGGTTGCCTTCTTTTACTTAGCATAAGGCTTTCAAGGTTCACCCATGTTGTAGTATGTTTCCGAACTTCATTCCTTCTTTATGCTCGTATAGTATTCCAATGCCTTGTTAGAACATATTTTGTTTATTTATTCTTCAGCTGACAGACATTTGCTCTGTTTCTACTTTTGGGTTATTAGGAATAATGCTGTGATCCATATTCATATTTGAGTTTTTGTATAGACATGTATCTCCATTTTTTATTTTGGGTAGTAGCTACCTAGGAATCAATGGATTATATGGTAATTCTGAGGAATGTTAAACATAGCGGCTGCACTATTTTACATACCAGCATATGAAGGGGGACCGTTTCTCGACGTCCTTGTCAACACTCGTTATTGTCTTTCTTCTTGTAGCCATTCTAGTGTATGTGAGGTGATACCTCTTCGTGGTTTTGATTTACATTTCCCTAATGACTAATGATGTTGAGCATCTTTTCACAAACTTATTGGCCATTTGAGTATTTTCTTTGGAGAAATATCTATACAAGTCCTCTGCCCAAAACACAGCAACCATTTTGTTATCTCTCACGATTCTGTGGATGACTGCGTTCAGCTGGGCAGTTCTTGGGCTGGTCTTGACTGGGGGTTCTAATGCAGTTGTAATCAGATGGCAGCTGAGGCTGAAGTGGCCATTATGACTCCTGACACAGCTGGAAGTTGGTGTTGGTTGTAGGCTTTCTCTTTATGACTTGAGTTTCTCATCATGTGGGACCTGAGTCCCAAGGAAAATTATACCAGATAGACAAGCCCTGTTGTGCAAGCAGCTTGTCAAGCCTTTCCCGGCTTCACACATGCTTATGTCTCATTGGCCAACACAAGTCATGTGGCCAAGCCCAGTGTCAGAGGGCAGGGGCACTACACAAGCTCTGTCCATTTTAAATTATTTATCTCCCTGTTTTTTAACTGTAAGAGTTCTTTGTGTAATCTAGGTATAAGTCCCATATCATGATACATGATTTGCAAATATTTTCTCCCAGTTTGTTAGTTCTTTCTTTCACTTTCACTTTCTTGATGGTATCATTTGAAGCACAAAACTTTTACTTTTGATGAAATCCAATTTGTCTGTTTTCTTTCTTTCTTTCTTTCTTTGTGCTTTAGTTGTCATATCTAAAGCAATCATTGCCTAATTTCTGCTCACAAAGATTTATGTCTATGCTTTCTTCCAAGAGTTTTGTTTCTTTTTAAAAGAGATAGATTTATTTATTTATTTTAGAAAGAGAGAAAAAAAATGCACGAGCAGGGGAGGGACCAAAGGACAGAGGGAGGGGGAAGCAGACTCCGTGCTGAGTGTGGAGCCCCGATGTGAGGCTTGATCTCAAGACACTGAGATCATGACCTGAGCTGAGACCAAGAGTTGGAAACTTAACAGACTGAGTCACCCAGGTACCCCAAGAGTTTTTTTTTTTAAGAGTTTTGTTTTTTATGCTTACATTTATGATCCATTTTAAACTACTAGTTTTGACATGAGGAAAGGGTCCAAATTCATTCCTTTGGTATGTGTATGTCCACTTGTCCCAGCACCTTTTGTTGAAGACTATATTTTTTCCCTTGAATTGTTCTAGCACATTTGTTAGAAATAGTTGGCCATAAATATAAGGGATTATTTCTGGACTGTAGATTTTATTCTAACAATCTTATGTCTTAAGGCTGGGCCACATTTAATATTTATTCCCTCCCAGTCTCTGATATATAGTAGATGTGCAATAAATGTTGACCACCTGAATTTCTTAATATAGGCAGCCCACACTGGGGCACATATATTCTGGTATTGTGATTAAGACAGCTCAATCCTATTTCTTTGTTTTCCCCGCTTCCTATACATTGACACCTCCCAGACAAAGGACACAGCTGACAATACTGTCAGTCATCTCCAAGCAGAATTTTTTTCTCTTTTAAAATGGAGACAAAGCTACCAAACAGCTCACTGTCATCATATTTAGCACCATATTCGGAGGGCTCCAGGAAGAGCTGTGCAGGGGGAGGGAAGCAAAAAGAGATGCTGACATCCTCTGTACTTGGCTTTGGCATGCTGCTGTGACCTCCTTAGTTCTTCCTTATAATTCCTCATTTATTTAGTTTCTGCTCGAGGTGAAGGGAGGGGAAGGGAATTGCTGCAGGCAGGCAGGCTGGTGAGAGAAGTGGTGGGAAGGCTCTGAGAAGGCCCGCAGCCTGCATCCGTCTCTGAGGCCTAACTGCCTTCTGTACCTGTGTCTATGGGTGGAGCCGGACCCCTCACAATGGCCTGCAACATCCAGAGACTTTCAGGTCACTTTGGGTCCTAAGGAGGATGGGGTGTGCCTAGTAAGGAATTAATCCCTGTTTGTCTTTTAGATTTTGGGGCTTCCATGGGTAAACCCTCAGATCGCCAATAAAACACCTATAACAATCCAAATGGAGTATTTTCCACAAAGAGTTCAGAGCTGTATTTCTGTGGTTATTCAATTTGCTGACTCTAACTGGTGCTCCATTTCCCAACCTTAAAAAGTCACAGGAAATATTCTTTTTGTTAAGCATCATAAATAGATAATTACATTTCTGTTTTTACTTTTGAATATGGTATGATAAAAATAATGTTTCTGTCTCTTCAGCTTTCATTATAAAAGTGTTCCTGATCCTGTCAGCTCAGTTGGTGGTCACTGGGGCAATTGTCAGCGTGTTTCTTTTCTGGTAAGTTGTTGTTACTGATGTAAATTAAATACTAAGTTGTTCACCTTAATTTTTATTGAATCAACTTATTTCTGATCATTGAACATTATCTGTTTTTTCTTAATCATCCATAGGATATGATATTTCTATCACTTTGTTGTTTCAGAGGCAACTCTTAGAGGTATTGGTAGATTTCTACAGTTTTGCTTCAGCTTCCTAAGCCAAGATCTTTTTGTCTTACTCTTATTTGGGGTCTATTTTATTTTCTATTTTCCCTGAGCTATTTCCACAGGCAAAAGTGGATAAAAGAAGGGATACCTGGGTGCTCAGTCGGTTAAGTGTCTCCTTCAGCTCAGGTGATGGTCCTGGGGTTTCTGAGATTGAGTCCCGCGTTGGGCTCCCTGCCCAGCAGAGAGAGAGCCCAACTGCTGCTGCTTCCCCTGCTTATGTGCTCTCCCCCTCTCTCTGACAAAAGAAATAAATAAAATCTTAAAAAAAAAAAAAAAAACCTGGATAAAAGAAAAAAGGTGAGATTTTGGAGGCCCCAGAGACTCGGAACACTGTTACATGCAGAAAATATTTCGGGGACTATTGCTTAAACCTAGCTCAAGAAAATCTCCATTTACAAAACAAATACATAAGAAGTTGATTTTTTTTTCTTTTCGCTTTCTACACATAGCAATCTCAGTTTTGTTTTTATTTTATTTTTGAAAATAAAAACGTCCCCAGGACATTTACATTCATAAGATTTGACTTACATGACTATCTTTTTATGAGTCTATTTTAAGAAGCAAGTTATAGTTCTAGGTTTGATTATTTCACTCATTTGTCATTGTCAATCATTTAGAGTTTACCCCTTTGTCATGAGATTGTTTTACTTCTACTTAATATTATGTTAGTTAGAAAAAGAAACAATTTATTGTTTAACACTGTATTTTTTTTTTTTTTAATTAGGAAAGGTTTAAAAACTTGGGTGCTCATGAATGCTTGGTTCACCTATGCAATCTTGTAAGTATTCTTGGATTTCATAAAAAGTGATTTTTTCTAACAACTACTGATTGAGGTTCTTTATTAAAAGTTAAGTAAAGATATAACATTCTGGGGGCACCTGGGTGGCTCAGTGGGTTAAAGCCTCTGCCTTTGGCTCAGGTCATGATCCTGGCTGCCTGGGATCGAGCCCCACATAGGGTTCTCTGCTCAGCAGGGAGTCTACTTCCCCCTCTCTCTGCCTGCCTCTCTGCCTACTTGTGATCTCTGTCTGTCAAATAAATAAATAAAATCTTAAAAAAAAAAAAGATATAGCATTCTGGAAACGACAAAATTATAGAGATAAAAAAACAAGCAAATTAGTGGTTACTAGGAGCTAGGGTGTGTGTGTGTGCATGTTACCAGAAAGGGATGGCATGAGGGAGGTCTTGTTGATGTTTTAGTGATGGGATAGTTTCAAATCTCGACCGTGGTGCTGGTTACACAGATCTGTGTCATAGTTCTGTGACACGGCATTACACACACATTGCACCAATGTCAAATTAACGGTGTTGGTATCATACTATAAATATGTAAGATGGAACCATTGGGGGGAAACTGGGTGAAGGATACATGGGACCTCTCTGTCTTTTGCAACTTCCTATGAATTTATAATTATTTCAAAATAAAAAATTTTTAAAAATTTTAAAAAATTTAAAAAATTTAAAAATTTAAAAAATTTTAAAAATTGGCTGGCAGTGAGCAAAGTTAGTTTTAAAAGCTAAAAAAAAAGCAAAGGTAATCATCTGAATATATTTTTGTTTACACTTAGTATCAGATGATAATGTATAGTAACGTATCTCTATCTCTATTTATCTACCTATATCATATGATATAATCACTGGAAGCAAATAACACATGACTTTAAATTATCCTCAGGCCGGCATTTTTTGTTGTACTGATTGTACTTGCTTGCTGCGGGAAACTCCGCCGACAGGTGCCTGCGAATTACATTCTCCTGGGATTATTTGTAAGTAGACTTTGTTAGCACTTGTAGCTCGCCTCTGAAATCTATTTCTGTCGTATTAGTAATTCCATGCCTTTTATTGTGGAAAATCTTCTTGTGGAATAATACAGATAGAAAGTATTTGTGAGATGTTCTCTTGGCTGGATTCTGATTGTCGCACACTTACTTATGAGACCGTACCCACACCCTTTTGCTGAGGGAGAGGATCTGGGGACCCTCGGCAAACCTGTCTCCAGAGGCCACGTAGGGGAGCCCTCTCAGTGTCTGGGCTGCATTTCAGGAACAGCTAACTTACTGGCCCTCCGCCAGCCGCCACAAACCCATTTTGTTATGGAAAGTGGGTTTTTACATTTGGCTCACAAACTCGTGGGTGAGAAGCGTAATTTTCCTTATTTTGTAAAATGTGTCTTATTTCTGTTTCGAGTCTCACTGGGCGCAGAAACCCAGCTCAGCTCAGCTTCTCCCTGTTTCCCCACCGTGCATCTCAGTTCAGGAGGGCTGGGGACTGGGGAGTTCCAGGTCCTTAGCTCTCAGCTCCTCACTCAGGCATGGTGTGGTTGCTGGTTCACAGGGCCTCCCCTGGGGCTTCTACTCACAAGGCCTCACCACGTGGGTCCTTTCTGTGTGGATCAGTGCTGCTCTGGGCGACAGAAAACGTGTGGCTCTTTCTCTTGCCACCAGTTCCTTTCCTGCTGCTCACAAGGATTCCAGGATCTCAGCACCCTCCCATTGTGATTAATTCTTCATCTGATTCCCTATCGGATTTGAGGTAGCTTATAAAAATACCTACAATATAAGAAGATAAGATAAATTGGTGGGGAAATCTGATGAAAGGGAAAAAATAAGGATAGGAAAATAAAGTCAGTGGTTAGATGGTATACAAAATGTTTAGTCCTACGCAGTCCAAAGCAGTCTTGAGAAAGAGGAGCAAAGCTGGAGGTGTAACAATCCCAGATTTTAAGATATACTACAAAGTTGTAGTAATCAAAAGAGTATGGTACTGGCACAAAAACTGACACGAAGATCAATGGCACACAATAGAGAGCCCAGAAATAGCCCCACAACTATATGGTCAATCGATCTTCAATAAAGAAGACAAGAATGTACAATGGGAAAGGGCAGTCTCTTCAACAAACGGTGCTGGGAAAACTGGATAGCCACATGCAGAAAAATGGAAACAGGACTGCTTTCTTACAGCAGACACAAAAATAAACTCAAAGTGGATTAAGTACCTAAATGTGAGACCTGAAACCATAAAGCTCCTAAAAGGAACACAGGCAGTAAACTCAGGAACATCGTCCCTAGCAATATTTTTTGGATATGTCTCCTCAGGCAAGGGAAACAACCAAAAATAAACATTCGGGACTATATCAAATTAAAACACTCTTGCAGGGACGCCTGGGTGGCTCAGTGGGTTAAAGCCTCTGCCTTCGGCTCAGGTCATGCTCCCAGGATCCTGGGATCAAGTCCCGCATCGGGCTCTCAGCTCAGCAGGAAGCCTGCTTCCTCCTCTCTCTCTGCCTGACTCTGCCTACTTGTGATCTCTGTCAAATAAATAAATAAAATCTTTAAAAAAAATAAATAAAACACTCTTGCACAGGGAAGTAAACGTCAATTAAAACATAAAGGTGACCTGCTGAATAGGAGAAGATATTTGCAAATGACATATCTGATAAAGAGTTAATAGTGTATATAGATCATATATATGTATATTCTATCTATCTACCTACCTACCTTCCTACTTATCTAGATACACAAATGAACACCAAAAAAAATCTAATAAAAAATGCAGAGGAACTGAATAGATATTCTTCCAAAGAAGACATACAGATGGCCAAGAGATGATCTGCTTGACATCACTAGTCATTATGGAAATGCAATGAAATATCACCTCACACAAGTCAGAATTGACTATTATCAGAGAGACAAGAAATAATAAGTGTTGGAGAGGATGTGGAGAAAAGGGAAGTCTCTTGCCCCGTTGATGGGAATATAAATTGGTGCAGCCGCTGTGGAAAGCAGAATAGAGTTTCCCCAAACGTTTAAAAGTAGACATACCAGGGGAGCCTGGGTGGCTTAGTGGGTTAAAGCCTCTGCCTTCGGCTCAGGTCATGATCTTAGGGTCCTGGGATCGAGCCCCGCATCAGGCTCTCTGCTCAGCAGGGAGCCTGCTTCCCTCTCTCTGCCTGCCTCTCTGCCTACTGGTGATCTCTGTCTGTCATATAAATAAATAAAATCTTGAAAAAAAAAATAGAAATACCATATAATCCAGTAATTCTACTTCTGAGTATTTACCTAAATAATGAAAATACAAATTGAAAAAGATATGTGCACCCCTATGTTTATTGCAGCATTATTTACAATAGCCACGATATAGAAGCAACCTAACCATCCACTGACAGATGAATCAATGAAGAGATGGTACTTATACACGATGGAGTATTATTCAGCCATAAAAAGAATGAAATCTTGCCAATTTTGACAACATGGATGGACCTAGAGGTTAAGTGCAAAGTGAAATAAGTCAGACAGAGAAAGACAAATACCGTATGATCTCATTTATATGCGAAATCCAGAAAATAAACCAATACAAAGAAACAAAACAAAAACAGACTCATAAATACAGAGAACAAACTGGTGGTTGTGAGAGGAGAGGGATGGGTGCTAGGAAACCCAGGTGACGGAGTTTAGTAGGTACCAACTTCCAGTTATAAGTAAGTCACAGGGATGAAAAGTACAACACGGGGAAAATAGTCAATCATGTTGCAGTAACTTTGTACGATGACAGATGATACTAATTGTGGTGAGCATTTTGTGGTGCATATAATTGTCAAATCACTATGTTGTATATCTGAAGCAAATACAATATTTTATGTCAATAATACTTCAATTAAAAATTTTTTAAAAAGGGCACCTGGGTGGCTCAGTGGGTTAAGCCTCTGCCTTCAGCTCAGGTCATGGTCTCAGGATCCTGGGATGGAGCCCCACATCAGGCTCTCCGCTCAGCAGGAAGCCTGCTTCCCCCTTTCTTTCTGCCTGTCTTCTGCCTACTTGTGATCTCTCTGTCAAATAAATAAATAAAATCTTAAAAAAAATTTTTTAAAAAATTCATCATCCTATTGCACTTGAGTGTGATGAGCCTAGATTTGGGTCTGTGCCTGGTGGTCAAAGAGAGGAAGGAGACATGCCAATGGCGAGATTTTCAGCATCTCTGTAGTGCAGTGTCCAGCGTGATTTATATATTGGGAAGACTAGCCTCCACCCGAGGCTGGAGAAGATGAGCTCTCTGATGCCTACATGTGGGCATTTCCTTGGCTGCCAGAGCACTGAAAGGCCTTTACCTGGCCTGGATACACTGCTCGTTGCTCAGGGGAGCAGGTGAGGTCTCCCAGTTCCTGCCCAGATCACACTCAGGAAGGAGTGGGGGCTAAAAGCCAGACATAGAAAGATATTGGGAATCCTGGAGCAGAGGGAATAGGATGAGGAAAGGAGGTACTTTTCCAAAAACTTACAATTTTTTTATTTTAAAATTTTCCAAGATAAAAAAATGTAAATTATTACAAGAAGAGATCCAAGGTATTGGTCTCAATGAAGCTCTCTTCTCTGAGGTTTTGTTGAGTATCTCAAAGCAGGTAACAGCTTAAGAGAATATTGTAGAAGGGCAAAGAGTTATACCTTCTCAATTTTTTGTTTTGAGTGAGTGTTAGAAAATATATGGAGAAAACCATTTCAGAAAAGGAGTTGAGGGGAAAATGAAAACACACACACTGAAGACAGCTTTTGTCCCGTAGCATTTACACCCCCTCGAGCCCATATTCTGTGCTCTTGAAGTCACTGGGAGGGTTTGACTTCTCAATCTCCCCTTGAGAAAACTGAAGGGGGGTTTTCGCTTTAAACCATTCCCACTCCCTCTCCCTTTCTAACCCCCGTCTTCCTCCTACCATCCTCTCCTGTCTCCGTCTGTCTCTCACATACTTATGTGCTGCAGAAGATGCAGAAACATGCAGCAACAGAGCAAGCAGAAGAAGAAAATCTTAAGAGGAAGGTTGGAAGCAAGCACATTATTAAAATATCATGCGTACATGGAACAGACACAGCTTTTTCAGCCTATACTGGAAAGAAAGACGGCTCTGGTAAATTGAACAAAGTAGAGAATCAGGCAGCTACTCACTGGGTTTGGAAAAAGCAGATATAATCCAGGACTCGGGGGATGGCCGTAGTTCTCGTCTCTTAAACTGGATGACGTGGGCCACCTGGAGAAGTTCAAAGCCGCTCTAGCAGTCCCCGCACCACAGTTAGGATGCATCTTCATTTTCACTCCCGGGGACTAAAGGATACCTTCTTGGCTCCTGCCATGGACCAGAGGGTCAGCCAAGGCTCTGGACTCTTGTCTCTGGTGGAGCCGCCCTACCAGCTGGGGAATGTCATCCTTCAGCCACTGTTCACTGTTGTCCCCCTACCCGTCCACCATGCGGGAGCCTGGCTGTGCACCTGGGTGCATCCTTGTTGCCTTGGTTGGTCTCATCCTCTGGCTTGACCGCCTCTCTCCTCTCTTGCACACGGCCCGGCCCGGGCTGCGGTCAGACCCTGGGCACGTTCCTGCTTCGTTCAGCCCGGGTGCAGCTGGCGTCTGAGCCTGGGATTGGCAGCTCCACGCTCTGCGGAGAACTGCCCTTGAGCCCCATCTCCGGGGCCGGAAAGGCCTCCATCCTTGTCCCTCACCTGAGGTCTGGAGTTTTGAATTCTCACCCAAGCCCTGGAGGAAATGTCGGTGCCGAGGCTGTTGGTGAAGCATCAGTAGAAATAGCATCTCCTGCTTTGATAAATTAAGATGCCGTGCAGTCGGCCCCATTGGATTACTGAGAATATGGTCTACAGAAAAACCTGTCATTATTATGGTTTCGGTATTCATACTGAATACAGCTTTCATTCACTAGATACGCTGAAAGATACTCCTGCGTTCTAAGAATTTTTGCTAATAAAAGAATCTTGTCAGCCTTGGGGGAATGTTAGGAAATTGCTTAGCTCCACGGTTTGTTTCCAACAATTCATTTTCCCTGTAGCGTTGCACACTAGGGTTACCATGCTTCCACACGCCCCCTCAACCCTGCCCGGAACATCTGCACCTTCATCCCTGTCCTCTGGCTTCTGGGCCTCAGGAACTGGGGTTCTGATTTGCTATGCGTTTTGTTTTCAGACAGTTCTTCAAGGTCTGCTGCTCGGAGCCATATCAGTGTGAGTCCTGGATACACGTTTCCTTTTCCGTGCGTGCTTTTCCTTGCGTGCGTGTGGACAGTGATCACAGTCTCTGGTTTCAGTTTCTACAATGCCGAGGAAATCTTATGGGCAACAGCAGCAACCGCTCTGGTGACATTATCGCTCACTTTGTTCGCTCTTCAGACAAAAGTATGTATCACCGGGACGGGTTCCTCTCCTAAGGGAGTGTGTGGGTGCGAGCGCCTCTGCCCGGCCCGCTCTTACCCTCCTCCCTCCTGCTCACTGCGGTCCTGCGGGCCTCACCTCCGCAGCCTCCCTGCCTTCTGGCGTCTGACTTTCCTAGTAACCACGTTAAAAAAAAAAGAAAACAAAAACAGGTGAAATTAATCTTTTTTTTTTAAATTTTTTGGTGACATTAATCTTAATCCTATATTTTATTTAACCGAATATATGCAAGGTATTAACATTTCTGGAATCGCTAGAAAATATGGGGCTGCTTTACATCCTTTTTTTGAACTAAAATTCAAATCCACGTCACTTCAGCCATTCTTCAAACGCCCACGAGCCCCAAGTACTGAATGCACAGCTGTAGACAAACATTTTTTTAACGGCCATCAGAATCACCTGGAGGGCTTGTGAAAACAGGTTCCTCGGGCTCCACCCCGGAGTGGCTGCGTCAGAAAGTCCGGGGCGTGGGCCCGAAAATTCACATTGCACAGGTGGTGCTGATGGTTCGGTACCTCGCTTGGAGAGTTCATACTTCCAATGACTCTTTCGGTGTGCAAAGGCTAGGGAGTGAGGGGGAAACAGAGGAAGTGGGAAAATACTCTGACAAAAAAAAAATATCGTAGATTCAAGGGTCTTCTTTTGCTGCATAATTTTATTCAGGTCAGAAGATGATATTCCCCTTCCTTTAAAAGAAACCTCATCTAGGGATGCCTGGGTGGCTTAGTGGGTTGGGCCTCTGCCTTCGGCTCAGGTCATGATCCCAGAGCCCCGCATCGGGGGGGTCTCTGCTCAGCGGGGAGCCTGCTTCCCCCCCCACCCCCCCGTCTGCCTCTCTGCCTACTTGGGATCTCTCTGTCAAATAAATAAATAAACTCTTAAAAAAAGGGGGGGGGGACGCCTGGGTGGCTCAGTTGGTTGAGCGGCTGCCTTCAGCTCAGGTCATGATCCCAGCGTCCTGGGATCGAGTCCCACATCGGGCTCCTTGCTCCACGGGGAGCCTGCTTCTCCCTCTGACTCTGCCTTTCACTCTGTCTGCCTGTGCTCGCTCTCACTCACTCTCTCTCTGACAAATAAATAAATAAAATCTTTAAAAAAAAAAAAAAAGGAATCCTCATCTTTCCCAGGCTGATTTGGTCCCTGATTTATTAAAAAGGTGAAACCAAAAAACATATTAATGAATTTCAAAATAACAAAAGAATCATTAGCAATAATTTTTGAAAGTATAGTGTATATTTACTAAATGTATGCATAGAAACATGAAAAAGGTGCCCAGTTAACATTGGTCTATTTCATTCCATTACTGTATTCTGTGCACAAAACTTTTGAGAAAATATGACTAATTATGATCATACTAGACATACAAATTTACATCCTATTTATTCAACGAAGCTTTTTTAGTAGGGGAAATCTCATACAAATACAAAAATAGGATAGTATAATGAACTCTCTTATATCCTTGGCTCCTGTGATTTCCTCCATATTTGCTCCTGAAGCATGTTCCAGTCAACAACACACTTTTTTAATGTAGTATTTTCCCGTGGTAGGGAAGAATGGATTTTCATGGTTACCAGAAATGTTCCCGGTAAATTGTTAGCAAATGGGTCAGTGTCTGTCTATGGGTATCAAATGCATCTCTAAACATCCTGAAGTTCCTTATAGATGATAACTGAGTTGTTTTTTGTGCTATGTTTCCTCAGTGGGATTTCACGATGTTGAACGGAATCCTGTTTGTTTCACTCTTCGTACTTCTTATCTATGGAATTCTCTTACTCTTCATACGATCATATGTAAGTGGGATCTCGTTTGGGAACTTCAGAGAACTGTTAGAAATGTAGGGTAACTTGCTGGTTGTGTTGGCCTAGATCCTCTGAGAAGCAGACGCCCAGTGGGGTGAAGCAGATGAAGACTGTACTGGGAGAAATGTCTCTGGGAGGAAAGGGGCTGGGTTGTTGCGGGGGGCTGGAAGACCTGGTCGACCCCAGTAGCATATCAGGCGCCAAGTGAGGAGAGGGAAGGTGGGTGGTGGGTAGCCCAGATAGTGGTGGTAGTAATAATCCAAATATTTATTAGGTTGGTTCCATAGCTCTTTACAATACCATCTGGATGCAGTTAAGGAACTCTGTTTTCAACTAGATAGATGAATCCCAGTTCCTACTGTAAACTTCCTTTCACAAATATCTACACTATATAATCTTACACACATTTAAATGAAAGACTCCGATGGACACTTGTTGTCCAACCTTGATGTAAGTATACATGCTTGTTTGACTTGGGCAATTTTGAATTCTTCAGACTCTAGTAATCAGGTATTTTCTTACTATTAGCTCAGTCTAGAAACACTGCCCCTCCCACACTGTGTCACTGACTCCTGATTTATGCCCTTCACCAAGAATCTTCCCTGGTTTGCAGAATGCTCTATTTGCCTAGAATGAGCTTTCTTGTCCTGAAGAGTGAATGACATTATTTTTCTTACATGTTATGCACCACCTCCTTATCCTCTCCAAATAGAGAGCCAACCTCTTTGGCATTCAGACCATTCTATTCTGATCAGGGCTATTTGGGTTCCATGGAACAGACTAGCTTGAAGCAAAGACACAGGGGATATTCATGGAATTTCTATGTAGGAAGCAGTGACAGGATTCATAGAAATGGAAATGCTCCCCCCCCTCTCTCTCTTGGTCTGAGTTGACTGGCCGACTCTGTAGAGTAACAGCTCCAGCACAGCTGATGATAAAACAGACTCTGAGAATTTCTGACTGGCCTGGTGCATCTGTTTGATCCCAGTCACATATAAGGTTTCTGGTCAGTCTACAGAGTCACTGCTTTTGGAGCCGATGTCTTCCACCTCTTGTCACTCAGCTCTAGCAGGGGTACCTGAAGGGCACTATTTTCAGAGTGACCTTGTTCCAAGAGCTGAGTATAGGCGCAGATGCTATAGAAGGGTTATGAGATGGCAAAAAAAAAAAAACATATCCAGAATGTTCAATTTGCCCTACCACGCCTGAGACGTTTAACACTTGATAAAACTGATTTGTCAAGGGTGCAAACATATGATTGTTTGCTGCAAGGAATGGAGTGGATGCTGTGGACCATGATGTTAAAAAAAAAAATGCATTTCCCCACGGATTTGACTTGCCTTAATATTGAGTCCTTATCTAACAGCAATGGTCCAGGTGAGTCCTTTCATTATTCCGAATCTTGTTCTTAATGTAGATTGTTTCTTCTCTTTGCAGTGGCTGCATCTGTTGTATGCTGGCCTTGGAACTATAATCTTCTCACTTGTAAGTCCATTTCTCCCTCACTTTGACAAAGCATGTGGTTTCTGCATCGACAATGCCCCTAAGCCTGTGTTAGCCCCAGAGTCTAGTAGAGTCAGGAGTTGACCGGAAAGCCCTCTGGGAGACTTCACCCTCCCCCTCCTCCTTTCCCTTCTTCTTTTTCTTTATAAAGACAATTTTTAGAGCCCTTTTAAATTCACAGCACGACAGAGAGAAAGGTACAGATATTTCCTGTATCCCCCCTGCCCCCACACATGGCCTCCCTCATGATCCACATCCCCCACCAGACTGGTACATCTGTTTCACTGTCGAAACGACCTGGGCACATCACAATCATGTAGAGCTTACATCAGATTTCACTCCTGGTGTGGTACACTCCGTGGGATTAGATAAATATATACTGACATATTCCGTCATTGCCACCTCATACAGAGTATTTTTTACTGCTCTCAAAATCCCGTGTTCCACCTTTTCATCCCTTCCCTGCCTCTATCCCGAGGTAACCAACTGATTTTTTTCCCGTTTCTAAATTTTGCCCCTTCCGTAATGTCATATAGTGGAAGTCATTCAGTTTGCAGCCTTTTCAGAACAGCTTCTTTTGCTTAGTGATGTGCCCTTAAGTTTTCCACGTCCCTTTGTGGCCTGACAGTTCATATCTTCTTAGTGCCAAGTAACATTCTGTTGTCTATGGTGCTGCGATTTATGGTTCCATCCACCTACTGAAGGGCATCCTGTTTGCTCCCGTGGTTTGGCAATTTTGGATAAAGCTGCTACAAACACCTGTGTGCAGGTTTCTGTGAGTTTTCAACTCCGTTGGGTAGTTGAGTCATACCAAGGAGCATGATTCCTGGATTGGAGAGTAAAAGTATGTTTAGGTTTTTTTTTTAAAGATTTTATTTATTTATTTGACAGACAGAGATCTCAAGTAGGCAGAGAGGCAGGCAGAGAGAGAGAGGGGGGGGAGAAAGCAGACTCCCTGCTGAGCAGAGAGCCCGATTCGGGGCTTGATTCCAGGACCCTAAGATCATGATCTGAACCAAAGGCAGAGGCTTTAACCCACTGAACCACCCAGGGACCCCCAAGTATGTTTCGTTTTATAAGAAACTGCCAAACTGTCTTCTACAGTAGTTGTACCGTTTTGCATTTCCACTGCAATGACTGAGAATTTGTTGTTCTATATCCTTAGCAGCATTTGATGTCATAAGTGTTCCAGAATTTGGCCATTTTAAGAGTGGTATCTTACTGTTGTCCTAATTTGCATATCCCTTATGACATATGAGGCAGAGTTTCTACTAGTGAGTTTATTTTCCACCAGTATACCTTCTTAGGTGAGTTGTCTCTTAGGAACTTTGGTCCATTTTAAAATCAGATTGTTTTATTGTTGAGTCTTAAGAGGTTTTTTTTTTTTTTTTTTTAATATTTCAGATAACAGTCTTTTATCAGATGTGTCTTTTACAAATATTTTCTCCCCTCAATGTCTTGTTCTCTCATTCTCATGACATTGACTTTCACAGAATAGGAGTTTTGAATTTTAATGAACTCCAGCTTATGCATTATTTCTTTCATGGATTGTACCTTTGGGGTCATATCTAAAAAGCCATTACCACACCCAAGTCATCTAGGTTTTCTCCTATGTCATCTTCTTAGGAGTTTTAGAGTTTTGTGTTCTACATTTGGGTCAGAGATCCATTTTGAGTTTATTTTTGTGAAAGGTATAAAGTCTTTGTCTAGATTTGTGTTTTTGCATCTGGATGTCCACTTGTTCTAACACCACTGGTTGAAGAGACTATGCTGCTCCATTGTCTTGCCTTTGCTCCTTTGTCAAAGGTCAGTTGCTTATATTCATGTGGATCTATTTCTGAGCTCTCCAGTTTGTTCCATTGATCTATTTGTCTCTTCTTTCGCCGGTACCACACTGTTTACCTTACTGTAGCTTCATAGTAAGTCTTAAGCTACAGGTAGCTTCAGGTAGAAGTCAGGTAGCATCAGTCCTCCAACTCTGTTCTTCTTCAGTATTGTGTTGGCCATTCACACACATTTTTAATGGTCATACTTCATAGAATGTTCTGTCTTGACTGACCAGATGGTAGTGGGTTCTCAGAACTTATTAGCATTAGTGTCACTAAAGTTGGTATACAACCTCCCTACTGCTAAATATGACTGGCCCTAAAAAACTAGAATGTTCTGTCTTTGCTTTTTCACTTAAAAATAATGGCCTCTATATCTTGGCAGACATGGATTGAGTTCATTCTCTTTAAAAGGCTGCATGGGGGGCGCCTGGGTGGCTCAGTGGGTTAAGCCACTGCCTTCGGCTCAGGTCATGATTTCAGGGTCCTGGGATCGAGTCCCGCATCGAGCTCTCTGCTCAGCAGGGAGCCTGCTTCCTTCTCTCTCTCTCTCTCTGCCTGCCTCTCTGCCTACTTGTGATCTCTCTGTGTCAAATAAATAAATAAAATATTTGAAAAAAAAATAAAAGGCTGCATGGTATTCCATTTTATGCTTTTATCATGTCACATATTTTAGGTTTTCTCTTTAATTTTTGGCATTTCCAAACATACCCAGAAGTAGAGAGAATGGAGTAATGAACTCCACACATTATCACCCAGCTTTAAAATATTCACATTTTGCTACATTATGTTCTTTTTTGTTAGAATTATGTCCTATCTTTTTTTTTTTTTAAGATTTTATTTATTTATTTGACAGAGAGAGAACACAAGTAGGCAGAGAGGCAGGCAGAGAGAGAGGAGGAAGCAGGCTCTCTGCTGAGCAGAGAGCCCGATGCGGGACTCGATCCCAGGACCCTGAGATCATGACCTGAGCCGAATGCAGCGGCTTAACCCACTGAGTCACCCAGGCGCCCTGTCCTATCTTATTTTTAAATGTCAGAAAAATTTAGACCAGGAGGCTAAGGTTACGTATGCACATTTCAGTTTTCTTACTCCCTCTGCTGATATGAAGGGAACTGACTTGTGCTTGTTTGCCTTCACTCATATGCTCTCATCCTTTGCATAGAGACACCTGCTGTTACTCTCTTGTGTCCTGTTTCAGGCATAGTTTGTTTCCAGGCAAAAGTACATTGGTGTTTCTCTTCCCAGTCTGGAGGCAGAACAAATAGTCTTGTAGGCTCAGGCCTACCCAACACTAAACAAATAAGGGGAGAGAGAAACTGAAATTTTTTCAGAGGGTTAGGGACAGGATGGTTAACCACCAGAGCTGTAGGGGTGAGGCAGGGTGTTAACCCCAAATGTTCCTGGAGGTCTGAATCCCAACTCATCTTACTCTCTCACTTTTTCAAAAACGGTTCACGTGGGAGGTATACTCCCAACCACCAAGTCGTGTCTGTGAAACGATTAGAAGTTGTTTACCCTCTAATAAGAGGAAATAAGAAAAAGTCAGGAGGTTAGAGGAGAGGAAGAGAGAAAAGTGCTTCTCCACAGAAGTCAGGTTGCCAGGGTGATAAATGAAGGCTGGAAACTCAGCTCCTGGGCAGCCCGTTTTCTAGGGTGACCAACTGCCCTGATTTGCCTAGCACTGAGGGGTACTAAGGACACACTCAAGTCCTGGACAAACTGGAATGACTGGTCACCTAGCTTATTTCCCGCCCCCCAAAGTTGCTAGAATCAGTCATGGGGTGGGGGGAGCAGTGAGGAGAAGGGATTCAGTGTCCAGGTGCAGCACCTGTTTTGGCATCCAGCCTTGGGTTAGACATCCTTCTCTGCCCTTCGCCACAATATGATCTTCCCTTCTTGGAGGCTCAGTTAATCTCTCCTGCCTCCACTGGGTGGGTCACACTTTACGTGGGATGAGGTCTGTATTGAACTGGCATAAAGCTCATATCAGGAGGTGCCCTTTCCTCCTTCTCTTTTTCCCTTCCTCCTTATCCTTCCCAGTCTAAGTGGCAACTGGGGCCCACAGAGAGCTGATACCACAATTACTTGGGATGGGTCTGACTGATGTGACTATTGTTGTAAATGAATTATTTTAAAGCATCCTTAAAACCCCAAGTATTCTCTATAGTGCCAGCATTGATCTGTCTGGTGGGGCTCTGTGGCTCTGCCCCACACTAGATCTGGATACAAAGATCTGGATACACACTAAAATCTGTATACAAAGAAGTAAGGGGCCACTTTTTCCCTTTTCCTCCTCTAATGTACTCCTGCTGCCCGGGGCTGCTCACCTGGCAGCAAGGATAAGGCCAAGAGGTCTGCCTTATTTTTCTACGGATGTTTTAGGAGCTCCTAATTTTACCTACTGTAGCTGAGCTAAACATTTATTTTGGGAAATATTTAACCATCTACAAATTCTATCTTCCCTTACTTCTGTTTTGGAAATTCCAACATCATCATAAAACCATCCCAAAGTCAGGGCTTGAAAAATGGTATCATCCCAAGCTTCAAGAATTCAGAATTATTGCTGGGTGTGAATCTAAATGTCAGGGACCATCTTTATTTTTGTTCTTTTTTCAGCAAGAACATGTGGGGAAATCACAAATACAAGGAATTTTGTAGTTTATCTCTGTGTCCAATTGTTCTACCTGCTCTACCTCATTGGCTAAAGGCCCCACATTTTCTGCATTTAGAAAGCAAAAGAAGGCTTACAGATTTGGTGCCACTGGCATCAGGAGGATGGCACACTTGCTGTAGTAGGCTGAAGACACACCTGGGGACAAAGTGAATGGTCGAGGCTGTAAAAAGATCATATATAGTCACCAATTGACTTTCTGAACTATATTTACTGATGCTAAAATATTTTTTTCCAGGTAATTTAGGATTCTTATGTGATAGAAAGGTACAATTTAGGTAGCTAATCCTTCTTTCTTCTCTTTAAGTACTTGGTGATGGATGTACAGCTCATGGTGGGAGGGCGCCACCATCACTCTGACCTGGACCCTGAAGAGTATGTTTTTGCTGCCCTGAACATCTACTTGGACATCATCAACCTTTTCATTTTTATTTTGCAACTGATTGGACTGGGACGGTAGTCATGTGGCCAAGACTAGTTCATGCTAAAATGAGGGAAGGAGGGATGCCTGTGACATGTTGCCAGGCAGAGACATGCGGAGGTTACCAATTTATAAAACTTATATTTTAAAAAAATTTTAAATAATTATTTTTTTGTGAAATGAAACCAAGCATTCAGTAGATGGTAGCTGTAGCTGTGACATTTTTAGTTCCATTGGCACATTGCAAAACTTTCTGGGGAACACTTCTGATTTTTATAAATTCAAGAGATGAGTATCATAATTATATACTAACAAACATTTGTAAGATGTCCATAACATTGTTGAAGTTTACCAGGCCATCTTTAAAGCTGTAAACAACATCTCTGTACATGAATAAATTTGATTACAGAAATCTGTATTTACCCCTTCTCTTTTCTTGGACATTCTGTGGACATTCTTGAATATTATGACATATGACTTTTTTTTTTTTTCAAGAGTGAGATAAACTAAAGAGTTCTACCTTTTCCCTAAGTCCCAGGGTCAGACTGGAGAGAATAATAGCAGCCATGTAGTAGGGGTTAGAGAGAATTAACAGTTAATTGTCCCTGTCCCACCTCTATTTGTGGGCTTATCTCAGCAACCACCTCCCCTGATTGTCTGGAACTACTAAGAAAATTATTTTAATTGTGATAAAATACACATAACAAAATTTACCATCTTAACTACTTTTAAGTGTACAGCTCAGTAGTGTTAAGTACTTTCACAGTATTGTACAACCAATCTCCAAAATGTTTCCATCTTGCAAAACTGAAACTCCATACCCACTGATCAATAAGAAGTTTTAATATTTTCCATGACTTATTTATACATACCTTACATAACTGGTTTGATTATGCTCCTGAAGGTCATAGATTAGACAGATCTTTATATTCCTCCTGGAGTCTCACACCTTGTTGGTATGAGATGCTTGATGAGAAAATTTTCACCGGGATACAAAAGTTCACACTTTCAAATCCATCCAGAGGAAATTTGGCTACATCCTTGCCTCACCTGTTTGTAATCCAGGTGTCGGTCAAGCTAGTCTCTGGTGCTTACCCCAGCAGAAAGTCACACCTGCAGGATGAACAAAGGCAGGGAGCAGGCCCACCCTTGGTGTGCTTCAGGTGGTTCAGGGAGGGAGTCCAAGAGGAGAGATTTATGTTATGTCAGGTGAGGGAGGACCTCAACTTTTAGACTCAGGATTTTGGACCTTCATCTTGTAGGCCTAAGATTTTGATTGCAGTATCATGGTGAAGGCACTGCTATAGAAGAATGTCTGGCCATTGCAGGTGGGTTATGGCAGAGAAGGAAGGGTTAGAGAGGAAGTCTGTATCAGAGCTAATGCAGAGGCATACACTGAAGGCACTAAAGGACAGACCTAGGATGATAAATGGGATAGAATGAGTCAATCATATGTGATTGTGATAATGGACAAAAAAGGGTGTTGGAAGTTGATGTCTGACTGGATAACTCCTCAGGGCAGGGGAGAAATAGGGCAGTCCCAGATTTCACTGGGGGTAATTGTCATTTACTAAAATAAAGCCATCTTAGGAAAGAGGGAAATGGCTTGGGGGGTTGTGATGTGAGAAAAGGTTTAGATATTTTGACTATGTGGGAACAGGAAATGTGAATCTGGCAGAGTTCAAGGGCTGAAGCTTGGGGCTAGAGGTAATTGGGGGCCATCGCAGGTGAGAAATGAGGCCGGGAGGACAGATGAAACAGTCAGGAATGACATACATAGGGGAGTCCAAAGACCAGATTCCAGAAATGTCAGTAATTAGTAGACTGAAGGAAGAAAAAGAATATTGGGTAACGAAAACAACAGTGAAAGCGTAACGTTACAGAGGCTGGGCAGAGCCTTCCAGGAAGGCATTGATGAGGTGTTGCTCTAATTCACGTAGGGCTGCGAGGTCTCAGAAACCTTGAGAACACACTACACTGTTTCATTAAACCTACACCCAAAGGTCACAATAAAAGCAAGCGCAAGACCAATGGATTTGACAATGACTGGATCACTGATTTGGAGGGCAGCGAGGACAGAGTGCAGACTTCATGGAGGCAGAAGTTGTGGAAGGAGAGAAATCTGGTTGCTTCACTCCTGGAAGGAGAGAAACAGCAGGGGAAGGCAAAGGTTGTGTGTTTTTTACTTCTTAGTTTTTCACTCCCCAGGACGGGGGGCATTTGGGGCACGTTTGAAGGCAGGAGGAAATGAAGGTGCTAGAAATGGAGGAAAAATCCTAGTGAGTAGGGATAGGAAGAGGAAGGGCCTCAGACAGGCCCAGGGCTTTTTTTTCCAAAACTGGAGAGAGGGATTGGAACATTTACCTGTGGCAGCCTCTTTTGGGACAGAGGAGAGATGTGAAGCAGAGGAGGTAGGGTGTGCAGAGCCCACGCTGGGGGGATCAGGACTCTGAGAACAGCAGAGGTTTGCTCTGGCTGCCAGCGGTTCGGCAAGTGGGAGTCAGCCTGAGAGGACTGGGAAAACTCCTTCCTCATTTATCGAAAGTATTAGAGAAAAGAAGGCTGTGAATAAGGCAGATGAGCTTTTCCAAATAGACACAATCAAGAGCAAAGAGTTCTAGTTCAGGAAATTTTCAAACAGTGGATTATAGATTATAATTCTGTGATGACTGCAGATCACCATAGTGTAATTCTTTCAGACCATCAGTCTGAAATGGATCAGTCAGCCAGCGGTTTAGATTCAGGCGAGCTTTGTCTGTGTGTCTGTCTTTGATGCTATGGCATCGCAAATTAGACAAACAGAATAAAATGAAATAGAATCAGACCGAAAAATCAAGGCTGTGGGAATAAAAAGCTTACTGTGGAAGGAAGTTTGATTCCTTCCATTGAGGAGGTTAAGTCTTGGTTTTCCAAAGACCCAAAGTTAATAATAAATTAGGCTAACATGGAATTGAAGTGAACTTGACTGGGCAAAATAATTTGCAAATGCCACCTGTTTTCTGCTGGGGCCAGACATTTGTCTCACAGCTTTTCTAGGATTCCTTTCTAATCTAACCATTGCTTTAGAATGTTTCTGCCATTTCCTTGTCTCCTAAAGGAAAACCAGGAGCCAGCAGGGACAAGTTTTGAGTGGGCTGAACCTTCAAAGTATCATTCTGAAATTCTTAGTGGTGGTGTATGTCTCTCAAATTGCTGCAAGCCAAGTCCCAGACACCCAGAAGACCCTTGCTCATCCTCCCCTATCCTTTTCCCAAATTGTAGCTAATGGAAGAGATGCAGAACTGAGAGGAGTCTGGAAGTAACAGTGGACTTTAGCTTCAGTTAGAATCCCCAGGGTTTTGCTGAGCCAAATTCCTCTGCCTTATTTCCAGTGATTTTAGGACTCAAAAAGCTACCACCTGTGCAAAGGGAGGTAGGTTCCTGACATGAGATTAACTGGTTACTGCCACAGAAGGTGAGAGATGCCCAGTGTAGGAGAGCTTTGCTGGAGAAAGAAAACAGACGGAGCCTAGATCAGAAACTATACAGTAAACCAATAACAAACACAGAAAAACTTTGAACTGGATCTCGAGCAAAATGAAGATTAAAGGTCATACCATGTAAAGGAATCTTATGGAGATGGGGGTGGGGGGGAAGGCAAGCCTGCTTTGGAGAAGGGTCTTATAGGGAAAATATTGTCAAGATAGTAAATGCCCTGGTACCTTCTCCTAATACAAACATTATACACATGGACAGTTCCTTTATACCAGAATTCAGCAAACTAAGGCCCCTAAACCAAATCTAGTCTGTTTCTATAAAGTTTTATTAGAACACAACCACAGCCATTCATTTACTTACTGCCTATGAATGCTTTTGTGCTACAACAAAATGGAATAGCAGCCACAGACACTATGTGGCCTGCAAAGTCTAAAATATTTACCAGCTGGATTTTTACAGAAGTTCGCTGACCTATCATTTACATAATTAAAATGTTAAGATCCTCATGGATGATTGACAAGCACAGCATGTTTAAGTAATATTATTGAAGTATAAATTGCTTTGGGAAGTACATTTCTGGTTAACTACCAGATACGTGTAAGTTGAATTTTTGAGAACTTTGCTATGTATAATATATGGATGCAGGGAATGCTTCTATTTTCTCTTACAAATACAACACCTGGCAAGTCTAGGCAATTTTTGGTTTCAAGTTCTACAGAATTGACTCTATAGAAATCATTATAATACTTAATCTAGAAATTACATAGACTAAATTCTGTATTAAGCAATTTATTGCTCTCAGGGAAGACTTTGGAGCCTGAACCTGGCATGCAAAGAAGAAGGGGCCATTTTCTAGCACCAAAGAATTGTGCAGGGGTAGGATGGGAGAAATTAGATGCCTCTTCCATCTGGTCTCTCTAGAATCGAGAGCTTCGTTTCTAGATTTAACTGAATTTTTAGATCTCAAGTAAGACACCTGAATTTTAAGTACAAACACTATAGTCACACACACCTGATTTTCTGGTAACCTGTTGTTTCAGATTAGGCCTAGCTCCACTATTTTACTAGATTTTCTTACTGTGTTTATAATGTCATTACTTACTGGCAAAGTCTTGATGGGCGTAACCTCTGAAATATGAGCGAGTAGAAAAGGACTTTAAAGTCACTCAGCGAAAAAAATCTCGGAGGACCCTCTAAAGCTCCTGGTCTGGATACATTAACAAACATTGCCATGTGTGTACCTGCCAGAGGCTTTGATACAGTGCCCTGGTGAATTAATTCCATAAAAGAAGAAAATTCAGCTGGGAAGCTTGAGGTTTTGCATACTATCCTGGCATCAAGAAAGCCTTCCTGTATATAATAGGGACAAGCCAACAGATTTCTTAAGTTGCTGCTGTCCCAGCAACACATCAGGCATTTCCACTGTCTCAGCAACGTTCCCAACCTCACACAGCCTATTGCAAATCTACTCTATGTGCTGTTACATAGTGACTTGATTAAAAGAAATTCTAATACAACCATGGCAATCTTTTTACTTCTGCACTTAGTAAGGACTCTAGGCCACACCTCTTGGCATCAGTCTATCTGAGGAGATTAATTTATTCCCAATATTAGAAATTTGTCTTTTGAGAAGAGCCCCCATTTTGAAAACCCGTCAGGAGTGGCCTCAAACCCAATAAGGCGCAGCACGTTTGTCCATCAACTTCAGATGTCCACAGCAGGGTAGTGGACGCTTACAGGGAAAAAACCGGGAGAATGCAGAGTTCAGATTATGCTTTCTATAATGCCCACAAATGTGGGGCTACCTATAATTTACTTTTAACTTCTGTTCTTATATTATCCCAAACAGGTATTCCCTTCTCTAGCTCTAGGCAGGGTTCGATGAACACATGTATCTATCTAATACAAAAGGGCCTTGGTGAAACTACTCATCTTAAGGGCTAATTGCACAGTTAGCCTCGTTCTTTTTAAAATCAGTATGCCCCTTGGCACTCAGAGGCTCAAAACAACGTCAATGGCCAAAATATCCATGGCACATACTTGACGCAACTGTCAAGAACAAATGTTGGCAGTTAATCATAGTCTTTGAAACAAATCCACTGCTGAAGATCTCACTGATGGTTCTCAAGTTGCAGCACTACCGACAGCTCATAATGCACTAAGAAAACCCTTTACTGATCTGATTGTTGCTCTAAAGATGCAGTCAGCACACCATAGCCCGCAGGCCAAATTTGGCCTTTGTTTTTTAACTTTTTATTGTGAAATAATTACAGATTCACAGGAAGTTACAAAGAAAATGTAGGAAGGCCCTGTGTACTCATTACCCAGTTTCCCCCAGTGGTTCTTACATAAGGTACAACATCAGAACCAGGAAATTGACATTAGTACAATATGTGCAGTTCCACATTTTATCACACGTGTAGATTCATGTAGACAGTGTAACCAAGATAGACTATTCCATCACCACAAAGACGTCCCTTGTGCAACCCCTTTATAGCCACACCCCCACCCCCACCATCCCTAAGCCCTGATAGCCACTCATTTGTTTGGCATCTCTATTTTGTCATTTCAAAAAATTTACATACGTGGAATCATACAGTAGGTGACATTTTGAGATTGGCTTTCTTCACTTAGCGTAACCCCTTTGAGATCCATCCCACTCGTCACACGTCGTGTCAGTTGCTCATTCCCCTTTCGCAGCTGAGTAGCATTCCACTGCAATGAGAGACCACAGTTCGCCATTCCTCTACCAGAGGACATTGAGTGGATTCCAGTTTTTGGTTTCTACAAATAAAGCTGCTATGAATAATTATGTACAGGTTTTTCTGTGGACATGTTTTTCACTTTCCCTCCAGGAGTGCAAGTGCTGGGTCCTATGACAAGTGGACGGTTGGTTCTTAAAAGAAACTACCCAACTCTCCTCCACGGTGGCTGTGCCATCACATTTCCACTAGTGGCGCCCAGGCGATCCAGTTTATCTGTGTGCTTGCCAGCATTTGGTGTTGATGCTATTTATTTTAGCCTGTTTTATAGGCACGTAGCATGTCTTACTGTGATTTTAAATTCGTATTTCCTGGTGGATAGTGACGTTGAATTTTTCACGTGCTCCTTTGTTAGTCACATTATCTTCTTCGGGAAAATGTCTCTTCATGTTTTTGTCCATTTTAGACTGCATTGTCTTTGTACCGTCGAATTTTGAGGGTTCTTTATATATTCTAGATTCGTGGTTTGCAAATCTTCTGTCTGGAGCTTTTCGCCTTTGCAAGGGTCTTTTGCAAAGTGCTAAATTTTGATGAAGTCCAATTTATCAATGTTTTCTTTTATGGATCATGCTTTTGGTATCAAGTGGTAGAATTCTTTGCTTAATCTGGATCATGAAGATTTTCTACTACGTTTTTTACTTCCTGAAAGTTTTATATTTACATTTAAATTTGTGATCCATTTTACATTTTATGTAGTGTGAGGTTTAGGTAGTAATTCATATTTTTGCCCATTTTAAGACCAATTATTCCAGCATCATTTGTTGAAAAAACTATCCTTCATTTATTTTTTGTACCTTTGTCAAAATCAATTGATGACATCTGTGTGGGGCTGATTTTGTTTCTCCATCTTCTGTAGATCTGTCTATCCTTCCACCAGTATCACAGTCTTGACTACTGTAGTCTTGAAAATGAGAACGATTCTTCCCACTTAATTTTTCTTTTTCAAAATAGTTTTTAGCTATTTTAGTTCCTTTGCCTTTCCATATAAATTTTAGAATTGTATTCTCTATAGCTTATAAGAAAATTTTGCTGGGACTTGGTAGAAATTGCTGCCAAGCAATTGAATGGAGCGCAGGCATTCTGTCAACTGAGACCTCAACTCCCCCAGCTAAGCCAGTGACCTTGCTTCAAGTTGGGCTCAAAATATCTCCTGAAGGGGTAGCTTCTAATTTTTTTTTCATGTAAATTGAGATACTTACTGCTGTGGTCAGGCTAGCTGCACTCTAATATACTTCTTCTAACATCATTTCTATTTGACTTGCAATGCCTGCTGGGCCCAGGTTAACAGTTTCTAAGTACAGTTGACTCACTCCAAATTGGAGATGTCCTATCAGTGAGTCACAAGGCCTCCATGGGTCAGGCATTCAGTTTCAACGAGAGTCTAGGAGCCAGTTAATAGTGAAATTTCTACAAAATGGGTGTGCTTGGTGCCTGCTTCAGACAGGTGGCAATGTTGTGCTGGGAAATGGCCCAAGTACTTTAACCAAAGGAGTGTGTTCTCTTTCTTCTCCTGGGTTCTTTATTGTTTCCGCCGGACCACAGGAGAGGAGAGGACAAGGAGGCTAATTGGAGAGTGATTTACATGCCCCACTGTCACTTCTCTACATATGACAATCCTTGAATGGGAGAAATCCCGTGAAAATTATGAGATGGGTACTTCTGGGCATGTAACACATCAGTTCCAATAGACATTCAGATTTGGAAGCTGTGACATTACACTAAGTCACCCACAGGGCCCCACTCACAAGGGAAGCCCACCTTCTCTGCTGCGGAGCTCGTCCTTTCCCAGCTGAGGAGTATATAATGTGTGAGTCCGGAGCTACAGCAGGTGGCATATGGGTCCCAGATCCTGTTATCCCCTAACCAAGAAGGAGGGGAAACCTGAGGAGGTGGGGGGACGCTAGCCTGTGGGGAGGGAACTTAACTGTTCCATGGCAGGGGTGATGCCCGTCAGCATCCAGAGAGAACCAGGGCCCAGGGGCTTCTTTCTTCTCCACCCCCACCCAGCACCTCTGTCACTCCAGCACTTACACCTTGTCATCATTGCCAGCTATGAGGGCCACCTGCCCTGCGTGCACTTTCGCATGTGAACAGTGCCACGATTGCTTGCAGCCCAACCAAACGCACTTTTAAACTTTTGGTCCATCCAAAGCTCTCAATCAAAAAGCAAGGTTCTTATCACTGATACCATTTATTTTCTGTTTGGGGATCCTTGACTCTGGAACTATATCTGCCTTTCAGATAGTCACAGGAACTGCTGATTCCTTCCTCTGCCTGCCTGCAGGAGTCACCAACCACTAAGGCACCATTTGGCCAGCTTGTTTCAGTCCTTGCTTTTTTGGCAAAGCCTTTAAACACTGGCTCAACTTCCGTTCAGTAATAAGCAGGACAGTGGGAATCCTTCCTCTCCGCATTAACCCTCATCTGTCACTTCGAGAGAGCATTCACTACCATTTCCAGGGAGTCTTATATTCCCAAATCTGACCCATGGTTCCTTCCAGAAAAATCACGTGTCTGTCAGCATTCCATCTCCATTGCCAAAACTGTCAGGCCTGGGATTTGATTTTACCCTATCAGTAAGAACCCGTAAGTAAGCTGGCCTGTCATAGCATCATAGATGTGGACAGAAGAGAAGACTCTTGGGTCAGAGGCCAAGGATCTTATTTAGCACTCATGACACAGCCTGCAGAATGAACATCGGCATGTTTGTGGCAGTTCCCCTTGTCCCTAGTTCCAATGGGTCCAGATGGATGCCAAGCATGCAACTGAGAAACACCGACGGTGAGGAATCTACTGCTTTTACAGCATACCTGCTCCCTGTCCTCAAGGTTACTAACTACATAAATCCTGAAAAATACCCAGGCAAAACGGCTGTCAGGCCTTGCAGTCTTGGGACACCCAGCAAAGTGTGTGGGCGCAGAAGAGGTGCAAGAGAACTAGACTGTCTTGTCTGACAATTAGCCTTTCCTATATTGTGTCGTTCCTCCTTTCATGTATGTATCTCTCATGCTCTCTGTAAACTGATGCCTTGTGCACTTTAGGCCCTTGTGCAAAATGACATACAGCTCAATCTAGAATATCTTCATGCTACAGTTTCAAAGACTGAAGGATAAGCCCTTCAAAAGTTTGCTCACCACTCACAGTTTGTCAGCCACCTGTCAGTCCTAAGTGGAACAGAGAGCTAAAGAGAATTTTTCTGGTTCATCTTTCTTTAATAACCACGATGACTACCCCTTCCTAAAATAATGATGGTCACTCAGTAGTCTAGAAAGAGCCACTTCTATTTTTCTAGAAAGAAACCTACCTATTGTGGTGAGAGGGTGATGGGTGACAAGGCAGTAACATATTGTTGCTAAGAAGAAGACCCAGTGATTATCCTGATGGCCCAATGCTGAGATAATACCATTCAGCTCCAGTGCAGAGCACATGACAATTTTTTTTTCCCTAGAGAGTTTTTATTTCAGCCTTAAGAAATACTCCCCAAATCTGTTATTTAGATTCCAAGATTCTACTCTTCAGAGATACACTAACTATAACTTTTAAGATTACAAGCAAACTTCCGTTAAGTCTCAGGTTTTAATTCATGACAGGTAAACAACAATATTTGAGGACTAAATGGAGAAAAATGAGATCAGTGGCTGCAGTAAACAACATCTGAAGAATAATTCAGCAGATGGACATTAGCGGTTAAGTTTCAGATCCACAGAATGAAAAGCATAAATACAACGACATGACTAAGTGGTTATCACCGGCAGACTCCGTGAAACCTGAAGTTCAGATGCACAGGGCTGTTTTGGTAACTCAGAAGGGACAGAATAATAAAATGGTGGTGCTTCTATGCATATGGCATACAAAATTCTTCCTGTTCTATTCAAAAAATACCTTAAAATTCTATCTTTCTCTGTGTTTCTATTGGGAGAGTTCAAGGAAAAATCATAACACTTTTCTCCTGAAAGCTGCAGTGATGCAAATAAAAGGAGTGCTGAAGTCACAACGTTTTAACACATTGTCATGCAGTGTTCTGGAGTTTATCTTTGGGGTATAAAATACTCAGGAAGAGGGCGGGGGTAAAAAAATATTAGGCACTAATCAATTACATTTAAGGGGGCGCCTGGGTGGCTCAGTGGGTTAAGCCGCTGCCTTCGGCTCAGGTCATGATCTCAGGGTCCTGGGATCGAGCCCCGCATCAGGCTCTCTGCTCAGCAGGGAGCCTGCTTCCCTCTCTCTCTCTCTGCCTGCCTCTCCATCTACTTGTGATTTCTCTCTGTCAAATAAATAAATAAAATCTTTAAAAAAAAAAATCAATTACATTTAAGAACCAAATTAATCCCATTTATTGGAGGGAATTTAATTTGAAGAAAATCAGCTTCCTGACTTGGTTAAAACAAAGTCTATAATGTAATGAGACAAAAGTGAAGTGGTTTAAGTAATAAATGTTTAATCAAAGAATTTTACATATTATTAACAGCATTCATTTGGCCAAACATCTACACGTTTGTAGAATCCTACTGTATATAAAGTGGGAATGTATCAAGTATAGACTATGAAAGTGCAAATAACAAGTCAAGGTTAGAGTATTTTTTTTTAACATTATAAAATTAACTTGTTTACAAAATAGGCTTTGCCAAACTTTATTTCTGAATTGTAAAGTCAATGACTGTGTTGTTTTTAAAATATGTACCAAGGAAATACAAATTGAATAATGATCATTTTTCATGCTCAGGAGATAACAGCACAGAAACGAAGGGTGCTGCACAAGGTGCAAGGAGCTGGAACCCATCACATACACTGTCTCCACAGGTCTCCACACAGACCACTCTTTCTCACCTTATTGCAGCTTTGCAAGACGTCTCGATGTGATACAAAGACTCTTCCTATTGAAAAATTACAACTTGGTCTAAAAACTGATTGGTGTCGATTATATTTAATCCAAAATAAATTTGTAAAAAAATCCTTTAATGGACTGTTTCAGTTTAATATACAGTAATACACTGTAGACAAAGTTAATATTTTCCCCAATAGTTTAATGGGGATTGATATCAATGTTTCTGGTAACTGGGGAAATAAAAGCTAATGTGGACCTTTGATATCCATGGCACAGGAGCAATTCACACATAATTTATTCCAAGGGAACCTGGGGAATATTAAGTATTCTAATATAATGTTCTAGCCATATGAATTCGAAGGACAAGAATTTCAAAAGCAGGTTCTAGAGGAAAAAAATATTAATCAAAAACCGTAATCACAACTCACATGGATATCAATAATAATATAACCTTTTACCCAGCCCAGGACTTGCCTGTACACGCTCAGTACCGAAATTTTGGTATCTGTAGATTTCTGGTAAGAATCTGGCAAAACATTAAATGGAGTGTTGCATATCTATTTTGTTTGTCTTATGCTAGTTTTGAGAATACATAAGTAAAACAGCCATTCCAACAGTTTACTCTAGTTTTAATTACACACTGTACCATTGTATCTTAATTACAACTATGACCAGTATTTTCTTCACAGTAAGACACTGAAACTAGGAAGTTGATTTTTTTCAACACTAAACAGGAATCACACAGCAAATGAGTATTGTGCAATAGAACAAACACATCAGCATTTGCTATTAGGCAAACAAACTGTTTGAACATTTAGTTGTTATATTTACTGTAAAGGCAAGGCCATGGGTGGTTTTATGGAGGTCTTTGCAATTCATAGCATAGTTACTTCAGAAGAGACACTGAAATTTGAATTACTCACTTATTTAACTGGCAACTATCCATTTAGTTAGGCAAAGGCACGGTAACATGTTGCGCAGGATGTTTTATTGAATTTTTTAATAATTGTGGGATTTACTATAACTCATGAAAACTCCACGGTTTTTTCTATTTTATAAAACACTTACCATTAAAAGTAATTGCACCCATTAGTAATTAGAATGCACTGTAAAAGTGTGAAAACAAAGAACTATGATTGCACTTCCAATAAAGTGTCTCTTAAAATACAGCACCGCTGTTGCTAATCAACTGTATTTTAATATTAAAATAAACTGTTTTTAACAGCAGCATTAGGTTTAGTTAACTTAAGCTACAGGCTACATTTATTTAAATGCAGTCTCCATGGCAACAAAAGCCCATTCAATTCTGGAATATCACTGCTACCAAGTGGCACCTTTAACTCCCGGGAAGGCCGAGACTCCTCTGGAGCCCTCCAGGACACTGCACGCCTACACGCCTTGTTAGTCAGCGCATGAGTCAGTTTGGCACAAGTGGACTGTAATAGACATGACAAGAAATCTTTGATTCATGTGAATATGAAACTACACTGTGGTAGATGTAGCACTAAGGAGAAGCCTTGGATACCTCAGTTCATACTGCTCACACAGAAAGGAAGAAGGTGATGGAAGAGCACAAACAGACCGAGGAACGAATGTTATTAGATCTGTCCAAAATAACTTCTAAAATGAAGAAAACTTTTTTCTTTAAAAGAGGAAAAACCACCCAAGGCTTAGGGAGTAAGCCTTTAATTTAAACGTTCAATTTAAGTATTGCCAACCTTAGGCTAAACAGAGGACTGCACTTTCTCAGAATGTGGAATCTAGCCTACTCATTCCATTTGTGTTTCTCTTACTCTTCTTTTTTGTCAGTACAAAAGGGAAAAGCTATCCCATTAAATACCCAAGAAATTCTCCGTAAGGTTAAAATCAGACATGAAGCTACCGTTCAAGGGAACTCCTTCATATTCAACCTAATGTCAGTGGTTTAAAATGGAGTTGGAATTGAGTTGGTCAAGTCTCTATAAAGCATCCTCCACTAGAATCCCATCTGTACCTGTGAATCATTTAGAGCCCAGAGGTCTGCAGTTCACACTAAATGGACTTGTTCAAGCCAGTCACTGGAGGTTTGAGGTGTTTGACTTGAAACATCTGAACCATCCCCCTTGTTGGCTGCCTCATTACCACTATTGCCAGCTACAGATGTGGCCTCCCCAGCCAGAGTATTTTCTTCCAAAGGATTTGCTTCTTCTATTTGGGTTCCTCTACCTTCACTGACCACAGCATCTTCAAACACTGAATCTTCTTCTGGTGGCAAGAGTTCCATATCCCTTACACCTTCTGACTCATCTTTGACACAGGGAAGCTGAGAATCTGCACTTATTTCTGTAGCTGCTGGAGGAATCAGGGCAATACTCTGAGGGTTCATGTCATGAAACCAAGCCATGATATTGCCAAGGAGATTGTCATTGATGTTGGCGTCCTGGCCAGCTGAGTCGGGGTCACTGGATGAGGGATAGAATTCACTTCTTGCCTCACTGAGAGGGTGTGAACTCAGAGTGTCAGTTGAAAATGGGTCACTTTCTGTTCCTAATCTCATGAGGCTGTCACCAAGTTCCAACAGCTCAGAGCTGCTCAATGCTGCCCGAGGGCTATCTGTGTTCCTGGGGACTGAGTCTAGCCTGGAAGGTAAA
This sequence comes from Mustela nivalis, assembly GCF_964662115.1. Taxonomy (NCBI): domain Eukaryota; kingdom Metazoa; phylum Chordata; class Mammalia; order Carnivora; family Mustelidae; genus Mustela; species Mustela nivalis. The sequence continues at coordinate 68,972,968 of NC_139031.1, forward strand.
GAGGTGCCTATAGCTCCTAAGGATGCCTCATTACTGAGGAGGTCTCTATTTTCCTCATCAATGGCCAGCCCGGATTCTTGCAGTGATAACTGTATTGCAAGAAGTATATTGGGATCATCTTCATCCAAGGAACTCAGAGCCTGAGGTGACAGAAAGTAAAATCACTTTAAAATTTTAAAGGAAAAATGATTTAACTGAATAAGGTTTAGCACCTACTCTTTTCCCAAAGATAATAAATATTACCTTTATTTATACACAATTATTGTGTTATCTACTCAAATCTTAATTTTGTCCTTGAACACACTAAAGAGAAAAAAGAATCCTTAAGAAAACTCTGAAATTTAAGAATCTTCCCCAGTATCACATCTCTGAAACAAAGGTTTTAGAATGAAAAGAAGAAAAAGAAAAGCAATAAAAGTAAAAATAGGAAGCCATGCTAAACAGAGTAAGAGCATAAACAGGGGCGACGAGCTGCCCAGGAAGGCTACCTGAAGAGAGTCCTGGTTTTCAGAGCGACTGGCAGGGGTGTAGTCGCGTAGGGAAGAGCTGTGCAGCACGCTCATAGATGCGGAGCTCACCACCGAGGCACCAGGCCTGCGGCCACTGCCACCATCTGGGATGTCTGTTTCAAAGCAAGTGGAGCCAGAGACAATTTAGTCATACAAAATTTTACTCATCTTTTCTTTTTTTCGGCCGACGATTTCTTTTGGTGCTGTCAAAAACCCGTGTTCACTTAATATTTCAGTGATTTCTCTTCCATATTTGTCTCATCAAATATATCTAATACTGGGGCATCTGGATGGCTCAGTCAGTAAGGCATCTGACTTTTGATCTCAGCTCAGGTCTTGATCTCAGGGTTGTGAGTTCAAGTCCCACACTGGGCTCCAAAAAGGGGTGCTAACTGGCACCCCTTTTTCCTTATTTAGAAAAAAATTACATGTGTAATTATACATATATGTAATTTTCCTGTTTATGTATATATATACACACACACATATATATAATATTACTACTTCAAACACAATTGTTCTTTATATTTTTTGTTTGCACTATATATGGTTCTATTAATAAATAATGCAAGTGCTACCACCCATTCTTCTTTTTTTCCTTAAGCAATAACAAACAAAACTAAGGAATTTTGGCATTACAATAGCCTGAAGAACAAATCTTTAGGCTCACTGATGCTGATATATTAAAGATGATCTACTGACATGATAGTCTGAAGATTTTCCATTAACAAACATTTAAGAGTTGACAATTAAAAATCATATATCTCTAATACCAGAAATCCTCTTTTATTTTTATTTTTTAAGATTTTACTTATTTATTTGACAGACAGATATCACAAGCAGGCAGAGAGGCAGGCAGAGAGAGAGAGGGGAAAGCAGGCTCCCTGCTGAGCAGAGAGCCCAGTGCAATGTGGGGCTCAATCCCAGGACCTCGAGCTGAAGGCAGAGGCTCAACCCACTGAGTCACCTAGGTGCCCCAATCTTCTCTCTTTTAAAGAATGTTTAGGGGGGACTGAGGCTAGGAGAAAAATATATTCCATGAACACAGTAACAGTAATCAAGAGCTACAATTTATTTTGTGCTCACTAGGTGCTACCAGTGTGTAAGGCTTTTACATTCATTCTCTCATTTACTGCTCACAGGGAGCCCACGAGCCCACAAAGTGGCACTATTATTAATTACTTCTTTGGAATGAGGAGACTGAAGCTTGGAGATGTTAAGTGAACCTGACTAAAGTTTCACACTGACACACAGCAGGGAAGGGGTCACGTATCCACGTCTAGCTGACTCCCACAGCCCAAGTTCTTGATCTCCCTGGATTCTGTGTCGTGTGACATGTGAAGCATCTGCATATTGAGTGTATATCTGAACTACAAACTGTAAACATTTAGATTAGCCAGTTTTTAGAACGAATTCAGGAGAACCAAGAGACTAAAACACAGCCAGCTCAAGAGCTTACCTAAAGTGCTGTCACTCGGCTCCTCAGGGTCCGGAGGGCTACTGAGCAGACTGTGCACATCTCCTCGACGGCGCTGCTGTCTGTGCCTCCTCCGGTACTGAAATTCAGCATATTCCTGCATAAACCAAAGGTTATAAAATACAGGAGAGCATGCAATTTTTCTAATGCAAATAAAACAAACAATACACTTTTTTTCCAGGAAAAAAATGTGTGATTTTATATACATATTATAAAATCACTTGGCTTTGACTAAAGAAACTTCAGGTTTTGCCATGCCAATGAAAAATAAAAGATAAAATGGAAAAAGAAAAAAATTCAAATAGTCACTACGACTGCCTGGATAACTTGGGAATACTTGCAAGCTCCAATGCTAGGTCATAACTAAGCCTTAATTCACGTGCTTGGGTCTTGTTACCTAATATGATGAGAACTATAATGATTTAACTAATTTAAGTTAGGATCTTTACTAAGATAAGGTAGGCTCTTGGAGGTTTGGTTTTTAAAAAGTGACTGTGACATGTGCAATAGAAAAAAAAAAGACAACGAAGAGCATACACTGTCAAGTACTTGTCAGACTATTAGATTTCGTATTCTTTGGGACAACTACATACCATACTCAAAAGTTAAATGGAAAATTAAGTTAAATGAAAAATGTAAAGTTAGCTTTAAAGCTAAGATGTTACTTGGCTTCCTTCCTTTATTAACTAATACATGGGGTTATCTATGACATGGGCAGGAGGAAGTGTTTTCTGTATAGCATATGGGAAGAATACAGGTTTTGGCAAGGCAGAACCTGTGCGACCTGCTATTTCTTGGGTACAAACATACTTTTCCACATTTTAGTGACAGAAAATTCTAGGAGAGAGGCCAGTTAGTGTGCATGACACCAGCATGAATAGGCTAATTTTGAGAATGACTAGAATTTTTCAGTGATAAACGTTAAGATACTCAGGTTTATGATCATCCTGCTGACCCTGGGATATTAGATATGCTTATATTGTGAAAAAAAAAACACAATAAATGAAGGGAAGTTTTACATCACAAATAAAGTTTTCACATCATACCATTCAAGTCAAATTTATTTAAACTCCGTCTGTGTAAACAGTAAGAAGTGGGAAGCATCGTACCTGGTTAGAAACCAAGAAAGACAATAGAAGTCCTCAGGGGGATTATTTAGATTCTTCAAGCTGTGGTATGATTTCCTCTTTTTCTGGAGGCCCATGATCCCAAACTGGATGGTGTTTATTTATTTATTTAATTAAAGATTTTAATTATTTACTTTAGAGAGAGGATGTGAGCAGGGAGGAATGGAGGGGGAGGGAGAGGGAGAGAGAATCTCAAGCAGACTCCATGTTGAGTGTAAGCCTAACTTGGGGCTCAATGTCACCACCCCAAGATCATTACCTGAGTGGAAACCAAGAGTCAGACGCTTGATGCTTAACTGACTGAGTCACCCAGACGCCTCTCAAGGTTTATATTTAAGGAAAATTTGTTTACTTTGTACACTTGATGGTGGTACAAAAAGTTATTCTGAATTAAAGGAACTATTACTGACCACAGAATATACATATTCCCAATTTAAGAAAATTAAAATTTGGTTTAAAAACAACTATAAAGGAAACTTGATTTATTTATAATTATTCTGACAGAAAACTCAATAGCATTCTCTCATGATGCAACAGGCTTAAAAATTTGATCTCATAAAATTAAATTTATCTGAAAATTCCTAAGAATTCCTAGATTTTTAAAAAAAGATTTATTTATTTATTTGAGAGAGAGAAATGCGTGCATGTGGGGGAAGCATAGAGGGAGAGGGAGAGTCCAAGTAGACTCCCTGCTGAGTGCAGAGCCCCATGTGGGGCTCTATCCTACAACCCTGAGATGATGACCTGAACCAAAACCAAGAGTTGGATGCTCACCTGATCACACCAGGTGTCCCAGAATTCTAGATTTTTAAGAAAACATTTGAAAAGGCTTTAGCTGGTATACTCCGAATGGTTCGAGAGTACTAAGGTTACAGAGAATATTAAGAAATCTTGAGATTTATAGAGGAAAAAGCTGCCAGGAGATTTTTGCTGAGCACCAAATCTGTCAGTGACTTAAAGAGACGCTTTAATCCTTCCAGAACTTTCATGAAGTATATAGCATCACCCGCATTTTAAAGAGGAGGAATTTAAGGAAGTACACAGCCTAAATTTTGATAAGTTACAAAGCTCAACCTTGAGCTTGGGTGTCCCTCGGCCTTGAACACCGTGCTCTTTCCTCTGGGCTCCACGGCCTTTAAAGTAGTACAAAATAATTATGATTGTCACTGACTCATTCAATTCAATTAAAAAAAGAGTAAGATGTTATTAACTTTACTGAAAAAAGAAGCCTATTGGAGTTTGGTAACATTATTATTTTTCTCTGCAGAGTATATATGAAGGCAAAGAGCTAATTTTTCAAGATACTATTTTGGCAGTTATTTGATAGTCACACGCATGCAGATCTTTAGTTTCACGCTATATGGTAATGCTTTAGACTTCCAAAAAGATTTACATAAAAGCTTGGTGTATCCGTGTGCCAAAGATTTTAAAGAAGAGAAAAATAATAGTTAAAAATAAGTAGTTAAATAATTCTTATAAAACTTATTAACACATAAAAAATAAATTTAAGGAAGAAAAGTTACTTATACTTTCACAATTCTCAATCTCTGGAGAACAAGAGCTCAATATTTTTATTCATAAATATTCACATGCGAGGTGGCAAGCTTTTTTTTTTTTTTTAACAAAATGAATCTGTGTCAGTCACATTAGGAGGCCTTCAATATTCAAGGACAAATATTTAGGATTCCTAAAGTTACTATCAGAGCTAGAAGCTGCAAGATGATGCATACATGACTATGAATACACTGGTAAAGGTTTTATTTTTGCTCAAATGTAGCTAAATCGTGTTTTATTTTTGCTCAAATGTAGCTAAATCGTGAAATACTGAAATCTTTAGTACTCATTTTTGATAATTGAAGCTTGTTTATTCACGCTTTTAGGTAGAATTTTCCATATTATCCTCAAAGCTGTAATTATACCAGAATAATAAGCATAGGATCAAGTAAATAAAAGGTTCATAATTGTTTTTACAATAGAAATTTCATTAATATATTGAATTCTCTTTGCAATTTAAGAGAATTTAAAATTTTTGAAAGCACAAATGGTTTTCTCAAAGTCAGTATTTTCTTGAATATATCTACCAATACAAAAAAGGCCAAAAGGTGATTGCAAGTATCCTCAGCAGCTGAAAAGAGAAAGTATCTGATTTAAATACGCCACAGTCATTTCTGGATCATAATTAATTTCATTCTCTTTCAGTTGAGATAATAAATGGACTGTAAATGACAAAGGTTTCACTGTTTGTCCTGCTCCCTTCCAAGCACTAAGTTAAAAGGTTATTATAACATAAACATTAGATATATACTACTGTTTTAGAAGGAGAGACAGAAATAGAACTGCTAAAACCATTTACAATCTGACTCCCCAGTGACAGTGGCAATTTAAATCTCAGAAAACAGCAATGTGATTAAGATTTTCACTCTATCTTATTTTTATTTGTGGTAACTGCTATTTACAGTACTCCAAACAGTTAATACTGTTTGTATTTTAAAATCTATCAATAACAACAACCAAAAAAACCCAAGAGGGTGAAAACCTTAAAGAGAAAGAGAACTAAGCGAAGCATTTCTTTCTGCATCAACATTATTAATATCAATTTCCACCTTAGAAACTGATTATAAATCAATTCAATCACACTGATGTAGTAACTTTAAAAATACAGACTGTGTAGGTTCTTTATAGATCCAGACTGAAATAATATTACAACAAATATATAATACATTTCTTTCTTTTTTTTTCTCAAGATTTTTATTTATTTGACAGAGAGATCACGAGTAGGCAGAGAAGCAGTCAGAGAGAAAGGGAAACAGGCTCCCCACCGAGCAGAGAGCCCGATGGGGGAGCTTGATCTCAGGACCCTGAGATCATGACCCAAGCCTAAGGCAAAGGCTTAAGACTCTGAGACACCCAGGTGCCCCATATAATACATTTCTGATAAATAAAATTTGTATCTCATTAACCAATTTGAAGTGATGTTTCAAAATATATGCTGTAAGTTGGCCTTAATTATGACTGCTCAGTAATTAAAAATAATAAGGGGGAAGCATTTAATAATGTGATGATAATCCAATACCACAAATAACTAAATGTAGATTCTGCTGAGGCATTTTTATTTAACACAAAAGACAAAAACCACTACTGACAATCTCAGTAGGATTTAGAATAGATAAGGGTGGAAATGCAAGCAGGATTTCATGAAGGAAAAATATAATTAATAAAACAAAACAAAACCCCTGCCCCCCCACAAAGCAATTACCTCAGGTGATGCAAATCCTAAATATTCCCAATCCCATGTTCCACCAGCAAAGCTACAAAGAAATCAGACATACCATTTGATTTATTATCATCACTACAAAGTACAATCAGACCCTTATCCACTGAACATTACTTTTAAGTCCTCTGCTTGGAACGTGCTTAACCAAAGTAGATCAACTACTGAATATAATTAAAATGATATTTTAATTCTTTCAAGTTCTAAATTGCTTTAGGTTTGTGTAAAAATGGTAGAAAAATAAAAATAATCATGCTATAACAGAATATTTTATGATTCCTTCTATTTTTAAGTGTTTATGTAATAAAAATAGGGTCAAAGGAATTTCTAAGGCCTATAATTATTATGAATAAGAAAATAGGCTTCAATTTATAATGGCAGTAGTAGTGTAAGCATCTGAAATAAATAACCAAAACTAACTGTTCTTTAATGGATGAATATGAATCATTTAAATGACTATTAATATCAGATTTCTAATTTTTTCATAATCTCTTACGTAAAAATATAAGACCATAACAAGTTGGCAAGGCTTCCAAATTTGACATTATAAGATGCTTATGACTATCAGATCACTATATATATTACATATTTGAACTGATGCATTAGAGTACTTTGAATTATGAGTTCCCCTGAAGTGTGAAATTAACCTAGCCTAATGTATTCCAAGAAACTACAGAAAGACAAACAAAATATAAGACAGACACAAATAGTATTGCGGGGAAATCCCCCAAAAGAAGTTAACATGCTTTTATTAGCTCTTTGTACTTTAGGTGTAAGTAATTTCCAGGAATATGAACCCTAGTTAGATAAAAATTAACCTGGTGGAATTTGTGGCCGGAGCTAGGATGATTTCCATAGCATGCATCCTTTTTACCTGCGCCTCGGAGCTTCTGGTGAGTCTGCAGGAGCAACTCCCCGAGCCACAGATGCCAGGAATTCTTGTCTCTTCTGCTGTACAAGGCACGCTGCCTTGATGATTTTGTGGCGGGGTGTGCGAAGGTAAGGCCTATTGACTTTTTGGGCAAGGTCTTCGGTGACCATTTCTAGGTCTGTCTATGGTAAGAAGAGAGAGAGGAAAAAAGAAGGATTTTAGGCTGAGTAGGTTAGTCAATAGCAAATCCATTGTCTATCTGGTTTCTCACATAAATCTTACTCTTTTAAAGTCATAAAGTAATCCAAATTATAAAATAACTTACTGCTTAGTATATATGTCTATTTTGCACATTTCAGGAAAATAAATTCAAAAGGCATTTATAGCAACATAGTTGGTAAAGATTACAAATAAACAGTGAGTATGCCAGATGTCTACAGGGAATTTATCATTTGTCTATGTGAAAATAAAAAAGAGTAAATTTCAAGGCATTGTACATGCAAATACATGATTGTGTAGTGCAGACCACATGGAAATGCTAAAGGAATTTGAGCCAAGGCAAAATCTCTGTGATCTGGGGTTAGATCTGAAAGGCTTCACCGTGAAAATTAATATTGAGCATTTTTTTGAAGAAATGTAGGATATAACTTACTAGAGGACAGTTCAAAGGGGTGACATGAAAATTGTGGTAAGGGAAGAAAGTTTGGTGGATTAAAAAAAAAAAAAAGAATGTACAATGAAGTTGTTTAGATATAGTGATGTCAGTTGGCTTAGGTGTTTTTGTTTTTTAAATACTGTAACTTTTTCAGTTGTACTTTTAAAATAAACCGGTAAATAGCAACTTTCCCATCTAGCACGCAATGTGATTTGTTTCATCTTTGAAGGCAAAATTTCGAATTATATACTAAGAATTAGGCTAGATTTCAACATCAGCCAGTTTAAAACAAACAAATGTGTTAGAAAATGTCTGCATAGCTCAGAACTCACTCATATCTGTAGTGGCAAATTTAAATACAAAAACATTTCAGTTTATTACTGGTAATTTTTCCTTTATTTAAAAACCATCCTAAAAACAAAAACAAAATTGTTTTCTAGTCACAGCCAAAATAGATAAAACTTAGTTAAGTCACCGAAAAAGGAAAAAATCCATTTTCTATAATAATTGCATTTAAATTTAATTTTAAAAAGATATCTTACTTGCATGAGTTCAAAAATTTCTTTCTTTGTGCTTTTAGGTTCTAAGAAAAATCCATATGGATAAGAACACTTGAGAATGCGTCGAGTTTTTAAGAGCACATGAACTGCATCTTCAATGAAAGTGGTATCTGGACAGCCTCCTTCAGCTATAAAGCAAATCAGGCACAGTGAAAAAAAACTGTTTTGCAAATATGCTGTTATAAATTAATTAAACGACTGAGATTTCTTAAAAAAAACAACAACAAAGGATCTCTGTGAAGAAGTTGTTTGAAGTAACTGTATGATAGTAATTATCTGAACCAGACTAAACACCAACACAAAACACTCATGTGTGACTTGTCTGCATTTATAAATGAAGCACACATTGCAGTTGCCCAGGAGCACTGATGGCAATCATGAAGGAATGCATCCACTGATTCTGGATTCTGTTCACCCTGTTGGTTAAACAAATCTAGCTTTAGGCCAACTGTTTTTTACTATGTTTTCCAGGTTATCTCTAGTGAAACTTTGTTGATTAAAAATTAAAACAAACAGGGGCTCCTAGCTGGCTCAGTAGGAAGAGCAAGTGACTCTTAATCTTGGGGTTATGAGTTTGAGCCCCATGTTCGGTAGAGAGAAAACTAAAAAAAAACCCCCCAAAACAAAAAACAAAACACTTAAAAAAAAAAAAAAGAATTAAAACAAATGCCCTGCTGAGTTTGCAAAAATAAATAAATAAATTAAATAAAAAAATAAAAAACTCCCTCCTAATTATAATTATGCTTCTGTAAAAACACTGTAAGAAAAAAGATACTACATTCTGGGGGAACAACTGGATAACTAATGCTAGTAAATATATCAAGAAGAGAAAGAAAGGGAAGAAGACTGAGGAAGAGGGGAGAAGAAACTGCCTTAACATCTGAGATGGTTCCTTCTCCAAGTATCATTATAACATTCTAACTTTCTCCTTAACTGCAAATAAATGGAAACTAAGGAGTAGAATGTAGATTCATAAATACTTTTGAAAGTAAGTTTATTCTGTAGGCTTGTGGAAAGAAATTACATGTGTATGTACACACACTGATGTATAGACCATCCCAAAATATCCACCCTAGAAGAGGGATCTGAACTAAGAGGATATAAAAAAAGAAAAACAAAACAAAACACCAACCACACCTCACTATGACATGTGCGAGAAGTATGTGAAGTTTTGTTTCTTCCTTTCCAATCCTTATAACTTTTCTTTTTCATATTTTATTATGCAGTCTCGAACCTCCAGATGTTTGAAAAGCAGCAGTAATTCACATCTACAGATATTTATAGAATGTTTACTATGTGTCAGGCACTGTTCTAAGTATTAGGGACAACCTAGTGATGTAAGAGACAAAAATCCCTGCTGAAGAACTACACAACCTGTAAGGGTTTTTTCTTTTCCATTTTTACTATGGGATTGCTTCTCGGCCTTTCGGCTATCATCAACTGTACTATCCGTTCTTACCATTTTACTGTGGACAGTACTTCAAGAGTTCGATAATGGCAGTAAAGTGACATCATTCCTAAAGTCTAAAAACTAATATTAACAAGGAGACAAAGCTGCTATCAACACTTTCACCTACTCCAATGTATTTAATTTATGCTTACTATCTTAATTGGGAATTACCCTCATGAAAAGGGTCTTACTTACAAACTGGACCAAATACAATTGCATTTTTACACTGAAAACCTTTTACATATAAACTATGATTATTTTTAAAATTTGACTTTTAAAAACAAACATGTTAGAACCTATACTCTGTGTGGTCATTAGGAGATATTATATTTTAATGATGCAACCAATACTCAATTATTCTTTCTGAATTTCTATTTTAGGATCCGTACCAGCCCTATCTCATGTCTTTGCTTTCAGATTCTAATGTTTGTTATTTACTAGTGAGATGATTTCTCCCAAAACTATATTTGACCTCCATTCCGTTAAACAGTCTGCTAAATTTTCTCAAGAATCTGGGAATTTAGTCACACTACAACTGGGTGACATGTGAATCTTGCTCTTTTGACTGATCAAGGATGGCTTTTAGGGCTCACCCACTGTTTCTGACACTGTAGACCATCAGCAGTGGCACAGAGTAAAAAACCATGATGTGTGTTTATCTGCTAATGGTTTAGGCTGCATTAAGAGGAGCATATGAGATAAGCTGGGTAGAAAATCTAATTACAGAGGCCTCAAATGCTAAGCTGCACTCTGGGCTTCAGAGAACTCCAAGCAATACCAGAGTGAACAATGCAGATAATAATGTATTCCCCGAAGGGCCTTAACCTCCTACCAATTAAGTGACTTAAGCATGGAAGGCTATTTTATATTAATTATCACACATACCACTTATAACTTACTTTCTTTGAGAGCTCTACTCAATTGCTCCATCTTTTCTTTGGCTGTTTTAAGAAGGCGTTGTTCTAACTAAAGGAATAGAAATAAATAGTTTATAAAATTTTCTTTATTTATTCACAACAGTATCATTCAGAGCATTTGAAATGATTTGGGACATACCTGATAGCTATGCTCATGGTTTTTAAATCTTGTGTAATAGTGCATAAATCTGTCAAGTTCCTGAAATCGTTTGTGTTTTTTCTCAGCCTAGGAAACAAAAGTCCATAAATGACTTTTATAAATAAAGTACTAGCTATTAAATTGGGGACTTTTTGTCACTTAAAATTTTTATTAGTAATAGGTAGTTGTGCATAAAGATTTCATTATTTTGAGGAAAAAAAAAAACAGTACATTTTTAAGACTACCAGAACAAAGTCCTGCATTTGTATTCTCTATGATAAATCACTAAATCCATGATCCCAGACCGTAAAGCAAATATGCCTCTCAAGTCCTACATTTATCAGATCTTCAATGTTTTATTATATTGCTTATTGCTATGGACTGAACTGTATCTCCCCAAAATTCATGTTGAAGCCCTAACCCCCAATATGAATGACTGGATTTGAAGACAGGGTCTATGAAGTGATAAAGGTTATATAAAGTCACTGGGGTGTGGCCCTTACCCAGTCAAATTATTGCTCTTTTAAGAAAAGAAAGAGATACCAGTACTCTCTCTCTCCCTATCATGTGAGCATAGCAAAAGACAGCCAGCCCTTTGCAAGCCAGGAAGAGAGTCATCACCAGAAGCTGAATTGGCAGGAATCTTGATCTTGGACTTCTTAGGCTCCAGAACTGTGAGAAATACATTTCTGTTTTTTAATCCACTCAGTCTATGGTGTTTTGTTATGGCAGCCAAGCAGACTAAGAGACTTATATATTGTAACATAATACTGTGTTTTTGATATTAATGTTAAAATTTTTAAGTCATTATAGAGATAAGGATATATAAGACTTTATCCTTAACAATATAAAAAAAGGAAAGTTAAAAAAAGAAAGCTCTCAAGTTGATAGCTCTATTTTATTTAAATTAAAGCTACTCTAAAGTGTATTGGGGGGCGGGTAAGGAAAAAAAATAAAGTGTATTCAATTTAATGCCTTATTATGACAAAGATAGGACAAGAAGACATGCAAAATACTCCCAAAGTAATTAAGTGGCTTAGCCAGAGGCCTTGATTTAATAGTTCTTTTTACCTCCACAGTCATTTCCTTGGATTGTTCCTCCACATGCTGAATGACTTCATAGCGAGTACATCTGTAATAACCTCCTGTGGAAGAACTATGCTTTTTCCATTCTTCTAGGCAAATCCAGCAAAAGTCATACTTGCACTTCAAAAGAAAACATATATGCAAACATCGCCCTGCATTAACATGCAAATTGTTTTCTGATTTCTAGTTAACTACTTTGTAGTGATCCAGCAATTCTGCCTGTGTGACCAGGAACAAATCTTAAAGACATGCTGTCTTTTTCATATTTCCTCTAGAGACCTTACCTGCACAGCAAGATGTGGGGGTAGTTTAAAATGACCGCTTGTAAGGATAAATTAAAATGTAAATCATAATATTATGGAGGAATATCAAGGAATCTTTAAGAATATCAATAGGCTATTCTTTCCCAATAATAAAGACAAATACTGACAATGTTTCATTTTCAAGTGCATGGCAATCTTACTTTGGTACGTAAAGCTTCACCAGTCTTCATGAGAAGTTTTTCTTATGACTTTAACAGAACAAGTTTGAAAGGTTTCTAAGTAGAAAGACTGATATAAAATCTGTTTCTTATTTTTAAGAAAATTTTGCTTTACTATCATAATTGGCCAATAATGTCAAAAATATGATCTTTATAGTAGGAAAACAGATTTTTTTTTTTTTTTTTTTTTAATGTTTATGGATCTTATGGGATCTTGGGTCTCCCCATTTCAAGTCTGTCTTCTTCTGGTACTTTTATGTGTTTTCTTTTTTTTTTTTTTTAAGATTTTATTTATTTATTTGAGAGAGAGAGAGAGTGAGCAAGAGCATGAGAGGGGAGAAGGTCAGAGGGAGAAGCAGACGCCCCACGGAGCTGGGAGCCCAACGCAGAACTCGATCCCGGGACTGTGGGATCATGACCCGAGCCAAACGCAGTTGATTAACCAACTGAGCCACCCAGGCACCCATGTTTGTTTGTTTTTTAAACATTTAAATATTTGAGCTGTTCAGAATTTATCTGGGTATACAGTATACAGTATGAATTAAATTTTATTTTTTTTCCACACAGCTGCCAGTTGTCTCAATCATATTTATTTAACAGTCCCTGTTTCTCCACTGTTGGAGATCCTCCTTTACCATATACTAAATTCCCACATTATTTGTTTTCTGGGCTTTTATTATAGTTTCATTAATCTCTAGATTCATATGCCAGCACCATGCTATTTTAATTATTGAGCCTTAACGACAGGCTTACTATTTGACAAGGATAGTTCTTCCTCACTGTTCTTTTTCAGAGCTTTCCTAGCTATTTTTGCTTTATTTTTCCATGTGGACTTTTGAATTAGCTTATCTAGATGCAGAAACAAAAACTGCTGCTATTTTCATTGGAAACTTTCTACCTAATAACTTTGTTACCTTTCCATTTGTTTGTCATCTTTTGTGTTCTACAGATAGGGGTCTTAAAATTTTCTTCATATAAATTTTGTATATTTCTTAAGTTTCTTTCTAGATAAATGAGATCTTTCCTTTCAGTACATATTTTGTCTAGATATTTTTGGTATAAATGAAGGCTACTGTCTTCTGCATATTAATTTTGTACTCTGCTAATTAACTGAATCTTGTTGTTAGCTTTTAAACTGATTCTTGTGGGTTTTCTAGGTATATAAACATGCTATCTGCAAAAAAAATAATTTTATTACTTCATTTCTAATTTTTAAATCTTTAATTTCTTCCTATTATCTAAATATGCTGATTGGTATCTCCAGTCCCATGTTACCAATATTTGTGATTGAGAGTATCCTTATCTTGTTCTTGATTTTAGTGAGTACCTCTAGTTTTCTCACTAAATATCATAGTAACTTTTGCACTGAACTAGATTCATTTTTATCATACTAAGGAAGAGTCCATCTGTTCTTACTTCTTTGAGTTTTTTAATAAAGAATGGTTGTTGTTTTTTTGTCAAATGCCTTTTTAGCAACTACAGAACATATATATGATTCTTCTTTGGATCTACTAATAAGATGAGGTACCGCAATAGCTTTTTTTTTTTTTTTTTTTTTAAATTTATTTATCAGAGGGGGGGGGGAGAGTGAGCACAGGCAGACAGAATTGCAGGCAGAGGCAGAGGGAGAAGCAGGCTCCCTGCCGAGCAAGGAGCCTGATGTGGGACTCGATCCCAGGACGCTGGGACCATGACCTGAGCCGAAGGCAGCTGCTTAACCAACTGAGCCACCCAGGCATCCCCCGCAATAGCTTTTTAAATATTGAATTATTCTTGTATTCCTGAAATAAACACATGGTCAATTACTTTTTGTTTATTAAAATTTTTAAAAATTAATAATCATTCTTTAGTATATGTGCTGCCGAAGCGAGCACTGATAATCATTCTTTAAATGTATTCTTGTTGGATTATATGTGCTAAGATCTGTGGCTCCCCCACCACCCAATATCTTATTTAGGATTTATGCATTAGTATTCATAAGTAAGACTGATCTGTAATTTTCACTTCATTTTTATAATCTTATTAAGTGCTAATATCAAGATTCTACTCCCTTTTAATAATTTGAAAGCTAGCTTGCTTTCTCTCTCTCTCTCTCTCTTTCTCTCTTTTTCTTAAAAATTCCCAGAAACAGTTTAAGTCATATTAAAATTACCTATTCTTTGAAGGTTTGATAAAAATTCTATTGTGAAACTGTTAGGGCCTATTGCTTTAAAGTGTGTGTGTGGGGGGGGAAGATTGCTGAAAAACTATCTTCTATGGAAATAAGTTTATTTGGATATTTTTTCTAGGGTCAGTTTTAATAAATTTTATGTTCTTAGAAAATCTATCCATTTCAAATCCAAGTTCAAATTTATCTGTAAGAATTTAGCAAAATTATCTATTATCATTTGTTTATTTTATTTATTGATTAGTCCCCTTAATTCTTATATTGTGCATTTGAACTACCTCATCTTTACTTTTTCTTAGATAAGTTTCGAGGTTTATCTTACCTTTTTCTTAAAAAAAAAAAAACAAAAAAAAAAACCACTGTTTTGGATTTATTAGTTAATACCGTTTTTCAGTTTTCAACTCAACCGATTTCTGCTTTAAAAAAAAGATCCTCCCGGGCACCTGGGTGAGTCAGTCAGTTGAGTGTCTGCCTTTAGCTCAGATCATGAGCCCAGGGTCCTGGGATCGAGCCCCACATTGGAAGCAGGGAGCTGCTTCTTCCCTTCCTTCCACCTGTGGCTCACCCTGCTTGTGCTCTCTCTCCCTGTCAAATAAATAAAATCTTAAAAAAAAAAAAAAATCCTTCCTTGTGGTGTTCTTCAAGTTTATTCTGTTTTTCTAATTTTTTGAGTCATATCCTTAACTCATTCCTTATTTTGCATTGTTTTAATGAGGCCATGCACATTTCTGAGCATTGTTTTAGATACTGGTGCTCAGGTTCTGATAAAGTAGTATTTCCATTATCCTAGTTTTCTAGAAGTTCTTTAATTCCCACTTTTATTTCCTTTAACTCAAGAGTTGTTTGAGAGATCTGAAATTTCCAAATGAAAAGGGCTTTTATAACTTTATTATTAATTTCTATGTTTCCCATTATCAGAGAATGTTGCTATTACCATTTCTATTTTCTGCAGTATTACTGAGATTTTCTTTGATAATCAATGGTCAAATTTTTTGCTAATGCTCCATGGATACTTACAAACATGGTGTAAACCATATTTTTAGGATACTAAGTCTGAATATATAGCAATCAGAAATATCTTAATAACTATATTAAGTCTTCTATATCTTTATTATTTTTTTTCTCTACCTGAGAGGTCATGGACAGAGAACTAAATTAAAGTCTGTATCCTCATTAGCCCTACACTAACAGGTACTTACACAATACATTCTAGATATGGTTCTAAGAGTATGCAAGTTCTTATGCTTGGTATAAGCAAACTTTGTGCCTGATTTGATACAAGTACAGCTCCACTGATGTCTCATAATTAGTGGCAGAACTTTCTACAAAAGAGCCAAATTTTATATTATATGGTAAGAAAAAGAATACAGAACTTCAGTTAACTTTTAGTTTTTAGTTGCAGCATATAGTTTTATAGTCAGATGAAGAAAATTACTGTAAGTGATTTAAAATGTGTAAGAATGCAAAATTTAAATAGTTTCTGAAAAGTATCTAAAGGGAAATGAATAAAGAGTGTTTTTTATTTAAAATAAAACTATTTTTATAAGTCCAAATTTGTCATTCTTCTAAAATGTTTAACAATTTGATTCCAGAAAGTAAAAACTATTGAATGATAATCAACATTTTGGCAGTAATAAAAGTATCTTATGATCTAGTCATTGTGTTAGACATGGATTCAATTACATATGCTTTGCTGTTCTACCTTTGCATTAAAAAAAATTCTAAATCTATGAAAATTTTTCATAGCAAGGTTATTACTTTCTTGTCATATTTGTCTTTCTTCTATGTCCTAAAAATTACTTGCTAGTTTCTTTTGTGAAAAGCAAATACTTCAGATGGTATATTAGATAAGACTACTATATTTCCATAGTGTGAAAGTAAATGTTTCTTTCTTTTTTCTTTTTTTGTTTTTAAAGATTTTATTTATTGATTGATAGAGAGAAAGAGAGCAAGAGAGGGAACACAAGCAGGGGAAGTTGGAAGAGGGAGAAGCAGGCAGCCGTTGAGCAGGGAGCCCGATGTGGGACTCGATCCCAGGACCCCAGGATCATGACCTGAGCCGCAGGCAGATGCTTAACAACTGAGTCCCCCAGGTGCCCCATAAATGTTTCTTTTAAATGCAGAAGAAGCTCAAGCAAAATCTATTTAATATAAATTATCTCATATCATAAGCCTGATAAATTCATAAAAATATTCATTCACTCAATACATATTTATCAACTACTTAATACTGGTAGGTGCTTTGAAGTTAATAAAGGTAACTGGATAACTAGATCTTGCTTTATTATTAGTAGCCCAGTGACTGATTTTTACTGTCAACCTGTATTTCTTTACACATCTATAGAGTCTATATCAGATTTTCCAAGAAAAAATTAATAATGGATGTTCAAGATAAGACCACAAATACAATATTTTTAGCCGGATGAGCTGAACTAATAAGCACCTTTGAGCATTTTGCTCAGAACACTATACTACATTTTTCTTCTTACCTCTTAGGAAATCATTACTGTCTCAGTAAGCTAAATCATTTATGTTGATTTTATAGTAATAATAGGCTTATAAAGATGATCTGGTAATTGCTATTTTTAAAATGTAATGATGATAATGGTCATTAGCTTTAATATTAAAAATCAAATAATACTTAGAAGATATTGACATATGTTATTGGAATCTTATGTGTTTTTTTCCCATTGTAAATTAAAAGTTACATTATGGGGTGCCTGGTTGGCTCAGTTGGTTAAGCATCTACCTTCAGCTCAAGTTATGATCCCCAGGTTCTGGGATCGAGCCCCACATTGGGCTTCCTGCTCAGCAGGGAGCCTGCTTCTCCCTCTGCTGCTCCCCCTGCTTCTGCTCTCTCAAGCTCTCTGTCAAATAAATAAGTAAATAAAATCTTTAAAAAAAGTTACATTGTTCTTTCAACTTTAAGTAATTATTTTTTATATACATGGAACTTCCACTGAAAAAGAAAAAACTGGAATATCATTATAATTTTAAAACAAAAATGTTCATAAATATAGGCTTGGATTAATACAATATTTACTAACCTAATTCCAGAGTATTGGTTTTAAATATGCAACTAAACCAGGAGGGTAGCCTTCCAAAAGTAATTATTTACATTAATTATGTTTTGATCAAGAAGATCTTAGTCAGCATTTTCAATATAGTAATGAATGAATTACTTATTTAACTGTGATTTCATTAGGAGTCCTAAGTCTGTCCACTGTTTTGGGTACTTTTATTACATAGGCACCTATTCACAGACACCAACATTTAGATGTGGACTTAGGGGAACTGCCTGGGGCCTGATGTGGGCCTTGAATCTAAGCTGTGTGCTCAAAAGCCCGCTTTGAAAGAGAACTCATTTAAAATAGCACTTTACCATTTAATATTATTATTTTTTTTAAGTTCTTTTTTTTTAAAGATTTAAAAAATAATTTATTTATTTGACAGATGGAGATCACAGAGAGAGAGGAAGAAGGAGGCTCCCTGCTGAGCAGAGAGCCCTATGCGGGGCTCAATTCCAGGACCCTGGGATCATGACCTAAGCCAAAGGCAGAGGCTTAATCCACTGAGCCACCCAGGTGCCCCTTAATATTATTATTTATACATAGACAAAACTCTCTCAGGATCCTTACTAAGCAGGGGTGGGGAGGGGTTTGTTGATCAGCAGGTAAGATTTCAGGATCCTCACTAGGGGAGATAAGCGGGGAAGTGATTCGGGCATTTCTCACCTTCAGGCCAAATACCACTGAATCCTTAATCTATTTTTAACATTCATTATGAGTGTAAAATGTAGCAGTATAAAGCCATACTTACATTATTCAACAAAGAATATAGAATGTAATCTCCTAGAATCCATCTGAAACCCAGCAACAGCTTTATGCTTGTTTTCTTCTTTGGATTAACAGTCAAATTCAGATTCTAACTGCAAAGCATGCAAAATCCTCTTTAATTTCTTACCTTAGCACACTGCATGTGATTGCATCCCTCATTCTTCTGTATCGGAGACTTACAGTTAGCACAAGGCTTAGAGTTAGTCAACAGCCAGAGACAATTGGCAGCATCCTCATAAGCTTCACTAACTCCTACAACTTTGGAATATTAAGCACAAACACAAAACACATGATTTACTGTGTAACTTTAGAGGGAACCCTGCCCCACCCCCCAAAGTTTTTTTTGTAGACTCTCAATCTTAACCATACATTTATTTTCCTCTTAGGCTATACGGCAAAGTTTTTAAAATGCTTCATTTTGAATAGCATGATGATAGGAGAAGGGGCTATATTCCAAAAGTTCTTTTTATGAAATCTGATTTAAAGGAGATTTTTCTCTAAATTTTTATCCAATAACCTGGGTAAGAAAAGAACTAAACTTAACAAAAAGCAATATATTATTGTCTGTTTAAAAGAACTATTGCATCAAAGAGAATGATAGAAAAAAATGGTAAATTTAGACAAGAATTTCTTAAATGGGTCAGTTGCAAACATAATGACCAGATACTCTTCACCATAGTAAAAAACACAAAAATTATATTGAAATATCAGTACTTTCTTTTTTTACCCATGATTATTTCAGATAAACTAAAAAATCCAAAATAACATGTCTAAAACTAAAACTTATCATTTCTTCTATTACTGTCCCTTTCTCTATTTCCTGTCCTGGTAAATGATATGATCATCTACTTAGAATCAATCCAGGAAGAGCATGATCTTGGATACCCTCCTTTCTTCCTCAGCTGCTGCCTTTCAGAGTTTCTACTTCTCTTTCTTATCTGCCTTCTCCCCATTTTTACCACTTCTTATTGTTTTACCTAGGGATCTCCTCACCTCCTGCCTAGACAATTAAAAAACCAACCTATCTCCTTAGCTCCTTCTGCCTCCAACTTCCACTATACTGCCTACATAGTGATCTTTGAGAAATACTTATCTCCTTGAAATCTTTTAGATGCTCTCCAATGACTGTAAGACAGAATCAAATTGTTTTAGCAAAAAATACCAAGCCCTTCCTAATTAGACCACTGTGTACCTGGCAAGATTCTCCCTCCTTCTATTCCCATGCCAATCTTATATTCTTCATCTTAAACTCAATTTATTCTATTTTGATTTTAGATCTGCAGTCTTAAGGAATATCATGGTTTTAAAATATTCGTAATCTTATATTTTATATTCTATAACCAACACCCCAACTAGTACCCCAAGTGGAAAGAGTTGGGGACTAGAGAGAGTTCCAGAGGCACAACTAAAAAACTTTTTCCCTCCTTGTCGGCAATCAAATTTGTTTTGTTTTCTAGCTCTAAATCAACAGAGAAGCTCTACCTTTTCTTTTCTGAAAGCGATGTCCAAATATTACTTTGAAATCACTGAAAATGGCCTATCCAATCGAGGCCTTGATTACATGCAGACACTCTCAAAAGGGTAGGGCAAGGAGTTAGCGCTACTGTTAAAAGCAGGTAAGAAATCAGACTCCTTCAGTTTTGAAGTTTAAAAGTAAATGTGACCCAACCCTGGAGAGGGAAGAGAGACAAATGACTGGGTTGACTGACCCCTGGGCAGTGGCTCAGTATATGAAGTGCAAGAGCTGAGCACTAGGAACATCCCTCTGATGGAGCCTACCACTGAGGGAGTGGGGCTATCTTGCCACAAAGAATCTCAAGGTGCCTGCCCACTTAAGTCTGTTCAACAACAGAACGGGAGCTACTGGTGGACTGGGAAGCACTGGTTTTCAATTCCACATAGCAAAGAGAAACAACAGCAGCAAAGAAGTGATCAGACCCACCTCAGTTCTAAACCCACTTGATAGAAGATGGTCTTGACAAGGGTGTTGCTACAGAGAATTTTCAGTTAATTTGGTGGAGAACAGGAGTTTCAGGAGGAACTTATTATGCTTATGGCTAATCAGGTCAAGCTGTGGAGGTAATGCCATTTAGAGAGGGTACTGCTTTAAAACCTAATCATTAAGTACAATGTCTAATTTTTTTTTCTAAAGTACTGGCCTGTCTCCTTCCTTTAGCATCAACATTATTTTTAGCTCAGAGGCTCTAACATATTCTTATGACCTTTATTGTCCATTGTTAACAGTAAATAAAGCACAAAGCCATTAAAACAAAGCAGCTTGTGTGACTTGCAACATAACAGTTTTTTTCTCCCTCCCTCAGAGAGAATGCTAGTTCCTAACTGCATTCTAGAGGACTGTATAAAGTAAATCGTGTTCAGGAAATAACTATTGCTATTATTATTATTTTTTACAATTATTAAGACAAAAACTTGTACTGGAAAAAATGCCTTTCTTTCTAGTTCTCTGAACACGGTCATTTCACATATCTGCCTTTTATACACACTTTGCTTCATACCTGCATTACCTTATCTCCCCCTTCAATCTACCTGGTGAGTTTTCTTCATGCTTACTGAGTTCCAGCCTCCTTCCTTGACTTCAGTTACATGTCTATTGTATCCTGATCTTTCTTCAGTAATCTAGTGTGCTTATGTCTCTTTGTAAGAAATAATAAGTTCATTCAATCACGTATTAGTGCATAACAATCTAAGATCTACTAAGAGTCAATATGTATGTAAAAAAGTTGATTTCATTTATTATTGATTGATTGATTGATTCAGAGTGAGTAAAGCACAGTTTATTGAACAAGGATACAGAAAACACTCTTAGGAGTGAGAAGCATCCTGACAGCATTGCCTAAAACAAAGTTGATTTTATTTTATTTATTATTATTTTTTTAAGATTTTATTTATTTATTTGACAGAGAAAGACCATAAGCAGGCAGAGAGTCAGGCAGAGAGAGAGAGAGAGAGAGAGAAGCAGGCTCCCTGCCAAGCAGAGAGCCTGATGTGGGACTCGATCCCAGGTCCCTGAGATCATGACATGAGCCAAAGGCAGCGGCTTAACCCACTGAGCCACCCAGACACCCAACAAAGTTGATTTTAAAAGACTGACTTCTTAAGAAGACTATTTGAATTCCACTCAATAACCATTTATCACGTACTATGGAAAAACTGGTCTCAAAATTTTTATAGATTACCACTGTTTCACAGAAAATATAATCACTCCCTCTTCTTGTCTGATTAGGCATAAAAGAGGCAGTTTCAGTGCTGAAAAATAGTATTTGAATCTTTACATGGAACTCTTTGAACAAATCTTAGTATATTTTACAACAACATTTTATAAT
The DNA here is from genome assembly GCF_964662115.1 of Mustela nivalis. Taxonomy (NCBI): domain Eukaryota; kingdom Metazoa; phylum Chordata; class Mammalia; order Carnivora; family Mustelidae; genus Mustela; species Mustela nivalis. The sequence goes on from NC_139031.1 coordinate 68,994,858, forward strand.
TTTTTCTCATTAATTAGATTTTGTCACCCCTTTTGAGTCTCATAATTCAAAGACTTTGGAAAACTAGGCATAAGGTATAAAATGATCTCATGAATTGACAAGTTCAGTTGAAAATGCTTATGCCAAAAATATGTATGTAACCATGACCCAAATTAATATGTAAATAATATAGCATTAAATCATACTTTTCTTTCTTGGAATATTATTTTTATGTATTTAATGATGAGGTTCTGCTTAAGACTTGCAGTTGGCCTAGTATTACTCGCTTTAAGCCTCCATCCTAAATTTCATAAACTTAAGGGGCCCATTAGTAGTAGTCAGCTGATCATCACACTTCTGTATGGAGGACAATGAGAAAACTCCTAGGTTTTTCTCAGCAACTGGGAACTTTCTCTGTAGTCTTGGCTTTGGTCCTTCTTTGGTAGACAACTTTTGAATTGTTCTCAGTCTCTTATTTTCTATTCAATTTTCTCAAGTTCCTCTGTCTTTCTGAATTAAAACCCCATTTGGGACTCTTTGAGGAAATCTTGTTTTTCATTTGAGGTCTCCCCGTCTCTGGCACCAGAAGTAACTGTATACACCATATATACCATTTTCTAGTTCTTCTGTTTCTCTTCTGTCCTTATTATCAGGATCATGGCCATATGCAAAGATATTCTGTCACAGTTTTAGTGATCATCTGTACTTACTAGCCAGTTTGTCCTCTTTCTCTTGCTCTAGTAAAAACCCATTTGTGGGTATGGAACAAATGACCAGTTTTACAATGGTAAGATAAGTAAAAACACCTGTTTCAAAATGTTTGCTTCAGGGCGCCTGGGTGGCTCAGTGAGTTATGCCTCTGCCTTTGGCTCAGGTCATGGTCCCAGAGTCCCTGGATCAAGCCCCGCATTGGGCTCTCTGCTCAGCAGGGAGCCTGCCCCCACCCCCGCCCTCTGCCTGCCTCTCTGCCTACTTGTGATCTCTCTTTCTCTGTCAAATAAATAAAAATCTTAAAAATTTTGCTTCATATCTTAAATTGGACACTTATGGCCATTTTCTGCTCAAGAATTAATAAACCATCTATCGTACTAGTTATTTCTGGTGATGAGTTAGCACTCTAGGCAGTTGGTCAGTACATGAGATTTATAACTTAATATATTAACTGCATCCTCTTAACTCTCCTGTGTATACCTCACTTCTCCTGTCTGCATTGCCCCTGTCTTGTTCAAACTTTCACTATCCTCTCATGTGGACATTCTGAAGTTTTTTAAGAAACAACATTCTTGTCTCTCAACAGTTTCTACTCATCACCCACATTTTCACCTGAATAAGTAAGCACCTTCAATTCTTACTCTCCTACTCAGAACTGCTTTTCAGTGTCTCAGGATGAAGTCAGACCTCCCAGCAGCCCAGAGAAACCCGCCCCATCCTGACACCTGATTGGGACATCTGCCTGTGCGGACTCATCTCACAGTGCACTTCCCTTTGTGCTGGTTGTACTACAGGATCTGCATCCCTGAACATGCCATGCTATTTCACAGCTCTCCTTCACCTGAAGCCTAAATGCCCTTCCTGTTACAGTCTATGTGAAGAACATCTATCACCTCTCAAGATGGGGCTTGTGCACCAATTCTTTCACAATGATTTTCCTTACTCTCTCATGAGAAGGCAGATGAGAGAAAACTCATCTTCTCTTTGATCTCTCCCCTCCCTCAACAATATACTACAGGTATGCTGTTCTTTCACAGCATTAATAATACTTCTTTTTCTTAGTGTTGTATATCGCTGTCTTCATCTCTAAAATGTAAACTTCAAGAATGTAGACAGCACCTTATTTCCACATTCTAATATAAAGTAGCACTTAATAAATGTTACATAAATAACATAGAGACCACTTAAATGCAACAAGTTATTCCTAAGTTTTCTCAGCATCTTTTCTGAGCTGCAGACAAGCACTCCTAAAATCCCACTGCACACCTCCACATATATGTCCTACAAGTACATCAAAGTTCACAATGTCTGCAACAAATAATTGATTTTTCCAAAAAAGTTACTCTCATATCTGCATTTCCTACATTGGCCAATCATTCATCCTTTGACTCAAAACTAAATATTCACCTCCATATTTTGATCTTTCTGTCCTTCAGTCTCACCTGCCCAGTCATCAGTTATCTTCACAAAAATCCTCAGACAAGGCCACTTTCCTACTTAAAAAAAATGCACCAGATAGCTTATTCTGTTAATAAGATTAACTTCAGACAATTTGGCAAAAATCCTCAAAATCTGGCAACACCTGCCTTTCCAGCCTCATCTCTTGCAATTTCTCCCATGGACCCTAATGTTGAGCTTCATATAAAGGTATAAAGAAATGTAGGTAGTTGAGCGATAGCCAACCATATCTAATAGAAATATAGATGTTTCTTGGTGCCAGAAGCAAAAAAAGAAAGCAAAATCCAATGGTGTTTGCATGTTTAAAGGTGTTGCAGGGTAATAGTATTAATCTGTTTATGGAACTCACACATACACACAGACCCATATGTATCAGAATAGGGAAAATGGGTGGGTGCCAGGGAAGCAATGGCAAGATATATCTGGCATTCAAGAGACAATGCACCTGGGGAAGAAGAACAATCCATACCGGTGTTTTTAATTTGGGAAGTTCCTAGCACACAGCAGGCACTCAAAAAAATATTTGTTGGTTGAAGGAGGAATGTACAGGGCAAGACTATTTAATCAGGTCTCCCTACAAAATATCCTAAGATTATCCATTTTCTTTTGCTTCTGGAATAAGGGACATAAGCCTTCTCATCATGTGAAAGGGATCCCCCTCGTTATCAATTAATAAGCTGATATTTTGGTTTACGTAGTATTCTCTTCTTCATGGATTTGAATAACCCTGAGTCAGTGTACAAAATGAATCTCATGAATATAAAATGCTAATGACCAGTTCTTGGGCAATGGTATATTGCCTGATATAGTACGAGCCTGTAGGGTCTCAGAGCTGTCAGCCAGGCTCTCCCAGCATCACTTGAGCTACTGACAGGAATACCTACCACACCCCTGCCTCTGCAGATATGCTAAAACCCCATTCCTACCTCACTCCCTTTAGGAAGATTCTATGACACCCCCCTGCCCAACCTGATTTAGTCTTCTGTTTTCCCAATCTGACTTAGTTTTCTTGTTTTTGTACTGTTACCTCTACCCAACTATATTAGTTATTGTATGATATGGTAATGATCTGATGGTTTCCCTTTTATTCATGTACTTTCTGAAGGCTGGCATCATCATCATGTGCTTTGTTCACATTAAGTGCAGAATCACTGAGTGGAGTCTTAATCCCGATTTGTTATACCACAAACCAACTCCAATATACAAAAGAGAAAAAATGAAATTAATTTTTATATTAATTTGGAAGAAAACAGATGTTATAAAACACTCCAGGGGGTGAAAAATAATTGCAAAGCAGATATATTTACTTGTTAAATGCAGGATTTGCTATTAGAAAGGCTAATTAAAATCCACTGTTTCCAGGCACATGCCCAGTCTTTGATGTCACGCAATCCAATCTAAGTATTAATTACTTCATCTACAAAATGGGATTACTAACACCATTTCGAATCATTTCTCTAGAATAAATATAGTAAAAATAGTTAGACATGCTATTTAAAGTAAGTAAATCTACAGAGCCACACAATGCCAATGCCAAGAAATTAACTTATCATCTACTGGAAGTTTCTAGGGAAATAAGACGCTTCCTCTCTGTACAGTTTATACTTTTCCTCCCTTGAGGTACAAAAAGACTAGCTGGTCCAACCCAGGATAAAGGGGAGTGGTTGTGGGAGAAGGGCTTCAATGTGGCCTGTGTTTACCCTGTTTATCTTAACTGAAAACAGTCAGTTAGAAACATGGAATCTGTCTGTGATTCCCCAGTGCAAAAACCTTGTGATGTCCAAAAGAGTGTTAGTTAGAGGTTTAACGTTAAACTGGAGAGCTATAGCATTAATGAACTCGAAAACTTACTTAATGAAGACTTTAAGTAATAGGGCCACATTATCTTTTGAATGCTATGAGAACATATATATAGTATAATATAATATAATATAGTATAGCTATCTAAGATTCCCCTTACGTTCTTCTGGTTTCATTTCAGTTATTTTTTGTAGCCAATTTTTCCATGTTTGGCAGTCACAAGGCTCATGTGCTTCACCAAGGCACTCCCTAAGGAGGAAAACATAGAAGAGGCAATTAAAAAAAATTCTTTATCAACATCAAGGTGAAAAAACAGATGGAAAGTACTCTTCCAATTTTAAGGTTAAGAAAACTGATGCACAGTGACCAGGGAGAGAAGCATTTCAATAGAAGAACTGAAAGTGTTACCACCAGGTCCCACTTGTTTTTCTAATCAATATGTTCATTTACACATTGTTAAAACATTCAAAATAGATTACCTAATATCTGTAATTTACTTTTGCATGCTAGAAGAGCCATAAGATTTTTTTTTTATCCGTTAGGGTCTGTCTTCACTATACTTTAAATTCTTGTACTCACTGTCTGTTCTCTGGGCAAGCAGCCTTGCCGCCACTCAGGAACTCTTTAAATGTCCCAAAGAGCAGGCCCATCAAGACTAATTAGAATCTACATGTTATCAAACTTACCCCATGACGCTTCTGCATTTTCCCAATCTGACTTAGTTTTCTTGTTTTTGTACTGTTACCTCTACCCAACTATATTAGTTATTGTATGCTATGGTAATGATCTGATGGTTTCCCTTCTATTTATATACTTTCTGAAGGCTGGCATCATCATCATGTGCTTTGTTCACATTAAGTGCAGAATCACTGAGTGGAGTCTTAATCCCGATTTGTTATACCGCAAACCAACTCCATTATACAAAAGGGAAAAAATGAAATTAATTTTTACATTAATTTGGAAGAAAACAGATGTCATAAAACACATAAAATTTTTTTTAAAAACTTATATTCTATTTAGTTAACGTATGGTGTATTATTAGTTTCAGGGGTAGAATTTAGTGATTCATCAGTTGCATACAACACCCAGTGCTCATTACTTCAAGTTCCCTCTTTAATGCCCATCTTCTGGTTACGCCATCTCACCGCCACTCCCCTCCAGCAACGCTGTTTGTTCCCTACAGTTAAGAGACTCTTATAGTTTGCCTCTTTCTGTTTTTATCTTATTTTATTCTTCCTTCCCTTCCCCTATGTCCATCTTTTTGTTTCTTAAATTATATGAGTGAAATCATATGGTATTTGTCTTTCTCTGATTTATTTTCCTTTGCATAATACCCTCTAGTTTCCAAATTATTGCAAATGGCAAGATTTCATTCTTTTTGATAGCTAAGTAATACTCTATGGTAGAAATGTACTACATTTTTTAAATCCATTCACCTGTCAATGGACATCTGGGCTCTTTCCAGTTTGACTATTGTGGACACTGTTGTTATGAACAATGGGATGCAGGTGCCTCTTCAGATCACTATGTTTGTATCCTTTGTGTAAATTCCTAATAGTGCAATTGCTGGGTCTTTGGGTAGATCTATTTTCAATTTTTTTTTTTTAAGATTTTATTTATTTGACAGAGAGAGAAATCATAAGTAGACAGAGAGGCAAGCAGAGGGAGAAGGGGGAAGCAGGCTCCCTGCTGAGCAGAGAGCCCGATGCAGCGCTTGATCCCAGGACCCTGAGATCATGACCTGAGCCGAAGGCAGAGGCTTCATCCACTGAGCCACCCAGGCGCCCCTATTTTCAACTTTTTTAGGAACTTCCATGCTGCTTTCCAGAGTGGCTGCACCAGCTTGCATTCCCACCAACACTGTAAGAATGTTCCCCTTTCTCCACATTCTTACCAACATCTGCCATTTCCTGAGTTGTTAATTTTAGCCATTCTGATTAGTGTGAAGTGGTATCTCATTGATTTGTATTTCCCGTGATGTTGAGCATTTTTCATGTGTTTATTGCTCATCTGTATGTCTTCTTTGGAGAAAAGTCTGTTAATGTCTTCTAACCATTTCTTGACTGCGGGTTTTTTTTTTTTTTTGTATTGAGTTCTATAAATTCTTTATAGAGCTTGGATATTAGTCCTTTATCTGATATTTCGTTTGAAAGTATCTTCTCCCATACTGTAGGCTGTCTTAGTTTTGTTGATTATTTACTTTGCTGTGCAAAAGCTTTTTAATCCTGATGAAATCCCAATAGTTCATTTTTGCTTTTGTTCCCCTTGCCTTTGGAGACGTGCCTAGCAAGAAGTTGTTGCAGCTGAGGTCAAAGAGGTTGCTGTCTCTATTCTCCTCTAGGATTTCAATGGATTCCTGTCTCACATTTAGGTCTTTCATCCATTTTAAATTTGTTTTTGTGTATGCTGTAAGAAAGTGGTCCACTTTTTGTCTTTCTGCACGTGGCTATCCAATCTTCTCAACACCATTTTTTGGAGAGCTTGAAATCCAAAATTGTGATGCCACCAGCTTTGGTTTGCTTTTTCAACATTCCTTTGGCTATTCGAGGTCTTTTTTCTGATTCCATACATATTTTAGGATTATTTGCTCCAGCTCTGTGAAAAATGCTGGTGGTATTTTGATAGGGATTGCACTGAATGTGTAGATTGCTTTGGATAGCATGGATATTTTAACAATATTTTTTCTTCTAATCCATGAGCATGGAATGTTTTTCCATTTTTTAAAAAAGATTTTATTTATTTCTTTGACAGAGATCACAAGTAGGCAGAGAGGCATACAGAGAGAGTGAGAGGGACTTGATCCCAGGACCTTGAGATCATGACCTGAGCCGAAGGCAGTGGCCTAACCCACTGAGCCACCCAGGCGCCCCTGTTTTTCCATTTCTGTGTGTCTTCTTCAACTTCTTTCATGAGTCTTCTATAGTTTTCTGAGTACAGATCCTTTGCCTCTTTGGTCAGATTTATTCTTAGATATCTTACGGTTTTTGGTGCAATTGCAAATGGGATTGATTCCTTGGTTTCTCTTCCTGCTATTTCACTGTTAGTGTATAGGAATACAAGAGGCTTCTGTGTGTTGATTTTATATCCTGCAACTCTGCTGAATTCCTGTATCAGTACTAGCAATTTTTCTGGGGTCTTTTGGGTTTTCTACATAAAGTATCATGTCATCTGTGAAGAGTGAAAGTTTGACTTCTTTGTTGATTTGGATGCCTTTTATTTCTTTTTGCTGTCTGACTGCTGAGGCCAGGATTTCCACTATGATGATGAACAACAGTGGTGAGAGTGGATATCCTTGTCATGTTCCTGATCTTAGGGGAAAAGTTCTTCCCTATGAGGATGATACTTGCTGTGGGTCTTCCTTATATGGCTTTTATGATGTTGAAGAATGTTCCCTCTTTCCCTACATGGTTCCCTATTATGTTCCTTCTTTTCCTACATCCTCTCAAGTAAGGATGCTATACTTTGTCAAATGCTTTTGGTCATATGGTTTAAATGGTTCTTATCCTTTCTTTTAGTACTGTGGTACGTCACACTGATTGATTGTGGATGTTGAACCACCCCTGCAGCCCAGGGATAAATCCCACTTGGTTGTGGTGAATAGTCCTTTTAATGTACTGTTGGACCACATTAGCTAGTATCTTGGTGAGAATTTCTGTATCCATGTTCATCAGGAATTTTGATCATAATTCTCCTTTTTAGTAAGGTCTTTGTCTGGTTTTGGGGATCAAGGTAATTATGGCCTCAGAGAATGGGTTTGGAAGTTTTCCTTCTATTTCTATTTTTTGGAACAGCTTCAGAAGAATAGGTATTAATTTTTATTTAAATGTTTGGTAGAATTCCCCTGGGAAGTCATCCAGCCTTGGACTCTTGTTTGTTGGAAGATTTTTGATTATGGATTCAATTTCTTTGCTGGTTTGTTCATGTTTTCTATTTACTCCTCTTTCAGTTGTGGTAGATTATGTTTCTAGGAATGTATTCATTTCTTCTGGATTGCCTAATTTGTTGGCATATAATTGCTCATATCATTCTCTTATATTATTGGTATTTCTGCAGTGCTGGTTGTGATCTCTCCGCTTTCACTCACAATTTTATTTATTTGGGTCCTTTCTCTTTTCTTTTTGATAAGTCTGGCCAGGGGTTTATCAATCTTATTAATTATTTCAAAGAACTAGCTCCTAGTTTTGTTGATCTGGTCTATTTCTTTCTATCTTTTTTTTTTTTTTTAAATTTCTGTATCATTGATTTCTCCTCTAATCTTATTTCTCTTCTCTTGCTACATTTAGGCTTTATTTGTTGTTCTTTTCCCAGCTCCTTTAGGTGTAAGGTTAGATTGCATATTTGAGTCTTTTCTTACTTCTTCTTTTTTTTTTTTTTTAAATAAACATATATTTTTATCCCCAGGGGTACAGGTCTGTGAATCACCAGGTTTACACTCTTCACAGCACTCACCAAAGTACATACCCTCCCCAATGTCCATAATCCCACCCCCTTCTCCCAAACCCCCTCCCCCCAGCAACCCTCAGTTTGTTTTGTGAGATTAAGAGTCACTTATGGTTTGTCTCCCTCCCAATTCCATCTTGTTTCATTGATTCTTCTCCTACCCACTTAAGCCCCCATGTGAGTCTTTTCTTACTTCTTGAGGAAGGCCCGTATTGCAAATATTCTTCCCTCTTAGGGCTGCCTTTGCTGCATCTCAAATATTTTGAACTGTTGTGTTTTCACTTTCATTTGCTTTTGCATTTTTAAAAAATTCTTTAATTTCCTGGTTGTCCCATTCATTCTTTAGTGGAATATTCTTTAATCTCCATGTATTTGGGGCCCTTCCAAATTTTTCCTTGTGGTTGAGTTCAAGTTTCATAGCATTGTGGTCTGAAAACAGGCATAGTATGATTTCAATCTTTTTGTGCTGGTTGAGACCTGATTTATGACCCAAAATGTGATCTATTCTGGAGAGTGCTCTATGTGCACTTGAAAGAATGTGCATTCTGCTGCTTTAGGGTGAAATGCTCTGAATATATCTGTTAAGTCCATCTGATCCAGTGTGTCATTCAAAGTCCTTATTTCCTTGCTCATCTTCTGCTTAGATGGATCTGCCCATTGCTGTGTGGGGGGTGTTAAAGTCCCCTACTATTATTGTATTATTATCAATGAGTCTCATTGTTATTAATTGATTTATATATTTAGCTGCTCCTAAGTTAAGGGCATAAATATTTAAAGTTGTTAGATCTTCTTGTTGGATAGACCCCTTTATTATGATATAATGTCCTTCTTCATCTCTTATTACAGTCTTTGGTTTAAAATCTAGTTTGGGTGATAGAAGGATGACTACTTTACCTTTCTTTTGATTACATCACATTCTTTTTGTTACCTCACGTTAAAATCTCCAAGTGACAGGATAATCTAATTTACTTTTGAGTTTGCTGAATCCCAATTTTCTGTCTCACTGGAATTTGGCAAGATTTAAATAAGAAACACATCAATTTATCATTTGTAACTTGATTTTACATTCTTCTATAGCTATATAGAAATCAAACATTAAAAAGCACTAAGGAATTTACAAATTACTTATTTTAATTCAATGTGATGGTATATTCTGTAGTACAAAGGAAATTTTACAGTAAATAACAAAATGTCATTTTGAGGCGGGAGTAAAACCAATCTGTAAGTTCCATCATCATAATCACCATCATGATGTGTTATTTTAAACAAAGATATTTGCAAAATTAAAGTCTGTTAAGACACCCTGCTAATGAAGTTAAGTCTTACAAACTAAGAAGCAATATTTTACTATATTAAGAATATAACAGGGTACCTGGGTGGCTCAGTGGGTTAAGAATCTGCCTTTGGCTCAGGTCATGATTTTGGGGTCCTGGGATCAAGCCCTCTGTAGGGCTCCCTGCTCAGCAGGAAGTCTGCTTCTCCCTCTCCCCCTGAACTTGTTTCTCTCTCCCTTATATTCCCCCCCTCTCTCTCTGTGTCAAATAAATAAATAAATAAATAATTTGATAAATAAAATATTTAAAAATTTTTTAAAAAATTAAAAAAAAACTTAAAAAAATCTTAACATTTTACTTTAACCCATTAAAACAGCTACTATTAGAAAACTGGAAGACAACAAGTGTTGGGAACATATGGAGAAACTGGAACCCTTATGCAGTGCTGGTAGGAATCTAAAATGATGCAGTTGCTATGGAGAACAGTTTGGTAGTTCCTCAAAATATAAAACATAGAATTATTACATGATCTATCAATTCCACTCCTAGGGATATGCCTAAAAGAACTGAAATCAATGACTAAAAACTTTCTCACCCGTGTTCAAAACAGTCAGAAAACAGCCAGAATATGGTTAACAACCCATGTGTCCATCAACAAATGAGCAGATACATAAAATATGGCATATACACACACAATGGAATATTAGTAGGCCATAAAAAGGAATGAATTCTGATTTATGTTACAACATGGATGAATCTTGAGACATTATGCTATGTGTAATAAGACACAAAAAGAAAAATATCATATGGTTCCACTTACATCAGAGATCCAGAACAGGGAATTTACAGAGACAGAAAGTAGACTGGTGGTTACCAGCTGCTAAGGGGTTAAGGGAGGATGGGGAGTCATTGCTGAATGGTTAGTTTCTCTCTGGTATGAGGTAAAAGTTCTGTAAATGGATAGGAAATGGTTCTACACATTAGAAATGTACTTAATACCACTGAATTATATACTTAAAATGTTTTGAAGAAAAAAAAAAACAATTATCTTGAAACAGTAATTTGTTTGCTTCAATTTCTGACATTACTGAATCTGGCATTTGGGAAATTTTTTCCATAACTGCTGTTTTATAATGTTTCTTAGTAACTCAGTGGTAACTTAACAGTCATTCAAAAAATACTGAGTTGATTAAAAATGGAAGTTAAAAAAATGGAAGTAGATATATTACATTTGCTTTAGTACATATTAAAATAAGCTCTGCTTCCCAGAAATTGAAGGAATATCGGTGATAACTGTTAATTTTATTTGGCACATATACTAGCTTACACCAGAGTAAAAAATATGCCACAGATCTAGGAATAGTGTTTCCATATGGTGCTTGAGAATACATGTAGGAATACAGAATCTAGATTTCTCATTACTTACTAAAAAAATTTGGGTGTAAAATAGACTTCTATATCTGCAGTATCTAAAACAAATAAAGTCAATGAAATAAAATATTTCCATTAATTTTAAGAGTTTTCCCCCTGAAGATTAAACATATTGAATATTTTTTTTACCTACTAGAATCAATACCTATATGACTGGCTCTGGTGTTGGGACATTTTCTGACAGAACTGAGAAAATACTCAGAGGGAGAGGCAGTGGAGAGGAAAGCCCAGTTTTTCAAATGGAGTCTGAAAAATAAATGCTATTTCTTCAAAAGAGCATAACTGCTTATTGGTATGTTTGGTCTCTGAGCTTGTGTTGCATTACACAGCGAAAGATTTTCTTTTCCAGAACCTCACAGGAGGACACAGACCTGCTGCTTCCTTAGGTGCTAGCCCAATTAGCAGGATCACTTCTGAATGTTCTAATTCAGCCGTTTCCAACGCAATGCTAACAGTGGGTATAAAAAGGAGAGGCTTTTTACATAAAAAAGAAGTTAGACCAATGACTATAAATTTAAAAAGGGAGCTAGAGGTTGCCTCTTAAAACTAAGGTATTTGGGAAAATACGCCCAACTACTTTAAAGTATGGTAATAACAATGCTACCAGACATTATGTGATTGATAATCTGAATTATGTCACGTGCAGGGAGAGATGTTATTCTGAGACAAGTAATAAAGAGACTGGAATATAATTCCTTAACAAAGTTTTAACCATGACACAGATGACTGGTGACAAGTATTCTGACAGACCTGGTGCTTGTCGAGACTGCACCTCAAAATGTCACTAAAAACAAGGAAACTATAAGAAGAATTTTGCCACACAGTCCACTGAAATTTAGACACACCAATAGAATGGGTTCACTAAGAGAAAAAGTGCTTTGTTATAAAGGAAAAAAAAAGATTGTCTAATATAAAATCCTTAACTAAGGATGTTAACTAATGGTTAACTAATATCAAAAGATTAAAGAAAGGCTCTTTCCTTGAAAATTTTTGAATATGCACAATCATTGGCAGGAATATACAGTGGCTCCAAAGGATTTTGGAAAATGAAAAATCTTCTATAAAGTTTCATAATCTGATGAGAAATTCCCACCAAGAAGTTGACAATTTCTGCATTATTGGGTATTTACTCTGAAGATACAAATATAGTGATCCAAAGGGGCATCCGCACCCCAACGTTTACAGCAGCAATGTCCACAAGAGCAAACTATGGAAAGAGCCCAGATATCCATAAAAAGATGAATGGATAAAAAAGATGTAGTGTGTATATACACATATACATGTGCATACACATACATACACAATGGACTACTACTCAGCCATCAAAAAAAATGAAATCTTGCCATTTGCAACGACGCGATGGAACTAGAGGATATTATGCTAAGATAAAAAGTCAAACAGAGAAAGGCAATTATCACTCAGATGTGGAATTTAAGAAACAAAACAGGATTATAGGGGAAGAGGAAAAAAAATAAAACAAGACAAAATCAGAGAGGGAGAAAACCATAAGAGACTCTCAATCATAGGAAACAAACAGGGTTGCTGGAGGGCAGGGGTGTAGGGAATGGAGTAACTGGATGATGGACATTAAAGAGGGCACATGATGTAATGAACCCTGGGTATTATATAAGACTGAACCATTACTAACTTCCTTCTATCTTTGAAACTAATAATATATTATATGTTAATTAATTGGATTAAAAACATAAGTAGGTGGAGAAAATTTATTATAAAATGTTATAAAATATTTTGAAAAAATGATCAAAACACTTCATTTATGTAAGCTTTTAATTAAAAATTTTTTTTCTTGGGGTGCCTGAGTGGTTGAGTTTAGTGTTTGCCTTTGGCTGCCTTTTGGCTCAGGTCATGATTCCAGGATCCTGAGATTGAGCCCCACATCAGGATCTCTACTCAGCAGGGAGCTGGCTTCTCCCTCTCCCTCTGCCTGCTGCTCCCCCAACTTCTGCTCTTTCTCTAACAAAGAATTAAAATCTTAAAAAAGTTTTTTTCCCCCAAATTTTTTGGGATAAATTTGACATGTAACATTGTATGAATTTAAAGTATACAGTGTGTCACTTCGATACATTTATGCACTGTAATATGATTGCTGTTGTAACAATTTTTATCACATTACGTTTCTAGTACAGTTAAAAAAAAAAAAAAAGTAACACCTCCCTCTTTAAAAAAAGTTGACAATTTCAGTTCACTGAAATTAGAACTTTATTATTGACCCGTCCTGTGTAAGTAAATACTTATGATTCTCCTTTAGACAACTTTCTCCCTTAATTAACAAGTTAACTAAAAATTACAATTTTAAAAAACTAGTATCTTTGGGGCACCTGGGTGGCTCAGTAAGTTAAGCATCCAACTCTTAATTTTGCTCAGGTCATGATCTCAGGTTTGTGAGACTCGGCCCCACACTGGATTCCATACTAGGTATGAAGCCTGCTTAAAATTCTCTTCCTTTCTCTGTCCCACCTCCCACCTCTCTTTCTCTCTCTCTAAACAAACAAGAACTAATATTTTTGAAAATATCCGTCAATGTTGTAATTCCTTACACACACCAATTCATTTAATCCACGTAACAATTCTTTGAAATTGGTACTATTATCCCCCTTTTACATGCATGGAGAGGCTCAGTACTCTGCTAAAGGTCACAATGATAGCAAGCAGATGAGCTGAGATTCGAATTCAAATAGTTTGGCTTTGGAAGTAGTACATTTTGTGCTGACTGCATCAGTTACAAAGGCCTCAAGTATATTACTGTATTATAAGGGAGGATGCTTGTTTATCAACAAGTCACACAGCGAGTTAGTGGCAGTTAAGTCTCCAAATGTAGGCCCTGTGTCTTCAATTAATGTCAATCACCTGCTCCACTGAAACTTGATACAACTGAACTTTCAACAGTATTTATTTAGGTGAGCACGATACTTTGTATAGAGTAGATGTGATATTTAAATAGGGTCTTATGATCAGTTTCTATCAAATAAATATCAAGTTTCATTTCTGGGCCTAGGACAAGTAGGGGAATAAGTTCTGCTTGTTGGCAGGACTCTGATACACAAATAGTTAAATATTGCCAGTCTGGAAACATTGTTTTCCTGAACCAGAGCTAAGGAACTGAGATTCTAATTTTATAAGACAAGAGGAGACTCAACTGTTGGGGCCCTCAAACAACAACAACATTTATTTTGCCCAGAGGACTCCTAAAGAGTCCACTGTCTGTGAAGTCTGTGGGGGGAGATGAAGCATGAAACTATGCTTTAACTCAATCAAGATTCATGTTCCTAACAGGAAAGAAGACTTTATCAAAATCCTTACTGTGGATATTGGAGGAAAACAGAACGAGCTGATGATAGTATTAATGCACTAATACACATTCACTTGTAAAATTTCCCAAATTCCTGACAAGTCTGCACACTATATTCTGATTCACTGGAAACTTCAGTGGACTAGAAACCTGATGGCTGGGATTTCTTATCAGTTGTATCTCTATAATCCAAATCTTACTGGGTTCAATCTGTCTCATGGTGATGGTGACACTATTTTATAGGTTTCTTTGCATAGTTCACTAAATAAATGTTCCACAGCTGGTTGATACATTAAAAACCACACAGTACTGTTTTTAGAATATTCATGCCAGTCAATTTTATTGAATAACTCTAAAATACATTTGACTGTCTATGGATTTAGAAGAGATGAATTCCATTTAAGTTTCTCCATTTCCAGGGGCAATGCTTGTGACTGAAGGGAGTGGGGATACTCTGAGATAACAGAGGAGGGAAATGGCCACTATACCTAAGGTTAAATTTGAATTCCTCTCTTCATAGAACAGAATTTGGGTGGTATTAAGTATTTCTGACCACAAATCTTTATTTTATTTTCTATTTTTAAAAAGATTTTATTTATTTTTTAGAGACAAAAAGAGAGCACAAACAGGGGGAGGGGCAGAAGGAGAGGGACAAGCAGACTCCGTGCAGAGTGCAGAGTCTGATGTGGGGCTTGATCCCAGGACCCTGAGATCATGACCTGGGCCAAAATCAAGAGTTGAATGCTTAAATGCCTGAGCCACCCCGGTGCCCCTGAGAGCAAATCTTTAAGGAGTTGCTTCAGAGAAGAAACATTTGGAGTTTGCTCAGAGGGCACAGAAGTTACAAAGTAGCATATTCTATTTAATAAAAACAGAGGGGAGATGGTCATTGGCTCACGTTATGAACAATGTCCAGGGGTAATATAGTCAAATCAGACAAAATACAATTATATAGGCTAGGGGGAGAAAGTATTCTACGTTCAGTTAATAAGGGCAAAGAAGTGGTGGGTGAAAACAAATGACAAGAGAAAGGGCTAAACTGTGGTGGGAAGGGAAATGTCTACTCCTACCTTTCCTCTTATCAATAAATATGTTTGGTTATATCCAGGCACACATCCCTTGGGGATGGCTCTCAATTCATTCTGTCACACGCAGCTCTTAAAAAAAGGGAGCTATTAGTGCCTTTTCTTGTGGTTTTTATAATCATCTTTAGAGAATATTTCTGAGTATTTCTGAGTTTTCTGGGGAAAGAAAGAAGCAAAACCCAGAATCATATGCCTTTATTTTATAAAGATATCTCTTATAAAGCTTCCTTTTACATATAGCAGATTTTGCCTCTCTTTGAAATAGTAGATAAGGGCAGTAGAACTCTTAGAATTTCATTTTTTTTTTTTAAATTCTTAGAAATTTCTCTCCTTATAGGTAAAGCTCTTACACTACATAAATAAGAGTAGGAAGGTAAGAATGTAAAAACAGAGACTGCAAATTAATGCCTAGAGAGATGAAGCAGGCGATGTAAAAATTCTAGAATAGGATTTAGAATTGGAATTGTTACATCCAGAAAATGATTCTATTTGTTATGCTCTCTACCACTCTCACCAATAGGAGAAAGAGTAAATAATTACCAAATGTGGCCCTGAATCCATGTGGCCATTCACAGGTCCCCTGAACCAGGATAAAATTCAACAGAGGGCCTGTGGTTTTAGTATACGGTCGCCAATGAATCTTGACTATAACCAACCCAATATTTTAGGATGTGAGAAAGAATAAATGAATATATTTCTCCAAACACTGGTCTAGAAATGTACATTTATATCATGATAATATATACTTACAGATTGATTCATATAGCTTTTAAAGCTTAATCTATATTGGTAGGTTTTTCCACTAGTTCTGTCATGTTTAGTCAAACCAAACTTATTACTTGTGACATAATCAAGGAGTGAAAGCTCATCTGTAGTAAAAGCTGGTAAGCCAGACCACAAAAACCACATAGCTTAATAAGAGAATGCTAATCACAGGTGGTTCTTTTCCTTTTAAAACTTTATTATTCTCTGATCTTAGCAAATGTTCTCTTCTCCTTACTTCTAAGTGTTTTTACTAATTTATATTTTCCATTTCTTTAAATAAACATTTTATTTATTTACTTGAGAGAGCAAGACAGAGACAGAGAGAGTGTAAGGGAGAGAGAGTGCACAAGTAGGGGGCGGGTGTGGAGGGCGGATTGGGTCACATAGACTCCTCACTGAGCGTGGAGCCTATGACACAGGACTCCATTCCAAGACCCTGAGATCATGACATGAGAGGAGGTCAGTTGTTTAGCCCACTGAGCTACCCAGGCTCCTCTGCTTAGTATCACTTTAGATGCACAGGGTACACATAGTGGGGTGCCTTAGGCACATGAGCTTAAATTTTGGAAGAAACTCCACACCATCTCAAAGAGGAAGCTTCTTTATTTTTTAACTTCAATATTCTTATGTTATAGTAAAGTGAGTTTATATTCATCTAAGGACTATATATTTATGAACAATTAAGCTCATGTGTATTCATTCACTCACTTGTACTTCTGAGCTAGATCCTGACCTCTTCTGGTGAGGCACTGAGGTAGAGTTAAGAACCAATCAGTAAACAGTAAAACATGTAAAACTAAAAATTATGAATTTGTCTTGTAAATGTTTTGAAAAATTACTATAAGGCACGTGGATATAACCTATTATTCTGTTGCTATTTTACTTGCTGGGACTGATTTAGTCATCATAGTAGTCAATATGATTTTCCTTTCATCAATCAGTTCATTCAAGCACCTAGCACAGAAGTCTAGCAAACTTCTTCTGTAAAGAACCAAATGGTAAATATTTGGGCAGTTTTGTAGGCCATATGGTTTCTGTCAGAACTACATAATGTTGCCACGGTCTGAAAGCAGCCACAGAAAATAAACTGGCCCAAATGGGTATGGCTGTATTCCAATAAAAATTGGTGGGGAACAGTAGTTTTCTGACACCTGACCTAGAGAGTTCACTGCTATATATAGACTGGCAATTCAAGAAATATTTTTAGCTTATGATAATGATGATGATGGCAAGTAATAGACCTTTCAGGATAGGATTATTTCTATAACTATGCCTTTTTAGTATAGCAGTGCTATAATTTGACTTTGGTTTCTGATAAGTAAGTAAGTAAGTAGTCTTAAATCCATCTAAAGTATACCCTTGCATATGTGATAAATCTGGAAATGAGAGAAAAGAAGAACAAACGCTATTCTTTTTCTGATCATTTAATTACCTAAAAAAAACCCCCAACAGTTAATTATTGAATCTACTCTGAATAAAGCAGAGTGCTGATAGACATACAGTTAAAAAACACAAGACATACAAACTGATTCTTAGCTAGGACTGTGCATTAGAACCTCCTACAAGCCTCTTTTTGGGGGCCCTACTCCAAAACCTAGTACATCAAAAATTTAACTTGTTGGGGCCTACAGTGAAAATTTGGGAAAATGGGTCTTAGTTAATTCTAGACATCCACAGTTAAGAATCACTGCTAGAGTTGGGGCGTCTGAGTGGCTCAGTGGTTAAATCCTCTACCTTTGGCTCAGGTCATGATTCCAGGGACCTGGAATCTAGCCCCACCTCAGGCTCTCTGCTCAGCAGGGAGCCTGCTTCCTCCTCTCTCTCTGCCTGCCTCTCTGCCTACTTGTGATCTCTGTCTGTAAGATAAATAAATAAAATATTAAAAAAAAAAAGAATCACTGCTAGAGTCTTCAATTTTAAGAAAAAATTTAAGTTCTAAACATGTTCTAGTCTATTCTTAGCAATTTGTTACTAGAATTTAAGTGCATGGGTTCTAGAATCAGAGCTTGGTTCTAATTCCATGTCTGCCATTTCTTAGCTGCATATCCCTGGGCAACTTCTCTATGCCTGAGTTTCTTTATCTGTAAAATGGGTGTAGTAACAATACTGAACTCATAGCACTGTTGAGAGAATTCAATATATGAAAATATCTGGCATAATGCTTGGTACACATCAAGTACAAAATAAATATAAATTATGACTATTCATCACATCACCCATTTTTTAAATTAATAAGAATGATATCAAATATACTACACTCTAAAGACCTAATTCTGTTTAAGTCTCTTTAAAAGCTGTGAGAAAGGGGATTAGGCTGATTCCAACTTCTCTTATACTGACCAGCAAAAGAGGTGTCCTTTTCCACAGTCCACAGCAGGAGCTCTGAGCAAGGGAAAGCTGAGTGTATCAGACCCAGATGTATTTGACCCTTGTTTTGTAAGTCTGACTGCTCTTTCACAACCTGGAGTAGGACACCATTTAATGGCAGGATTATTTTCAACGAAGGCCTGTTGAAACAGCAATAATAAAACATAACAGAAATATTTTAACTCTTAATTCTCAGAGCATATCTCATGTCAATTTACTTTAGAGGGGAAAAAGGGGGAACTAAAAAACAAGGAGAAATCAGTTTCAAGAGATACTTAAAAATAGTACCAAAAAGTATGGAACTTATAGTAAGAAGGAAAAAAGACATAATTACCTTAGAAACAATGTGACTTTTTAAATTTATGTTTTCTTTAATCTAAAAACCAGGTAATGATGATCAAGCAAAAATACAATTATTCACACAGAAAATACATAATTTAAAAATGTTTACGGGGCGCCTGGGTGGCTCAGTGGGTTAAAGCCTCCGCCTTTGGCTCTGGTCATGATCCCAGAGTCCTGGGATCAAGCCCCACATCGGGCTCTCTGCTCAACAGGGAGCCTGCTTCCTCCTCTCTCTCTGCCTGCTTCTCTGCCTACTCGGGATCTCTGTCAAATAAATAAATAAAATCTTTAAAAAAAAATGTTTTCTCATACAATCTGCTGCTTTTCTGATGGAAAATAATTATATGAGTATTAGTTGTATTAGTACTGTAAATTTCTAAATGATACCCCAGTAATACATAAAAATCCAGATTATGATGTTTTGTTATGAAACAGCAGGACATCTTTTTGAAAAGTCCATATGTCATAGGTTTAGACTACAAAAAATTTGCACATTTTTTTTCTTTATTTAGAGAGAAGGAGCGAGCGTGCATGACTATAGGGGAGGAGGGGCAAAAGGAGAGGGAGAAAGAAAATCTTAAGCAGATTTCCTGCTGTGCACAGAGCCTGACGTGGGGCTCAATCCCACGACTTGAAGATCATGACCTGAGCTGAAATCAGGAGTCGGACACTTAACTGACTGAGCCACCCAGGCATCCCCAAAGTATAATTTTTAGACCACACAAGAAAGTAACTTGCATACTTCTGGACAATTCTTAAATGAAAATAAATATAGGAAAAAAAGAAACATTATAATTCATTATATGAAACTATTCTTTGAAAAAAACCCATTCCAAGTTGATAATCTTTATTTCTGAATATTTACATTTAGAAGTCTAAAATATGTCTTTTGGAAAACTGAAAAATAGGTATTATTTACTCTGAACACTGTCTTGATCAGTTACAAAAGTCCAACAGGCAAATGAGTAAATAGTTTTGAATAAGTTTGTTTGTTGTTTGGTAAATTACTACTACAATTTTTTACTTTAATTTTATCTATCATAACTATAAAATAATGCTTTAGGGTGCGTAGGTAGTCAGTCAGTTCTAAGTGCCCAAATCTTGGTTTTGGCTCAGGTCATGATCTCAGAGTTGTGAGATCAAGCCCTATGTTGGGCTCTGTGCTGAGCGTGGAACCTGTTTGGGATTCTTTCTCCCTCTTTCTCTGCCCCTCTCCCTACTCACATGTACATGTGCATGCGTTCTCTAAAACAAACAAACAAATAATAAATGAATAAATAAAACTGCTCTTAAAGGTGGGGGCACCTGACTGGCTCAATCAGTTAAGATCTATGTCTTGGGCTTGAGTCATGGTGTTGGGGTTCCTCCTCAGTGGGGAATCTGCTTCTCCCTCTCCTTCTGCCCCACCTCCTGCTCTTGCAAATGTGTTCTCTCTTTCTCTCTCAAATAAATAAAATCTTTTAAAAAAATGCTTTTGCTTAAAACTTTAATTCATGCCACCATTCCTTCATGCAGTTTTTCTGGGAGACAAAATCAGAGTCCATTATTTTATGTGTTTTTAAAAATAAAACAAAAAAGTTAAATAAAATCTGTTATGCAGGTTTCATAAAATGAAAATGAAATCGGATAACTGGCAGCATACCTTAATATCAAACTGTAGATATCGTTTGTCCATCTCCTTAGAAACTACACTTTCTATGATATCCACAGGCACAAGTTGGAAGCAATCATATGCAGGACAGAAAATGTTGTGAGCTTCACCCTCTTGAATTTTCAGATTCAAAAACCTAATAAAATTTATCAATTGATAGAAAAAAGGGAAGAATATAATTTATTTGCAAATTCCATGAATTTTTCTTTATGCTAAATTTTCTGTTAGAGTATAAGTAAAATAATACCAATGAACAAAGGATGAAATATCAGTTGTAATGCACTGATTTATATAATTCAAAACATTATTTATTGAACACTTACTACCTGTCCAACCATTCATTCACTTATACACACATATATGAATATACATACTTGTATTTATGTTTTTTATATATGTTTTCACAGTGCTCTTCTTTTACTTTATCCTCTCTAAAAATCTGAAACAGTATCCAAGTTTCAGAAATGAGTGGTTTAGGAAGGTCATATTCAATTCTCAATATTCTATACCTTTTAAAAAAAAGGAGCAATTATACAGAATCAAATAATGGCTAATCCAAGAGATTTGGGAGTGGCACTGGAAGACAGCATACCTTTTTGAAGAAAAGACTACCTCTTTATATTTCATTTATATAAGTATTAAGTTCATTTATATAAGTATTAAGTATTAATCTAGGCACACTAGTTGAGGCAGGGAAAAGTTATCCTGGAGAGTGGCAGAAATCTAGCCTAAGGTGAATCAAGTGGTTAAGGAGAAGGGTTTTGAGTTAGAGAATTCCAGGTCTGCCACTACTAGTCATATGATCTTCAACAATTTATATACCTGTTCTGTCCCTCAGTTTCACTATCTGTAAAATGAAGGTCATAATAAGCACTTCTTGAGGGTTGTTACACAGATTAAATGATATAATGTGTGAGTATCTGCTGGGTGCCTGGCATAGAATAAGAATTTATAAATTTTAGCAGGGTTTTATTTTTATTATTATTAATATTCTCTATAGAAAAACAAGAAACAAATTAGCTTTTGAAGTGTGATTTAACACTTAAACCTAGAGGAAATATATGGAAAGCCAGGGAACTAAGTCACCATTCTCTAGTGATCACCGTCAACAGTTTGACCATTCTGCCTGCAGTATTTTCCCTTTGGTTCTCTCAGTGTCTTAATTCAACTGCATTCAAAAAAAAAAAAAAAAATCAAGCTAACTGAGACTTCATCAGATCTGCTCTCTCTGGTCCATTTCCACCTTCTCTCACAGTACCATCCTGGCACTTTAAAGAAAACAGAGCCCTCTCTAATATCCTCCCTACCACATCCTGAACCTACCCATATCTTTAGCTATCTTTGCCTTCCTCTCACTATTCCCTTCAGTGAAAGAGGGCTTCCTCCTATACACCCCAAGCTAATCTGTAAATACTCCAGACAGCTCCAGAATTTGCACAATCCAGAAACCTATCCCCTCTCTCTGTCTCTGTCTTTTTGTCTTCCTCATCGGTCTTTGGCACAATCAATACACTCAAGTTTTTTTCCTACGCTCAAACATTTCTCAACTAAATGATCTTTTTAGCTCCACTTTCCTTTCCCACCAGTTTCTTGACGAAATAGTTTAATGATTTGTCATTCCTCAACTCTATCCCATTCACTTCTCAACTAGCAACACTCTGGCTTTTATCACCTCTAAACTGAATGGCCAGCTCTCAACAGGCCATTAAGACTACCCATTAGCTCAAGGATTCAAGACATCTCAGTTTTTTTCTGGCCTGACTTCTCTGGAGCATCAGATACTGCTAAATAGTTCCTTCTTTCAGATTCTCTCTTTTCTCTGGCTTCTAGGACTTATTATCCCCCCTGGCATTCTTTTTACCTTTGGTTGTTTCTTACTCAACTTTTTCACTAGTGCTTTTCACTCTCCTGATCACTTAACGTTTTACTGTTCTCTGGGGTTTTCATGCCAAAACTTTCTGCTTCTCATTTCATTCAGTCTTCCTGGGTGATCTAAATACTCCCAAATTAAACTACCACCTATATGCTAATGACTCTGAAATTTAAAGCCCAGATCTCCCTCCTTAGCTACAGATCTTGACCATACATAGTACTTTTGTTTAAATGTCTCATGTGCATTTAAAATTCAACATGTTTAAAACCTTACCCTCTATTTTTCAGTATGATTCAAAAACCACACACACTTCACAAAACTCTGACATACCCCAACAGAAGGGCATTCTGTACCTTAGTTACCGGTAAATATTACCTGCATTATTCTGTATTGAGAAAAACAACTTGGCAGAAATAAAGATGGATAAAGTGTTCAGGGAAATACTATAGAGCTGTTCTCACAGTATGATCTGTGGACCTGAGACTTTTCAGGGGGTTTATGAGGTCAAAACTATTTTCATAATGGTATTAAAATTGTTTTAGTTTTTAAATAAATAAGCAAGCAAGCAAGCAAATAAATAAATAAATAAATAAAAACCTGCATGAATCATGGCAATGGTGTTAAAACTATATATATTCTTCACTGCTTTGCACTTGCAGTGAAAGGAAAAAAAAAGCCAGTTTCATTTAAGAATACCCTTGATAGAGTAATATAAATTATGAATTATTGGTTAATTACTAATACATTTTATTGATTATTTATTTTATTAAATCTTAACTCACAAGTACACATCTTTTGGGCATTTTGTGAAAAGAACTGGGAAGTAAACATAATGAATTTCTACTGCTGCATACCAAACAAAGCATGGTGGCTGTCTCAAGGAAAAGCACTTAGGAAATTGTTCAAGCTACAAGTAGACCTATCTGCATTTATCATGGGAAACTATTTTGATCTGAAACAGTAACCACACATAATGATTTCCTGGACTTGGGTTTATAGTAGACTTTCTTGGAAAATGAATTAAGTGAGCTTATCATATCAAGGAAAAAAGTTGGCAGAAATCTAGGGCAGATTTTACCTATGTTTTTATCTATAAGGTCAGTCATCCTTAGAAAGAGGATAATAACTACCATTTATTGAGTAGTAACTATGTGCCAGGCCCTGTTTGTTTTAAGCATTTTTCATATATTAAGCCATTTAACAGTAAACTCACAATAACTCTATGATGTACTTACTATTATCACCATTTTAGAGATAAAGAAATTGAGGGACAGGGATGTTACCATTTACCTAAATCAACAACTAATAAGTAGCAGGAAGGATAATCTAGGCTGGGTAGAAAACAGTAATTTCTGTTTCATTTAAGCGCTTGGAGTAGATGCTTCAAAGCATCTGGCTGCACTGATGACATTATGGAGTAGGGAAGAGTAAATTGAGAGTTTCTGAACTATCTAAGGACCTTTA
Source organism: Mustela nivalis (assembly GCF_964662115.1). Taxonomy (NCBI): domain Eukaryota; kingdom Metazoa; phylum Chordata; class Mammalia; order Carnivora; family Mustelidae; genus Mustela; species Mustela nivalis. The sequence continues at coordinate 69,018,808 of NC_139031.1, forward strand.
ACATTTTTTGCCTGCTTCTTAAACAAGTAAGTTTCTTTTCTATATGCCTATGAAAGCACTGCAATTAATTTAAAAATGGTTTAATGTATAAATCACCCAACCTGGAATTTGTTTTCTTGCTGCTTGATTTGACAAGAACTACTAGCAGGATTATGAAAGGGGAATCCTGGGTAGGTTGATAAAGTAATACAGAAAATAATCATTAGAGCTTTCAAATTTAAATCTTACCATAAATTTCTCATGGCTAGCCTGTGATGAGTATGGGAAATAGTTCTTGGGACATAAGTTTGGTGAGGGAGGTAAATAGAAGTTCAAAAACTTCAAGTAAATCCTTTGGGGAGACTCAGTTTTCACACAGAAACCATCGTCAACAGTAGCAAACTTGGTAGAACCCAGAAAATACTCCCTAATACAACAGAGTTAACAATTTTAAGCTAAATAAAGTACTATATCTGTGGAACATTTTCTGTACCTACAACTAGGTCAGTTAGGTTTGGATTGTAAACCTGACCCTTGGCAATCAGTTTACCTGTATCAGCTGTAAAGATATGATCTTATCTAATTAGATTCAGAGTGAAGTCTAGTCTATGTTTTAAAAAGAATGACCAGATACTCTCATTCATTCTGATTTTTTAAGAAGCAGTAATATTTCTCCCCTCCAAATGAAATCTTCCCCTATATCCTGGTTTAGGATGTACTCAAAATGAACCAGAATGATAGAAAGATGAGTGGCTGTCTAAAAAATTGGAGGGAGGAAATAGTGGGAGGGTGAGGGAGGCAGACAGAGAAGTGTGGGAAGGATTTTAAGGAGAAATAAGGAAACTTTCGGGATAATTTTTGATTGTGGTAATGTTTCTTGGGTGTGTACATATATCAAGGCTTATTATTTATTTCAATTATGTAGCTTATTATATGTAAGTTATTATATGTTTAGGACAACAGAAAATTTGCTCAGGTTCTTGTTCTCTCACCCAACACAGTATTCCCCAGCTCCCTACACTTGGTACCTAGTACTTCATGAAAAAGAATAGTTTGAAACCAGATTTCCTTAATTACTAATGACATGCTTTGCTTAGGTTATTAGTCAGTGGATTTATGTGCTCCAGAGATAACATGATACTCTATCGCTCATTAACTACATAGATCTTCTCCTTCATTTTATTTGTAAACCTGTCTTGAAAAGTGCAACATTACAGCAAAGTTAATGGATGGCATGGGAATATAAATCTTAGCAAGATAATGGGAAGAACACTAGAGACAAACACAAGAAACAAAAGAAATTTCTCATTTGTACTCAACCACGTCTAGAAGAGACATCAACCTTTGAACTGATTGAGAAGGAATTTTAAACATACATATTCTTATAGATTTCAAAGGCTATTTATTTGCTTGTTACAAAAAATTTAGAGAAAGCATAAAACAAATGCTTTCAAATTCTTAGAATATAAAAAAACCCTAATTCTTGATACTTAGGTGTAGGCTTGCATGTACATTACATTAAGTGTAATGTATATTAAATACTAAGAAAACTTACTTCCATATACCTGCTTTGTTCCAAAAGTACCTTCCATTAAGCTAAAGAATATTAATTATGAAATTAAATTTTACTGAATAAATGTGAAGAGGTAAAAATGAGAAAAAAATTCTTTCTTATCAGTGCAGTATATTTCAGTGCAACTGTGAAACCAGTATGAATAATCCATACCATTAAATATCTAAAGCAGGCAATTTTATTACCAAATCAGAGTGCTAGCATGCAGTAAGAAATACTAAGCTGCACATATACTCACGACTCCCAACAACCTCTACAAAAGTCATGTCCACAGGGCATATCCACTGGGTCTTCAAATACAGAAATACTGCACATACAAATGTCACACTGGAAATGAAGAAGAGCAATGATTTAAATGAAATCATACTCTGAACAGAGAATGATATATTTATTTATTCTCATTGGTTTAAGGTAAAAATACTGTGAGTAAAAAACCCACAGCAACTATAAAGTTAAGTGTTTCAAAGTTGTAAGGGAAGTTAAAGTCAGTGTACCTATTTTTGATTGAATAACAAATACCATGCCTACTTCATTATAAGCTATTAAGGGACTTAAATGTTTAATGTACAAGTCAAACTTTTAAAATCCAAATTTATGTATTAATCAGCAACTATGCATTTGGGGAAAAAAAAAAGTACAAGAAACAAACCATTACAATCTATTCAGGTCAAGATCAAACTGTCCACTGCAAAATAACCACTTCAATATCATGTCCTTTTGCCTATATTCATCCTAGAAAATCTACAGAAACAGAGCAACGTTGTGTTTTCAAGATAAAAACTCCAGATATTCAGAGTAGGAATTTAAGGATTTCTACCCAAGGAACCCTGTTACAAAACTATGTATCTTCTAAACAATGACTTATTAGAAGGATACATTCCAATGTTACAGAAGCAAATAATAGAAGTAGGATTTTATTTTCCAAGAAGGCCTAGATAAAACCCAGAATGCTTTCATTTTTATCACATATTTTGAGGGGATGAACCATTAAAGAAACGTTAAAATTTCCTATAACAGTATACCAATTTTTATGCCAATTAACAATATAGACAATGGCAAAAAATATATATATATAGACAATTGTCAATACTGTTTCTCAATAAAAAACAAACATTTATTATCAAAATGTATCTAGATGATACACTCCAAAGCTTTTCTGAAACAAATACATAATTATCAATATATGAGAAGTGTTTTCAAGAAAATACAATTTTTTTTTCATTTTTAAAATTTAAAGTGCCTATCACAAACTCAACTTTTAATATTTCAGTATGGTGTGTTTAAAACTTTAAGCACCTAGAGATTTTAAGTGTAAATGTACTAGATGGCTTTCTCAGACTCTTTTATGTTTACTGTTTTGAAATGAGAAAAGAAAACCTTTTGTTTTTTGATCTATAATTCAGAGATAATAAAAATATTCTGTGATAGTATTTACCAAAGGGTGAAATAATTGAACCCTTAAAAAAGGGTACAGGATTCAATTACAAGAATATGCTAGAGGTTCCATGGGGGTGGGGGAATGAATATATATACATACATACATATATATATATATATATTTTTATTTTTATTTATTTATTTATTTATTTTTTGCATATTGAGAGAGAGAGAGGGACAATGAAAGCATAGGGATGGGGGAGGGGCAGACGGAAGGGAGAGGGAGTGAATCTTATGCAGGCTTCAAGCCCAGTATGGAGCCAGACATGGGGGAACATGGGGATCAATCTCAGTCCTAAGACTGTAACCTGAGTGAAAACCAAGAGTCGGGTGCTTAAATGACTGAGCCACCCAGGTGCCCCTTCCATGAAACAATACTAAATAATTTAAAAGAGAAAAGACTAAACACAAATCTATGGGAAGTACACTGAATACTGAACCATACCAAACTGGTGTCCAAATCTCCAGGAGACAAACTTATTTCATCTGGAGAGGTGACAGAAGAACGTGTAGTCCTTGGAGTTCTTGGGGAAGGGAGTGTGTCCCAGGCATTATATCCACTTGGCGGTGGAGTTGGCATCTGAACACCTGATCGTTGGCAGCAGTTCTCTGGGTTGGACATCCAAGCTTCAAGTAATTTCTCCCTGTCCCAGTCTTTGAGAAGAATAGAATAGATATCTCTCAAAAATTGGAAATGTGGTGATGTTTTAAGAATCTCATAATACAAAATAAACAAAATAACAAAAATAACAAAATAAAGTGAGGATGAATTAAAGAGCTATAAGCCATCTAAAGGAAGGAAAATTATATCAAATTAATAATTACAAATGAATATCTAGGTGTATTATACTTATTAATCAGTAAGTAAATCTATATTTATTTTTTATTTATTTTTATTTATTTACTTAAAGTAGGCTTTATGCCCAGTGTGGCACCTAACATATGCCTTGAACTCATGATGCTGAGATTGAGACCTTAGCTGAGATTAAGAGTTGGACGCTTAACTGACTGAGTTACCTAGGTGCCCCAAACCCCAAATATTTTTAAATAGAATTTACTGTGGCTTACAACTATGTCAATATCTAACTATCCTGTCAAAATTTCCAGTCATTTCTACTAATAACAAAGAGGTTTCCTCCTGTCTCTTTCTCTCTCTCTGCCTGCCTCTCTGCCTACTTGTGTCTGTCAAATAAGTAAATAAAATCTTAAAATAAAAATAAGATTTATATAAACGGGGCACTTGGGTGGCTCAGTGGGTTAAAGCCACTGAGGTCATGATTTCATGGTCCTGGGATTGAGCCCCACATCGGGCTCTCTGCTCAGCGGAGAGCCTGTATCCTCCTCTCTCTCTGCCTGCCTGCCTCTCTGCCTACTTGTGATCTCTGTCTGTCAAATAAATAAATAAAATCTTAAAAAAAAAAAAAAGATTTATACAAAAGAGTTTCCTTGCATATCACTTCTGGAAGTTACTAAATTTTTCATGGCATAGATTTGACTTAGCCATTTTACTCTTTTCAGGAAAATTTGTAGAATTTGCAATTGGTTTCACTGATGTCAAGTTGTAAAATGATTATGTTGCTTGCTATAAACACGTCAAAATGCCAATGAGTCCAAAAATTATTTGATCAACAGCTTGAAAGCAGAAGAAACTTCTGAAGGGATTATGGTTGTAAAGTTTTAGCACATCAGGTATACATTTTGTATTGAATTCACATCTGACTTAACTAAAAAAGATGATCTTCCTACTATGAACATTTTTTTAAAGTCCAGTGAATCATGTTGTTATAACGTTCAGGGACATTAAAAATAATAAAAATAATAAATCTAGGGACGCCTGGGTGGCTCAGTTGGTTAAGCAGCTGCCTTCGGCTCAGGTCATGATCCCAGCGTCCTGGGATCGAGTCCCACATCGGGCTCCTTGCTCCGCAGGGAGCCTGCTTCTCCCTCTGACTCTGCCTTCCACTCTGTCTGCCTGTGCTCGCTCTCACTCTCTCTCTTACAAATAAATAAATAAAATCTTTAAAAAAAAATAATAATAAATCTAATTATTTTGTTGTTTTACACAAATTATTCCCAAAAAACATCTCAATCATCATTCAGGTGAAGAAGTAAGGACTCAGAGAAATGATATAACCTTGATAGGCTCACACAGATAGAGAGGGATTTGAAACCAATTTCTGTGATTCTAAAACCTGTTTTCTTTCCACTGTAGCACAATGAAATATGGTGTCAAGAGTAGTATAGAGCCAACTATTCAACATAGGCCCATTCTATACAATTTTACAGCTCTAATACAAAAAGCTATGGAAATGTTCTAAGCAAAGACTTTTCTCAACCATATTATATCAGTGTTATTTGGTGGTTTAGCAGGATAATTATGATTTAGAGATGCAATACAGATACATCAAGTGTATTTCCAGCTGTGTAAACCATATGAGCAGGGGACAGAAGTATAAGGAAGAGATGTAAGCACTCCTGTAAAATAATAGCATACTATGTTGTCATTTGAAAAGATGGAAAATAAGATTGGAAAAGGGGTCTGTCAGATCACAAAGAGGAAGAAAAATCCAACAAGGGAAAAAAACTGCATGGGTGCCTTCCAGGAAATGTTGCTACATGGATGTTAGTGTTTTGACAGGTTATTACTTACTTAAAAAGTTAAAATTACTTTTCTTAGAACAGTAAGATTATTTTTCAAAAGTATCCACTATGTCACTTTTTAATAAAGGAAAAAAAGTACTACTATAATTTCTATAAACATATTAAATATGCTAAATTTTAGACTTATATATTATGAATATTTTTCAGCACAGCTTCTGCTTGGATTCTATCATTCACTTAGCAAATAATTACTGAATGTCTTTTATGTGCCATGCACTGTGTCGGGTAATAGGGATACAAAGGGAGGAAAAATCAGTCAGGATTCCTGCCTTCATGAAAGGACAAAGACATTAAGTAAAAGAATCATCATTGTCAGAATGCCCACATGAAGGACAGGTAGAGAATACCACTCAGAGAAGGTGACTCTGGGGAAGTAGCTTGAAGCGGACAACTGAAAGGTGAGTGGGAGTTAAGTAGTAAAAGGGAGGGGAAAAGACATTCTAGACTGGTAGTTCACAGCATGTTCAAAGTCCCTGTGGTAGGAGGGAAGATGGCACCCTTGTGAAATGAAAGTTCAATGAAACTGTAGCATGGGGAGCAGAGGGAGGGCACTGTATGAGAAGAGGCTGAGAAGAGGGTCAGGGACTAGATCAGGCAGAACTTTTTAAAAAAATATTTTATTTATTTATTTGACAGAGATCATAAGTAGGCAGAGAGGCAGGCAGAGAGAGAGAGGGTGAAGCAGGCTCCCCGCTGAGCAGAGAGCCCGACGTGGGGCCCGATCCCAGGACCCTGGGATCATGACCCGAGCCGAAGGCAGAAGCTTTAATCCACTGAGCCACCCAGGCACCCCCAGGCAGGACTTTTTAATAACATTTTTCATCATGAGTTCAAGAGTGATGGGCAGTCACTGAGAAGCTGAGCTTGGTGTAAGGAAGGACAGGCTGTCACAATCAGATTTGAAAAGACAATTCCAGCTACAACAAAGAAACTGGACAGGGCAGGAATAGAGGGAAGACAGTCCAAAGAGGATGGTAGTGGGTAGTGTAAGTGAGAGATGAGGGAAGCTAGAGCTAGGTGGGTGGTTGTAGAGGACATAAAGAGAAAGAGAGGAGTTTAACACATGGAAGGTGAAAGTGACAATTTGGTGACAATAGGACACAGAGTCAGAAGGACAGGATATATCAAAGTTGGGGTCCCAGGTTTACCTATTTATTGGTTGGTGCCATCTATGTAAATAAGGAATACCAGACAATCAGATACAAGTGGAAGAGCATGATTTTAGTTTTAGACATGGTGAGTTTAAGGTGTTTTTGAGATATCCTAGAGATGCTTAAAAATAGGTAGCTATATTCAAGGCTGTATAGCTAAGAAAAGACGTCTAGTCCAGAGGAAGAAATCTACACCTACAGAAACCTTCAAAGAAGGTATCATTTCCTAGGAAGAGAGGAGAGTGAGAAGATGCAGACCACTGACGCTTTGTTGCCTGGAGAAGATGACGAGTCTTCAAGGGAGCTTAAAAATTACTCAATATAAGTTAATTCTAACCATAAGCAAATTGCCCTTCATCTTTTTTTTTTTTTTTAATTTTTTATTTTTTTTTTTATTTTTTTTTTTTATTTTTTTTTTTTAAAGATTTTATTTATTTATTTGACAGAGAGAAATCACAAGTAGGCAGAGAGGCAGGCAGAGAGGCAGGCAGAGAGAGAGAGAGGAGGAAGCAGGCTCCCTGCTGAGCAGAGAGCCCGATGCGGGACTCGATCCCAGGACCCTGAGATCATGACCTGAGCCGAAGGCAGCGGCTTAACCACTGAGCCACCCAGGCGCCCCATTTAATTTTTTATTTTTTATAAACATATATTTTTATCCCCAGGGGTACAGGTCTGTGAATCACCAGGTTTACACACTTCACAGCACTCACCAAAGCACATACCCTCCCCAATGTCCATAATCCCACCCCCTTCTCCCAAACCCCCTCCCCCCAGCAACCCTCAGTTTGTTTTGTGAGATTAAGAGTCACTTATGGTTTGCCTCCCTCCCAATCCCATCTTGTTTCATTTATTCTTCTCCTACCCACTTAAGCCTCCATGTTGCATCACCACTTCCTCATATCAGGGAGATCATATGATAGTTGTCTTTCTCTGCTTGACTTATTTCGCTAAGCATGATACGCTCTAGTTCCATCCATGTTGTCGCAAATGGCAAGATTTCATTTCTTTTGATGGCTGCATAGTATTCCATTGTGTATATATACCACATCTTCTTGATCCATTCATCTGTTGATGGACATCTAGGTTCTTTCCATAGTTTGGCTATTGTGGACATTGCTGCTATAAACATTCGGGTGCATGGGCCCCTTTGGATCACTACGTTTGTATCTTTAGGGTAAATACCCAATAGTGCAATTGCTGGGTCATAGGGCAGTTCTATTTTCAACATTTTGAGGAACCTCCATGCTGTTTTCCAGAGTGGCTGCACCAGCTTGCATTCCCACCAACAGTGTAGGAGGGTTCCCCTTTCTCCGCATCCTCGCCAGCATCTGTCATTTCCTGACTTGTTGATTTTAGACATTCTGACTGGTGTGAGGTGATATCTCATTGTGGTTTTGATTTGTATTTCCCTGATGCCGAGTGATATGGAGCACTTTTTCATGTGTCTGTTGGCCATCTGGATGTCTTCTTTGCAGAAATGTCTGTTCATGTCCTCTGCCCATTTCTTGATTGGATTATTTGTTCTTTGGGTGTAGAGTTTGCTAAGTTCTTTATAGATTCTGGACACTAGTCCTTTATCTGATATGTCGTTTGCAAATATCTTCTCCCATTCTGTCAGTTGTCTTTTGATTTTGTTAACTGTTTCCTTTGCTGTGCAAAAGCTTTTGATCTTGATGAAATCCCAATAGTTCATTTTTTCCCTTGCTTCCCTTGCCTTTTGCGTTGTTCCTAGGAAGATGTTGCTGCGGCAGAGGTCGAAGAGGTTGCTGCCTGTGTTCTCCTCAAGGATTTTGATGGATTCCTTTCGCACATTGAGGTCCTTCATCCATTTTGAGTCTATTTTTGTGTGTGGTGTAAGGAAATGGTCCAATTTCATTTTTCTGCATGTGGCTGTCCAATTTTCCCAGCACCATTTATTGAAGAGGCTGTCTTTTTTCCATTGGACATTCTTTCCTGCTTTGTCGAAGATGAGTTGACCATAGATTTGAGGGTCTATTTCTGGGCTCTCTATTCTGTTCCATTGATCTATGTGTCTGTTTTTGTGCCAGTACCATGCTGTCTTGATGATGACAGCTTTGTAATAGAGCTTGAAGTCCGGAATTGTGATGCCACCAACGTTGGCTTTCTTTTTCAATATCCCTTTGGCTATTCGAGGTCTTTTCTGGTTCCATATAAATTTTAGCATTATTTGTTCCATTTCTTTGAAAAAGATGGATGGTACTTTGATAGGAATTGCATTAAATGTGTAGATTGCTTTAGGTAGCATAGACATTTTCACAATATTTATTCTTCCAATCCAGGAGCATGGAACATTTTTCCATTTCTTTGTGTCTTCCTCAATTTCTTTCATGAGTACTTTATAGTTTTCTGAGTATAGATTCTGTGTCTCTTTGGTTAGGTTTATTCCTAGGTATCTTATGGTTTTGGATGCAATTGTAAATGGGATTGACTCCTTAATATCTCTTTCTTCTGTCTTGCTGTTGGTGTAGAGAAATGCAACTGATTTCTGTGCATTGATTTTATATCCTGACACTTTACTGAATTCCTGTATAAGTTCTAGCAGTTTTGGAGTGGAGTCTTTTGGGTTTTTCACATATAGTATCATATCATCTGCGAAGAGTGATAATTTGACTTCTTCTTTGCCGATTTGGATGCCTTTAATTTCCTTTTGTTGTCTGATTGCTGAGGCTAGGACCTCTAGTATTATGTTGAATAGCAGTGGTGATAATGGACATCCCTGCCGTGTTCCTGACCTTAGTGGAAAAGCTTTCAGTTTTTCTCCATTGAGAATGATATTTGCGGTGGGTTTTTCATAGATGGCTTTGATGATATTGAGGTATGTGCCCTCTATCCCTACACTTTGAAGAGTTTTGATCAGGAAGGGATGCTGTACTTTGTCAAATGCTTTTTCAGCATCTATTGAAAGTATCATATGGTTCTTGTTCTTTCTTTGATTGATGTGTTGTATCACATTGACTGATTTGCAGATGTTGAACCAACCTTGCAGCCCTGGAATAAATCCCACTTGGTCGTGGTGAATAATCTTTTTAATGTACTGTTGAATCCTATTGGCTAGTATTTTGTTGAGTATTTTCGCATCTGTGTTCATCAAGGATATCGGTCTATAGCTCTCTTTTTTGGTGGGATCCTTGTCTGGTTTTGGGATCAAGGTGATGCTGGCCTCATAAAATGAGTTTGGAAGTTTTCCTTCCATTTCTATTTTTTGGAACAGTTTCAGGAGAATAGGAATTAGTTCTTCTTTAAATGTTTGGTAGAATTCCCCCGGGAAGCCATCTGGCCCTGGGCTTTTGTTTGTTTGGAGATTTTTAATGACTGTTTCAATCTCCTTACTGGTTATGGGTCTGTTCAGGCTTTCTATTTCTTCCTGGTTCAGTTGTGGTAGTTTATATGTTTCTAGGAATGCATCCATTTCTTCCAGGTTGTCAAATTTATTGCCGTAGAGTTGCTCATAGTATGTTCTTATAATAGTTTGTATTTCTTTGGTGTTAGTTGTGATCTCTCCTCTTTCATTCATGATTTTATTTATTTGGGTCCTTTCTCTTTTCTTTTTGATAAGTCGGGCCAGGGGTTTATCAATTTTATTAATTCTTTCAAAGAACCAGCTTCTAGTTTCGTTGATTTGTTCTATTGTTTTTTTGGTTTCTATTTCATTGATTTCTGCTCTGATCTTTATGATTTCTCTTCTCCTGCTGGGCTTAGGGTTTCTTTCTTGTTCTTTCTCCAGCTCCTTTAGGTGTAGGGTTAGGTTGTGTACCTGAGACCTTTCTTGTTTCTTGAGAAAGGCTTGTACCGCTATATATTTTCCTCTCAGGACTGCCTTTATTGTGTCCCACAGATTTTGAACCGTTGTATTTTCATTATCATTTGTTTCCATGATTTTTTTCAATTCTTCTTTAATTTCCCGGTTGACCCATTCATTCTTTAGAAGGATACTGTTTAGTCTCCATGTATTTGGGTTCTTTCCAAACTTCCTTTTGTGGTTGAGTTCTAGCTTTAGAGCATTGTGGTCTGAAAATATGCAGGGAATGATCCCAATCTTTTGATACCGGTTGAGTCCTGATTTAGGACCGAGGATGTGATCTATTCTGGAGAATGTTCCATGTGCACTAGAGAAGAATGTGTGTTCTGTTGCTTTGGGATGAAATGTTCTGAATATATCTGTGATGTCCATCTGGTCCAGTGTGTCGTTTAAGGCTTTTATTTCCTTGCTGATCTTTTGCTTGGATGATCTGTCCATTTCAGTGAGGGGAGTGTTAAAGTCCCCTACTATTATTGTATTATTGTTGATGTGTTTCTTTGATTTTGTTATTAATTGGTTTATATAGTTGGCTGCTCCCACGTTGGGGGCATAGATATTTAAAATTGTTAAATCTTCTTGTTGGACAGACCCTTTGAGTATGATATAGTGTCCTTCCTCATCTCTTATTGTAGTCTTTGGCTTAAAATCTAATTGATCTGATATAAGGATTGCCACTCCTGCTTTCTTCTGATGTCCATTAGCATGGTAAATTCTTTTCCAACCCCTCACTTTAAATCTGGAGGTGTCTTCAGGCTTAAAATGAGTTTCTTGGAGGCAACATATAGATGGGTTTTGTTTTTTTATCCATTCTGATACCCTGTGTCTTTTGACAGGGGCATTTAGCCCATTCACATTCAGGGTAACTATTGAGAGATATGAATTTACTGCCATTGTATTGCCTGTAAGGTGACTGTTACTGTATATGGTCTCTGTTCCTTTCTGATATACCACTTGTAGGCTCTCTCTTTGCTTAGAGGACCCCTTTCAATATTTCCTGTAGAGCTGGTTTGGTATTTGCAAATTCTTTCAGTTGTTGTTTGTCCTGGAAGCTTTTAATCTCTCCTTCTATTTTCAATGATAGACTAGCTGGATATAGTATTCTGGGCTGCATGTTTTTCTCGTTTAGTGCTCTAAAAATATCATGCCAGCTCTTTCTGGCCTGCCAGGTTTCTGTGGATAAGTCAGCTGCCAATCTAATATTTTTACCAATTTATGTTACAGACTTCTTTTCCCGGGCTGCTTTCAGGATTTTCTCTTTGTCACTGAGACTTGTAAATTTTACTATTAGGTGACGGGGTGTGGGCCTATTCTTATTGATTTTGAGGGGTGTTCTCTGAACCTCCTGAATTTTGATGCTTGTTCCCTTTGCCATATTGGGGAAATTCTCCCCAATAATTCTCTCCATTATACCTTCTGCTCCCCTCTCTCTTTCTTCTTCTTCTGGAATCCCAATTATTCTAATGTTGTTTTGTCTTATGGTGTCACTTATCTCTCGAATTCTCCCCTCGTGGTCCAGTAGCTGTTTGTCCCTCTTTTGCCCAGCTTCTTTATTCTCTGTCATTTGGTCTTCTATATCACTAATTCTTTCTTCTGCCTCATTTATCCTAGCAGTTAGAGCCTCCATTTTTGATTGCACCTCATTAATAGCTTTTTTGATTTCAACTTGGTTAGATTTTAGTTCTTTTATTTCTCCAGAAAGGGCTTTTATATCTCTCGAGAGGGTTTCTCTAATATCTTCCATGCCTTTTTCGAGCCCAGCTAGAACCTTGAGAATTGTCATTCTGAACTCTAGATCTGACATATTACCGATGTCTGTATTGATTAGGTCCCTAGCCTTCGGTACTGCCTCTTGTTCTTTTTTTTTGTGTTGAATTTTTACGTCTTGTCATTTTGGCCAGATAAGAGTAAATGAAGGGGCAAGTAAAATACTAAAAGGGTGGCAACAACCCCAGGAAAATATGCTTTAACCAAATTAGAAGAGATCCAAAATCGTGAGTGGGTAGAAAGGGGATAAAAAGAGGTTCAAAAAGGAAGAAAGGGAAAAAAAAAAAAAGCAAGGAAAAAAAAAAGAATTTTTTAAAAAAGAAAACACCTAAGAAAAATGTAAAAAAGAAAAAATATATATATTAGATAAACTAGTTAAAAAACGTTAAAAAAGAAAAAGGTAACAGTTAAAAAAAAAAAAATTTTACCCGAAGGCGAAAAAAAAAAAAAAAAATGAAAAAGAAAAAGTTAAATTAACTGCAAGACTAAAAAAAAATCACAGGAAAAAAGCCATGAGTTCCGTGCTTGGCTTTCTCCTCCTCTGGAATTCTGCTGCTCTCCTTGGTATTGAAACCGCACTCCTTGGTAGGTGAACTTGGTCTCGGCTGGATTTCTTGTTGATCTTCTGGGGGAGGGGCCTGTTGTAGTGATTCTCAAGTGTCTTTGCCCCAGGCGGAATTACACCGCCCTTACCCGGGGCCAGGGTGAGTAATCCGCTCGGGTTTGCTTTCAGGAGCTTTTGTTCCCTGAGCGCTTTCCGTAGAGTTCCTTTCCGTAGAGTTCCTTTCCGTAGAGTTCCGGAGGACGGGAATACAAATGGTGGCCTCCTGGTCTCCGGCCTGGAGGAGCTGAGAGCCCAGGGCCCCACTCCTCAGTGCGCCCTCAGAGAACAGCGCCCAGTTACTCCCGTCTGCCTGACCTCCGGCCGTGCTCCGAGATCACCCAGCCTGCGACCGGTTCAAGGTAACACCGAGCTGTGAGCTTACTGTCGGCTCTGTCTCTGCAGCCGGCTTTCCCGTTCCAATACCCGCAAGCTCTGCGACACTCAGACACCCCCGATCCTTCTGTGACCCTGCGGGACCTGAGGCCACGCTGACCCCGCGTGGGCTTCGCCCCGGTTTAGCCTCTGGAGCGATGTCCCTCAGCGGAACAAACTTTTAAAAGTCCTGATTTTGCGCGCGGTTGCTCCGCTGCTTGCCGGGAGCCGGCCCCTCCCCCCGGGGTCTATCTTCCCGTCGCTTTGGATTCACTTCTCCGCCGGTCCTACCTTTCAGAAAGTGGTTGTTTTTCTGTTTCCAGAATTGCTGTTCTTCTTCTCTTCGATCTGCCGATGGATTTTCAGGTGTTTGCAAACTTTAGATAAGCTATCTAGCTGATCTCCGGCTAGCTGAAGCAGTCTCAGCTTGCTACTTCTCCGCCATCTTGACTCCTCTCCTGCCCTTCATCTTGTATTTTTAAAGTTTTACTTATTTTCTTATTAGATAGCATTCAACTATAAGTTACTTGTATTACTGAGGAAATACTCAGAGAATGACCTCTGTATTCCTAAGAGAGTCTTCCTTAAAATTCAATTACTGCATAGTAAATACTGCCAAACATTTCTGTCTTCTGCTTAATCTAGATCAACTTCATTACCGTGGGACTAAATTTGACAACAAATACTATAATACTCAAATCTACTTTCCTGTGTAAAGCTGAGTGAATGTTACCCAGGATATAACCTATAAATCTTCCAAATAGTTCATTCAGTTCAATAGCTCTGAAACAGAGGCTATTCTGACTCCGAGAGCAATTAGTATAAATTATAGTTCTGTGCACTATTTTATTCACTAACATCAGTTATCTCTGTAAATCTTATTTGATTATCAAATGTCACTGTTACTGGTATTACACAAACAATACAGAAGAGATGTCCATTTGAAAACCTGCCAGCCTCTATTTTATGCCTAAACAGGGAAATGAAATATAGACTACTAAGTTATCAAAAAAGTTATCACAGAATAAATAACACCAAATAAGAAAATTCAATTAGATTGTCACCTTATTAGAACTGATCCTTATTATGTAAAAGAAGTAACTTAGGAAACTATCAATGGGGTAAAAATTTTTACCCCATATTTTGGGGGGGAGGGGCAGAGGGAGAGAGAGAATTAATCTAAAGCAGGCTCCATGCTCAGCATGGAGCCCCCCTGATGTGGGGCTCGATCTTACAACCCTGAGATCATACCTGAGCTGACAACAAGAGTTGGACATTTAACAAACTGAGTCACCCAGGTGCCCCTGGAGTTGATCATTTAATAATACTTGATGACACAATGTAAACAAATAGAGATAAAAATGTTCCTTTTAAAAATTTTTCGTAAGGTTAGGCTTCGATTCTCTATATACTGTAACCTGAGCCATGATACTCTACATAACTTAGATTCTCTATATATTGTAACTCAGAGTTATGATACATTATCTAGGTGACTGCAGATACCTGTGGCAGAAATGGTTATAGGTACACAAAATGCTCCAGTGTAGAACTGTTGCTTGTAGCCAAGTCACTGAATTCTGGGCAATGGAATATGTACAGGAGTAACATATATATAAATAACACTTCAGGTATATTATTTATTATGTATTATTCATTCTATAACCATTTTCTGAGAGCTTAGTGTATGTCAGGTACTATGGAAACAAAAAACATTAAAAGCTACCCTCTAAGAGCTCACAGGTTAATCTAGAAGAAAAGCAAATGAGGAGATTACTATAAAATTGTACTTTAACTGTATGACACAGGATGTAGTAGGAATAGACAGGAAGGTCTTGGTTCAGACTTGGGAACACATAAGCGGAAAGGATTCCTGGAAGACATGGTTACTAAGGAAAAGCAAGAGTGGGTAAGTAGAGAAATGGGGAGATGACAGACCAGGTAAACAAATCTGGGTCATGAAGGTCTACTAAAGGGTTTGGATGGTTTTAAGTCCATGGAGAGCTAGCTAATGGCAATATGAAAAATTAATAGGATGAAAGAAGAATGACAACACTGGAGACCAGGACTCAGCAGACTATGATTTAGATGGAAACGAATGACAGCCTGAATTTAAGTCAGTGGCAGTGGGAATGGAAAGACCTAGAGAGGGAGTCGGGGGTGGGGAGAAGGGAAGATGAGAGACACTTAAGAAGAGAAATGATGAGACTGTGGCCAAATGTAACAGGTTTGGAGGAGTAAACTACGACTCTCACATTTCTGGCAGTGTAATTTGATGAATGTGATGCTTGTGTATCAAGATAGTGGGAAAAAAGAGGAGTTTAGGTGTGGACATCCTTAGATTGAAGAAAAAAAAAATGTTAAACAGACATTTAGAAGCCCAACCTCAAATACTTTACTAAAGTCAGGCTGCAGATACACTCTTTATTATTTGGGTGGTTTTTGAAAGCTTCAGTTTCGTTAGATAAATGTCTGCCCACTTGGGAGGCATCTTTACAACATGTATTTTAAGCCTCACCCTCACCTAATGACTTAGACTTGAAAACAGTTTAGGAATCTCTGTTTAGTTTCTCAGGTAATCCTCATTTATACTAAAATTTACAAGCCACTGGTATATAAAGTGGGAATAATCTCAAGTACAGAACCCTAGGAAATATCAATATTGAACGTAGGGATTCTAGAAAGTTATATATCAAATTATTCACAGTGATGACCAAAGGATGATGAAATAGAGAATTTTAAATTTTCTTCTGATCAAAAAATTACATAAAAAATTTTGGAAATTGACATTCTATTTTGGTTTTGATGATACAAATTTATAGTTCAAACAGACCGGTAAGCCAGGCAGAAGAGCCATTCACCTTTCTCTTTTTCAAAATAATTTTTAAATCAGAAAAAAAGTATCTTTGAAACCAACCAAAATATCCAATATAAACTGTGCAATGATGGGGTCCAACTCAGCATGTGACAACAATCAGAATGGCTGCCTTAAGTATCACAGAGAACTTAAAACTGAGTATTTTTCCTGAGTAAAGTTGGTAATGTCCTTTAAATAGCAACAACAAAAAACCCTAAAACAAAACAAAACAAACAAATTTAAAAAGGGTTGTATATTTTTGTGTTGACTCCACAACTTCTCTTTGTACACTTCACAGTGAGAAACAGCTTTTATATAAAATAAATGTAACTGACAGTACTAATACTACAATTGTTAGGTATTTAACTGACTTTAGTAAAAATTAATGTTAAAACTAGGACTAGGACTATGGATTCCAAACTTCAACCCTGTTCAAATCAGGCACATTTCTAAAATTAGACAATCCATAAGCTGATTTAGTAGCCTGGTTTTTAAAACACAAACTTCCCATTTCTCCTCTATGATTTATAGCCACTTTGTACTCCAAAATATGGAATGTTCTAAGTATGCTGGGTACATACTACAGTAACCACTACACAAAAAACAACTTAGGCTTGTTTAACAAACCATTTTGTTTTATACTGATATAGTAAAATAGCCGTATTTTAACTCAGAAGTTTCAAAAGGCATTTATGTACAGAAGCACAAGACATTTTTCATTACCATGAGCTCGAAGTAAAGCTTCAGCAGTAAACAGTGGAGCCTGAAGCATGTCTGCTGTCTCCACAATAAGCATATCTTTCAATCTACGAAGGTCCTGAGGCCGTAATCCTTCATATGGCTTTGAAAAGAAGAAAATCAAGTTAAACTGGCTGTTATACTCTTAGGAAATCCTGAATGCCTATAAACAAATATATGTGATAATCATTTAATTCAATCTTCCTGTTTCAGTATGATTACTGAAGTTAAAAAGGCTCTGTGCGCCTTTTCATCATCAAGAATCTCAAACTACTGTTTTACAAATCTTACACAAGCTATGAAAATGGGATACTAAGGCTCATGCGATCTTCTTATTCTAAAATAAAGGCACCAGGGGCACCTGGGTGGCTCAGTGGGTTAAGCCGCTGCCTTCGACTCAGGTCGTGGTCTCAGGGTCCTGGGATCGAGTCCCGCGGCTGGCTCTCTGCTCAGCAGGGAGCCTGCTTTCTCCTCTCTCTCTCTTTCTCTGCCTGCCTTCTGCCTACTTGTGATCTCTCTCTGTCAAATAAATAAATAAAATTCTTAAAAAAAAAAAATAAAGGCACCATACTATAAAGATGATCTTACTTTATAATTTTTAAAAATTTGGGTAATCCAAAAAAATAATTAGAAATAAAAACCTATAATACCACCCCACTGAGCAATAATCATGAGTAAAGTTCTCAAGTATTTTTATCCAGTCTGCCTTTTATAAATCAATTATATATGTAAATACATATGTTCACTGAGTTTAACCACTGAATCACCAAACATATACACTTACTAAGATCCAATGTGGATTATTAATGGGATTGTATGATACTTCCTAATTAACCTGGGGAGATGTGACTATGCTATACTATTCAGAATTCTTAGTCATAAACATATTACCTCTGTTTATTCAAGTATTTGTTAATGTCCTTTATATAGGTACTATATAGTCTTCTTTATATAGGTACTATATCATCTCAAGTTTTTTTATTCTTTTGTAATCTTTTATCTTTGCTTTTAAAAGAAAACATAAAAAGTGTTTCACTATTCAGACTGTTAACATTTTTGCTATACTTGTTTCAAGTCCTTTGTAAAACAAAATGAAACACAAGAAGCAAAATTTTATGGAGCAATTTCCCCTCCACTCTCATCCATTGGGGAATGTGCGTCTCAATACTCTCCATCATGGATCCCTGAAAACATCGATAGTACTGAACCCTACATATGTAGTTTTTCCCTATACATACATACTTATGATAAAGTTTATGAATTAAGCACAGTAAGAGATTAACAACAATAATAAAACAATTATAATATACTGTAATTGTTGTATGAACGTGGTTTCTCTCTCTCAAAATATCTTACTGGACTGTGTTCACCCTTCTTGTGATGAAATGAGTGGTAAAATGCCTGTGTGATGAGATCAAGTGAGGTGAATAACACAGGCATTATGATACAGTATTAGGCTACTACTGACCTTCTGAGGATGTGTCAGAAGGAAGATCATTTGCTTCTGGCTTGCAATTGACTGCAGGTAACAGACCACGGGGACAAGGACAGGATAATGTAAAACCTAAAATAATCTGTAATATGTTTTCCCCATTACATTTCCCTAATTCTCCCTATCATTGCCTATGGAAATGCTTATCATGAATTTGTTGTATGGTTGTCATAACATTATAACGTAACTTAGGCAATTTCCTTTTATTTTTACTCAATATTGTGCTATTAACATCGATATATTGTCTACTTCAATTCCTTTAAACAGTTGTAATCAGTTTACTACAGTAAGCACAGACTAAAGGCCAAAGACAAAAGCAGTTGAAATTCCCAAGAATTGAGGCTGTCCTGTAGCAGCCATATCACAATCTTCAGAGACCTCTGGGCAATTAGCAAATCTCATCCGTTTTAGTTGACTTACAGATATTTTTAGAATAAGCTACTATCTTTATTTCTTGCTTCACTTTGGGGGGGGGGGGTATTTGTGAAAACCATTTCCCCAATTCTTTTTTTTTTTTTTTTTAAAGATTTGAAAGAGAGAGAGAGAGAGAGAGAGAGAGCGCACACATGGGGGAAGGGGCAGGAGAGGGAGGCAGAGCAGATTTCCCACTGAATGGGGAGCCCAATGAGGAAGGGAGTGGGGCTCAATTCCATGCACCCTCAGCCAAAACAAAGAGTTGGAGGCTTAACAACTGAGCCACTCAGGCACCCTCCTTTCACCAATTCTTTAACCACATATGACTGAGATTCTATTCAACAGGGATAATTTTTCTCACTTGACATGATAAATTTCTTAACCCTTATAATCCCCAAATTATCATATACAGTTTGCTTTTCAGCTAATTTGTGAATCACACTTTCCCCTGCAAAAATCTAAGAAATCCTTTTATGGTTAAAGTTATAGTATTCACTCCAGTAGATAATTTACACATTATGTAAAACGTTACTTCTAAAAAATATGTTCCAAGTTTCGACTTGGGATTCCAGATACCTCTTCTGCCTCAGCAACAAGAATGGGCATTTCTTGACATTCCTAGTGGTGGCAACTGTACACTTCCTTGTATTATTTCCTAAATATTCTTTTTATTTTTTTAATTTTTAATTTTTTAGGTTTTTATTTGAATTAGTTGACATAGAGTGTAATACTAGTTTCAGGAGTACAATATAGTGATTCAACACTCCCATATAACACCCAATCTAAATGCTCTTTTTTAGATTAGCTACCATTCTACTTTATTGATGTGAGCCAAATGAGATTTGATCTTAGGTATGTTTAAAAAGAGAGAATATAAAACAATCTAAAAAAATTCAGTTTTAAATTTAGGTTACAATGGAAGAAAAATAGTTCTTGAAACAGAAAGACATATTGCTTTCATGAACAAGTAACATATTCACTCTGAATCTCTGCAACAAAACTGTAATTAGGTCATGTGAAGCATTTCAATACATTGCTCAGTCCCAAGTGGGCACTAGCCTTCTCTTCTGCAAGAACGATTAAAATGAAGGTGCCTTTCTCTTTCTTGCTGGAAAGATAAACTGCTTCTATTTTCAAATTAAACACAATGTAGTATTAACCTTCAAATCAGGTACTGATACAGAGAAAGAACAAGGAAACTAATTTAAAAAGGTAAGAGCAAATAAAAGTACCTCTTTTGCACTAGTGCTTTCTTCTGCTACCAAAATACCACTGAAAAAATGTGAAAGAGCCCAACATACAAACTGTACCCCTTTGGCTATCATGTATAAAGTGACAATATCTTCAAAAACTGTTTCAGAGAAGACTACAACAAAGTATTCATGAAAGAATTTATTTCTTTTCACAATGAAAACAGCTTTCCCCAATTATATAGGTAAAACATACTTATTGTTAAAAAATGAAAAATGGGTACTTACATACCCAAATGTATTAGTAATTGTTAAAATTTTAGAAGATGTGAAAGGAACCCAGGGAACAAAGAATATTTCCAATTCTTCTTAGTATCTCTCATTAGCTGATCCATGAGCTTAGCCAGGAGGAGAGAGGGGAAAGAACAGGTAGAATGTCTAGGATTCTCCGACTCTTCCCTTTGTTTCCATTTCTTCTCTTCTTACTCATCTGTCCTCCCCTGGAATTAAGGCCTGGTCTACCCTGATCTGTACTTTGATCTAAGAGGAAGGCAGCTGCTCTTGCACGGTAGGCTAAACCTGTTAACCAGAGAAGCCAGCTAAGGCAATGTCCACCATATGGGTTTCCTGAAAGAAAAAGAGCCTGAGCCTTCCTGAGTTATTAACTCAGAGAGAAGCGGCAGGGGAAATTTGTTAGATGGCTTTCATAACAACATATTGTTCCGTTTTCCCTCCATTTACCCACATATAGTCACACAGTCTACTATAGAGCCTGACCCCTAACTAGGTCCAAAACTCACCAGTTTCTCTTCCGTCCTTACAGGTTTATGTAAATTAAATACACTCTTTCCAGCCATCACTCCAACAAACCATCTTGTTTTTATTTCCTCATGGCAGTTACCACTCTCACAAATTGTGTTTATTTACTTTTTTAACCTTATTTGTGTGCTTCTATATTGATTCCAGTACATAAGCACCTAGAGGACAGGACCTTATCTTTGTTCCTCACTGTATCTTCAAGCTCCTAAAAGTGTCTGGCAGAGTGGTTAGTCACTCAGAGTTTCACTGAATGATGGGTGAAGAAACAGATTTTATCCATTTATAAACTAATCTGAAGGGAAACTTAATTAAAATCTATCAAGAAGAAATTATAGATATAAAATACTATACAGTGTCCAGATCATTAACTGAATTGAGAAACTTAGCTAAAATAAACACCTTGGGAATATGAACCTTTTAAACCACCTAATTATGGGCGCCTGGGTGGCTCAGTTGGTTAAGTGACTGCCTTAAGCTCAGGTCAAGATCCCGGAGTCGCGGGATTGAGTCCCGCATTGGGCTCCCAGCTCCATGGGGAGTCTACTTCTCCCTCTGACCTTCTCCTCACTCATTCTCTCTCTCAAATAAATAAATAAAATATTAAACTACCTAAAATTATGTAGTTTAATACAATTACATAGCAGACCATGTAAAACTATTAGCAGAGACAGAATAATCCAAAAGTTGATCAGAGTCAAAGCAGAAAGTACAAAATGAATTTTAAAGAAAGAGTTGGTTTTATTTTTTAAATTGCTATGAAACACACCTTACTTAAAAATAACAATTTTAGGGATACATGGGGGGCTCAGTCGTTTAAGCATCTACCTTCAGCTCAGGTCATAAACTCAAGGTCCTGAAAGAGATCCCCATGTTGGGCTCCCTGACCAGCGGGGAGTCTGCCTCTCTCTCCCCACCCCAACTTGTGCTTTCCCTTTCTCTCTTCCAAATAAATAAAGTCTTTAAAAAATGCTCAATTTTAAAATGTACAATTCAGTTCAACAATGTTGTATAACCACCACATGCATCTAATTCCTAAACATTCTTAACATCCCAAAATAAAACTCCATACCCATTAATAGTAGTCTCTCCCTAGTCCTTCCTCTTCCCTGACACTGGCAAACACTAGTGTACTTTCTGTCTCTATGGATTTACCTATTCTGGATATTTTCTATAAATGGAGTTATTTAACATCGGACTTTTTCTGTCTGCCTTCTCCTGATAGCACAATGTTTCTGAGATTGACCCTTATTGTAGCATGTTAGTACTTCTTTCCTTTTTATGATTAATATACCATCGTGTATGTTTACTACACATTTTATTTATCCACATTTGTTGATAGAGATTTGGGTCATCTCCATAGAGATTTGGGTCATCTCCAACTTTTAGTTATTGTGAACAGTGCTGCTATAAGCATTTGTGTACAAGTAGTTACAAAAGTATTGTTTTTTACATTATGAAATAAGAGACAAAAATAATCTAATATAGATTAAAAACAAAACGATAAAACTAGGACAAATATAGGGGCATATGATTATAATATTAACCTAAACACAAATTCAGAAGCCACAGAGGAAGAAAAATTTACATCTGAATATTCTAAGTAAAAAACTTGGGATAAAGAAAAATAAAGTTTTCTTGGAAAGCATTAAGAAAATACAAACAATCCATAGGGAAAAAAGCAAATAAACAATAAATTTACAGAATAACTGAATAAATTCAAATAGGTACCACTTACCTAAACTAGCAAAAATTAAAAACACTGATAATATCTAAGGCTAGCAGAAATGTGAGGAAATTCCTTCATATTAATATTTAACACTCTTTCATATTCTCTAATATGCTACTAGAAGAAAATAATTTGATATAATCTTTTAGGACAGTTTAACAGCATCTATTAACCATAACATGTATATATTTCATGATCCATCAAACCAATTTCTACAAATTTATAGGGAATATACTTTCAAAATGTGTAGATACATGCAGTAACAATGATAAAATGATCATGATTAAAACAGCATACATTTAAATAACACATATAATGACTCAGGTACTGTTCCAAGTATTTACATATATTATATCTCATTTAAGGATCACTACAACTCTACAAAGCAGGGACCATTATGATCTCCATTTTAAGGAAGAAGAAATCGAAGCAGAGAGACTGAATAAACTCCTCAAGGTCATACAGTAGTCAGTCATGGGGGTAAGATATGAATCCAGTCAGTGTGATTTCAGATCTTTTTTTTTTTTTTTTAAGATTTTATTTATTTATTTGACAGCGAAAGACACACTGAGAGAGGGAATACAAGCAGGGGGAGTGGAAGGAGAAGCAGGTTTCCTGCTACGCAGGGAGCCCGATGCAGTACCTGATCCCAAGACCCTGAGATCACGACCTGAGCTGCAGGCAGGTGCTTAATGACTGAGCCACCCAGGCGCCCCAGATCCATGTTTTAAACCACAAGAATGACACAACTGGATAAAGATAAATATGTAACAAGTAGATAAATATTCACTTTAGTCTTGTTTTTAGTAACAAAAAATATCTAAATTAATAAGTAAATGGTTAAAATACGTAGATTATATGTTCTGACTTAGGAAAGATGTTCATGATGTATTGTTAAGTTGAAAAACTATTTTAGAGTTGGCAAGGATGTGGAGAAAAAGGAACCCTCACATACTATTTGTGAGAATGTAAACTGATGCAGCCACTGTGGAAAACAGGATGGAGACTCCTCAAAAAATTAAAAGCAAAAATACCATATGACCTAGTAATTCCACTATTGGATTATTTACCTAAAGAACTCAAAAACATTAATTTGAAAAGATATATGTACCCTTATGTTTACTACATCATTATTTGTAATAGCCAAGATATGGGAGCAATCTAAACGCACACTGATAGATGAATGGGTAAAATGTGGTGTCCCTACACATACCTGATAGAATATTATTCAGCTGTTAAAATAAAAAGGTGAGATCTTGCAATTTATAACAACTCTGATGGACCTAAAGGGTATTATGCTAAGGGAAATAAGGCAGAGAAAGACAAATATCATATGATATCCCTTATATGGGGAATCCAAAAAAAACCCCAAATAAATAAACAAAAAAAAACAAAAAGAAGAAACAGACACATAAATACAGAGGATTAATGGTTGCTAGAGGGAGGGATGGTCAGAGGTGGGTGGTGGGCAAAATGGATGAAGGGGAGTTGGAGAAATAAGGCTTCCAGTTACGGAATAAATAAGTCACAGGAGTAAGAGATATAGCATAGGAAATCAAGTCAATGGTACTGTGACAGAGTTGTGTAGTGACATATTATAGCAATTTATGGTGACCGAATATTTGTGGTGAGCACAGCATAACATATAAACTTGCTGATCACCATGCTGTACAACTGAAACTAGTATAACACTGTGTGTCAACTATACTTCAATTAAAAAAAAATTAAAAAATACTCAATATACTTACTATATGACCCTACTTTTGCATTAAAAATTCTGTATCACATATGTTTGCTTAAGTCTGGTAGCACACACAAGAAACTTCCCACTGTGGGGTAGAGTAAGAAAGGAGGAAATTTTAAAAAAATTTTTTAGCATAAATAGACATAGATTTTAAGAAATGCGTGTAAACAGAAAAAATAATAACGGAAAAACAAAAAATAATAATGGTAAAAAGATTATCCATTATCCATTAATCCATAAAATATCCATTATTATCCATTATCCATAATTACCACTTTAGTATACTTCACTCTTCTCTCAATACATACTAGTCTTTTCTTTATAATTAGTATCAAACTGTTCTGTAACTTTTAACTTAATAGTCTATTATAGTTATATTAAGATCATTTAGATCTTAAATCGATTGATAATGATTACTATTATTTTCTGATTTACTTATAAGATAGTATCTTTGATATAATAGCCTGAATATACTCATAAATGTCTTTCAATTTAATCATGTCACATTATTTCTAGATTATTGTTCAAATGCTGCCTTCTGACTAAATTATTTTATATTACAGTAATAGTTTCTTTTTTTTTAAATTTTTTTTTAAGATTTTATGTATTTGAGAGAAAGTGAGAGAGCATGAAAGGGGAGAAGGTCAGAGGGAGAAGCAGACTTACCATGGAGCTGGGAGCCCAATGTGGGACTTGAACATGACCTGAGTCGAAGGCAGTTGCTTAACCAACTGAGTCACCCAGGCACCCTACAGTAATAGTTTCTATGCCTGACTCAAGATGATGGAGCATAAAAAGATAGGCAGTATAGCAAATAGAGAAGTCAGAAGAATCAAGTTTAGCTCCCTTTGATCCTGGTACATTATTCAGCTATTTTCTGATTTATCTTCCTTACTTAAAAAAAGAAAGGGGCATAACTATTATTCACCATTACAATGTAGATTCAACAACCATGTGAAAGTGCTTAGGACATCATCCTCTCTTCCTCTGTATACTTAATCTGAATAAGCATTCCCACAAAATAACCTAGGAAACAAAAAGGGTAAAGAAATATACATTTCTGGGGGTATCTGGGTGGCTCAGATGGTTAAGCATCTGCCTTCGGCTCAGGTAATGATCCCAGGGTCCTAGGATTGAGCCCTGCATTGGGCTACCTGCTTGGCGGGGAGCCTGCTTTTCCCTCTCCCTCCCTCTCTTCTAGTCCCCTGCTTGGGCTCTCTTGCTCTCTGTTAAACAAACAAACAAACAAATAAATAAAACAACCCCCCCCCCCCAACACACAAATTTCTGAATTCCAAGAAGCTCAGTTCCTTTAACAATCTGGAGAGTACAGAAGCTCAAAAACTGTTGAGAATTCATGGGGAAAAACCCCAAACAATATAATTATTTTTCTGAATACACGGAAACAATAGTTAGTATAAGTCCTTTTAGAATCAAGCTGGCATTGAACATGGAGGAACCAGAATAATTTTGGGAGGAAAAAATGTATTGTGTCTTATAATTTACTTAATACTTCTATGGATGTACACTGTGTCAAACAATAAAAATACTCTGTTGATTAAGGCAGTTATAATGCTGGCCCTCATGGAGCAGACAATCTAATAGGAAAGAAAAGTAAAAAACAAGTAAATACATAAACAAAATAACTACAGCATGTGATGAGTGTTATAAAAATAGGGTATTATGGTAAAGAATAATAGAAGGAGAAGGACCTATTTGTGAAAAAATAGCTCAAGATGGCTTCTCTGAAGAACTACTGAGCCATCCAAGAGAAAAACTGGGAGATTTCTGATAGAAGAAACAGCAAATGCAAAAGCCTCAGTATAGTCTAGGTATTATAATTAGAGCAAAGTGTGTTGGGGAGAAAGCTTTGAGGTAATGTTGGAAAGGTAAGTAGTGGTAAGACTATATAAGGTCCTATATCTGAGCAAACAGTTTGGATTTTATTCTAAGTACATTGAAAAGCTACTAAGTAATTTAGAAGAGATTTATATGATCTAATTTAAGTTTAAAAATGTACAAAATGGGTACAAAATGGATTCTAAGGGGATCAAAACAGAAGGAAGGAGGCCAGTTAGGAAACCCAGATGGAGAGGGCCTTGGACAGCATGAGTAGAGACCAGGAAGAATAAATGGATTCAGATTACACTTTTGGAGGTAAAACTGACAAGATTCCCAGACTGTTTGGGCATAAGAAGAAATGAGGAATTGAGAATGCTTGCCCATTTATGCCTTAGCAACTATTTATTGAAACAAGAAAGACTTGAAACCAAAGAACAATGCTCCTGAAGCTAAGGGAACAATGTTTTCCTAAGAAGGGAAAGGTCAATTGTGTCAAGTGCTGCCGAAGAATTCAAGTAAGGTGAAGAGAGAGAAATACCTACTGGATTTGGCAACATGATGACTTTTGATGTCCACAACAAATGCACCTTCATCACAACAGAAGGGAAGAAAGTCACACTGCAAAGGGCTGAAGAGTGAATGGAAGGTGAGGAAGTTGGTTATGTATAGACAGCTCTTAAATTTTGTTTTTCTCAGAAGATCAGAGATATGGGGCTACCACTGCAGGGGAAGAGGGGCAGGGCTAGGAAAGAGTGGTCAATGGAGAAAAGGTTTTGTTTTTGTTTTTTACGATAAAAGTTACCTAAGCATGTTTATTAAGAACACTCCAGAAAACAGAGAAGGATTGAGGAACAGGAGGTCTGCAGTTTTAGAACAGTGCGAATGGTCAGGGCTTCACATTACACATCAGCCTCTCTACTGAAATGTAAGTAAGCACGGGTGCCTGGGTGGCTCTTAAGCGTCTAACTCTTGGTTTCGGCTTAGGTCTGATCTTGGGGTTGTAAGACTGAGCCCTGTATGGGGTGCTATGCTCAGCGCGGAGTCTACTGGAATTTCTCTCTCCCTCTGTCCCTCCTCCTACCCTCCTACCCTACCCTTTCAAATAAATATATCTTTAAAATAAATAAATATAAGTAAGCATATTTACATATGTTAGAGCACAGTTCCCACTTCCAGGTTTTCTACATGTAGTTTCATAATCATGGCAATGTAGATGATGGTGAAGAAGACCACATGAATTGGATTTTAAAGTAGAAAAATAAAATAGTATAAAATCACCATGTAATAAAATTAGAACTTATGAAAAGAAAAAAAAATCCATATATTTTTTAATTTAAAAATAAAACAAAACAGAATTGTACCTCTCGTTTGTCTAATGCAGCATATTCAGCTTCTATTTCTTCAGCTTCGGGATCTCGTGAGAACACCATTTGTGATTCCAGATTGAGAGCCAAATCTTTGTGGTGTTGCTTTTCAGCACAATCACAAGGAGTATCTTTATTTTCATTCTCGGCAAATAAATCTCCTCCATGTTTTACTAAAAGCTAAAAGAGATATTTTCAAAAACTTGCAACCACAGATTTAAACAAGTTATTTTATGCTACATATTTGAAAAAATAACTATATAATGAAACACACCAAAAACATAAAGTATGTACTTAGAATAACAAAAGTTATTTATATACGAGTAGCTTCTGATTTTAAGATGGTAATTCTTATTTATCGGTATTAGGGTGATTTCCTTTGATTAAAAACAGTAACAACAAAAGCCAATTTATTAAACTTTAAAAAGAAATTCAAACATTCCACCCAATTAAAAAAAATAAAGTTTTGGGATGCCTGGGTGGCTCAGTTGGTTGAGCAGCTGCCTTCGGCTCAGGTCATGATCCCGTCGTCCTGGGATCGAGTCCCGCATCGGGCTCCTTGCTCAGCAGGGAGCCTGCTTCTCCCTCTGCCTCTGCCTGCCATTCTGTCTGCCTGTACTCCCTCTCTCTCCCTCTTCTCTCTGATAAATAAATAAAATCTTTAAAAAAAAATAAAGTTTTACTTAAAAATAAAAGCATTTTATGGTTACTCAATGCTTTAGATCATATAAATTTCTATAATTTTTTTTTTTTTTTAGATTTTATTTATTTATTTGACAGACAAAGATCACAAGTAGGCAGAGAGGCAGGCAGAGAGAGAGGAGGAAGCAGGCTCTCTACTGAGCAGAGAGCCCAATGCGGGGCTCGATCCCAGGACCCTGGGATCATGACCCGAGCCGAAGGCAGCGGCTTTAACCCACTGAGCCACCCAGGCGCCCCTCTATAAATTTTCTTAAACAAGAACACTGGCAATACTGTTACTTTAACCACTAATGACTGAATGCCTGACATGGCGGACAAAAGTTTTCATTTATATCCTCATTATCCAGTCTATCACTGAACTGAAATTAGGAAGACAAAAATCACTGAAGCAAAACGGTTTCCAATAGTCCTCAAAGTAAGTGAGAATAAGCACTGATAACCAAGTTGGGAAGATACTGTATCAAACAATCTTTCAATTTTTAAAGGTGGGATTTTGCCCAAAGAAATCTCACCTTAAAAATACATGAAAGAGTAAAAACAAAACAAAACATGGAAGAGTTACTTGTCTTGTTTACTACTGAGGTTTCCAATAGTTTTGCAAAGTTAAATATGTTGTTACTAAAGGCTATTATGTCTGCAGAGACATTATTAGGAAGGACATAAATGCCATGAGCATGACAATCTAGGACATAATCTACCTTAAAGAATAGTGCGACAATTAGTCATGGAGCTGATTCTTTTATAGAATTCAGTCATGACCACAATAACATAGTAGCAGCCACCATTTAGTGTCTTTTAAGTTCCAAACACTATGTTAAGTATTTCAAGTACATATTCTTATTTATAAACAGCCCCAGGGACAGTATGATGTCTCAGAGAAGTTAAGTAACTTGGTCAAAGTTACCCACCTATTAAGCAGAAGATCTGAGATTCACACAGAAGTTTGACCAATTTCTTATAACCATAACTGGCTATTGTTCTGCCACACAGAATAGCTTGCTATCATATAAATTAAAAGAAGTCAAATGCATCCTTGTCCACGGTCAAGTTCTACCCGGATTTTACTTATGATCTAAATATGAGTAGCTTCACTTTTCACGTTTTATGTCATCAAATAAAAATTTTCTTCCATATAATTTTATCTCCCTCCCTCCAACAAACACAGAGATCTTCTTATAAAGTTCCTTTATTGCTTTTGGAACTGGAATCCTTATGATTCTTTGATAGTCATTCCAAGAGGCCTAATGAAATAAGGGACTTCTATCTGTCAGGCCTGAAAGCCATGGGCTAATTTGACAAGCCCAATGGATATGACTTCAGCTTCTTGGTCAAGGCTGAGGGTATATCTCAGGGTAAAAAAAAAAAAAAAAAAAAAATTTTTTTTTAATTATAAAAGCAAACACAGAAACAAATCAAGAAGAATATGGCTTGTGGCCACAAAGCGCAAAATATTTACTCTTTATATCTGGCTCTTTACAAAAAACGTATGCTAGGCATCGCTCTAATCAGTCACTATTGCAGCCACATTCTAGAGCCCAAAGGCAAGGTCATATTAACTGCTATTAACTGTTCTAGTTGAAGAACCTCTCTAGTCAAAGTGTGGTCTGGAGATCAGTAGTACTACCTGGGAGTTTGTTAGAAACGCTGAATCTCAGCATAATCATCCACACCCCTCCCTCCCACTCCAGGCTTCTGAATCAGAATCTGATTCTGATGTCCAAGAGATTCTTATGCATATAAAAATTTGAGGGGTTAGGGGGTTAAGTGTCTGTCTTTGGCTCAGGTTGTGATCTCAGGGTCCTGGGATTAGCCCGTGTTGGGCTCCCTGCTCAGCGGTGAGTCCACTTCTCCCTCTCCCTCTGTCCTTCACTCCTGCTCTCTCTCTCTCTCAAATAAAGGAATAAAATCTTTAAAAAATTTTTGATAAGCACTGACCCTAGACTACTACCTATGTTGCTGTTGAAAAGGATATGTTTATATGAACTAACATAGTCAGTACTGGGAACTTGAAGAAAGTCCACAGACTTACCATACCTACAGCAGAGTCTATTACCTGTTTTTAGCCATTCTGCTTGCTCCACAGCTTATCTAATCCTAACAGAGAATTAACTATTTGCTTCTGAGTCTATTACCTGTTTTTAGCCATTCTGCTTGCTCCACAGCTTATCTAATCCTAACAGAGAATTAACTATTTGCTTCTGACCACTATGAAATTAGGAGAGCTGACTTTATTTTCTGGTTCTTTATTCAGAGTAGTAGAAAATGATTTCTGAAATGCATACTGGTAAAGATTTCAAAGCCATGATTTGATTTCCTTTACAACAGATACTGCCATAGGAGAGATTCTAAATATCAGCAAACAAGATAAATCATCTTTACCTTAATGCTCCATTCTTTAGGAAAGACAACAAAATTTAAGAGGCTGTGGTATTCTAGAACATTGGTAAGGGGAACCTTCTTAGGAGGATATGCTGGAGTGCAGACTGCATTCTTTGGCATTAAAAAAAAATGGGTATGCGAAATGTCATTGCTGAAAAGTCACTGCTGAACACATATGCAACTTGGGAGAGATTTCTGGCCTTCTAATAATCTGTCTTTGAAAGGGGTCCTCAAATGACTGGAGTGGAGGTGAGGGAACTACAACGACCTGTGTCTCATTGCTGCAACTGGCACTTGGAGGAAAAACTCCTAACTGGTGATGACCCACAGGGTCCATATTTGCAGCATTTGTTTTGGCAGGGAAAACCAGCATTGTGTACTTCTGGCACAGAAGCTGAGTAACAGCAGTACTGCTTGACAATGGAGCAGTACTTTAAAAAAGTACTTCAGCTTGCTGATATTTGGGGCATGAAGTTGGGAACATCAGTAAGTGAAAGATGTATTAGGTAGGGATATTAGTGAAACTGATGCTACAAAAGTCAAGTGTTCTGCTTTTATATAATAAGGGACTTATATCCGGTTCTGAAGAGATAGTTTTTTTTTTTTTAAATGCTTCAACCAAAGCATTATAACTAAGTATCAATTTCCTCACTCTTAAAGCAAAGAGAACTGAATACTTTATTCAAATGTGACTTTTAGCCTCTCTTGCACACTCAGTGGTACATAAAATGTTCTACCTTAAAAGAAATATCCAATTATCACTATCTCAACACTTCTGTTCATTTATTTTGCCTTCCTTTCTCTTTATAATCTCAGAGGAAGAGGGGTAGTAGGGCAGCCCCCTAGTCTGCAAGACAAATCCCTTCCCACTCCTTTGATCTATCATCTAAATAGCTGGACTCTGCACAAATCAATTAACTTCTTTAAGTCTCTATTTGCACAGGTCCATCTAGAAAATGAGGCTTATATAATCCTAAGAAAAGATGTTACAAAACAAGATGACAGCCAAAGTCTGTTCTAATTAAAAATCACCATTTCTTCATCTCTATTTCCTGTATGACCTTGAGTACTCCATTACCCCTCTATCTTCACTCTTTCTGGTACAGGTGTTCTTTCCTTAATTCTGTTATCCTTCCAGTTACTTTCCTAATATTTTCCTTTCTTTCTTAACCACATTTTTCAAATTGGTGACAGACACCCACGATCTCTCCACTTCCTTAGAAAAGACTCAATTGTTCCCAGCAGTCTGACTTCTATCCTGACCATTTCACTAAAACATTACTTCTGAAAATCATTAGTACTCTCAAATTCAACAGCTTTTCTCAGTCTTCTAACTGCTTTACCTTTTTCAGCATGTCACATGACTGATTACCTCCTCCCCCTGAAATCTTCTCTTGTTATCTATGACAGTATTATACCAGTTCTCTTCTCTGCTTTTTCTTTTTCTTTCTTTCTTTCTTTTTTTTTTTTTTTTTTTTAAGATTTTATTTATTCATTTGACAGAGACCACAAGTAAGCAGAGAGGCTGGTAGAGAGAGAGAGGAGAAAGCAGGCTCCCTGCTGAGCAGAGAGCCCGATGCGGGTCTCCCTCCCAGGACCCTGGGATCATGACCCTAGCCGAAGGCAGAGACTTTAACCCACTGAGCCACCCAGGCGCCCCATCACCCAGGGCTTCTGATGAAAGACTGCTCGAACGTGTGGCTTTTGCCTCTGTGTCTTCATCTCTGACAGGGAGCAGCAAAGGAGGCCTAACGGAAAGGATGACAAACACTGGCTTTAACCCACTGAACCACCCAGGCACCCCTTCTCAGCTTTTTTTTTTTCTATTTGCTTCACAGGCCACTTCTTTTCACTCACTCTAAACACAGGCATTCTCCAAATAGGCGCTGTAACTTTAACTCTAGTTTTGTCTATAATCTAAATCTTTCCTTGGATTTCTCACCTCTACCTTGTTTTTAGTTTTTAGTTATCAACTCTATGCTGATGACACTTAATTCTAAATTTATTTTTTTTAAAAAGATTTTATTTATTTATTTGACAGAGAGAGGCACAGCAAGAGAGAAAACACAAGCAGGGGGAGTGGGATTGCTGAGCAGGAAGCCTGATGTGGGACTCGATCCCAGGACCTAGGATCGTGACCTGAGCCAAAGGCAGGCGCTTAATGACTGAGCTACCCAGGTGCCCCTAAATTTATATTCTTTACCCTCAAACAACTAGTACTAATTTTCAATAGCCTGAAACACCTAAGACCCCAATTTCCATCCTTCTAAATGAAAACTCAGTATGTTCTCCCTTCTTTTCAGCAAATTCCCTTATCTCATCTCACTTTTAAAATGTCTGTTAATTGTCAGCAGGCTTCAAAGTGAGCCAGGTTCAAAACCATGCTCACTCTAATTAAAAATAATTTATTCTACTCTAATTATAAACAATAATATCAGATTGCTACAGAAAAGGTGGAAAACCAATAAAAGAAAAACTCTATCACCCAAAGATAGCTTAACATTAACATTTTAAAGCCTCCATCATTTTTTAAAAATTGCACACATTTAACTTTTTTAAGCAAGCTCTAGGCCCAAGGAGGGGCTTGAACTCATGATCCTAAGAGTCACATGCTCTGTGCTCTACAAACTGAGCCAGCTGGGGGCCCTCAAACTCTCCATCATTTTAAACCCTTAGTCTCCCCTGCTGTCTTTTGTCAACTGACCAAGTTACCAAATGCTACCAAGTCCTCACAATGTCCCTTGCATCAACCTTACCCTTTCTGATTCCAAAACCACCACACAAATCGAGTCTCTTTATCAGTTCCTACCAGAATTAGTATAATAATCTAAAACCTATCACTCCCTCTACTACACTGGTTTTCAACCTTGGCTGACCACTGGAATCAGCTGAAGAATTTGAAGTTTCAAATACTGATATGTTTGGGCTCTACTCTCAGAAATGCCAACTTTATTGATTTGAGACACGGTCTACACCATGGGATTTTTTTTGGTGCAGCCAGTTTACAACCACTATTCCAGCACAAAAGTTTTCAAACTGTGTGAGAATCATCCAGATGGCCTGACAATCATATTAGAGGGAACCAGGGTGGGGATTAGATATATGTTCTTTCTACAAAAAGTGTTATGATTCCATTGTAGGTGTCCCACTAATTACACTCTAAGTCAGGGTTTCTCAAACCTTAATGCGAATATGAATCACTTTGGAATCTTGTTAAACTACAGATTCAGGGGATGCCTGGGTGACTCAGTATGTTAAGAACCGGACTCTGGATTTTGGATCTGGTCATGATCGCAGAGTTCTGGGAGTAAGCCCTGTATCAAGCTCCTCGCTCAGTGGGGAGTCTATTTCTCCCCTCTCTCTCTGCTCCTCCCTCTGTTCTCTCTCTTTTTCTCCAAAATAAATTTTAAAAATCTTAAAAAAAACAAAACTACAGATTCAGATTCATCTGGTCTGGAACCAGCCCAGAGATTTTGCGTTTCCAAGAAGTTTCCTAAATAACTGATGCCAATGCCAATCTGAGGACCATCCTTTGTGTAGCAAGGCTTCAAAACAATGTTTTACAAGTCCGCCATTCTAATCTATTGTACATAACAACCATTAGGCTAATCTTACTATATTTGCTTTCATAATAGTACTTTTCCAATCAAAAATGTTGATGGCTCAGTTTTCTATAAATAAATTCCAAATTATTAACCTTGACATTAGTATTTTCTACTTGGTATGGCCTCTATCTTCATTTTAAGTTATCTGTCTAATCACTCTTCTGCAAAATACTTTAACCTGCATATGTCTGAGATCTACGACTGCTTCTCAAACTCTGACATGTAAACATATAACCAGAGGAATTTGCTTAAAACTTGGTGTGAGTACAGCCCCAGAGACTCTGATTTAGAATCTGGAGGCCTGGTGGGCCCAGACTTCGTATTTATAACAAGCTCCCAAGGCTAAGTGATGCTGCAGGTCTGATGTGCACTTTTTTTTTTTAATTTACAAGACAGAGAGAGGAAGATCACAAGTAGGCAGAGAGGCAGGCAGAGAGAGGGGGAAGCAGGCTCCCTGCTGAGCAGAGAGCCCAAAGCAGGACTTGATCCCAGGACCCTGAGATCATGACCTGAGCCAAAGGCAGAGGCTTAACCCACTGAGCCACTCAGGTGCCCCCTGAGGGGCACATTTTAAGCATCTTCCTCCAAATACTGAAATCTTACCTACTCAAATCATACTAGTACCCATGTAATCTTCCAGGATAAGTAAAATTAAAATGGTCTTCTTTTCCTTTCAATGCCTATAACATTTACTACCCAAATAATTAATACAGCTTTTGCATCATTAATATTTTGGAGGCAATAAGGAAATCATAGCTTATTTTAATAAATATTAGAAAACCAAAGTAACTAAATTGTCGAGCTGGGACTACAACTTCTGTAGTCTTTTCAGTTTTAAAACTCCATGTGCTAAAAACACAATATAATTAAGTAAAACTCTTCAGGTTGATCTGTGAATGGTTTTTAGGGCTTTTCATTGAAGTGTGAAATGCTCTGATAGCTGCCAAAGTGTCAAATAGGCCTTATGGCTGTAAAGGGAAAAGTGACTTACCACCTTCAGTTTTCTACTGACTTCTATTTGATCTGACAATAAGTAGCTACACTTAAAGCTTTGAATAAGCAACTGGGACAGAGGTGCATAGGAAATATCTAAGATAATGCTCATTTTAAAAAATACTTTTCACAAAGAATGAAACACTATCAAAAGCAATAACCTCCACACATCAACCATGTATTGAATCACTATGACAGGAAAAGCACTAATATAAATAAAATGAGGCTTAATGACTAGGGCCGGCTCTTAGGAAGTCGGCCAAGGGGAGAAAAATCACTGGGCTTTTAATTGGGCCATGCTAATAGACCTAACCCACCATTCTACTCCAAAGTCCATCTGTATTCCAAAGAAATAGAAAAACAAAAACTCAGCAACTAAGAAAAAAGTTATTATTTATTGAGCTAAATTCTTGTAAGATTTGTTTTAATGGAGTTCCATTTTTTTTTTTTGTCCTGGGCATCTATTAACCAACATTTTAAAAATTCTTTGTAATCTTTGTAATTTTACCAAAAAATCTTTGCTTTTCTCTTCCAATTCTTTGCATAATACAGGGTCCAGTGCAAACTGTGAGCCAAATCCAGCCTGTACAGTCCATATTCCATATAGCTCTATTCTGCATATGAGTGGCATGAGTTTGATGCAAAAAGACAAACACAAAGACAAAAACCAGGCCAAGGTAAATTCGGGTATCAGTATTAGATATACGTATAATGATGGTGTCAGTAATAGAAGGCAGTCACGAGGAGGAGCTAGAGGTTACAAAGACTGAGTACAGTTTTTGGTATGTTGTATTTGACAGACTCTTGGAATATAAATACAAGGAAGTCAACTAGGCAGCAATATAGCATGAGGAACTTCAGGGCTAGATATTCCATTGCAATAACTTATATCAATCCACCGGTATCTTCATACCTGGAAGTTGCCAGAACTGTATAGTTAAGAGGTTCTTGGTGTGATTGTGTGTATGTATATGATATGTACTTTTAACTTACTATGGAACACAATTACGGTAAGAAGATTAGGTTAATATTTTATTTCTATGGTTCAAAATAATGAGCCATAAAGAACTGCTTAAATTATTAAATGTATATATGACATTGTCACCTGATGAGTTACCAAGTCTTTCTTTAAATAAACATAGAGAGGGGCGCCTGGGTGGCTCAGTGGTTTGGGCTGCTGCCTTCGGCTCGGGTCATGATCTCAGGGTCCTGGGATCGAGCCCCGCATCGGGCTCCCTGCTCCGCAGGAAGCCTGCCTCCCTCTCTCTCTCTCTCTGCCTGCCTCTCTGCCTACTTGTGATCTCTGTCTGTCAAATAAATAAATAAAATCTTTAAAAATAAATAAATAAATAAATAAATAAACATAGAGAGAAAAACATTTTGAACCACTAGAGAAGGCATATTTTCATAGATAAGAGAGTTCAAAACAAAACAAAACAAAACAAAACAAAACAGGCTGGCCTTAACTATGGAGTAAAATAATCAGTTTAGCCTTAAAGCCCCTACACTGAAAATGGGATATATTTTAGAGCAATCAAAGATCAATAGAAAATTAGTGTTCAAAGAGGTCTTTTGAGATAATACAGATAGTTTTCTCTTGGATGGCTGGAATTGATAATCTCAAAGATGTTTAGTAGACAGTCACTGTAAAGACCAAAACTAGAAACCAGTGCTCTCTTTACCATACTATGATCTCTTAGCTTTATGAAAAAATTAATAAATACTTCATACACTCTTTTTAACTCAAGGAATATGATATCACATGAAGATACCTACAGATTAATACTGTAAGAAGTACAATTATTAGATTCTATATTTCAAGACATTTATTTTATGTACTAGTATTAGTAAACACACTAAGAGCTCTGAAAATTAAAGTATGTTGGAACTTCTTCTAGTTTAATGAATAGTAAGCATTATAAAAAGTCAATCAAGGCCTAAAGCTGGGCAAGTATATAGTCAAGTATATGTAAGAGATTACCTTTATATAGGTAAAAGGATATGCTGGAATTTGCTGAGGAAAACTAGAATAAATTCAACCAAGGTATTTATAGGGTTCTATTTGGGATGTTTTATTAAGTCAATTAATTCCTCTGAATATAGAAAATGAAAACAGTTACCAAATGGTGTGATTTATGAATGTGATACGTTGACAGATCAAAGTTAAAACACACGCACACATTCATTCACACAAAGCAAATCAGGACTGTCAATTCAGAATAAACCTAGCACTAATTTCCTTCACTGAGCAAAAAATAATACTGGTAAAAGCACTGCACTCAATTTTTGGGAACAGTTTAATAAGCATGTCACTGTACACATACTTCAAAATCAACAAGTACTAAAGCAATGCTTATAAGAGAATTTTTGGAAGCAAGATATTAAAGCAGTAAAATAAAAGAATTATTATTACTATTATTATTATTATTATCAAGAATAAGCTATTTTCTACTCTAACTCACTTGAGAAATACGATGCAACCCCATCAATAATGATGAGTCACTTCAGCAGAGATTCTTTCATAGGAGGTGAGAAAAGAATATACAAAAAGGCACCTGGGTGCTCGGTGGGTTAAGCCTCTTTGGCTCAGGTCATGATCTCAGGGTCCTGGGATCGAGCCCCACACCAGGCCCTCTGCTCAGCAGGGAGTCTGCTTCCCCACCTCTCTCTGTCTACTTGTGATCTCTCTCTCTCTCTCTGTCAAATAAATAAATAAAATCTGGGGAAAAAAAAAAAAGATTTGTGTAAAAAGTCTCAGGAATTCTACTGATAGGTGCACACCTACCCCCCACCCCACCAATCCTAGGACATCCTTCCACCACACTGTAAATCAATGTTAGAAAGCACTGCTTATAAAAATAGTTTCAAGATAATGACTGTCACTAACTTACTAGTGGGCAAAGGTGAGAAAACCCCAAGAGATAAAATGACTAAGATTCTAAAAGATAAACCAGTATCATAACTAATAGCATAAACAAAAGATAAGATCAGAAGGATTTTTAAAGTACAAAGAACTGTCACTTCAGATACACTAAAGAAATCATATAATAGGCTGTAATCTTTTAAAATGCATAAGAAAATGAAAGACATTTATATTTTTAATATCTTTGTCTACTTAGAAGTATAAAATATATATGTGAGTAACATTTAAGAAGTATTAAATTTTCAGGTATATATTTTAATCTGATAAGGATCACTGCTCTTCCATCAAAGGTCTAAGGTTTGGTAAC
Source organism: Mustela nivalis (assembly GCF_964662115.1). Taxonomy (NCBI): domain Eukaryota; kingdom Metazoa; phylum Chordata; class Mammalia; order Carnivora; family Mustelidae; genus Mustela; species Mustela nivalis. Next base: position 69,057,261 of record NC_139031.1, read on the forward strand.
TTAGATACTCTATGATCGAACCTATAATGCTCCCCACTCACATTTTAATATATCTATATAAAAGAACTTCTATAATAAGTATAGACTGACATGAATGTAGGTGACAAAAACCCATTCTACTCTATGTAGAGTAGTGATGACACCATGAAGAGTAAGCATTTCCTAGCTTAGTTATGATCCTGTATTTCATGGCTGATTTTATCTAAGCCTGCTGTTCTATATGAAATCCAAAAGTAGAAAAATTAAAATGCAATATAGTATTCAGGAATATATTAATGCAGATTAAACAGAAAAAAAATTTTTTTTAAAGATTTTATTTATTTGTTTGACAGAGAGAGAGAGATCACAAGTAGGAAGAGAAGCAGGCAGAGAGGGGGAAGCAGGGTCCCTGCTGAGCAGAGAGCCAGATGTGGGGCTCGATCCCAGGACCCTGAGATCATGACCTGAGCCGAAGGCAGAGGCTTAAACCACTGAGCCACCCAGGCACCCCTAAACAGAAAACTTTTTAAAACATTTTAAGTTATAAAGTTTTTTTAAAAGACCAAAATAAATATATTCATTAATATTTACCCCTTGCTTAGGGAACTGATCAATTTTAGGTAATCTAAGTCCCATGGCTGATTTGCAATATCCAACGTGTATAAACTGGCTTCTAAAAATCAGCCAAAAAGTAGAACATTATCTCTACCAAAACCCTTACTGTAAGTGACAAGTGTTTAATTGATGACTGTGATCTTCAGGAATGTTAGCTAATTTTTCATTGCTCTTGACTCCATTTTAGTCCCAAGGGGGACTGTTCATGGGTTTATTTTGAATCCTTCCCTAAAACAGCAGAATGACTTTATTTAAAAAGATATCCAGATTCTCTTAGAACCGTAAAGAAGACAAAAAAGGACTGAAGTAACTAAAGTAACTGTTAAGATAAGCAAAGAAAACTCTGATTATTACATGTTACCAAGACACAAATTTTACAGAATGTAGAATATTAAAAAACAGTTTTACCTCGACACAGGTTTTCATCCCTGAGGCAGCGGCATAGTGCAGGGGTGTGTTTTTTTTGTTATCAACGGCATCAATAGCTGCTCTCTCATATTCTCCTTGGTCAAGTTTTGCTCCTTTCCACCTTAAGATCATCTGCAGACAATCTGCTCTTCTGAAATCATCTTCTGCAGGCCGTGCTAAGCGAGGATGAAGGGCACCTTCAGATATCATAATTTGAGGTCCCATACATAACAAATGCATAGACGTTTCATTGTGCACATTCCGTTTATTTGGATTTCCATCTCTACCAAAAAGAAAAGTCCTAAAATGGTAAAGAAAAAAATGAAAACCAGTGTCTCGTCTTGAAATAAGAACACACACAGAAGATAAATTTAAAAGATAAACTCACTTCTAAGCTGTTAATAAAATGTCTACTGAAGCTTTTTTCAAAATAAGCTGTATGACTAATTCTTACACTTATTAAAAACTCCATTCTAGAACAAAATACTAAGAGAAAGAAGGGTGAGTATCTTTATGGTATTTGCTAATAAGAGAGGGGGATGGAAGAGAAAAGAAAAGGGAGGAAAAACAAAGGAGAAGTGAAGAAAAAGGAAGGGGCAGAGGGAGGAAAGGAACAGGAAGGGCTGTATGAGACTCATATGTCACTCACATGAATGCCTGAGTATACATTATTAAACATTCCACACCAACTTTTCTTTTCTTTTCTTTATTGTTCTGCCCTATTTCTTAGTTACATCTTTACTTAATAAGGACAGTGACAATCAATATAAGCACAGGAAGTAGTGCATAAGGCTAGGACTAACTTTTAAATCTAGAAAAAATTTTTCTCTAAAAATCATTGGCTAGTGCTACTTACACAGTATAATACTTTTTGAGGGGGTTAGTTGTGGTCAGTTCTAGAAGAGCAAGATTTAATTCCAAGTGGGTAGCCTTTACCAATGATAGGTTTAGGTGAGCTCCCTTAACTAATGCCAAACCTAGATCTGACAGTTATGCTTAGCTCCCTAATACATCCTTGAACTAGGATCATAGGACTAATAGTTGAGCCAATTCAGTGGCTATAAGATACTGGAAAATGAACTGGGGAAAAAAAACAAAACCTGCTATAATACAGTCAGCCTATACTAGAAAACACACAAATACATTATGAAATGGGAATATAACTCCCGTATCTGAAGATGAGTGCCTACATTTACTGTGGAGGGCTGGTATCATTTGCATTTTATGTCCAAGTACAGAACAGCAAAGGGAAGGCAGCGGAGCCAAACTCTAACCCCTAGTTAAATCTGGATTGCTTTTAGGTTAGTTTTAGCTTAAACATATAGGTCTGACAGAAAAAACTGACAATAAAGATGCTAGAATGGACTCTGCAATTTGAATGAGATAGCCAACCTGGAAAGCTCTTATGAGAAAAAGGTTAAGTTGGAGGTCCTAAGGCAGAAGATCCCAGACAACTCTGGACTTTTCCTGTTCTTATCATTCAGGAGTCTAGTAGAGCCCTTCAAAAACAGTCTATCAGGGTTTTAGCACTACATTGATTTGAACTGTCCTGAAAGTAGACATGGTGTTGCCAGAGCAGGAACAAATAAATTACCATTACTTGTAATAAATTATGTCAGTTCCTCATATCTCAATTCTTCCCACTGGGAAATTGCAATTAAAGCCAGATCAGACATTATATGTAGTGGGGTCTGCACTATAGGTGAGTATGGTAGGCAGAATAGGGTCCCCACCCCTAAAAGATCCATGTCTTAATTCCTGGAACCCAAGAATATTGTACCTTACATGGTGAAAAGACGTTAGTGGTGTGGTTAAGTTGAGGTTCTTAACATGGAAAATTAGCCTGGATTAACCAAGTGAACCCAATGCAATCACAAGCCCTTTCAAGAGGAAGACAGGAGGCTCAAGAGTCAAAGAGAGATTGGAAGATGGAAGGAAGCTAAGATGGTTTCTTTTAAAGACGGAGGAAGGACCCACAAGCCAAAAAGTGTAGGCAGCTTTAAGAAGCTGGGAAAGGAAGGAAGGCATTGATTCTATCCTAGAACATCCAGAAGGAATGCAGCCCTGCTAACACCCTGAGTTTAGTCCAACAGAACACTTCAGACTTCTGATCTCTAGAGCTTTAATATAATAAATTTGTGTTAAGTTTTTAAGTTTGTGGTACTTTGTCACAACAGTAATAACAAGTTAATATAGCAAGGAGCCCTGAAAATAAGATTCTGGAAGGTTATACAGCAGACTCCTGTCTGGAGGCAGGGTAGAAAAGCCTATCGTTGAGTGTAAACCAAAGATCCTAGGGAATATCTTGTGTGTATCTCTCAGGGGATGAAAAGACTAGCATCTGAATTTTACGACATAGGGAATATCTTCATGGTCTCAGGTCTTATCCACTCCTCATCCTCCTTCAAATGTAAACATCTATCTCCTGGGAGGTAAATCTCTCTGGAGTTCTCAATCTTTATACAGTCACAGTTTAATTTCCAAAGCTTGTCTGTTAGCCCAGGTCCCAAGTTTCAGTAAAATTTCCTCAGAAAGCCCCACTTGTACATATTTTCTCTACAGTCCAACATAGCCTTTATGGCCTTCTAATCCTCACAGTACACATGTAGGTTCTTCATTGCTTGCTCTGCTGTTTGGTTTCCTAGAAACTAACGGAGACTATCTAAACAAACCCAGTCCTATTTAGAAGCCTCTTTACACTATGTTCCTTCCTCCAGTTTGGTCACTTCCTTGTTTTCATACAGCATCTGAATTATATAACTCATTACACTGCATCATAGTTACTTTCTTACACATCTGTTTCGGTCTACCACTAAGGCAGGTCTATATCCCATTCTTTCTGAAATCCTCACCATACTGTCAGACACACCAATTTCTTGCTATAACTTTGACAGATGAACTGAATGTATATTACTCTTCTGACCTAGATTGGTGACATAACATTGGAGATCTCTTAAGACAACACTCTAGATCTCTCAAGACAGCAGTGTAGTAAGATCAAGAACTGATCAAGAACATAGCATGTAGGACAGAGTGTTAGGCTCTAATCCTAATTCTGTCACTTCATGTGATACTGGGAAAATTACATAATAAATAGCTCATTAACAACTAATAGATGGTTCATCTCCTTCGACCATGTAAACCTACTTCTGAGAACTTAGACTAAAGGAAATAATGTAAAAGAAATAAAAATTGTGAGGTGCCTCGGTGGCTCAGTTGGTTAAATGTCCAACTCTTGATTTTGGCTCAGGTCATGGTCCCAGCCAGGGTTGTGGGTCTGAGCCCCATGTCGGGCTCCTCCTTCAGCAGGGAGTCTGGTGGAGATTTTCTCCCCCTGACCCCCAACTTTGGACACACACGTGTATACACACTCTCTAAAATAATTAAGTCTTTAAAAAAATAAAAATCTATAGGAACAATGACCAGGGTTACTTTAATAAAATTAGGAATCAGGGGCGCCTGGGTGGCTCAGTGGGTTAAAGCCTCTGCCTTTGGCTCAGGTCATGATCCCAGGGTCCTATGACCGAGCCCCACATAGGGCTCTCTGCTCAGCGGGGAGCCTGCTTCCTCCTCTCTCTCCCTGCCTGCCTCTCTGACTACTTATAATCTCTATTAAATAAATAAATAAAATCTTAAAAAAAAAAGGAATCAGTCAAATGTCTGGTTTATAGGAGAAATGGGAAACAAATCATAGTATATTTTAAAATAAAAAATTATAAAGTTATTACAAAGTCTATCTATGAATATTATAGTTCAAAGTATAAATAATTATAAAGTCATTACAAAGTCTCTGAATGTTATAGCTTAAACAAGAAGGGCACACAAAATAATTCTAACAGTTGTTTAAAAGAAGCAGTAACATGGGCAGTTTTGTTTGTTTATATGACCATATTGTTGCTTAACAGTTAAAAAAAAAAAAAGGAAAACCTACGTACAATATTTTGCCCATGTCAACAACTGATGATAATATGTATTTATAATAGTTGAATTAATAGTGGGATTGTAGTGGATAACTAAAATTAAAATGATATTCTAAAAACATGTTCAAAATTACAACCTTTCCTAGGAGGCATTAAATTAAGAAAATAATTTCATTTTCTTAAAAATTTAATTTAAGAAATTATTAAAATTAATTCAGATTCTGTAAGATTCTGCTTAAACCACTTTTATCCAGCCCTTTCTGTTCCCATTTCCGATATATTATTTTTTCTCTTTCTGTTTGTTCAGAAGATCTCGGGTCATTTACACCACAGGATTCAATGCAAGTTGGACAAATGTCAGTTGATACAGAGAGATCTCTCTCTTTTTCGTATTAAACATTTCCAGATCCTCCCCAATACAGAGAAGAGATAGATAATTTTGCAGTTGACAGATTTGACAGTTGACAAATTTGCAGTTGACAGTTTACGTAACTGTCCAAACTGCCAGACTCTGATTAATCAAACAAAAAAGTTTACTATCTTCAAGTTAAAATATTAAAGTAGCTTCTTAATATGTATTTACTCAGGAAAGATCCTTAAATTTACTGGACATAGTACCACAACTACATAAATACTCTGTGTTAATATTATAAAAGTGGATATTCTAATTTTATTCACTCACATTACTACTTTTCTATCACATATTTTTTTTTAAGATTTTATTTATTTATTTGACAGAGATCACAAGTAGGCAGAGAGGCAGGCAAAGAGAGAGGGGTAAGCAGGTTCCCTGATGAGCAGAGAGCCCGATTCGGGGCTCAATCCCAGGACCTGAGATCATGACCTGAGCTGAAGGCAGAGGCTCAACCCACTGAGCCACCCAGGCGCCCCTCTATCACCTATTTAGTATAAAAAGTAGAGTCTTCCTTAATGTACATGAATGCATAATGGAATAATAACTAGTTGATATGTAAGTTTTAGGTAGACCCCTCTCTGTAACAATGTCAGTAATTATGAAGTGTATTTTACTACTTGCACAGGTTAATTCTGGAATAGGAACAAAAGATAACTATTAGAAAGGTGGAATAAGAAAAACATTAACCTGGAAAAAAAAAATCCCTTTCACTCAACCCTACTAACCCATTCAGGAGCCATTTGTTTTTCTAGATTCTTTATCACTGTTACCTCTATTTCTTCTTTAATCTCCACTTTCAAATGACTCCATGTTTATCACAGCACTGAAATAACACTCTTTACATCCCCAGGAAATTTCCTAATGGCTAAATTCACCATCACTATCCTTAACTTTTGCTTTTAACCTGAAATAGTTGACTATTCATTTTTTTTTTTTTTTAGATTTTATTTTTGATAGAGTGAGCCACCAATCGGGATGTGGAGGAGAAAGGAGGTGCAGAGGGAGTGAGAGATAAGCTCACTGAGCAGGGAGCCCGACAAAGGTTCTGGGATCATGACCTGAGCCAAAGGCAGACATTTAATCAACTGAATCACTCAGGTGCCCCTGACTATCCATTTATACCCTGTCTTTTCTATTACCTTGGTTTCCATAAGTATACACCTTCTCAAATCTCTCTCTCTCTCTCTCTTTTTTTTTTAACACAGTTTCTCTTTACCCATTGGTAGCAGCTCCACTTCCTAACCCCTTACTGGAAGAAAATTCAGTTCTGAATCCATTTTCCTCTTCATACACATTCCCTCCTTTTAGAGAGCAAATCTCTTCTCACAGCCATCTACCTATCTTTCAATGGCTTCTATGAAGGTACTTTGTAAACCATAAAGTATTAACAGAATACTTGGCTGGTGGAATCATGATTCTCTTAAAGGGCTTCTATTATTACTTCTGTGATAATTATTAATGCTCTATCACCCTGTCTGAGTTCTCATCTGAACACTAGACCATATTCTAACTCCTTTATAGGCCCCCTTCTCTTGCATATTCCACTATTGTCTCCTATTCAACTGAGCTCCCTCCAAAATAACAGTCTATCTGCCAGAGCCTCAATTTCTTGCCATTAACACTCTTATTCTCTCAGTCACTAATACATACACATATCTTCAGTTTCATTTAAATATTCGCTTTCATGCAACAAGTACTGGAGTTGTTATTTGGCAAGTACTATTCTAAAACTTGGGCATATTGTGAAGAAAACAAATTAAGTCCACCTCCTATGGAGTCTGCAGGCAAGGAGGGGAGGAGAGGAGAACTTCAATCCATTTAACCCATTAAAAGAACTTGATAACTCCTAAAATGAAAGAGTAAAAAATAGAAATCAAGGGATGCCTGGGTGGCTCAGTTGGTTAAGCTGCTGCCTTCGGCTCAGGTCATGATCCCAGGGTTCTGGGATCAAGTCCTGCATCGGGCTCCTTGCTCGGCAGGGAGCCTGCTTCTGTCACTGCCTCTGCCTGCCTCTCTGCCTGCTTGTGTGTACTCTCTCTCTCTCTATCTCTGGCAAATATATAAAACCTTTAAAAAAAAAAAAACAGATATCAAAAATTAGAAACTCCATTACTTCTCAAAGTTTGATATTAACATATGTTCTAATGAAGGTTTTATATTTTATTTGCAAAGAAGCTACTCTGTAAAATTTAAAGAATATGTACTATAATTCCCATTTTATTTATTTATTTTTAGAGATTTTATTATTTATTTGCCAGAGAGAGAGGGAGAGTGAGCACAAGCAGGAGGAATGGCAGGCAGAGGGAAAAGTGGGCTCCCTGCCGAGCAAGGAGCCCAATGTGGGATGTGATCCCCAGGACTCTGGGATCATGACCTGAGCCAAAGCAGATGCTTAACTGACTGAGCCACTCAGGTGTCTCTGTAATTCCCATTTTATACATGACTTTCCACGAGATATAACTAAAAAGTATCCCAAACAGGACACCATGACTGCAAAATGTAAGTCTTCTTGCTACATTAAATAGTAACTATTTATGAATATGGATTTAGTTTCTTATGAGGGAGGTAGTGGTGTGACAGAATGTAAATAAACAACATTTGGGTTCTGAGAGATAAGGACCCAAACTAGCTGCTAAATTGTAAACTATTTTTACCATATTATCCTGCCTAACGAGAGAGGAAAGTTATGCCTGTTTGTCGTAGGTACCATAAAGTTAAAGGAAATGGTGATAAAATCAAGGTCTTATTCCATAGAGGTTTTACTCTATGGCCACTAGGTCATTGACTAAGTATATATATATATACCTGTGTCTATCCATATATTTCATGTATTAGTAATCTAGCCAAGGTGAGCAAGGGACTATACTGAAGCCAGTAGACATGTACCTAACATCAAATGAGGCATCGTAAGAAAATAATGGCCAGTTTTGTTAGAAAGTCTAGCAAGGTTAAATACAGTGAAATATCTGAAGCTATCTAAAACACAAATAATTAAAACAGACTTGCTATTTTATTTAATGCTCATGAATACGTGCTATTTACCCTTATTCTACATGACAGTGTTAAAAAGAATAATTTCTTGGGGGACCTGGATGGTTCCGTTGGTTAAGCGTCTGACTCGTGGTTTCACCTCAGGTTGTGATCTCAGGGTCATGAGATGGAGTTCCACCTTGGGCTCCCTGTTCACAGTGGAGTCTTCCCCTTCTCCCTCTCCCTCTGCTCCTCCCCAGCTCTCATTTGTTCTGTCTCTCAAACAAACAAATAAATAAATAAGTAAAATCTTTAAAATGGGGGGGAGTAATTTCTTAATTCAAAAAGCAAGTAAACATTTAATAATTTATGATTTTCTTGACTAAATTTTTTAAAAAACAACAAAAAAATCAGATTAAGGAAATCAGAGTTGCTTAACCTTAGGAAAGGAGAACAATAATTTCTGATTCTAGCATATGATGTAAAGGCTTTACTAAAGAAATTATGAGCCACTGATCTCTCCAGACAATAAAGGAAATAAAGAAGAAAATATCCAAAAACTTTAGGCTGAAATGAAACATATAAAGTTAAGTAAAATACATATGGCCAAATTATAAAAGTAGTTCAAACTTGTAACTAAAGAGAATATATGTCATCTTTTCTATAGGTCTTTACTTATTCAATAGAATGATAACCACATGACAGAGAAAGACAGATATATTCCTGCCTTGAAGAGTCAAGAATATTGACCAAATCAGCAGCTCTTAAATATTGACCAAATCAGCTCACAGGTTTCTTACACTTTAACAATCAGTTAAGTTTCCTAAGAGCTTTTGTTTATGTGGGTTATATATATTTATGTTTATATTAAAAATTAAAACAGACATTTAAAGATACTTATTCAGAAAAAAGCCATTATATATTAAATAATCTTGACATATTAAAATGAAAAAAAACCTATACTTATAAACAAAAATTAAGTGAGAGGAATGGCACTATTTTACACATTTATAAATTTCTTTTCAGGTCTAGCTAACAGAAGACAAATTCTCATAGCATTCTATCTGTTGTGATGTGTCGTTTTGGTTCAAAGAATATAAGGAAAATCTAGCCCCTATATAGTTAGAAAAAGGACCAGTATTCTAAAATACCTTTTCTAAAATTAGTAGTCTAAAGTGCCTGAATATTCATATTTGATACTATACCAAAAATTCAACAAGTGGCCATTTCTTGTGTTACTTGCAATGTAAAATCTGAAATCAAACCAATCAACTTTTTTCGTACTATATTCAATGATGGAGAATAATTAAAAACAGTAAGTTTAAGTAAAAGAAGTAACTTTTACTGCTTCAACAAGGATATTTTTAAGTGAAACTGGTTTTTGTTTTTTAAACTGCAAGTGGCCAGCCATGATGAATACAACGATTACTACGAAGGTTGTGTACCAGGTTTTAATTCATCTACAGGCATCAGCAGTTTTATTTCCCATTTATTTTGCACTTTCACTGCAAATGTCAACACAGTGAAAAAGGCAAATAATACTTTAGTATTAGTACAAAAATAGATTTGACCTCGTGTGACTTCTAAAAGCATCTCAGGATCTAAGAGTCCTCCTACATACTTTAAGAATCACTGTGTTAGGGGCGCCTGGGTGGCTCAGTGGGTTAAGCCTCTGCCTTCAGCTCAGATCATCATTTCAAGATCCTGGGATTGAGCCCCACATCAGGCTCTCTGCTCAGTGTGGAGCCTGCCTACCCCCCAACCCCCCGACCCTGCGTCTCTCTGCCTGCCTCTCTGCCTACTTGTGATCTCTCTGTCAAATAAATAAATAAAATCTTTAAAAAAAAATACTGTATTTTACTTTAGTATTCCAAGCAAGTTTTAATTAATCATATTATAAGACTTGATACTAAATATTATAGTAGTTCAATGTTAGGAAGCTAAAACAAATCAACAGTTCTGTAATCTCACTGACGATACTCAGCTTTAACAAAAAGTTTTAATGGTTTAAGTATTCAATAGTTAATCTATTGAGAATATTACTATGTGTCTAAAACTGTATTTACAATCTTTACAATAGAGTGGAAAAGATGAGTTTAACAATAATAAGATGGTTTAAAATCTAAGTTGCAGGAATTCAGAAAACAAAAAAACCCCTGCAGGTCAGAGTAGTTGTAGGTATATTCATGAAAAGGGCAGAAACCAAGTTAGGATTTAAAGGAGAGGGAATCAGAGAAGAAAGAAGACATTTGAGAATCAAAGAGCAACAGGAATAAAAGCTAACGGGGTGGCATTTCTAAAGGTGGGAGAGCACAAAGGAAGTCAGTCAACAAGTGTCACTGATAAAACCTTGTTAAGAAAGTAATGAGAAATTAGGCTGGCTGGGTAAAATGAGGGCAAGGTCAAGGGACCTTTAGAAGTCAAACAGAGTAATACAGCCAAAAGAGTATTGTTACAGTTTTGCCATGACAGAAAAAATATTAAAAAGGATATAACTGGGGGCGCCTGGGTGGCTCAGTGGGTTAAAGCCTCTGCCTTACGCTCAGGTCATGATCCCAGGGTCCTAGGATTGAGCCTGGCATTGGCATCGGCATTGGCATTGGGCTCTCTGCTCAGCAGGGAGCCTGCTTCTTTCTCTCTGCCTGCCTCTCTGCCTACTTGTGATCTCTGTCAAATAAATAAATAAAATATTTAACAAAAAAAAAGGATATAACTGAGCAAGATTAATCTGGACATGAGATTATGATAGGAAAAGACTTGGGAAAAGAACATTTAGGAATCAGATATTTTCCACGTTGGAAAGACAGGTTGATAAGGGTGAGCTAAGCTTGGGGCAACGGAATGGAAAGACGTGAACTCTAGAGATAAAACTTAGTGAACTTTCTATTAGTAGCAGGTTAGGTAAAGAAGAGTGAGTCAAGGATTATCTGAATATATTTAGGGTTACAGAAATGAGAAGCAATAACATTATTGAGTACATACTGTATCCTAGGCAGCATGATAGACATACAACACATTAAATAATTGTCCCACAAACTGTATGTAATAGATATCTATTTTACAAATAAAGGAACTTAAGCCCAGAGTGATGAAATAACTAACCTTGCTAATAAGTGGCTTAGGCAGGCCTGACACATAGGTTTATCAGACCAAAGAGATACGAGGCTATCACAGTGGTAACAAAACCTAAAGTCTACTGTCATCTGCTGGGCAATTAGATTTGTCATTTGTAAGCTGCTGGAGATCTGACAAGTTGCTTAATTTTCTGAGCTTCAGTTTTCTCACCTCTACAATGCAGACAGCAAACTACCTCACAGAGTTCTAATGAGGATTAAATGAGATAATGCACATGGACACTGTTAATACTGCCGAGAAAACAGTAAGCACTCATGTAACATATTATGCCTCATGTACTGTGCCTCAGCACAATATGTTAGTGTCATTAACACAGGGAAAAACCAAAAATATAAAATTTCAAACAAGATGAATTGATGGTGGCTTCGAAGTAGGTATCTTTAGAGAAACGGAAACAAAAATTAAATGCAAAAAGGAGAGGTTATGGAAATACCCACTAAGTCAAGAAATACCGACTTTAGTTTTAAGAGGTTGCAGAGATGCCTACTTGATAACGGGTCTGGACAACTTAAACTCACTCAAGGAATTTTTCTCATTCACAAATTCTCATCAAAAATATTTCCTTGTGCGACAATTTCATAAAACTTTTATTTACTTTGTATAGGATATTATGCTAGATGCTAGAAGTACAAAGAAGGTATAATTTTTAAAAAGTAGTAATTTAGGTAGAAAGAAGATATACAAAATTATAAAGCACAATGATATAGTAGTATATATCAAATAAGTAATACATACAAACAAAAAAAGCCACAGAAGTTAAAAAAGAAAAGACTGAGGTTCCTTTGGGTTGTTACTGGCTAAGGAGACAGATAAATCCTGCTCAGGGCCTTGAAGGGTAAGACAGATAAATAGAAAGCTCAGAGGAGTGGGGGAGGGGACTCCTGGCAGGGAGAGCAGCATGCACAAAGCAAACAGAGCATACATACATGTTTCAAGGAAACCAAAAGGAGCAGCTTGATTTGGACAATTTATATTAAAAGAAATACAAAAAAGGGCCAAATTTTATCAAGTTCTAAAGAGATTTGCATACTACTTTATCAATTTTATTTCACTATGTAATAAGTAAAGAAGTGTCCCTTTCTCTTTCAGCATCAGACTGTTAGAGCTGCATAATCTACTGCTTAAAACCCTAAATCTGTTATAGAACTACTATCTTCTGCTTCTCTCATTTTATAAGGTAGCAAATATAAAATTTAATTCTCACGTAATGAGGTAAGAATCTTCATATAAGCATGTTTGCCATCAACTAATGCTTTCTTGCTGGAGAGATTTTAAGTCTTCTCAGTATTTTCAATTTTAAGGAAATGTTCTGCTTTTTGAAGCCTTTTCAAGTAACTAAAGCCCATTAAAAGAAAGGAAACTAAAAATCATGACTAGATAAGGTAAATACATCTGTTTTTTCAAGTTTAACTAGCTAACCAGAACTGAAAATTTTGCTGTAAGTACCATTTCCTACAATATCTGGATAGCTGATAAGTACTTCCCTCAAATTCAAATGTTATAAATTAAACACTAAACTTATCAAGATATCATACTATGAAACATATTGAGGATCAAAATGTATTTATAGCCACAAGAATATGTGATCCAACCTATTAAAACTTTTGGTCTGATTTAGGCATCATAGAAAAAAAAGAAACATACTGAATAATTCACTGGGGCACCTGGGTGGCAAAGTCAGGTAAGCATCTGAGTCTTGGTTTTGGCTCACGTTGTGATCTCAGGTTGTGAGACCGAGTCCCATGTTGGGTTTGGCAATAGGCAGAGTCTGCTTGAGTTTCTCTATGAGCACCCTAAATAACCCCTGCCCCTTGAACTCTCTCTAAAATAAATAAATAAACCTTAAAAAAAAAAAGTTTGATTCACTACAATATAACATGCACATATGCATGTGGTTTTTTTCCCCCAAATCAAGGATTTTTTTCCTTTCACTAATTTATCATTAATTGGTTTCCAGTAATACTTACCCTAGTATTCTATTCATTCCGTGTCTAGCAGCATAGTGTAATGGAGTATTGTGCTGGTAGGGCTCCCCATAAGATGTATTTGGATCAAGAGATTCTTTCAGCTGAGGGTTGTTTTCATAAATTTGGCAGGCCAGGTTTTCATCACCATTGATGAGTGCTTTACGGAATTTGGTGGTTGTATTTCCCATGTTTTCTTTTGTTTTTTTCTGATAGGCTCTGGCACTTTTTTCCTTTCCCCTTCAGCCACTTCTTGAATGTTTCTGCAACATGTTTCACATTCTAATGGGAAAAAATATTATCAAATTAGATTGTAAAACATAAGTTACAAAGCAGTATCCTAAATAAATAATAACACAATTAGGAACACTAAAAAAACCTAGGAAGCATATGTAAGGGAGCAAAGTAAATTACATTTTACCAAATTTATCTTAATAGAAAAAATACCTCAAATTTTCAACACTGCCCAAATCAACTTCTTGTTAAATTAACATTTACCCACACAGAAACTGTTAAGGTTTCACAGGCAGCACATTGTACTATGAAATTTATCTGCATATATGAACCCTTCAATTTTCCTTTTCACATTGGCAGGACATAACGACTTAATTTTATGGTTGAATACACTTAAATCTCTGCATAAATTATGTACAAAATAGACTCAGCCAATTTGGGGGCATGAAAAATGTAGGAAATTTTGCTCACATATGAACTTCAGAATAGGTGTTAAGTTACAGTTTTAAAAAACCCCACAATCCTTGGCAAGTATGCTCAATAATAAAAGCTACTTTCACTCCATTCCAATAAATGTTTCTGAATCTACTCTTGAACTATGATCGAAATTAGTGACAGGGGCGCCTGGGTAGCTCAGTGGATTAAGCCTCTGCTTTTGGCTCAGGTCATGATCTCAGGGTCCTGGGATCGAGCCCCGCATGAGCAGAGAGCCTGCTTCCCCCTCTCTCTCTGCCTGCCTCTCTGCCTACTTGTGATCTTTCTGTCTGTCAAATAAATAAATAAAATCTTTTAAAAAAAGAAATTAGTGATAAAGGAAATAGCATATGTGAAGGCAGTTATGAAATAAAAGGACTATTCAAGAAATGGTCAGTACACATGGAGCTCAGGTTCTCTAGTTTTGAAATAACAGAAGATAAAACTGAAAATATGTTGAGGCCACTTAGAAACTTATACTTTAATCTGTAAAGAATGGATAATTAAAGGATTTTATGCATGGCAGTGACAGAATAATTTTATGCTTCCGAAAATTAACCATGTGGACAGCATGGAAGACAGACAGGAGGGAGGAAAAGATAGAGGCATAATACAACAGTCCATCATGATACCTAAATAACTCAGCAGCAGGCTGGACATTAAAACATAGCTTATTTAAGAAAACAGTTGAAAATAATATATACTTTTTCAACACAAGTTTTATACAGGGTAGTAACAGTTTCAACAGAATACAGAAAACAGGCTGAAAAACAAATGAGTTTTTTTTTTTTTTTAATTTCCTATAAAACAGAGTTTCTCATCCTTCCTTGGCTGTACACTGATTAACCTGGAGAACTTCAAAGAGTCCCATTAGCCAAGCTACACTCCAGAGTAATTAAATCCGTTTCCAGGGAGTGGCACAAGGGCACTGGTATTTCAGCAACTTGGGTAATTTCAATGTGCACACACCACTATATAAAACCCTTGTAACTCCCTCCAGGCAAATGGTTATATCTGAGTATGGAGATAAAGGTGAACAGGCAGGGAAAGACATCTGCTAAATCTATTTTAGAGACAGGTGCTAACTACTGACTTACAAGAGCAGTATTTTCTGGCCCACATCTATACTTAATGAGGTCAGCATTTCAGTCTTTTTTTAAGGGTTCTTTGCTACTGACATTTTTATTTTAAATATGCAATACATACACACAGATGAATGAGTAAAGAAAGACAAAAGATAACTGGAAGATAATCATAGTTATCATTTTGACAAATAACCACCCTATTTATAATGTATATAAATAATTTGTTTTATACATCATATATACAGTATAAGTATGTATACATATAAATTGGATCACTACATAATTTAAAATTTTTTATTTAATTTTTCAGATGGTTGCTCAATCTTTGAGTACTATTCCTTCATCATTTCATCTAGAATGAGAGAAGAAAATCCTTCCCTCTGACACTTACACTTATCATAGTATACCAAAGACACTTTGGGGATTTTTCAGGGACACCCTAGATTTTTTTCCTTTTGTTTTTCAAAGGATCTAGGAGTCATTTGTTTATTCTCAGTGAAATAATCTGCGTTCTGTAGAACTGCATTAAGTATTTTAAGGATTTGTTATTCTTAATGAAAACTCCATTCAGTTTATTGTATATTTCAATCTATAACCAAGTATAAACCAAATCATGTAAATTCTAAAGGGTCTTTCCTAAGGATTTGAAAACTTATAGTTGTTTGGTCTTATGATTCTTCCCTGTTTGATTGCAACTCAAATGATAAAACATTTTTGGAGTTTTGGATCAGATTAATAACACATTTTCTTTGATTTGCATTGTACTTTAGCAAATGTTGTATAAGAAAAGTAAATTGTATCCAAAATGTAAAAAAAAAAAAAAAAAAAAGGAAGAAATTAATGATATCTTGGGGTATTTATTGAAAATAACAAGATACTTTAAAAAAATCAGTAACACTCTGGGGCGCCTGGGTAGCTCAGTCAGGTAAGTGTCTGCCTTTGGCTCAGGTCATAATTCCAGGACCCTGGGACCAAGTCTGCATTGGTCTCCCCCTGTTTGTGTTCTTGTGCGCTCTCTCTCTCTCTCACAAATAATAAATAAATAAAATCTTTTAAAAAATCAATAATGCTCTAAATGTGCATTAAACATTACTGTCACTCATGGTGAAAAGCATAATGGCATCTAGAAACCTTTTTGTGGTTCTCAGTTATTTTCAAGTCTGTTTCATTTTTAAAATTTGAGTTTAATAAACCTGAAAGTCAGCAGGAAATGCATCATTTTAAAGTCATAACTCCATTCCCTCAGATTATTCTCACAAGTTTTACCTAGAAATTTGCCAGATGTGTCCTTTAACTTTTTCATAGCCACAGTTAGTATAACCTGAAGTGACTGTTCTCTCTTTGTTTGAATGAAACTCTTAAGTACTATTTACTCAAATTTTTTTTAAGATTTTATTTATTTATTTGATAGAGAGAGAGATCGCAAGTAGGCAGAGGCAGGCAGAGAGAGAGGGGGAAGAAGGCTGCGGGCTGAGCAGAGAGCCCGATGTGGCGCTTGATCCCAGGACACTGAGATCATGACCTGAGCCGAAGGCAGAGGCTTTAACCCACTGAGCCACCCAGGTGCCCCTATTTCCTCAATTTTAAAGTAAAACTAAGTATAGAGAGCTTCATAAGACAGGTGAAGGATTATCAAAGAGGTGAAAATAATTCCTTATTTAGGGCCTTTAAGTTTTACAGGAAAATCTAGGCAAAATTTCATCATCTTTCAGTGGTAAAATACAGCACTTAATAAGTTATTTAATGAAAAAAATAAGAAAAATATAGCTTATCAATGGACTCTAGAAAGCTTTCCTTAATTTCTGATTAACTTTTAATTGTGAAGGGCTCTATAACACTTGCTTTAAATCGTTCTTTCAACTTACTTCCCTTTCCACAGGTTAATAATCTGCAACAAAACTTCAAGTGTACCTAAATTAATAAACTACTCCCAGAAACCTTTTATAGAATATAAAGTTTTTCAGAAATAACTTGCTCTTAGCTTCCCTGTCTCCACAAAAGTAAATTATTTTTAAAGTCATAATTATGAATTGAAGTTGTTTATCTAAATGAAATAATTGGTTCCCACTCTTCATCTACCTAGAAGAAAACCCATCACACACATTGATGATCTACTTCTAATTCATCCCTCTGCAACTGTTTGCCCCATTGATAAGAATAACAATTGTAATCTACAACTAAACGTCTCTTTAGAAGAGAAACAAGTAAAAATTCATTCAAACAGTAAGTCCCAAGACCACTCCACTTTAGGTTGAAATCAGAGAGATGTACCAAGGAAGAAGATTCCAGAACTCTTTACATCTACAGAAATGTTCTAATTGTTACTGCATTAATACTTAGAGAAGAGGAGAGAATAGTTTAAAAACAGACTCTAAGAGAACTTTCAAAGCATAAGGTAAAAAAGAAATAAGGATAGAAGGAAAAAAGCCAGGAAAAGTAAATATACAATAGCAGACAAAAACCATGTGGGAAAGTCATATATTAAGCTATCAAGTCCGTTCATTCACTAATTCAACAAACATATTAATCTGTAATTATTTTCATTTGTCACTATGCATCAGAATCACCTGGAGAGGTGATTTCACCTAAGGAGCAAAAGGCCAGAAAGAGAATTTTAAAAACCTCCTAGCTGATTATAACATGCAGGTCAGACTTGAGGACCATGGGTTAGTTTTGAAACTACGCTAAGCCAAAGGTAATGGCAAGCAGTGTGATGGCAAGGAGAAGTGTAGGAGTTGGAAAGACTTGTGCTCAAATTCAAGTAACTTAACTTTTCATATGTTTCCTCATCTGTAAACCAGCAGTATTAATATCTATTTTCTTCAGTCAACAAATACAAAGAACAAACATAAATATCATTGCACCTATGGAATTTATATTCTGGTGGGGGTAAAGAGAAAAGCACTGTAAGGCTTTGATTTTATTCTGTGTGTAACAAGGAGTGATTACAGGTTTGGAACTACATCTTTCTCAGGATTTAGCAATTTTAGAAAAATGCATTCACAGTTTATGAATCAATAGCTCATGCATTTTTGTTGCTGAGTAGCATTCCACTGCATGGATGTAGCATTGATTTTTCACATATTAAAGGACATGTTGGTTGTTCCCAGTTTTTGAAAATTGTTAATAAAGCTATCATAACATTTACATACAAGTTTTATGTGAATGTATGCTTTAATTTCTCCTGGGCAAATATCCAAGAAAGGAAATACTGGGGAATGTGGTAAGTGAGTTGTTTAACTTCATAAGAAACCACGGAACCGTTTTCCAGAGCAGATGTACCAACTCATTCCTATTGGCCATGTTACAGTTGCTCTGTATCTCAGTTAGCATTTGGAATTATCAGTTTGGGGGGAGTTCCCCCCCCCCTTTTTGTTCTTTTGGTAGCCATCCTAATGGATGTATTGTGGTATCACATAACGGTTTTAATATCCATTTTCCTAATGATTAACAATATGGATCATGCTTTGATATGCTTATGTACCATGAGTGTATCTTGATTATATATCTAAAACGTCTGTTTAGATCTTCTGACAATTCTTAAGATGGATTACTATTGATTTTGAGTTCCTTATATATTCTATAAAAAAAAGTTCTATGTTAGAAATGTGATTTGAAATATTTCTTCCAGTCTATAAAGTCTTCTCTTTTCAGTCTCTTAACAGTGTTCACAGGCCAAAAGTCTTAAATTTTGATGAAGTAAAATTTACCATTTGTTTTCCTTTTATGGGCTGGGCTTTTGGAGTCATATGTAAAACTCTGCCTAACTCATGTCACAGGGATTTTCTCATATATATTCTCTTGGAAGTTTTTTTAGTTTTAGGTTCCCCATTTAAGTCCATGATCCATTGTGAATTAATTTCTATATAAGGTTGAGGTATGGATTGAGGTTCATTATTTTTTTTTCAATTAATTTATTTTTTCAGCGTAACAGTATTCATTGTTTTTGCACCACACCCAGTGCTCCATGCAATACGTGCCCTCTCTAACACCCACCACCTGGTTCCCCCAACCTCCCACTCCCCACCCCTTCAAAACCCTCAGATTGTTTTTTAGTAGTCTCTCATGATTCATTGTGTTTTATGGACAGACATCCAATAGTTCCAGCCCCATTTTTTAAAAAAGTGTCCTTTCTCCACTGAATTGCCTTTGTACCTTTACCAAAAACCAACTGAGTAGCAAAGTGAATTCAACAATAGATTAAAAGGATCAGATACCACAATCAAATGGGATTTACTCCAGAGATGCAATGGTGGTTCAACATCTGCCAATCAAAGTGATACACCACATAAACAAAATTAAAGATAAAAATCATATGATCATCCCAATAGATGCAAAAAAAGTATGTGATAAAATTCAACATCTGGTCATGACAGAAACTAACAAAGTGGGTAGAGAGAGAACATACCTCAACACAAGGCCATACATGAAATGTCTACAGCTACAATCATACTCAGTAATGAAAAGATGAAACCTTTCCCTCTAGATTCAGGAAAAAGACAAGAATATACACTCTTGGCCACTTTTATTCAGCATAATTTTGGAAGCCCTCGCCAAAGCAATTAGGTAAGAAAAAATATAAAAGACCCAATTTTTTTTTTTTTAAAGATTTTATTTATTTGACAGAGATCACAAGTAGGCAGAGGCAGGCAGAGAGAGAGGAAGGGAAGCAGCCTCCCCGCCGAGCAGAGAGCCCAATGCGGGGCTCGATCCCAGGACCCTGGGATCATGACCTGAGCTGAAAGCAGAGGCTTTAACCCACTGAGCCACTCAGGTACCCCAAAGACCCAAATTTTTTAAAAAGGAGTAAAACTGTCACTATATTTGCAGATGATATACTTTATATAGAAAACCCTGAAGACTTTGCCAAAAACTATTCAAATAAATGAATTCAGTAAAACAGCAGGATACAAAATCAATATATAAAAATCTGTTCTCTTTCTATAAACTAATAATGAACTATCAGAAAGAGAAATTAAGAGAGCAATTCCATTCACAGCTACATCAAAAAGAATAAAATACCTAGAAATAAATTTAACCAAGGAGGTGAAAGATCTATACACTGAAATATATAAGACACTGATGAAAGAAACTGAAGATGGAAATAAAGGGAAAGACATTCTATGCTCATGGATCAGAAGAATTAATATTGTTAAAATATGTGTATGACCCAAAGTAATCTACAGATTCAGAACAATCCCTATAAAAATTCCAATGGCATTTTTCACAGAAACAGAAGAATCCTAAACTTTGTATGGAACCACAAAAGACCCAAAATAGCTAAAGCCATCTTGAGAAAAAAGAACAAAATTGGAGGCATCATACTTCTTGATTTCAAGCTATATTACAAAGCTACATAATCAGAACAGTATGGAATGGACATTAAAAACAGACACACAGGGGCGCCTGGGTGGCTCAGTGGGTTAAGCTGCTGCCTTCGGCTCAGGTCATGATCTCAGGGTCCTGGGATCGAGTCCCGCATCGGGCTCTCTGCTCAGCAGGGAGCCTGCTTCCCTCTCTCTCTCTCTGCCTGCCTCTCTCTCCGTCTACTTGTGATCTCTGTCAAATAAATAAATAAAATCTTTAAAAAAAAAAAAAACAGACACACAGATCAATGGAACAGAATAGAGAGCCCAGGAAATAAACCCATGCAAATATGGTCAATTAATTTATGACAAAGAACCCAAGAATATATCATCCTGAAAATACAGTCTCTTTAATAAATGGTGCTGGGAACAATGGACAGCCACATGCAAAAGAATAAGACTAGATCACTATTTTACACTATACACAAAAAATTAACTGAAAATGAATTACAGACATGAATGTAAAACCTGAAAACCACAAAACTCCTAGAAGAAAACAGGTGGCACTCCTTGACATCACTTTCAACAATGTTTTTTATGGCAAAGACACCAAAAGCAATAATAAGAGGCATTAATATCAAACCTAACAGCTTCTACACAGCAAAGGAAATCATTAATAAAATGAAAAGGCAACCTACATAATGGAAGAAAATATTTGCAAATCATTTACCTGATAAGGGGCTAATACACAAAATATATAAAGAATTCAGTCAAATCAATAACAAAAAAAAATCCAATTAAAAGATGGACAGAGAATCTAGATATTTTTCCAAAGACATTCAGATACAAGGCCAACAGGTGCATGAAAAGATGGTCACCATCACTAATCATCAGGGAAATGCAAATAAAAGCCATAAAGAGACATCATCTCCTATCTGTTAGAATGGCTATTATGAAAAAGAGAAGAAATACCAAGTGTTGGTGAGGATGTGAAGAAAAGGGAGCCACTGTATACTACTGGTGGAAATGTATATTGATGTAGTCACTAGAGAAATCACTATGGTGGCTCCTACAAAAATTAAAAATAGAACTACCATAAGATCCAGAAATTCTAGGTGTTTACCCAAAAGAAAACAAAATCACTAACTTGAAAACATACATGCACCCCCATGCAGCACTATTTACAATACTCAAAATATGGAAACAATCTTAAGTGTCCAACAATGGATGAATACATAAAGAAAATGTACATCTATCTATATATCTATAACAGAATATTATTTAGTCATATAAAAAATGAAATCTTGGGGCACCTGGGAGGCCCAGGGGGTTAAAGCCTCTGCCTTCAGCTCAGATCATGATCCCAGGGTCCTGGGATTGAGCCCTGCATCAGGCTCTCTGCTCAGCAAGGAGCCTGCTTCCCCCACCTTTCTTTTGCCTGCCTCTCTGCCTACTTGTGATCTCTGTCAAATAAATAAATGAAATCTTAAAAAAAAAAAATGAAATCTTGCCATTGGTGACAAATGGTTGGAACTTGAGGGCATTATGCTCAGTTGAATAAGTCAGACAAAGAGGGGCGCCTGGGTGGCTTAGTGGGTTAAGACACTGCCTTCAGTTCAGGTCATGATCTCAGGGTCCTGGGATCGAGTCCCAAGTCGGGCTCTCTGCTCAGCAGAGAGCCTGCTTCCTCCTCTCTCTCTCTGCCTGCCTCTCTGCCTACTTGTGATCTCTGTCAAATAAATAAATAAAATCTTAAAAAAAAAAAAGTCAGACAAAGAAAGATACTGTATGATCTCACTTATATGTGAAATCTTCAAAATCAACCAACCAAACAAAAACCACTAAGCTCATAGATATAGACAACAGACTGGTGAAAATAATATAATACTGTATATCAACAATACCTCAATTAAAAAAAAAACAAACAGCTGACTATACTTGTGTGCATCCAATTCTGGACTCTATTCTGTTTCATTTTTCTGTGTCTATTCTTTTTTTTTTTTTTTAAGATTTTATTTATTTATTTGATAGAGATCACAAATAGGCAGAGAGGCAGGCAGAAGAGAGGTGGGAGAAGCAGGCTTCTTGCTGAGCAGAGAGCCTGATGCAGGGCTCAATCCCAGGACCCTGAGCTGAAGGCAGAGGCCAACCCACTGAGCCACCCAGATGCCCCTCTGTGGATCTATTCTTTCTTTCTTTCTTTTTTTTTTAAAGATTTTATTTATTTGCTTGACACAGAGAGAGAGAGAGATACCAAGTAGGCAGAGAGGCAGGCGGGGTGGGGGAGCAGGCTCCCCGCTGAGCAGAGAGTCCGATGCGGGGCTGAATCCCAGGACCCTGAGATCATGACCTGAGCTGAAGGCAGAGGCTTAACCCACTAAGCCACCCAGGTGCCCCTGTGTATCTATTCTTTTAGCAATACTGTATTATCTTGATTACTTGAAGAACTGACATCTTTAACAATACTGAGTGTTCCAATCCATGCACATGGTATTTCTGTCAATTTACTTATGTCTACTTTGACTAATTTTTTTAGTCAGTGTTTTGTATGTTGGTTGTATCATGCAAATGGCATATATATTTTGTTAGATAAGTATTTATTTTCGAGGGGTGCTACTATTATAAATAGTACTATACAAAATTTTAAGTTCCTACTGTTCATTTCCAGTATATAGAAAAACAACTGAATTCATATATTAGACCTTGTAAACTATGAATTTGCTAAATTCACTTATTCTAGAAGTTTTTGGGTAGATATTCTGGGATTGTCTAAAGTAGGCCCATGTCTTCTATCAATAGAGGCAGTTTTATTTCTTCCTTTAACATATAAATGCCTTTTCTTTTTCTTACTCTATTATAATGGGTAGGCTGATTTTTTAGTTAGTGAAAGTTTAAGGAAAAATAGGATTATTTGTATACAGTACATAAATATCTCAGGGGAGATACTGAATAATCACAAAGTGAAAAGTGGCAACTTTACAATGAAGAAATATGGGGAATACCACTTTCACCAAGTGATTAAGATTAACACCACCAATAACATATTGACATCATTTTCCCTAATTTAGCACACTAAAAAAAAAGCACTTTACTTCTGTAGTATTCTTATGAAAAGACACATAACACCCACTTAAATATGTGACAGTACCAGATAAACTCAAATTGAGCGACATTCTACAAAATAACTGGCCAGTACTTTTCAAAAAAGTGTCAAGGCCATGAAAGACAAGAAGGGACTGTACAACTGTTCATAGATTAGGTAAGACTAAGGAAATGTGAGAACTAAATGCCACATGGGATCTGAGATTGAATTTTAGAACAGAAAACAAAGTCATAAACAGAAAACTGGTGGAAACCAAATAAAGTATGTAGTTTAAACAATATCATACCAATGTTAATCTCTTAATTTTGATAACTGCAGCATGGCAAGATGTTTACATTAGGGCAAGCTGGGTTAAGGGGAGGCACGAATTCTATCTAGGTCCTACTTTTTTTTTTTTTTTTTTTAAGATTTATTTATCTGAGAGGACAGAGCAAGCAGAGGGAGAGGGAGACAAGAAGACTCCCTGCTGAGTGGGGAGCACAGTGCTGAGCTGGATCCCAGGACCCTGAGATCATGACATGAGCTAAATTCTAGAGGTGAACACTTAACCTACTGAGCCACCCAGGCACCCTTCTCTGTCTTATTTTTGCAACTTTTCTTTAAATCTATAACTACTTCAAAATAAAAAGGTGAAAAAAAAATTCTAGCTTTTGGGTTTAGAACAAACCTTAGGAAGGCACAGACAAAAATAGGGAGAATGACCTATAAGGAGGACACTAGGGTAATCCAGTTAACAAATTATAGTTTCAGTTGGTTAAGTGTCTGCCTTCTGCTCAGGCCGTGATCCAAGGGTCCTGGGATAGAGCCCCACATTAGGGCCCCTGCTCAGCGGGGAGCCTGCATCTCCCTCTGTGCTCTCTCTCACTGACAAATAAATAAATAAAGTCTTTAAAAAAAAAATTACGGTTTCATAGACCAGGATGGTACAAATTGACATGATAAAAAGTATTTGTATTATAGGTCTATTTTGAATAGTATTTCCTGATAGCTTTAGAGTATAGAAACAGAGCAGTCTTGGATATTTATTATCCAACAGAATAAAATAACAGAAGTAATAAAATAGGAACAACATCTTAAATTCCCAAATCCTTGAAGAACCATTCCTCACTAGAAAATGAGTAGGAAGGACACGTCTAAGAAAAATCAATGCTACTTACTACTAATTTTGGTACAAAGCTCTAATCCTTATCCATTCTCTTAACCTAGAGTATTTAGCTATGCCATGTGTAAATCACAAGGTCCATTGGCCCCTCTGGCCTCGATTTCTCTGATGGTGAAAAGAGACAGAGAAAGAGGGGGGAAAAGGTTAAGACTAGCTATCTGAATTCATTACATTCCTGCCACTTTGTACCAAAATGTACAAACCCTAGAGGCCCAACTATATCCCTAAAAATTCCATGATGTTAACATTTCTTTTAGAGAGGAATAAGGAAAAAGGCATGTCTCTTCTAGAGCCTAAGGTGCAGAGTTAGCTTCAGTGATTTAGGTTTAGGATGTGAACATGGAAGAATGCAGGTGAAGGGGTAGTGGTAGTCTTTTGGATATACCTTCTGTAAAATCTTTAGTAGCTTCCTACAAATGACAGATTATAGTCAAATTCTTAGGAAATGCATATGTAAGGCTATACCATAAAAGTGTTCTTAAAAACAATGAGTTGGGGATTTGCATAAGGAACTAAGTTGAGGTAAAGCTGAATAGCTAGGTAGGATGGGGCCCTTTGGTTCCTGCCCTAAGTTTGGCTTCAGCTTTCAACTTAATCTCAGATCATCACAGTTCTTAATGATATTTCCCACTTCCGAAATTATAGGATTATTATATGGTATCAATATGATAGTTATTTTGACTTTAAACTTGGCCAGTGTAATTTGGTCTTATATATATATATCCTGTTTGCTCTGACAGACTGATTAAATACAAAAGGGTGCTGAAAGAGCTTTTAAACTAGAAAGCTAGAAAGACCTAGAATCTTGGCAAGTTCGTTAATGACAACATTCATTTTCGTGACAAGAAAATAATACTCATTTCTGAAGGTCACTGTAAAGATTAAACATAATAATGTATATAAAGTTCTATGACTCATAAGAAGACACAACATATCCTCTATTCCACTAAAGACTATAAAGTACACCCATATAAGAAATAACTTCTATTTCTCTACATGAAGAATGTTTGTAGTATTGAATTTTTACTAATTAAACTCGTAAGATCAGAGAGATAGAAAGGACTACATTTAAATTCTATCAGCGTATACTCCCAAGATTTAACCATAAAATCTTTAATGCCTTGTAAGTAAATGCCTTTCACATTAGATACCTAAAAAGCCTATCCTAAAATTGATCATAAGATGATCACTGCAATCCTGCATGAAATGTATTTGGTACTCTTTCATGCTTCATATGGAAGTCAGAATATCATAGGCATTTAATGAGATATAGGTTGTCCCAAATGACAATGCCAAGAAAACATCACTCATTAAAAATTAACATGACTTAATGTTCACCTTTTATTCTTTTAAGAACTGGGATGGCAAAGATTGGAGAACTGACATCTCTAAAAATCCATGCAGATTTCAGCAACTAGAAACAGTAACAATAGAAAGTATTATAGTAAAATGAAACTGGCATAGATCCTTAGGAAAAATGACTTGAGATAAAAGGCTGAATCTGGGTTTTGGCGGGGGTGGGGGTGGAGGAGGTGAGCCTGGCGGTGGGTATTGTGGAGGGCACCTACTGTATGGAGCACTGGGTGTGGTGCACAGACAATGAATTTTGGAACACTGAAAAAAAATTAAATAAAATTATTTTCTTAAAAAGGCTGAATTTGATTTACCAAATGACAATAAAGGCCTTCAGAAATATGATGTCAAGCTATTGAGAATCTACTGAGGACTCTTACATCCTCCTGTAAGGTTACTACTCACTGTAGCAGCTGGTCTCTATGCACCCTTGACCCCTCAACAAAATTCCCTTTATCTTAATTCTATTACTGTAACAGATTTTAAAAATGTAAGCTAGGGGTGCCTGGGTGGCTCAGTGGGTTGTGTCCAACTTTGGATCAGGTCATGATCTCAGGGTCCTGGATCAAGCCATGTCAGGTTCCTTGCCAAGAGCTAAATCTGCTTCTCCTCCTTCTGGCCCTTCCCTCTATTCATGCTCTCTAAGTCTCTCTCTCAAATAGATAAATGAAATCTTTTTTTAAAAATGTAAGCCATATTACTTTATTATAAACAAAAAACTTTTTGAGTGAAGTCATTAATTAATACAACTAAAGGTATAGTTTAAATGTCATAAATATACTATTGAAATGTTAACTTTTATTCACCAAAAATAAAACAAAGAAGAAGAAAAGCAATTTAGGGGGTGCCTGGGTCGTTCAGTTGGTTAAGTGTCCAACTCTTGATCTTGGGGTTGTGAGTTTAAGCTCTGTGCTGGACTCCACACTGGGTGTGCAGCCTACTTAAAAAGAAAGAAAGGAAGGAAAGAAGAGAGAAAGAAAAAAAAGCAATTTAGGCTTGCTATCATAAGAGAACTGAAATGATTTACAAGTATTGATTTTTTATTAACATATAATGTATTATTTGTTACAAGTATTGATTTTTAAAGATTGTACAGATCATAGGTATAGAAAGGAGAGCCAACAGTTTGTCTGTCTTCCTCATTAGATTATGGGAAACCTATTTTATTGTCCTTTTCTAAGTCTAATGCTTCAGTAAAATTTAAATTTATATTACCGAATGCACACACTCAGTTCACAGTACCTCTGAGCAATGTATAAGATGGTGCAGGTACCAGCAAATGTTTCCTTTTCCAGTTTCTTAATTTTTTATTTTGAGGTAATTGTAGATTCACATGCAGTAGTAAGTACTTTTAAAAGACACTTAGCACAGTGCCTGGCACACAGAAACCTACCCAAGAAGTGTTAGCTATTAGATAATTAGAAAAATTAAGAAGGCATTCATAAATGTACCTTTGAAGAAGAGCTTCTCTACAGAATGCTTGAGGTATACGCACATAATACTTTAATCTTTCAATGACCCCAGCCATGAGGGAAGCAAATGAAGGGAGGATGAACCAGGGTGATACCAATTCTGGCCTTGCTATTTTTTTTTTTTAAGATTTTATTTATTTATTTGACAGAGAGAGACACAGTGAATGGGGGAACACAAGCACGGGCAGTGGGAGAGGAAGAAGCAGACTTCCTACTGAGCAGGGAGCCCGATGTGGGACTTGATCCCAGTACTCTGGGATCATGATCTGAGCCGACAGCAGATGCTTAACTGACTGAGCCACCCAGGTGCCCCTCTGGCCTTGCTATCACTTGCTATGTGGCCTTGGCTATCAGTCAGTCTCATTTTCTCAGTGGCCAAATGGACCTTAGGGCTTTGTGTATTCTGGCCTCAGCTGTCCCCTTGCTTCCCTTACCTCCTGCTTCTTTTCCCCTTAGGCTGTTGCTCTAGATGTACACTGTCTGCCGTCCAGTTTTTTTTTTTTACAATCATGCTCTGGCCTTGGAGCCTTTATACCTGTTCTTCTCTCAGATGGAGAGAAGGACTCAAAGAGCCCTTCCTTGGCCACTTTTTAATATTTTATCTCTGCTTATCTTTTCTTCATAAAACATATATAATGATATAATAACTAATGATTTACTCATTTTCTCTCTCCTCCAAAATAAGTTCCATGAAGTCAGTCTTTGTTTGCTTCACTATCATATTCAGCCCCAAGAGTAGTATCAGGCATTTGTTGAATGGATAATGGAGTATATGTTTGTAGGGTTTCTAAGCTCCCTTTTCAATTCTGGTATGCTATGATTAACTTATGGGCTTGTGGAACTGGTGAACGTCTCAGAAATTCATGTCTGAGCCTGAGGTCTAAATGGTTCTTTGAGCTCCATTTTTTTTTTTTTTTTTAAAGTAATCTCTGTGCCCAGCGTGGGGCTCAGGCTCATGACCTATAGATCAAGAGTCCTATGCTTTGCTGACTAAGCCATCCAGGTGCCCCTTTGGCTCCAATTTTTGACAAATGCCTTGCCTTAATGGATCTTTAAAAATCATCTCCAAATGTAACACACATATCCTAACACAGAGCTACAATGCCCACAGACCGGTATCACTTAATTCAAGAATCATTGCATGCTATGTGTAAAACACAATATATACACAGTATTTCTTAAGCCTGGAATTTTAGTCCTTATACAGTTTAATCCCAACTGACATTGGTAACTTCAACTCTAACCATACTCCTTTCCAAAAAATCCTCTACTCTGGCTATAGTGGACTGTTTGTCCTTCTCTGAGACACACAGGTAAGCTTCTGCACCTTTGTCCTCACTGGTCAGTTTGCTTGGAAGGTAGAGATTCCCCCTCATACCGGCCAAACACCTCATCTTTCACAGTTGTCGAATACCTCATCTTTGAGGTCCAACTCAATCAGCTTCTGGGGAACCTTCCTTGATCTCTCGGGGAGTAACTGTCCACTCCATATGCTTACATCATAATGATCATCATTGGAGTGTACTTACTTTACCTGTCTGTCCTCTTTAATCACTTATGAGCTTCACAGGCCTCGACCATATGTTTGCCTTCTCCTTATCACTAAGGACCTATTCCTGTGCCCAGCACAAATATTTATCAAATTGGATGTTAAAACGGCAGCACAACTCAGAATGCTTTCTAAGCTTTGCTGGTAGACTTCATCAGGTAGTTCCTCCTTCCTACTCTTCAAAAAGTTGGTTTCCTTAATATTTCTACTCACAGCAAACTTCTTCTGTAAAGGGCCAGACAGGAGATATTTGAAGCTTTGTGAATCATATGATCTCTGTTGCAACTGGTCAACTCTGCTGCTGGAGTTTGAAAGACATAGGGAGTATGTCACAGAATGGATACAGTTTAGTTCCAATAAAGCTTCATTTATAAAAATAGGCAAGGAGGTTTGGCCTATGGGTTGTACTTTGTCAATGCCTGATTTGATGGAAGGAGTACAGCACAGTAGAACAATCTGGGTTGGAATCCCATGTTTAACAATTTCCTAGTTAATAGCACAAATCCGTAACTTCTCTGTACCTTAACTTCCTCATCTATAAAATAGGCGTAAGATCACCTACCTTGCAAGACTATCATGATTATCCAGTATGCAATACAGTGCCTGTCACAGGTAGGTACTCAACAAAAATTTTTTAAAGGTGTATTTTAGGAGAGGGAAGGGGGAGTTAGAAGGAAAATCTCAAGCACACTCCCTGCTGAGTGCAGAGCTGAGTGGGGCTCAATCCCATGGTACTCAATAAATTTTATCTCCCTTCATCTATCAGGATCTGTAAGCCATTGATAAAGATTCGGTTGCTGCCTTTAAAGAACTCAATTCTCATTCTTTTTAACAGTGAAACCTTAAGAAAAATGTCACCAACTCTATGTTCTATATCAGGAATAATATATAACTGGTAGTCTAGACTTTATCATTTATCAGGTGTCTAACTGTTGGCAAGTTTAAAAATGATGTTTTCTCAACTATCTTCTGAACAAAGATTAATTCCATTTTCATTATATATGAATATAATATAGATAGTAGACAGACAGACAGATAGATATATTGGTCAGGGCCAATTATTAATAAAGGTCTTGCCTATGTAACTGCACTTACAAATACTAAATGAAAGGGATACAGAGTTGAGTACAAAGCCAGGAAATAGAATTTCACTGGAAGTTACTACAAACATGCATACACACATATATACCCTACCCTTGGCAAGAAACAAGAGGTCTTAGTCTTAAAATGTAGCTAAAAATGAAGTCTTAAGCTTTGGGTTTAGTTTGCCTAACTGCATATTAAGTCAAAGTCAAATGTGGTTTCATCCTTGGTGGCTTCCCAGAAGTTCATGAATACCTCCAGTTTACAGGAAAACTTATGAGCATTATACAGCAGTACTATGAAAATGATCTGATCTGAGCTGAGAAAAAACTTTTAACAAAGAAAGCAACTTCTCAGTAGTCAGTATTCCTGAATTAAAATTTCACTTTGGTGTTACTATAATATCTTAATATGGCAGCATTCAAAATAGATTGGCTACACAGACACAAAATTATTATCATGAAAGTACTAAAAAACTTTATGTGGCAATTTGGCTGCCTGAAGTTTCTCAATATGGTTTCCGTCTGTACAGCTTTCAGTGCAGAAAAGGATGCTGCCTTCAGAAAAGGCAGAATGAACGTCACTGCCAAGGGCACCACCTGACTGCCTTTCTTTGCCAAACTAGCAAATGAACACTGAAAATAGCATGAAGTCCGTAAGTAGAAAATTGTCCAAACTTGGGATATAACTACTCTATAAAGCATTACTCTTACTTTTCTATTTCCTATTAAAACATAATTAACTGTAATGATTACAGAACTCAGAATTCTCCACAAAAGTAAATTTTTCAGATAGCTGAAATTTTTCTGTCAATATTCAGCTTTCGTATACTTGACTTTCCAACTACTTAAAATGTTCATGTTATACTCTAACTTCCCCTTCACAACTACTTTTCATACTTTGAATTAAGAATTTCATATAGTGCTGAAAAATTAACATTTCAATCTCTAATGCTATAGTGCTGTCAGCAAATAGCTTAACTTCAGTAACTCTGGCATCTCTGATTATTTAGCAGTGTGAGAGACGAAGGTTGCCTTAGAAATATGAAAATGATAGACCCATCCCCATGAAAGTTGGCTCACTGATCTTCTGGTGCTTTTGGCTATATTGGCTAAAAAGAGTGGGGGCCAGGAGTGGGCATGGAAAGGGAAGAAGAATACCTTTTTAAAAAATTTTTAAAATTTAACTGAGGTATAACTGACACACAATATCATTTTAATTTCAGGTATATGACAGTGATTTCACAACTCTGTACATTAAGCATGCTCATCATAAGTGTAGTTACCATCTGCCACCATACAAGTTATTACAATATTAATGACTGTATACCCTATGCTGTCCTCTTCATTGCTTTGACTTACTTATTTTATAACTAGAAGTTTGTACCTCTTAATACTCCACTTTAAATACTTTGCCTATCCTTCCCACCCCCTCCCCTCTGGCAACCACCACTTTACTCTCTGTATTTAAGATCCATTTCTGTTTTTTGTTTTTTAGATTCCACGTTATAAGTGAAATCACAAGATATTTGTCTTTCACGTCACATAATATCCTCTAGGTCTATCCATGTTGTTGCAAATGGCAAGATTTCATTCTTTTTTACGGCTGAGTAATATTTGTGTGTCTGTGTGTGTGAAGGAGAGAGAGAGAGGGAGAGGGTGAAAGAGAGATTTCATCCTCTTTACCCATTTGTCTACAACAGACACTTAACTTGTTTCCATATCTATTGCCTATTGTAAATAATGCTGCAATAAACACAGGGGTACTTATATCTTTTTGAATTAGTCTTTTTCATTTCTTTGGGTAAATACCCAGTAGTGAATTACTGGATCATATAGTACCTCTATTTTTAATTTTTTGAGGAACCTCCAAACTGTTTTATACAGTGGTTGCATTAATTTACATTCCCACCAGTGTATGAGGGCTCCTTTTCATCCACATCTTTGACAACACTTGCTTTTTTTTTTTTTTTTAAGATATCTTTTTTGTTCTTTCCTGCAGGCTGGAGGATAAAGGGCCCCAAAATATTCCAAAAGGTCAGCTTTGGATAGCCTAAAAATTTGTAGCACTGTTGTTCACAAATGAGAGAAAAAAGGTTACATCAGCCCCCTTGACTGGAGCAAAGCTTTAGATAAGCCTAGAATGGGAAAATGGGGTCGACAGAGGGGATGGCCTTCCAAGAGTTTCTTTAACCTACTGCTGCTGCAGCAACCACATCCTCTGACATTCCTGGATATAGCCCTAAACTCCCCCCCGACACACACACACTCCTGTAATGATAACTATGTAAATGCTAAATTTACTTCTAGAGAAAAGGTAAATTTTTATAAAATACCTCTGTATCTTGCGGGTATTATATCTAGGTATATGTTATGTGCTTATAATTTCACATATGTGAAAGAGATCATCCTAATTGGGAAAAGCTGCAAAGAAAAAATGGTAATAGAACAAAATTTCCTTGATTTTTTGCTGCTGTTTATCAGGTCAAATTTAAACTCTCTGAATATTAGGAACAGATTAAATCTACATAACTAATGATTTTGCCTATTGGAAGCTCTGCAGAAAAGAAGACAACATAAAAGGAGAAGAAATCTCTAGATGTAGTACAATTTTAGAGTTCTAAAAAGCAGTTTTTACTTGCTAATGAGCTCTTATGAAATGAAATTTCTGATCCTTAGAGGTTGATGATTTTTCAGACTGATGTACCTATTTTTGAGCGGGTCAATCTGGACTCTAAGATTGATAAGATAAAAAGGCTAAGAAGAACGATTTGCTTGTTGCTTGGATTTGGAGCATAGCTGTTGGGCCTTGTAGAGTTCTTTCCTTTGGAGAAGACTAGCTACTAGCTTTTTCTGGATTTCTGAATTCACAGGCCCTAACTGCCTGAGCCTGACCTTAGTAAAACCTTAAGCTGATATGGGTTGTTTTAGCTTCAGCACAAGCTGCACCAAACTACAGCAAGCAGAGGCTCAATGAACAGAACTCAGACTCTGGGAGTGCTGCAGATTTAGGACAACCCTCTGTGGGGCCCTAAACTATGAAAATATCAATGGATGCGAGCTGGATTGTCTGGGTCACATCCACATGCCCACAATAAGCGTCTTATTCTCTGATGGCACCATCTAAAATTAGGCTACTAATCGGCTCTATATTCCTGACGCAGAGGCTAATTGCATTCCTAACTTGTGATTCCTGCCAAAAGCTGCAAGCTGGAGGAGGGCACATCACAAGGAGTGTGACCCCACCACTCAGTACTGACAGAATGGATTCTGGACTTCCTCTGGGGGATGGCCTCTGTTGTTGACTTGTGTTGAGGCTTCCAAATTAGTTATAACAATGAACTAACCGTCTGACTAAATCCATCACCTTTCTCCTGGAAGACATGCCTCAGTGAGGCATTCTGATTACTAAATACAGCTCCAGAAAAAGGGCTTGATCTTTTCTAGGCTGCTCACTAGTTAATGAGCCAGGACAAAAGAGAAGGAAAGTTATATTATTCCATTTAGAAAATTTTTGAAAAGTCAGGATTTAATCCAGGCCAATTCCTAAATAAAATATGTCTTTCTAGTCAAATTATATAAAAATGCTTTTCTTTTTTTTTTTTTTTAAGATTTTATTTATTTATTTGACAGAGAGAGATCACAAGCAGGCAGAAAGGCAGGCAGAGAGAGAGATAGAGGGAAGCAGGTTCCCCCCTGAGCAGAGAGCCCAATGCGGGGCTCAATCCCAGGACTCTGGGATCATGACCTGAGCTGAAGGCAGAAGCTTTAACCCACTGAGCCACCCAGGCGCCCCTATAAAAATGCTTCTCTATAAAATTGTTTTTGTCCTTCTTATAGCCAATCCATGTGGATAAAAGACTGGGTGAGAAGAGAGAATGACTGAAAAAATGTAAAGTTGAAATTGTTAAATGAGACACACTGATTTTGTAACAAAAGAGACACAGCAAAAATCTGGGACCTGGGGAGGCATGTGGAAGAGTAGAGTATCAATGATCTTTGTCTCTCGAAACTATACTTGGAGGTGTTCTCCTCTTTCTGAAGGAGGCTGCCTTTTCTTTTCTTTTTTTTTTTTTTTTTTTTAAAGATTTTATTTATTTATTTGACAGAGAGAGATTACAAGCAGGCAGAGAGGCAGGTAGAGAGAGAGAGGAGGAAGCAGGCTCCCTGCTGAGCAGAGAGCCCGATGCGGGACTCGATCCCAGGACCCTGAGATCACGACCTGAGCCGAAGGCAGCGGCTTAACCGACTGAGCCACCCAGGCGCCCCAGGAGGCTGCCTTTTCAAAAGGCTGTGAACATTGTGAATTCAAACTGACTGCTGAGCCATGATCACACCTGACAGTCCTGACAAGAAAGCAAAGGGTAGGGCGCCTGGGTGGCTCAGTGGGTTAAGCCACTGCCTTCGGCTCAGGTCATGATCTCAGGGTCCTGGGATCGAGTCCCACAACGGGCTCTCTGCTCAGCAGGGGTCCTGCTTCCCTTCCTCTCTCTCTGTGATCTCTTCCCTTCCTCTCTCCTACTGTGATCTCTCTCTGTCAAATAAATAAATAAATAATCTTTAAAAAAAAAAAAAAGAAAGAAAGAAAGAAAGAAAGCAAAGGGTACCCTACTTCCTGTACTTTTCATGGAGAACATCTTTAGATGTGGTCTGTGCTTATTGGGCAGATAAACTGATGTCATGGTCAAGCAAATCTGCTTGGAACTGTCTGCCTTCACCAGGCCTGAGACATAATAATGGACTGAATTAACTGGACTGGACAGGGAACTCTAGGGGGAAAGGCCAGAGAGTAGGCGTTCACATTAGGGGTCCTGTACTGCCTAAAAATGTGCTGCTGGGACTATCCTAACAACTGTGAATTCTTATTTTCTAGGGATATTACATATGGCCTCTAGAACTGTACCTCTTTTTGTGTATGCTGTCTATTGAGGACACTGCTTTGGCACTAAAAGGCATTTAGGTCACTTAAACTTATCACTCAGATTTGTGCTGTGTCTTAGTTGATGCCCTGGGCTAGGTAAAAAAGAAACTTAAATACAAAAACTTAAGAAGAGGGGAGCCTCGGTGGCTCAGTGGCTAAAGCCTCTGCCTTCAGCTTGGGTCATGATCTCAGGGTCCTGGGATCAAGCCCTGCATCGGGCTCTCTGCTCGACGGGGAGCCTGCTTCCCACCCCCCCACCCCCACCTGCCTCTCTGCCTACTTGTGATCTCTCTCTCTCTGTCACATAAATAAATAAAATCTTTAAAAACAAAAACAAAAAAAACTTAAGAAGAAGCCACCTAGCTTTCTAAGACAGACTTTTCTGGTTAATTAAATTTACCATTTAAAGGTTCGGCCACAATTCTGAACATCTTAAAAGCATAGGTATCAAGATGCCTTTGGTCAAGTGCCAAACAAATGGACTGTGTAGAAAAAGTTAACACAGAAAGCTTGAGACTACTATTCTTAGAAAGGCCTGCTTGCAAGGAATAGCTCTTAGCAGGTATCTTGAAACTTAGATTTAATGAGCCTTCACATCATTCCTTAACCAACAGGAGTTGGTTCAGTGTGCTAAATTGTTTCTACAAACACTGTAGTATATGCTTCACACTTACTTTTCTTCTGGGAGTCTGGAAATTTGATATGTGCTAGGTCAACAATGTGACCAGTCTTCAGTAAAACCTTGGGCACTAAGTCTCTAGTGAACTTTCTTAGTAGATAACATTTAATACATGTCACAATTTGATCCTGGAGAATTAGGTGCATCCTGTTTGACTCCATAAAGAGAGGACTCTTGGAAGTTTGCCCCATGCATCTTTCCCTTTGCTGATTTTGCTTTGAATCTTTTTGCTCTAAGTCTTAGCTGTGAGTACAACTTAGTCTTATGAGTCCCCCTAGCATATCACCAAACCTATATGCTGTCTGAGAGACCCCTGACACACTTATCTTATATTTAAAAAACTTTTGGGATGCCTGGGTGGTTCAGTGGGTTAAAGCCTCTACCTGGGGTCGCGACCCCAGGGTCCTGGGATTGAGCCCCGCATCGGGCTCTCTGCTCAGCAGGGAGCCACCTGCCTCTGTCAAATAAATAAAAAAAAAGCTTTAAAAAAAAAAAAAGCTTTTAAAATGTTTCACATTTGAAAATCAATTAATGTAATCCATCACAGAAAGACGGAAAAAGAAAAATCACATGATATCAATAAATGCAGAAAAGGCATATGACAAAACCCAATACTCATTCAAGATAAAAACTCTTAATTAACTAGGGATTAAGGGGAACTATCTCAGCTTGATAAAGAACATCTACAAAAACCTACAACTAAAATCATACTTAATGGTGAGATACTTGAAACCTTTCCACTAAGAACAGGTACTTTTTTTTTTTTTTAAAGATTTTATTTATTTATTTGACAGAGAGAAATCACAAGTAGATGGAGAGGCAGGCAGAGAGAGAGAGAGAGGGAAGCAAGCTCCCTGCCGAGCAGAGAGCCCGATGCGGGACTCAATCCCAGGACCCTGAGATCATGACCTGAGCCGAAGGCAGTGGCTTAACCCACTGAGCCACCCAGGTGCCCTAAGAACAGGTACTTTTTAATATCACACTGGAGGTTCTAGCTAATGCGAACAAGACAAGATAAGGTAATCAACGGTATATAGATTGTGAAGAAAGAAATAAAATTATCTTCACTAACAGATGATATGATCATTAATGCAGAAAATCCAAAAAATGCACAAAAAACTACTGGAACCAATAAGCAATTATGGCAACACTGCAGAATACAAGGTTACTATAAAAAAGTCAACTGCTGGGGTACTGGGGGCTCAACTGGTTGAGCATCCAACTCTTGATTTCAGCTGAGATCATGATCTCAGAGTCATGAGACTGAGCCCTGTATTGAGTTCCATGCTGATTGTGGAGTCTGTTTAAGATTCTTTCTCTCCTTCTCCTGTGTGTGTGTGTGTGTGCGCGTGCACGCAATTTCTCTCTCAAAACAAAACAAAACAAAACAAAAAAGTCAATTACTTTCCTATATACCAGCAATGAACAAGTAAAATTTGAAATAAAAAATACTATTTATATAACCATCCAAAAATATGAAATATTTAGATATAAGTCTAACAAAATATATGTACGATCTACATGAGGAAAAGTACAAAACTCTGATAAATGAAATCAAAGAAAAAATGAAAAATGGTAAGATATTTCATATTCTTGGATAGGAAGATTCAATATTGTCAAGATGTCAGTTCTTCCCAACTTGACCTATAAGATTCAATTCAGTCCCAATCAAAACTAAAAGTAGATCATTTAGCCTCCATTGTTGGACTATTACAAAACAGGATAACAAAATACATAAAATATATTCAATATCTGCTAAATAGTAGGTACTCAATATAATGTAGTCATCATCATCATTACTAACTTGTCTAGAATCACATAGCTATATCTAGTTCTAAAATTTTTTCCCCTTCTTTTAAAAATACTTAAGATTATACAGAGAGTGTAAGATTGGACAGAACAGTACAGAAAATAGAAAAGTACAAAGAATAACATAAAAAGATCACTATAACCCTCAAGCCCTATAATAATCACTATTAACACATTGGCATGTTGCTTATATGTATAGAGAGTCTTAAGTTAAAAACCTGGATCACGGTGTATAATAAAACTGGATTTTTTTTCTTTTGTACTTGGGTTTTTATCATGAGTATTTTGCATTTTATTAAATATTCCTTGAACACATATTTTTAATAATACCAAAATCTAACAGACAATGCTTTAGTCCGTTCACCACTGCATTACATTAAATTTGTTCTAATGTATCCACTATTGGTAAACTTATGTGTATCTTTGAACCTATGCTATTTTCACCCACAGGATGTCTTAAGCTATATAGCAATATCTGAGTTTATATGGAGAGGCAAAATACCAGAGAAGACCACAATATTGAAGAAGAAAAGTTAGAGGACTGATGCTACCCAACTTCAAGATTTACTATGAATCTACAGTAATCAAAACAGTGTGGTATTGGTGAAAGAGACAAACAGATCAATAGAACAGAAAAGAACTACAAAAGACCCACACAAATAGAGTCAAATGATCTTTGACAAACAAAGATAACACAATGGAGCAAAGCCAGTCTCTTCCATTTTCCATAGGCAAAAAAAAAAAAAAATGAATCTAGACAAAGACCTTACACCCTTCACAAAAATTAACTCAAAATGGATCAGCGACTTTAAATGTAAAACCCAAAATTATAAAACTCCCAGAAGTTAACATAGGAGAAAACCTAGATGAACTCAGGTATAGTGATGATTTTTAATTTTTTAATTATTTTTTTAAAATTATTTTATTTATTTATACAAGAGGGAGTGGGAGGAAGAGAGGGAGCCCGCGCAAGAGCACAAGCATGAGCAGTGGGGGGGCAGAAGGAGAGAGAAAGGGAAAAGAAGCAGACACCCCACTAAGCGCAGAGTTGGATCCTGAGCTAGATGCCAGGGTGTTGAGATAATGACCTGAGACAAAGTAAGACGCTTAACTGACTGAGCTACCAAGGAGCCCCACAATGATGTTTTTTTAGACAGGACCCCAAAGGTCCAATCTATGAGAGAAATAATGTTTAAGCTAGACTTTATTAAAATAAAAACCTTCTCCTCTGTGAAAGACAAAATCCAGAGAATGAGAAGACAAGCCACAGACTAGGAGAAAATATCTGCAAAAGACTTATCTAATAAAGGACTGTTATCCAAAACATACAAAGAACTCTTAAAATCCAACAAAAAAAATTTCTGATTTAAAAAAATGGCTAGAGAGCTTAAGAGCCACCTCACCAAAAAAGATACAGATGGCAAATACATACATTAGAAGATAACCCAAATCGTATGTCATGAGAGAAATGAAAATTAAAATAACTCTGAGGTACCACTATGTATCTATCAGAATGGCCAAAATCTGGAACACTGACAATATATTGGCAAGCATATGCAACAACACAGATTTCATTCATTGCTGGTAGGAATGCAAAATGATACAGTCATTCTGCAAGAGAGTTTGGTGGTTTCTTACAAAACTAAACATACACTTACAATATGATCTAGTAATCACAATCCTTGGTGTCTAGCCCAAGGATTTGAAAACTTATGCCCACACAAAAACCCATACAATGTTTACAGCAGCTTTACTCATAATTGCCAAACCTAGGAGCAAACAAGATGTCCTTCCAACAGATGAATGGATAAATTGTGGTACTCCAGACAATGGAACATTATTCAGCACTAAGAAATGATCTGTTAAGCCATGAAAACACATGGAGGAACCTTAACAGCACATTACTAAGTGAAAGAGCCAATCTGAAAAGGCTATAGACTGTACAATTTCAACTATGTAACACTCTGGAAAATGCAAACCTACAGAAACAAAAATGAGTGGTTGCCAGGGATTGAGGGCAAGAGAGGGATGAATAGGTGGACAACAGAGGATTTTTAAGGCACTGAAAATACTCTGTATATAATAATGATGTGTACATATCATTATGTATTTGTCCAAATTCATAATGCACAACACCAAGAATAAACCCTAGGGTAACTGTGGACACTGAGTGATTATTACATTTTAATGTAGATTCGTGAACTGTAACAAATACACCACTTTGGTAAGTAATGTTGATAATGAGGAAAGACTTATAGGTTGGTGGAGGAGGCCAGAAGCTATATGGGAACTCTGTACCCTCCTTTCAACTTTGTTGTGAACCTAAAAAGCTCTAAAAAATTTAAATCTTAAGAAAAAACTCAACTTGTGGACGCCTGGGTGGTTCAGTTGGTTAAGCAGCTGCCTTCGGCTCAGGTCATGATCCCAGCGTCCTGGGATCGAGTCCCACATAGGGCTCCTTGCTCAGCAGGGAGCCTGCTTCTCCCTCTGCCTCTGTCTGCCATTCTGTCTGCCTGTGCTTGCTCTCTCCCTCTCTCTCTCTGATAAATAAATAAAATCTTTAAAAAAAAAACTCAACTTGAATCTTAATCTTTTTTTTTTTTTTTAAGATTTTATTTATGGGCGCCTGGGTGGCTCAGTGGGTTAAGCCGCTGCCTTCGGCTCAGGTCATGATCTCAGGGTCCTGGGATCGAGGCCCGCATCGGGCTCTCTGCTCAGCAGGGAGCCTGCTTCCCTCTCTCTCTCTCTGCCTGCCTCTCCAACTACTTGTGATTTCTCTCTGTCAAATAAATAAATAAAATCTTTAAAAAAAAAAAGATTTTATTTATTCATTTGACAGAGAGAGATCACAAGTAGGCAGAGAGGCAGGCAGAGAGAGAGGAGGAAGCAGGCTCCCTGCTGAGCAGAGAGCCCGATGCGGGACTCGATCCCAGGACCCTGAGATCATGACCTGAGCCGAAGGCAGCGGCTTAACCCACTGAGCCACCCAGGTGCCGTTGAATCTTTTTTTTTTTTTTTAAGATTTTATTTATTTATTTGAAAGACAGAGATCACAAGTAGGCAGAGAGGCAGGCAGAGAGAGAGAGAGAGAGAGAGAGGGAAGCAGGCTTCCTGCGGAGCAGGGAGCCTGATGCGGAGCTCGATCCCAGGACCCTGAGATCATGACCCAAGCCGAAGGCAGCAGCCCAAACCACTGAGCCACCCAGGCGGGTGCCGTTGAATCTTAATCTTTATGTTAATCTCTTTGCATTCACTTCCTTGATCATATAATGGGCACGAGTTGTTGTGAGAAAGAAAACTGTAAGTACCTAGCACACTGCCTAATATAGAAGGCATTTAATAAATACATACTCCCCATGCCTGCCTTTTTCCCCAGAACTTTTCTGCTTATTGGTTTATAACTTTAGGACAGTTGAAAGAGCTCAAGATCTGACCACTAGACAAATGATGAATGACTATCCAAACCCAAGTTGTGCAACAATTTCCAACCAGTGTCTGGTCATTACCTCCTTCTAATTCACTTTGAATACTCCTAGGAACTAAAGTTACTTAATCTAAACTGAATATACATGTACATTAAGATAAGGCAAACAAAATAGGAAAAAAAAAAAAAAAAACTCATATGCCAGGCATACACCAAAATTTAAAACAGAACAAACCTGTTCAGGTCTTTTATAGCCACTAAGTTAAGGAATTTGAATGACATTACATGGGATTTCTATAATAAACACAGAACTCACAGGCCTATCAATCCAAACCCATGTTTGCTACTGGCATGTTTGTGTGGTATAGTTTCTACACTCAAGAGATATTTTACTTCACTTGAAAATGTTTGATTAAAATTAGGTAATTTTAAAGAAAAATGCACATACTTGTATGAAAAGAACCACCAATATGCTTAATAAATATTCAGTATTGGCAAAAAGGTTGGACCCCATTTGTCAAGACAATCTCATTTAAATTCACAGTGTTCTGCCTACTAGAATTTCAAGACTAAAGTAAATTATTTTTATGCAAAATAATGTTCTCTCATGTTTTCCTATTAAAAGATGAACTTCAAACTGAGGGTTGCTGGGGGGAGGGGGTTTGGGAGAAGGGGGTGGGATTACGGACATTGGGGAGGGTATGTGCTTTGGTGAGTGCTGTGAAGTGTGTAAACCTGGTGATTCACAGACCTGTACCCCTGGGGATAAAAATATATGTTTATAAAAAATAAAAAGTTAAAAAAAAAAAAAATTGAAATGATGTGGAGAAACAGGTGTTCTCATGTGTTGCTACTAAAAGTCAAAATTGGTATAAATTTTATTGAGGGTTATTTGGAAATGATTATCATAAATAAAAATCTATATACTCTTTGAACCAAAAAAAAAAAAAAAAAAAAAAAAAAGATGAACTTCAAGCTGAAGGTCATTATAATTCTTACAATAAAAGATCAGAAATGGTAACACTGAAAAATACTTGAGTATGGTACCTAAAATCTATGATTTTAAATAGTTTACACTAAATATACATCACTAGCAACAAAATTGTGCTGTCAAATAAAGGATTTTTCTAACTTTTTAAAAAGATTCTTATTTATTTATTTATTTATTTATTTGAGAGAGAGCATGCAAGTGGCGGGGAGGGGCAGAAGGAGAGAGAGGAGTGTGTGTGTGTGTGTGTGTTTTTTTTTTAAAGATTTTATTTATTTATTTGACAGAGAGAGAGAGAGATCACAAGTAGGCAGAGAGGCAGGCAGAGAGTGAAGGGGGAAGCAGGCTCCCTTCTGAGCAGAGAGCCCGTTGCAGGCCTTGATCCTAGGACTTTGAGACCATGATCTAAGCCAAAGGCAGAGCCTTAACCCACTGAGCCACCCATGTGCACCGAGGGAGTGTCTTAAGCACACTCTGCGCTTTGGGGCTGGATCTCATGACCCTGAGATCGCAATCTGAGCTAAAACCAAGAGCTGGACACTTAATGGACTGTGCCATCCAGGCACCCTGGATCTTTCTAATTTCTGAAACTGAGTGTGTGTGA
The DNA here is from genome assembly GCF_964662115.1 of Mustela nivalis. Lineage (NCBI taxonomy): Eukaryota > Metazoa > Chordata > Mammalia > Carnivora > Mustelidae > Mustela > Mustela nivalis. Next base: position 69,099,912 of record NC_139031.1, read on the forward strand.
ATATTAAAAATTGAATCAAATTTCCATTTTAGGAGTTTTAAATTATGGCAAAATTTCATTTTTTCTTCTTTTTAAGTAGGCTCCATGCCCAGCATGGAGCCCAACACAAGGCTTGAATTCATGACCCTGAGATCAAAACCTGAGTTGAAATCAAGAGTCAGACACTTAACTGACAGCCACCCCGGTATCCCAAATTATGGTAAAATTTCAGATAAACATTCAATCTCTGTAAAGTGGAAGGTTATTAGCATCACCTACTACAGAGGACAATATCAAGAGAAATAGAACCAAGTTCCTTCTAATGTTGCAGTCTTTTATTCACAATTAGGTATTTGAAGATGGTCATCAGGGAGAAGGATGAGTGACTGGTTAACCTCTGATGTCACGATCCTACTTTAATAGTCTAGTGAGAAAGAAACACAGGGAGTAGAAATACCTAGTTCTTGACTTGAAAACTGGGGTAAACAAAAACATCATTGTATTTCTATTTCCAAAACACAGTAACTCGATAACAAAAAGCTGATGCAACATGGGGGCTTAAGTGGGTAGGAGAAGAATAAATGAAACAAGATGGGATTGAGAGGGAGACAAACCATAAGTGACTCTTAATCTCACAAAACAAACTGAGGGTTGCTGGGGGGAGGGGGTTTGGGAGAAGGGGATGGGATTATGGACATTGGGGAGGATATGTGCTTTGGTGAGTGCTGTGAAGTGTGTAAACCTGGTGATTCACAGACCTGTACCCCTGGGGATAAAAATATATGTTTATAAAAAATTAAAAATTAAAAAAAAAAATACGGGCAGAGGAACTAAATAGACATTTCTCCAAAAAGGACATTGAAATGGCCAACAGACACACAGAAGATGGCTCAAACATCACTAATCATCTCGAAACTACAAACCAAAACCACAATGAGATATCACCCCACGCCTTTTAGAATGGCTATCATCAAGAAGAAAAAAGACAGGGCCCCTGGGTGGCTCAGTGGGTTATGCCTCTGCCTTCGGCTCAGGTCATGATCTCAGGGTCCTGGGATCTAGTCCCGAATCGGGCTCTCTGCTCAGCAGGAAGCCTGCTTCTTTCTCTCTCTCTCTCTCTCTCTCTCTCTCTCTCTCACTGCTGCCTCTCTGCCTACTTGTGAGCTCTCTTTGTCAAATAAATAAATAAAATCTTAGGAAAAAAAAAAAGAGGGGCACCTGGGTGGAGCCTCTGCTTTTGGCTCAGGTCATGGTCTCAGGGTCCTGGGATCGAGCCCCACATTGGGCTCTCTGCTCTCTGCCTGCCTCCCTGCCTACTTGTGATCTCTCTGTCTGTCAAATAAATAAAATCTGAAAAAGAAAAAAAGATAATAGGTGCTGGTGAGGATGTGGTGAAAAGGGAATCCTTATACATAGCTAGTGGGAATGTAAATTGATCCAACCACTATGGAAAACAATATGGAGGACCCTCAAAAAATTAAAAATAGATCCATAGAACTATATAATGCAGCATTTCCACTAATGGGTATATACCTAAAGGAAATGAAAATAGGATTTTTATAAGGGATATGCAATTCCATGTTTACCACAGCATTATTCACAATAGCCAAGGTATGGAAAGAACCCAAATGCCCATCAATGGACAAATGGATAGAAAAGATGTGTTACATAGACATAATGGAATATTACTGAGCCACAGGAAAAGATATCCTCCCATATGCAACAACATGGAGGGATCTTGAATACATTATGCTAAGAGAGATAAGTCAGACAGAAAAATTAAAAAAACAACAAGAAGTACTGTATGATATCACTTATACATGGAATCCCCAAAAAAGGACCTAATTTAACAAGAGCATAAAATGGTGGTTACAAGGGTGGGGATGGGGGATAAGAGTTATGGTGCTTAAGGGTATAAACCTGTAATGAGGAATCAAGCCACAGAGATCTAAGGCACGATATAATAATTACACTGTAATTATATAATATGATAAACATCACCATATTGGTAGTCATATTATAATATATACATGTATCCAAAGTAACATGCTGCTGGGGTAGCTAGATGTCTCTGTTGATTAAGTGTCCAACTCTTGGTTTCAGCTCAGGTCACAGTCTCACAATATCATGGGACTGACCCTGCATCAGGCTCTACATTCAACATGGAGTCTGCCTGTCCATCCCTCTCTGCTCTTCCCCCTCCTCTCCTCTCTCTCTCAAATAAATTAAATCTTTAAAAAAAAAAAAAGACACTGTATACATTAAACACATACAATGTTAACAAGTTAAATTAGTTAATTAATGCCATGATGAGAGGGAAAAAATAAATGTACCATATTGAGGTGATTATTTGGTAAATATATAATCGTCACATTTTTTTACCTTGACAGAATCTAAGTAATTTACTTCATACAAACTAAAAATCACAAATATTAAACTTCAAAAGAAAAAAAAAAAAAAAACCAAAAGCAGCATGCAATTAGAAAAAAGGAATTTGATGTGAGAATGTCTATGCTACCTAAAGCAATCTAAGTATTTAATGCAATCCTTATCAAAATACCATCCATTTTTTTCAAAGAAATGGAACAAATAATCCTAAAACTTATATGGAACCAGAAAAGACCTCAAATAGCAAAAGGAATGTTGAAAAAGAAAGCCAAAGTTGGTGGCATCACAATTCCAGACTTCAAGCTCTATTACAAAGTTGTCGTCATCGAGACAGTATGGTACTGGCACAAGAACAGACACATAGATCAATGGAACAAAATAGAGAGTCCAGAAATAGACCCTCAATGCTATGCTTAACTAATCTTTGACAAAGCAGGAAAGAACGTCCAATGGAATAAAGACAGCCTCTTCAACAAATGGTGTTGGGAAAACTGGACAGCCACATGCAAAAGAATGAAACTGGACCATTTCCTTATACCACACACAAAAACAGACTCCAAATGGATGAAAGACCTCAATGTAAGACAGGAATCCATCAAAATCCTTGAGAACACAGGCAGCAACCTCTTCGACCTCTGCCGCAGCAAATTCTTCCTAAAAATATCACCAAAGGCAAGAGAAGAAAGGGCAAAAATGAGCTACTGGGATTTCATCAAGATCAAAAGCGTCTGCAAAACAAAAGAAATCAACAAAACCAAAAGACAACTGAGAGAATGGGAGAAGATATTCACAAATGACACATCAGATAAAAGGCTAGTATCCAAAATCTATAAAGAACTTATCAAACTCAACACCCAAAGAACAAATAATCCAATCAAGAAATGGGCAGAAGGGGGCGCCTGGGTGGCTCAGTGGGTTAAGCCTCTGCCTTGGGCTCAGGTCATGATCTCAGGGTCCTGGGATCAAGTCCCAGGTGAAAAAGTGCTCAATACCACTGGGCATCAGGAAAATACAAATCAAAACCACAGTGAGATACCACCTCACACCAGTCAAATTAACAAGTCAGGAAACAACAGATGCTAGTGAGGATGTGGAGAAAGGGGAACCATCCTGAACTGTTGGTGGGAATGCAAGCTGGTGTATCTGCTCTGGAAAACAGCATGGAGGTTCCTCAAAAAGTTGAAAATAGACCTATCCTATGACCCAGCAATCACACTACTGGGTATTTACACTAAAGAAACAAATGTAGTGATCTAAAGGAGCACATGCACCCGAAAGTTTATAGCAGCAATGTCCACAATAGCCACACTATGGAAGAACCTAGACGTCCATCAACAGATGAATGGATAAAGAAGATGTGGTATATATATATATATATATACAATGGAATACTATGCAGACATCAAAAGAAGTGAAATCTTGCCATTTGCGACAACGTGGATGGAACTAGAGGGTATTATGCTGAGCAAAATAAATCAATCAGAGAAAGATAATTATCATATGATCTCCCTGATATGAGGAAGTTGAGAGGCAAAGGGGGGTTGGGGGGTAGGGAAGGAAAAAATGAAACCAGATGGAATCGGGAGGGAGACAAACCGTAAGAGATTCTTAATCTCGTGAAACAAACTAAGGGTTGCCAGGGGGAGGGGGGTAGGGAGAGGGTGGTGGGGTTATGGACATTGGGGAAGGTATGTGCTATGGTGAGTGCCGTGAAGTGTGTAAACCTGGTGATTCACAGACCTGTATCCCTGGGGCTAAAAATACATTATATATTAATTAAAAATTTAAAAAAAAAATTTTAAACACTGGGCCAGCCAAATAAACATAGCTGTAGAACATTAAAAAAAAAAAAAAAAGAAAGAAAAAAGGAATTTTAAATTCTACCTACATTTAATGTCAAAAATATATTTAAGAATAAGTTTAACACAAGATGTGAAAGACTTCTGTGCTGAAACAAGTATTGGTGAGACTAAAGCCCTAAAAATATGAAGAGAGAAACCATGTTCATAGATTGGAAGACTAAATACAGAAGTGCAAAATCCCAGAATATTCTAAGTAATCTTGAAAAATGAAACAAATCAGAGAATTTTATAACCTGATTTCAAGATTTACTTAAGACAGTGTGGTAGTGGCATAAAGTTCAACAAGTTAATGTAAAAGAACGAAGTGCTCAGAAATCAACTTACACTTAAATAGCACTATGACTTTTTTTCTTTTTTACTATTTTATTTATTTATTGACCGAGAGAGAGACAGTGAGAGAGGGAATACAAGCAAAGGGAGTGCGAGAGGTAGAAATGGGCGTCCTGCCAAGCAGGGAGCCCAACTCGGGGCTCCCTGGAATAAATGGATACTGGAATAAATGACACTGGAATAAATGGATATCCACATGGGAAAAACCTTTGACCTTTACCTTAGAATACAGGCAAAACTTAATTCAAGACTGGATTCCAGACCTAAGTCTAAAAGCTGAACTCTCAAGTTTAGTATCCAGAATGTATAAAGAACTTTCAAATACTAGTAAGAACAAAAATACAAAAGGATACAGTGATAGTTGTATTATTGTCTTAATGACTGAGGCACCCAGGTGCCGTTCAACAAAAGTGCCAAGGCAATCCAATGGGAGAAGTTAAGCCCTTACATCAAATGACACTGGAATAAATGGATATCCACATGGGAAAAACCTTTGACCTTTACCTTAGAATACAGGCAAAACTTAATTCAAGACTGGATTCCAGACCTAAGTCTAAAAGCTGAACTCTCAAGTTTAGTATCCAGAATGTATAAAGAACTTTCAAATACTAGTAAGAACAAAAATACAAAAGGATACAGTGATAGTTGTATTATTGTCTCCAATTATTCACTGCCCTCCCTCCTGAAATATTGTACCTCCCTGCCCATTTACATTACTTTGGGCCACTTATCTTGCTTTGGCCAATGAAATGTATGTACAAATGAAGCATGACATTTCTGAAGTTTTAAGAGCCATCTATGGTTCGACCATTGCTCTTTTTCTCATTGTCACAAGACCCAAGGAGCAACTTCTTCAGCTTGGGTCCCAGAATGAAGACATGAAGCATATCTGAAGCAGATCTGTAGCTAACGTATTTAAGTGAATGAAAAAAGAAATGTTTCTTGTTATAAGTCACTTAAATTTTGTGGTTATTTGTTGCTATGGAATAACTTAGACTAGGCTATCTATCATATTATAGAAACTAATAAGCAACTGACAGAGGCATGTCTGTATATGTGGCTTAAACAGATAAGAGTTTATTCTTATCAGTGTATCTATAAATCCAGAAGGAGATAACCCAGTGTTCTTATATAAGCTACACAATGTCATCAATATCCTGACTCCCGCCCCCCCACCCATTCTTATACTCTGTCATTCTTAGCATGCTGTTTTTACAGCTCCAGACTGCAAGCCTGGTGTGCTGCATTAGTCAGAAGTGGATCACATAGCTACCTCTAACTGCAAGAAGAGCTAGAAAATAGAATTTCAATTTTTTAATGTTTCCATAGTTGACAGAGGAAAAAAGAAAAGATTAAAAAATAAGGATTGGTCAGCACATATATATACAGTGTCTGTCACAGATGCCATTTCTAGCTATTAGATTAGTAGAAGAGTCTGGAAACACAAGTTGAAAATGCTTCAACATTACTGGTGGGAAGTATAATTTAGAAAATAATTTTATAATTTTATAATATTTTCATGTTGAAGATGAATATATTGTAGCTTATTTAATAAGCTAAAAATATCATAGCATATTTGTGTACTAAGGATAGTTCTCTGAAATTTTTGTTTCAAATAAATAAATATACACACACACACACAAATGTATGTAGCATATGTGTATGTGTATACTCATGTTATGATACATAGAATTACTTCTTACTGTGGGTTATGGGTACAAAACATTAGCATATTGTCCTAGGATAGCCCCTGGAAGGTACACAAAGAGACTTGTACATTGACGCTTATTTTGTCATTATATGTAATAGCAAGGCTTGGCAACAAGCAGGTTGCACTGTAGCATGAAACTGGCTGGGCTATTTCACTGTGAACCCCAACTGCATAATATATAGGTCTGTTCTTTCAAGCTAAGGAGGAAGGAGGTCATACCATTTAGTATGTATAATTCCACCCAATGCCCTTTCCAGAATGGTGCATCACCCTCAACTGTCTGTCCCTATGCTTCTGGCAAACTTTGTGCAGATGATATATTTCCTGTCTTCTTCCAGAACAGAAATGGAACAATAGCTCAGCAGCACAGAATGGACAGAGGACCTGTCTGGTTTTTACTCCTCGTAAGATTTTTAAATCTCTGCTGTTTTTAGCCACATCCCTTCTTTATTCAGAGCTACCTGTGCCTCCAATTCCTGTGCTTTTTTGGTGTGCTCTAACACAAATTAGCTTGCACTTTTTTCTTTCACAATTGTAGAATTAGATTTGACCTCTGCTTTATCAGCTTAGTTTTGCTAAATCAGTTGCCTTTTGTATAAATGCTCTCCAGCTTTCAAAACATTTTTTTTTAAAGATTTTATTTATTTATTTGACAGAGAGAAATTACAAGTACACTGAGAGGCAGGCAGAGAGAGAGAGAAGGAAGCAGGCTCCCTGCTGAGCAGAGAGCCCGATGCGGGACTCGATCCCAGGACCCTGAGATCATGACCTGAGCCGAAGGCAGCGGCTTAACCCACTGAGCCACCCAGGCGCCCCTCAAAACATTTTTGAAGTCTTTCATCTGCTACTGTCTCTTCTCTTGTTCTTTTTGGCTTTAACATAAAATTTACCATTTTGACTATTTGTAGGTATACTGTTCATGACATTAAGTACATTCACATTGTTGTATAACCAACACCAACATCCATCTCCAGAATTTTTTCATTTTCCCAAGATGAAAGTCTGTACCCCTTAAACTCTTCCCAGTTTCCACTATCCTATTTTGTTTCTATAAAATTGTGTGGTTCTTTTTAAAATTCATTTTTCCAAAATGGAGTTCTATGTCCTTAATTCAGTTCTAAGACAAATTCTTTGTTCATCTTTCTCTCTCCATTTCTACTCTCCCTTTCTAAAACTCCCATTATTTGGATAATAGATTTCCTAGCTATAGCCTCTAATTTTGTAATCTTTCTCTCCTCCTTTACTGCTGCTTTTTTATTCTACTTTTAGGGAGATTTCCTTAACTTTATCTTCCAGCTAGTCTATGGAATTAAAGTTATCATGTTTTAAATCCCATAGTTCTTTCTTGTCATTTGGTTGTTCCTTTTCCTAGAGTAGTCTATTAGTATTCTATTTCTGGATCATGGATGTAACATTTCATCTCTATAAAGATTATTAGTCTTTTTAAAAAAAACTTCTGTAGACTGGACAGAAATTGAGAGATGTCAATTCTCCACAAACTGTCCTTTGGAGTTAATACAATTACTATAAAAATCCTAGCAGGAATTTTAACGTATTTAAAGAAACTAATCCTAAAATTTATACGGAAAAGCAAGGAAACTAAAATAATTAAAAACAGTTCTTAAAGAATAAAACTGTAGGAAAAATACTAATTTAAGACTTATTCTAACACTATAATAATTAAGACAGTGTGCTATTGGCAAAGAGATATAAACAAAGATTCATGGAAGAGAAAACAAGAGTTCAGAATTGACCCATACAAACATGGTCAACTCATTTTTGACAAGGGTGCAAAAGCAAATCAACAGAGAAAAGGGGTTTTTTTATTTAAGCAGTGGTGTTCAAACAACTAGATATCCACATGCAAAGAAAGAAAGAAAAAGAAAAAAGGAAAAGAACCATAACCTAAGATGCAAGGACAGCTTACACAAAATTAACTAAAAATGGTTCATAGATCTAAAAGTAAAACTAAAAGCTATAAAATTTTAAGAAGAAAACACAGGAGAAAATCTTCATGAGCTGAAATTAAGTAGAGTTCTCAACAGACACCAAAAGCATAATCTATTAAAGAAAAAAAAGTGATAGTTTATGCAAAAGACAGATCTTAAGAGACTGAAAAGACAAACTACAGAATGGGAGAGTATACTCACTAATCACCCATCCAACAAATGAAATGCCACCAAGTGGATGAATCTCAAAGGCATTACGCTGAGTTTAAGAAGCCAGCCTCAAACAGTTACATACAGCATGATTCTATATATATAAAACATTCTTTTTTTTTTTTTAAAGATTTTATTTAGTTATTTGACAGGCAGAGATCACAAGTAGGCAGAGAGGCAGGCAGAGAGAGGAGAGGAAGCAGGCTCCCCGCGGAGCAGAGAGCCCGATGTGGAGCTCGATCCTGGAACACTGAGATCATGACCTGAGCCGAAGGCAGAGGCTTTAACCCACTGAGCCACCCAGGCGCCCCTATATAAAACATTCTTGAAGAAACAAAACCATAGTGATGAAGAACAGATCAGTGACTGCCATGAGTTAGGCGTGGAAGAGGGTTAAGACTATAAAGGGACAGGACAAAGAAGTTTTTGGGGGGTGTCAGAATAGCTCTGTTTCCTGATTACGATGATGGTTACATCAATCTATGTATGTGTTAACATGTTAGAATTTATACCCAAAAAAGTCAATATTACTATATGATAACTTAAAAATTTAAAAGACTTTTTCTCTTCTATGAATTATGGAAAAGTCATCCGGATTCCCCTACTTTTTTTGTTTCTTTTAGTCTCTATCATGGTATACATGTTCCTCAAATTTATTTTTGGCTCACTATGCACAGTTAAGAGTGGAAATTGTAGTTAGGCAAGAACATAGTGGAATGTTCTCTGTGGGAAAGGAAAAGGATATGGTGCTAATGTAACCAATATATTTTGGGTTATGGTGAATAAAGGTTTTTGGTGAATAAAGTCAGAAAAATTCTTGTCCATACTAGGGTTACAAGATCCCACCAAATAAAATGTTAATAGGAAAAGTATTTTCAAAAAATTCACATGTTTACCCATTCTTTATAAATTTTAGATGCTGTTACTGAGCAATCACTATGTACCGAGCAAAGCACAAGATAATACAAAGCTAATTTCTATGTGGTTAGTTCCTTTCTCTTACTTACGGTGTAAATCACAATACAAAAAAAACTTGCTTTTCCATCTGGTTCTACTTCCTTTTTCTAAATGAAAAATCATCTCAGAATCATACTTACCTGATGAAAGTCAAACTCTTCGACTGCTAGATAACTATAGCCCTCAACCTAATGAAACTGGTTTAGAATCCAGGGACATTTTATTGTTTTCCTGTCCCCCAATGATATCCTACTGATTAAGTTTGTAAAACATAAAACAGATTTCAGAATGTGAAGCTATCTTACAGGTAATAATACTGTAAGTATTTCAACTGTAAGATGAAAGGTAACAATTTCCAATGTTCTTTGTGCTTAAAGTCAAACATTAAGTCTGGAAAATACTGTGTGGTTCACTGCCATGTGTGTAAAAGTATCTTCTTGTGATGGGTACTTTATACTTTTGAGTAATTCCCTTCCCCAAACACCTTACTGCAAGCTGGTCTAATAATGAAGGGTATTTCCTCCTTAAATCCTTTGAACAAACAAACTAAACAAACACGTAATGTAAGATAAAGAAGGAAGAGATGCAAGCTGAAAGGAAACACCACACTCCGTTGCGGTGGCTTTGCTATTAAGTCAAAAGTCACATACTAACAGTGAAGACAAATTCTAAAATAAGCTTTTTACCATGTAATTCTTCAGTTCTTAATTCACTGAGCTTACTAAGAGACTGTCATATTCCTTTAAAGATCATGAATACTTTTCTCCATTAAATTCCAATAGGTTTTTATTTCCGTGGAAGCTGTTCATCCTTCTCTGGTAAGAGCAATCCAATCTTTCTGGAGAAACCCCCCCTTCTATCACAGTCAAGACATGGTTTAGACAGGGCTGGCTCCACTAGGGGGCACAGGGTCATAAGGTACAAATGTGGCTAATCCATTTTCTATTCACCTAACCACAGCCATTGTTCAGGTCACCTAAACTGGATCACTAACTTAAATCTAGGACTTTGTTGGAGGGACCAAGAAAGAAGTGCTTCCTTCTAAACAAAAGACAGATGTGTGTGTTTCCCCCATTACCACTGACCTATAGATACCTGGACTAAGGATGGACATCTAATCCAAAATGAACAATCTAGCATGTCTATTACAAAGCTTTGTTCAAGAGTTTTACACCCAAGGGGACGCTTAATACTGAATAGTGACTAACTTAATCAAATTGTCTCTCACAGAATTTGAATGTATGAGAGAGAAAGAAAGAACTGAATGAATCGGGCTTTGGGCTTTCAGACTTTATTACTTCTCTTCAGTCCTCCACAACCCTTCCCTCCTACACCCACAGCCTTAAGACCCACCCTTACTTCATGAACAAAGCAGAACACAAGATGGAATTCCTTCATCTTTTCATAGTCAAGCTTCTAAGCCAACTAGCATTTGCATTCATTTTTCTTTTAGAATGAAAGTGCATCCTTTTCAAATAAAAGACAAATACACTATGGATCCCCTCCTTTGCAAAAATATTTCTTTCCTCCTCCGAAACGATGTTCTTTCATTTACCTTAACCTATTCCTATGCCATCAGTTCCCCAGAATCTAAAAAATCATGTAGGCCTAGATCACCTTTCAACAAGCAAACATGTTCTGTTATTTTCCACTGCTAAAAAAATCTCCTCCTTTAAAGAATGGTCTTCTCAATAAAGGTTTGGTCAACTGTATACACAAGGGAAAAAAGGATCCTGAACTCAACCTACAATTCCACATTAAAGTCAAATTGCATATGAAGCGGAGCTCTAAATGTGAAATTGCTGGTTAAACAATAATGTTTCGAAGGAAAATATAGGGGAATAGCTTCATAACTGCAGGGTAAATAAAGATATCTTAAACAAGACATTAACATTAATTTACTTCAGTCTATACCATCACTGTCTTTTCCCACTACTGTTTCAAATCTCTTTATTTTTCAAAGATATAACGCATAATTAGGTATTCCCACTGGCACAAGTCTTTCCTTCCCTCTCTCTTCCAGAAAAACCACTCTGAAGTTGGTTTTTTAAAACCGTGAAATAATCTAATTATTTATAAGAAGGAGAACAGAAAAATCTATGGTCGTTAATCATATAACAGAAAACTATGTAGTAGCTAAAACATACAGTAAAATCTTCATGATCATTGTTCAAAGAAATGGTTTTTTTAATCAGTCAAAAATGTAAATTTGTGGTTAAATACAGTTCCATAGTTCTTTGCATTTTCTATAGGTTAAGAGTATCCATATTTTCTAAATCCAAAATTAAGATATGTAAGTAGAAAAATATAGAGCCTAAAATGTAATATTTGAAATCATACTTACCCTGGATTTTCTGGAAAGTGTTTAATGTACTCATAAGCAACAGTGTAACTCTGAACATCAGAGTTAGCTAACTCCATCCATCCATCCATCCATCCATCCATCCATCCACCCACTTTGCTGATTATAATAGCTATCAGCCAGACTCAATTTACCACACTTAGCTGTTTCAGCAGCCTTTTACGCTAACTTGTAAACAAAAGTATGAAATTTGAAAAAGGTTTTGAGAGTACATTTTCCCCCCAATTCCTAATGATTTCCTTCATTTGCAAGGAGCCCAATTGCTGTAATATTCCTGCCCCTATCTACCTCAGGGACTTTAGAAAATCTGGAGAGAAAAAACTGGAGAAGCTTACGGTTTTGACCTCTTACCTGGTTTAGAACTTACATAAGGAACAGAAATCCTTTCAAACTCAAAAAAATACCAAGCTGCTGCTACTTCTTCTTTTTTTTTTTTTTCAACTAGGCTCCATGCTCAGTGCAGAGCCAATTCTGGGACTCAAACTCACAACCCTGAGATCAAGACCTGAGCTGAGATGAGGAGTCAGAGGCTTAAATGACTGAACCACCCAGGCACCCCACCAGATTTCTTAAAACAGCTTTTAAGGAAGATGAGAAACATAAGTTTTATCCCTCTTAACAAAGTACCATTGATTCTCATGAAAATGAAACTTCCAAAAATGACTGCAAATCTGAAGTTTATAAACATGAAAACTATAGAAACAAAATGTTAATCAGTGGATTAATTTTGTTCTTCTCTGAAGAAATGCAACTTACAGATTTACTGTTATAAATTTCAGATGTTATTGGAAATATTTAAACAACAGCTTGAATAATATATGTGCAGAAGGAAACAAACAAACAAAAAAAAAGCCAGAAGGCTATAACTATAAGAAATCTCATGGAAAAAACTTGTCCTGTGGTTTATGTACGTTGTGTCATTTAAGCTGCATAACAATTCCACTTACATTTTACAGTAAAGAAACAGAGGTTTGGGGAGTTAAAGCCTTCTGGTATATTTAGAAAATCATATAAGCTTCAGTTTGAACCCTGCTTATTTACTAGCTCATAAGCTACTTGAAAGTTTTGAGACTTTTTCCTAATATGTAAAAGTAGATCATTTAGCCTCCATTGTTGGACTATTACAAAACAGGATAACAAAATACATAAAATATATTCAATATTTGCTAAATAGTAGGTACTCAATATAATGTAGTCATCATCATCATTACTAACTTGTCTAGAATCACATATCTATATCTAGTTCTAAAATTTTTTCCCCTTCTTTTAAAAATACTTAAGATTATACAGAGAGTGTAAGATTGGACAGAACAGTACAGAAAATAGAAAAGTACAAAGAATAACATAAAAAGATTACTATAACCCTCAAGCCCTATAATAATCACTATTAACACATTGGCATGTTGCTTATATGTATAGAGAGTCTTAAGTTAAAAACCTGGATCACGGTGTATAATAAAACTGGATTTTTTTTCTTTTGTATTTAGGTTTTTATCATGAGTATTTTGCATTTTATTAAGTATTCCTTGAACACATATTTTTTTTTAAAGATTTTATTTATTTATTTGACAGAGAGAAATCACAAGTAGATGGAGAGGCAGGCAGAGAGAGAGAGAGAGGGAAGCAGGCTCCCTGCCGAGCAGAGAGCCCGATGCAGGACTCGATCCCAGGACCCTGAGATCATGACCTGAGCCGAAGGCAGTGGCTTAACCCACTGAGCCACCCAGGCACCCTGAACACATATTTTTAATAATACCAAAATCTGATAGATAATGTTTTAGTCCGTTCTCCACTGCATTACATTAAATTTGTTCTAATGTATCCACTATGGGTAAACTTCTGTGTATCTTTGAACGTATTTTTCACCCACAAGATGTCTTAAGCTATGTAGCAATATCTGTGTTGTCAGCAACCCTCCAACTACTACACATTGACATTCAATATTGATTTGCATCTGAAAGGAAGAATTCATTTATACTTTATATATTTTTAGCTACTGACAGAGAATCTTAGCATTAAGTTCTATTACATTCTATTGCCATAGCAATGAAATACAATTAAGATTAAGACTTCCCCATGCTGTTCCCTGTTTTCCAAATCACAGCCATGCCTAGTATGAAACTAGAAACTCTCCAACATCAGAAAACAAGAAATTGGGGGCACCTGGGTGGCTCAGTGGGTTAAGCCGCTGCCTTCGGCTCAGGTCATGATCTCGGGTCCTGGAATCGAGTCCCATATCGGGCTCTCTGCTAGGCAGGGAACCTACTCCCCTCTCTCTCTGCCTGCTGCCCTGCCTACTTGTGATCTCTGTCTGTCAAATAAATAAATAAAATCTCTTTAAAAATAAATAAATAAAATCTTAAAAAAAAAAAAAAGGAAAACAAGAAATTGAGTCCTATGTTTTTGACTTAATGTTTTTAAATTCACTTCATATTCCACATATCATAGGATTAGGAATATAACAACCTTTAACACCTAATGAATTTAACATCTAAAAAAGATATGAAGAATTGAGATTTGAGCCACTTATGCTTTCCTGCAACCTGAGAAATGGCAACTGGATGAACATAAGTGTTGCAGTGACTTTTTCAGACTGAAAAGTTATCAGCTAGAGTCAAATGATTCCATGATTCAAAACATGAGAATAAGGCACAATACCCAAAATGAAAAATCCAAAGTGTAGGACTTCCATAACAAGTATATAAAATTCAAGTCTTACTGAGCTAAGAAAAATTATTAAGAGACCAAGGAGTGTCTGTGGGACCTAATTATGAAGGAGTTATGAAGTGGTTATGAAGCACTGACTACACAAAAAACACTAAAACATACAAAACTCTCAGAAATCAAAACAGGACCAAGTACTCTCAACAGGTTTACAAGGGAAACCAAGTACTAACCTTTCTTAAAGAACATGAAAGAGACTATGGTATAAAGTTATAAATCATGACACAGAGTCATGTAAAAGAAACATACATCCCAAGTAGCACTGTGACTGCTGGGAAACACCACATTCAATGACAATGAATAATTCATATACTTCACAAAGGATTAAAGAACGCTTAATTATTTCCCAAGATAATACATGAACTTAGGAACTATAAGTTATGCAAATTGTATGCTGCAATAAAAATCAGTCAAACAGTAATTTCAAACTGAACAAGAGAGGCATGGAATGTATCATTTTTAGAAAAGGGACCAGCAGAATAATAAGTGTTAGAAGTCAAAGACTGGTAGCCTATGTTAGAAGCACATGATTATTGGGTATATTTCTCAAAGAAAAGGCATACTCCTCTAGGCAGAGGAAATCATAAATTCATGTCACAGATATTTACTGAGCACCTACCATTTGCCAGGCATGTAGGGAAATACAACAAAAACGAAACAAACTAAAATCGCTGTCCCCATGGAATTTACTATATATTCAGGTAAGGTGTTATAATAACAAAGGCAAGAAGGGGATGGAGTTTTGGGATGATCAGGGAATGTGACATGAGTAAAACAGGTAAAGTAGTGAGCTGTGGGATATTTAGAGGATAGAGCGTTATAGCAGGGTAAACAGCCAGTGAAAGGAGCATGCCCTATACATTCAGGGAACAGAAAGGAGCCAGTATTACTGTAGTGTACAGTGAGGAAGAAATGAGTAGGATATGAAATCGAGTAGTAATGGGGGCAGATGGACTGTTCAGGGTCTTAAAAAGGAGCATCGTAAATCACTAGGCTTTTATTCTGATAAAAAAGAAAACGCCCTACAGGGTTTTGGGGAGATGAATGAAAGACCTGACTTACATTTAACAGGATCCCCTGGACAGCTGTCTAAGAAGACTAACAGGAGTGGAAGCAAGGCTAGAAGCAGGGAGACTATTTACAAAGTGATGTCAGTCATCCAAGTAAAAGTTGACGGTAGGAACACCTGGGTGGCTCAGTAGGTTAAGCTGCTGTCTTCGGCTCAGGTCGTGATCCCAGGGTCCTGGGATCGAGTCCCACATCGGGCTCCTTGCTCAGCGGGGAGCCTGCTTCTCTCTCTGCCTCTGCCTGCCACAATGCCTGCTTCTGTGTTCTCTCTCTCTCTCTCTGACAAATGACAAAGAAATAAAATCTTAAAAAAAAAAAGTTGACAGCAGCTTGGATCTGGGAGATGACAGTGGAGGTGGTAAATACTTGATCAGGTTTTGGATGTACTCTGAAGGTAAGGATGGAATTTGCTGACAGACTAGAAGTGGGAGTGAGGGAGAAGAAAAAAGAATGACTCCAAGGTTCTTGGCCTGAGCACCTGGAAGGGAGAGGAAAGACTGCAGGAGATGAAAGTCCAAGTGGGAAGGTGGGGGAATCTGTTTAAAATTGAACATGCTACATTTGAGAGGCCAACAAGATGTGAGGTAGGCAAAAGGGATATACAAGAAGCCGAGGAGAAAGGTCTGGGCTGAAGATACGGTCTGGAAGTTAACAGTGTATAGACTGTATGCTTTTTGGGTAAGCAATTTAATATTAAGATATAAAGCCTGTGACATTTTCTACACATATTTTCCCAATTTTAAAATGCTGAAATTTTTCTTCAGTCAAACTACTGGAGACTACTGATTAATAAATTATTTAGTATTATTTAGTATACACATGTTAAAAAAGATGCAAAACACAGAAGCCAGAAACCCAAATAGGGAGAAAGAAGTATACACAAACAACATCAAGGAGTAAAAGGTATGAAAAAGGAAGGTGGTGAAAGGAATCACTGAGACTTTTAGGCTATACGAGGTTTTTGTTTGTTTGTTTTGTTTTGTTTTTTAAGATTTTATTTATTTATTTGAGAGAGAGAAAGAGTATGAAGGTGCATACGAGCAGGTGGAGTGGCAGACACAAGGGGTAGACTCCCCACCAAATCGGAAACCTGATGAGGCTGGATCCCAGGACATCTGAGCCATCTTAACCAACAGAGCCATCCAGGTGCCCCTAGGCTATACAACTTTTAGGTTAAACACTGGCACACTGATATCATGGTGCATACCCTACTTAAAATCGGTCCTTGATATATAGTTGATGCTACTAGGTTTAAGGGCACAAAATTCCAAATGAAGAGAGGTTTCATTTAAATCATATTCTAGATAGTGGATAAGAGAAGTTCCTAAGTAAATGGACCTGGATAAGAGAAGTTCCTAAGTAAATGGACCTGGATAAGAGAAGTTCCTAAGTAAATGGACCTGAGCCCTGTTTTTTCCAACTTTAATCTATCCTGCAGCTGACTATTCATCTTCCTGTATCCATTCAACTGTGTTTTTACCTTTTAAGATGTGTTTTGGAATTAGAGTTAATTTCCTTCATTTTATCTCCCCCATCAGAGTTCCTCATCTGTATCCAAAAAATGATTTAAGGAATAATTTTTAAAATTCTCCCAGTGCTTCTACACAACTAGTACTGTTTTAGAAGCCTAAGGGAGAAATAAATTCCATGCAATAGATGCCAGCAAACTCAGCAGCACTTGGGAAATTAAGAGAAATGAAAACTCTCAGGTTCCACCCCAAACTTACTGAATCAGAAACTCTGGGGGTGGGGCCAACAATCTGTGCTTTAACAAGCCCTCCCAGTGATTCTGATACATGCTAAACTTGGAAAACCTCTAGGTCAAAACATTAATGTTCAATTTTCTCAAGGAATACCAACTGCAAAGTCTACTAAACCATAATCCTTGAGTATAACAATCTTATTATTTTGCACTTTTAACTGCCTTACGTATCCAGCATTTAACCCACATTCAGTCTGTGAGTAGTTAAAAAATCAAAAGTAACACCTCCCTCTGAGTTTCTGGAGAACATTTTTCTTCATACTATGACACCAAGTTCTCAAAGCAACCTCTCTCTATCTTTCCTTTCTTGTCCTCCCTACTCTACAGAAAAGGTAATTTTCTCAATCAGAATATCATATGCTAACTTTCTTTTTTTTTTTTTTTTTTTCATATGCTAACTTTCAAAGTAATTTTGTAGAGGTCATGTCAAGTCACATTTCAGAGCAAGAAAAACCCCCCAGAAGATGAGAGCTGACCCCTAAACAACATGCGGGTTGGGGTGCTGGACCCTACACAGTCAAAAATCCATATATAACTTTTGATTCCCCCAAAACACAACTGGACTGCTTATAGCCTACTGTTGAGTGGAAGCCTAATAACATAAACAGTTGATTAACATACATTTCGTATGTTATATGTATTAAATACTGTATTCTTATGATAAAGTAAGCTAGAGAAAAGAGAATGCTAAGATAATCACAAGGAAATACATTTACAATATTATATTGTATTTATTTTTAAAAACCCACGTAATAAATGGACCTGCGCAGTTCAGACCCATGCTGTTCAAGGGTCAACTATATTTATCCAAGTGTATCAATTTTACAAGAAAGAAAAACTGAGGCCTATACACATCACATGGCAAGCACATCCTAACAGAGGTGGACAGACAGACACCAAAGGATGACATTATTATCTCCAGCCTTCTCTCCCTGGCCTGAGTCAAAATATCTCGTTTAACAAATTTAAATAAATTGAGGCATTAGAATGATTGAAAGAGATACAGGATAATCTTTACCTTTTCAACTGCTCTCTGGAAATAAAAATAAATACATCATCAAAAACCACCATTGTGGGGCACCCAGGTGGCTCAGTGGATTAAAGCCTCTGCCTTCAGCTCAGGTCATAGTCCCAGGGTCCTGGGATCAAGCCCCGAATCTGGCTCTCTGCTTGGGGAGTCTGCTTCCTCCTCTCTCTCTCTGCCTGCCTCTCTGCCTACTTGTGATCTTTGTCTGTCAAATAAATAAATAAAATCTTTAAAAAAAAATCATTGCTGTATGTATTTACTGGCAATACTGATGTCCTTTTCTCATTCCATGCTCTATCTACTAACTGGAAAAAAGGACCCTTGACATTGTTAAGAATGCTATTCAGCTATCTAGTGACACGCCATGCCATGCCAGAGTCTTGTCCTCCACTGTCCTATCAGTTCAATACTGAATTTCCCAGACATAAATCTCAAGACTGTTTATAACTGTTTCATTCACATAATGTGGCAATTTTTCTGACCAAAATTTATATCTTCCTGGTTATACTCCATTCACCACAGATATTGCCTGGAGAAAGCGAGAGTACAGCTCCTTTGATACTTTGTGTTCCAAGCCGAAAACCATTTTAACTGTACTCTAATCTTAATTCACAAGGGTTTTGAGGTAACTTACAAGCAACATACTGGTAATTAAATAAGTTAAAGGGAAATAAGTGCTGTGGAAGGTAGCACAGCCTTCCACATGGAAAGAATATGAGCTTTGGAGCCATGAAACCAAGTTAGAGGTTTTAATTCTATTCCTTACCTGCCTTCATTTTATAGGTTAGAAACCTATTAGCATACCGCCTCATATTGTTGATATATGTATTTTTAGTTACCTTAAAATATAAACTCCTTAAGAATAGGAATAATGTTTTATGTCTGCATTATATCATATTCACATAGGTGTTCATTGAATATTTATTTAACTAATATGCAACAGATTTTATTTTTTTTTTTTTAAAGTAAGTTCTATGCCCAACATGGTACTCAAAATCACGACCCCGAGATCAAGAATCGCACACTCTACCATTGAGCCACCCAGGCACTCTTAATATGGAATAGATGTTAATGTGTCAGATAAATTTCCTATCTAGTAGGTGCCCTTGCCTCCTGATCCCACTCCCCAAAGTGCCCCCCACCAACTACAAGCAGCATATCTTTATCAAAAAACAAATCTGAGCTTGTTCAATTACTTTTTAAAACCTTCCCAAGGCTTCCAGTCCCTGGAATTAAGGAGTAGTCTCTGACTAAACCAGAATTTATCTTATCCCAGCCTATCTCTTTAACTTGGACCCACCTCTGAATTACTAAAGCTCCTAGAATGTTTTTCCCATACCCCTAAAAAGCTCCTCTTTTAATAGGCTAGCTCCAACAAGTCATTCTCAACTTAAAAGCACTTTCTCCATCAACCCTGATAGGGCTGTAACTGATCATAGCTCCTCAACCCTCAAGTAACATAGTTAGATGTCCTGCCTCCCTAAGTTGATAATACCCTCAATTTACCAACTAATATTATAATGAAATGTTTAATCTGCTTTTCCAATTACCTGGCAAACTTTCTGAGAACAAGGATCACATCATATTGAGTTTTAAATTCACTTTTTACCAGTTACTGGCACATAAAAAGCCTTTAAATAGTATTACTTACTGAACATAAGGATAAACTCCTATTTCTTAAAATCTACAGTTTCCAATCTGAGAATATAATCTGTTTATTTCCTTGTGTGCCTGTAAATAACTTTGGAAAAAAACCCATAGTTGTCAAATGGGTTAAAGATTCTGGGGCCTTATTCTGTACATACATTTATTATGACACAGAAAGCAAAATCAGTATTATTATTTTTAAAGAACAGAGAAAATATTTCAAAAGAACATGCTATTTGAGGGACCTGCTTAGTCTTGGCCTTATCCCTCATAAGTTACAGTCACCAAACTGGATTTGATCCTCAATTAAAACAAGCAGAGCAATGAATGATGAAAGAAAAAACTGAAGGAAGTTGCTTCTCAGCCTGGAATGCCATGTGGGACTAAAGGTGACTGAAAGAAAGACCAGTAAGCCTGAATTCCTGACAGTATTGTGGAAGCACCATAACAGATCTGCATGGCTTACCACTAATTTCCCACTACTTATGGAAAATGACACCCCTAATTTGTTTATATCACTGTTTTTTAGATTTCTAGAGCAAA
The DNA here is from genome assembly GCF_964662115.1 of Mustela nivalis. Taxonomy (NCBI): domain Eukaryota; kingdom Metazoa; phylum Chordata; class Mammalia; order Carnivora; family Mustelidae; genus Mustela; species Mustela nivalis. The sequence continues at coordinate 69,120,431 of NC_139031.1, forward strand.
TGAACATGATTCCTCATTGACAGGAAAGACAATACAAAGTTAGAAGAAAATTTATGAAAAAGTTTTTATTACCTAAGATAGGAGAGAGAGATTTTCAAGACAACAGAACAAGCAAGAGCTACAGAGAAAGACACAAATGATTATATGAAATACCCCCTCCCCAAAATGTATGGCAAATAATGCCAAAAACTATGACCCTCTCCCCCCAAAAAAGACTGACAGAACATATTTGCAAAGAAAGCTAAAGGATTATACTTATAACATATCAAAGAGAACCAAAAAATTGGTAAGGAAAAAATCCAATAGGAAAATGAATAAAGATATGAATGAGCAATTCATAGAACTGAAAAATCAAAAGGATCAACTAATATATCAAATGATGCTCAGCTTCACAAAGTTAATGAAATGCAGAATTAACCACCAAAAGAAACTTTCTACTCATCTTCTTACAAAAACAACAACAACAAAAAATCAGCAATAATAAGCTTGTGGGGGAAATACTCTTGGACATTAATGATGGCAATAAGAAGTATATCAACATTTCTGAAAAATAATCTAGTGTTACTTATTAAAATTAAAATGGCATGTATTGTATACAAGATACTCACTGCAATACTGTTCATGATAGACTAGAAACAACCAAGACATCTAAAATGAGCACAGATATGGTTTCAGATATCTATTGCTACATCCCAAACTTAATGCCTCAAAGCAATTATGTTATTTCTCAAAATTATGTAGGCTGGCTGGGCAGGGTTGGCTTCTTTTTGTTTGTCTGTTTTTGCTGGTTTCACCTCTGGTTCCTCTGTGGGTACATTCAGCTAAAGAGTCAGCTGGGCTAGCAGATCCAAAGGAGTCCACTTTCATGTCTGTTGGTAAGTGCTGTCCACTGGGTAGTCTTGGTTCACTTTCAAAAGACCTCTCTCTCATCCTCCTATAGGCCAGACCACCTTTCTTACATGGCAGTTGCAGGCAATCATCCCTGGAATGTCTCTTAAGGACTAACCTCTAGATCTCACATATCACTTCCACCATATTCATTGGTTAAAGCAAATCACAGGGTCAACCAGGACTCAAGAGATGGAGGAACGGATTATGCCTCTAGAGAGAAGCAACAAAGCCATATTGCAAAGGGGAATGGATAAGGATGGAAGAACTTTATGACTGTTTATCATTAATCCCAGATAGGTAGGGGTGTCCACATGTATGTGCATGCACACACAATGGATTATTATATAGTCATTAAAAAAACAAAGTGTAGAATATAATATATTATATTCTAGTATATTAATATAAAATATTAATATAGTATGTTATCATTTTTATATGGGGAAATTATGTATACATTTCATCATATATATGTATGTTTATAAATCCTGGAAATACACTTAAAAATTAACTAATAAGGGTGCCTGGGTGGCTCAGTGGGTTAAGGACCCTGCCTTCGGCTCAGGTCATGGTCCCGGGGTCCTGGGATCAAGTCCCACATCGGGCTCTCTGCTTGGCAGGGAGCCTGCTCCCCCCCGCCCCCGCCTGCCTCTCTGCCTACTTGTGATCTCTGTCTGTCAAATACATAAAGAAAATCTTAAAAAATTAATTAAATACTGGGCCACGCAAAGCAGTCTGCATGCTGGTAGATAAAGGGCACTAAAGGCATGTCAGGAAGGCCAGCAGAGCAGTGAGCCAACTAGCCAGAGGTAAGGATAAATAGGTGTTGTGTGGAGATCTGTACAGCGTCGTAGGCCCAGTCCAGGGGTTATAGATCCACAAAAGGGCACAGGCCAGTAGGCCCAGCAATCAATGACACGGGGTGGTAGAAGATGGTCTACATGGCAGGGAGAATGGTAACATGCTGAGGAAGTAACTCAAACAACTGGACAAATGATAACTACACTGAGGCTAATGTGAAGCCAAATTGCCTACTCCAGAGAAGACATTTATAAATGCGGAAAGGAAGAAAGTTAGAAAGAACCCTGGAGTATAAGACTGGAACTGAAACGACAGGGACAAATTTATGGTTTAATAATACACATACCCAGGTACAGAAATAATTATGGAAAATATACATGTGTGTCTTATATATGTCTGAGTATACAAACCATACTCAGAGTCATACATTTCCTAGTTCCAAAAGTAATGACAGCCCAGTAACAATAAGCACACTGAGCCTCTAAATCTTTGTTTTTAAATACCATCTTTTACAAAAGCAAACAACAATAACAAAGATCAAACAGGATTCCTTAGAGAAATGGCTGATTCCAGGGTTAGACCAGGCAAAGCACAGAATGAACAAGGAACAGCATGTTCTGCCAGAAATGCACAATGAATGAGATGGAAGCATGATAAACAGGCATAGGAGCCAGCTTGAAGGGGCTCCCACAGGCTAAATCAAACAATTTAGACAGCAAAATAAGTAATAATAGTAACAAATCACAAAAGATTAAATAAAATAGAAATTCATGAGTCCTTACAGATTTAATAAACAAATAAATGGGGGAGAAAGGAAAGTTCCACTTTATGATAAAATTCCAACTAATACAAGTAGAAGAAATAAGAGTAATATCATTTGGCAATCATCACAGAAGTGGTTAATTAAGGTGAGAGTCTTCACTGATACCCACATTAAGGCTAGTGATTAGAGACGTTTGATAAGAAACAAGGTGCCGGCATAATTTTGGAATACCTCTCCACAAATACTGATCAAATACAAAAGGATACCAAAGTGACTGGTGATTTATTTTAAAGATTTTATTTATTTATTTATTTGACAGAGAGAGCATGAGTGAGTGAGAGCTCACAAGCAGGGAGAGGGGCAGAAGAAGGGGGAGGAACAGAGGGAGAGGGAGAAGGGAGAAGCAGGTTCTCTGCTGAGTTGGGAGCCTGCTCTGGGAGCCTAACATGGGGCTTGATCCTTAGAACCCTGGGATCATGACCTAAGCTGGAGGTAGACGCTTAACCCACCAAGCCACCCAGGCGCTTCTGAACAACGTTTTAATCACCAGCAGTGACAAAGATGACATCATATGCTTCTGGATGCAAAGTGCTAAGAGCACAGACCCATTTCTGTGGTATTCCTGCCACAAATGCATGAACTGACTGGAGTCAAGAGGGAATATTACACGAACCTACGTTGAGGATCATCCTATAGAATGCAGGGCCTTGTACCTTCAAAACCGGTCATGGACATGAAAAAGGGGAAAAAATGAGGCTGAAGAAGTCTGAAGAAACATGACGACGAAATATAATATATATTCCTGGATAGAATCCTGGCCCAGAAGAGTAAGAGATATTGTTCCAACCATTGATGAAGTATGAATAAGTTTCCTTGGACTAGGCAGTAGTGTTGTACCAACACTTATTTTCTGATTTAGAGGGGTTTATGTTGGTTAGAGAAGAGAGTGCCTTGCTTTTGAAAAAAACAGACACAGTGTTTACAGGTGATGATACACCATGTCTGCTGCTTGCTCCAAAAGGTTCAGAAAAAAGACTATAATAATGGGTATGTATGCATGTATTTTTACACCAATACACACACACATATGTAATGTATGTATGGAAACAGAAAAAAAGCAGGCAATAGAAAGAAATGCAGTAAAATATTAACAATTCTTTGCCCTGTTCTGGCATCTTCCTGCAAGTCAGAGAAAGTCATCTTTTCTGTAAATCAACTTTTCTGCCTGAGGTCAGAAAACAGAATAAAAATCCTGGCTTAAAATTTTACTTACAAACTTTCCTTTACAATACTCTGAGAGGATAGATTAGGGAGGACAATGTTTTTATGCTCATTTGGAGAAGAGCATCTCAATGTTTTTAAATGAAGTTCCTTTATCTTCATGGATTTTCAATAGGCATGTTACAATTCAATGAAGAAAGGAATCTTGATTTACTCATCTTAAAGGTCCTAGCACCTAACACATTTATAGTTTAGTCACTGTTATATACATGAACAGGAACTCCCAATATTGTTCTAATCAGAAAATAGTGACCTGGGTATCAAGAATTCTGCTACGTGGAAAGGAAAAAACTATCTACGTCAAGTTAAAATAGTTTGACTGGGGCGCCTGGGTGGCTCAGTGGGTTGAAGCCTCTGCCTTCGGCTCAGGTCATGATCCCAGGGTCCTGGGATCCAGCCCTACATAGGACTCTCTGTGCTCCATGGAGAGCCTGTTTCCTCCTCTCTCTCTGCCTGCCTCCTATATGTCTGAGTATACAAACCATACTCAGAGTCATACATTTCCTAGTTCCAAAAGTAATGACATCCCACTAACAATAAGCACACTGAGCCTCTAAATCTTTGTTTTTAAATACCATCTTTTACAAAAGCAAACAACAATAACTGCCTCCCTGCATACTTGTGATCTCTGTCAAATAAATACATTTTTTAAAAAAATCTTTAAAATAATATGTCTGACTGAGGACAAGAAAACATCAAAGATTACCTTTCTTGGGAACTTGAAGGAGGAATAGTATCTGCTCTATAGTCCTAAAAACAGGAGTGCATAACCAGGAGCAAAGGTCTTAACCTCAAGAATGGCAAATGCGGGACGCCTGGGTGGCTCAGTTGGTTAAGCAGCTGCCTTCGGGTCAGGTCATGATCCCAGCGTCCTGGGATTGAGTCCCACATCGGGCTCCTTGCTCTGCAGGGAGCCTGCTTCTCCCTCTGACTCTGCCTTCCACTCTGTCTGCCTATGCTCACTCTCGCTCGTTCTCTCTCTGACAAATAAATAAATAAAATGAAAAAAAAAAAAAAAAAGAATGGCAAATGCTTGAAAGTTTATGGTAAAAGCAAAACAAAACAAAACAACAAAAACAGAATAAAAAGTTAAGAATACAATGAGGTTTTTGGAGAAGACAGTTGACAGTGGAAGATCGTCTTTTAAAATAATGTGAGAGGCTCTGAGAGGATTAGACTAAACTGTATCAAACTGCTGGTAAAGCATATATCCTAAAAGATGAGCAAGATTATTTTGTAATCTGAAGAAAGATATTTTCACTGCAGAGACCAACACTCTCCAAGACATTAGACAGTTATTAAAATTATACTCAAAACTTAAAAAGTTGAATAGATTTCATGTAACTCAACACCCTATCTTTCCTGGAGAATACACACACTTTAAAAAACATTTTATAAGCTGTTGTTCCCACTGTGGGAACTAGGAGAAAAAAATTATACATGCCTGAAGATCTATATTACAGTTAACCATAATGAACTTCAGAACTATTTTTTCTAAGGTTTCAACAACTACTGATTATTACATTGATAGTATATAATTCATGTGCTTTAGAAAACAAATGATATTAATATTTATTAAACAATCATTAATCATTAATGAAAATCTATTCAAAGCATTATTAGAGAATTAAAAATTGCTATAACTATATTACAGCATCTTTTTCTTATAGAGGAATCTTAAGGTTGAATCTTCTCTAGCATATTACAAGTAAAACAACATTCAGCACTACTATAAATCAGAATCTGTATGGTTTTTAAATGGAGACTTAAAACTTTGTAGGACCGTTTTAAGAACTGGATAAAATTAGTATATAAAGGCTTTAGCATGTTAGTACAAGTACTCATAAATGGCATTTAATGTATTTATTCTTATAGAAAAGATATGAAATAACCCCAAATACAGTAAAGTGACTTCAAAACCTATTAGAGATGTCTGTAAAGGCAAATGGATAGGATCATAGTCAAAAACTAGACCGGCAAATTCAATGAGGAAACCAATCACAATTTATTTATACTGTAGTCCCAGTAACTAACATAGTGCCTGGCACATACAGTAGGCATTCAATAAAGGTTTACTGAAATGAAATAAGTATGAAAGTAAGTTATCTCAAAAGAAAAAAAAGGCAGTCTAAGACTGTCTGAAAAATAAACTTAAAGTCCAGAAATTACTCTTTCCTAAGCAATGACTTTCAGAAAGGAAATAAAATACTGATAAGCATTTTTAAACCATGCATAGCAATTCCTCTCAGACTGGTCTTTTAAATAATGATCAAGTCACTTTCAAATCTGTTTTGGGATATGTGTCACATATAAGTCTAATATTACAGAAAAGTATTTTAAAATTTCATCTAAATAAATGTGTTCATCCTCAAAGAAGAAAAAAGCACCCAAAGCACTGAGGAATCTTTTCTAACTTCCATAAGGAGACTTCCATGAGGAGACTCAGATGAGCTTAATTCAAGTTCTTCCATCTATTTATATGTGAAAATTAGCTTGAACTTTTACTTACAAGTACAATGTAAATACACAGATTTCACTTTCACAAGTTCAACTGCATACTCCAGAAAAGGAAGAGGAAAGAAAGAAAATCAGGTCTTTCAAAAGTGGGCAGTGCTATAGAGTACAGAAGAGTAACTAAAAAAACTTTTTTCTCAGCAGCCACCTGTTAGAACTCAGCCTTATGGCATAATCTGCATGGTTTTGGAAAATTTTCATATTGAAAACTCAAAATTCCCAGTGTTGTTGGCAGGCGGGAAAAGTGTAATATGAAAATACAGTGCTATCTTCCCCACACTCCTTCCAAAAATAACAGGATCAATAGACTTTAAAAAAAGAAAGAAAGAAGGAAAAAGACTCTTCCAAGTTATAGCCAATTAACCTCACTCACATTTGGAAACTCATCAATTTTCTGAAAAGCAAAACCATACCTTTAATAATATACTCAACTCTGTATAGAGCTTGGCTTCTGAAACAAGCCAGTGAAGTATACTTCCAGACAGACAGCTGGAGCTACGTCTCCTGGGCCTACTTCAAACTAAAATCTGTGAACAGTATAAAGTAACAAATCAAGTAATAGATCCAAATCAAGTACTAAAAGAAGGTTTTGAAAACCACCACCAAAATCAACATTAAACACATCTACCTTTCTTAACATAATGACTATATTTTTAGAAAAAAAATAAATAAACCAAGGCTACCAATTTACATTACAGAACAATTTACAGAATAGTAACAAAGAACTGCATTATGCAGAATAAAATTATTCTTAAGTTATTATTACTTCCTATAGTGCCCTGAAAAGTGTTACCACCATGATGGCGTGTTAAGAGCTACTGTTCAGTCACTGACAGCATTACAATTATTTTTTAGTCTAATTTCTGGAAAGTTCTGCAGTTTGCCAGTTTAAAAAGCAAACTAAATTTAAGAAGAAAAAAAAATGCCTACCCTCAAATCTGGAAATGCACACTGAATTTCACAGTTAATTTCACAGTTAATTTCTTTTTTAAACTAAGAAACAGTAAGGTCATAGGCACAAGTGTGTAACATCTGTAGGTGGCTGATCTAAATCAGTAAAAAAGTCTCTCTGAAATTAACGACTTAAAGTAATATCTTACCAAATACAAGCTGACACGATCTTTCAAAACCACTTTAACCACTAACAATGCAACACTTTTTTTTTTCACATCATACACACACACACACACTTCGTAAATTAAGAACTAAACATAAATTCAAAACACTAAAAATTATTTAAAGACATAAAAACATACTGGAAATATTAGACCTTTGTTTTTAAATTCGTTTCTCAGTTCTACTAGCAGAGCTATTCTGGAATGGCTCTTCATTCCAATACAAGATTGTTTAATATGCCAATTCCGTGTGAACATAGCTTGTGAGACTAATTCTTGAAACCTCAGGAGATGCTTAATTACAGCTCTAGTTCCAATTTCCTGCGACTCAAACAGCAATGTACAGAATAGAGCTTAAACAGTTAGGAAGCGAGAGGAACGAAGGTCCAGGGAACGACCCATTCTTTTGTTTTGGTGTCAGAGGCTGCAAAAATAAAGGTCCATCACAGCTATCGGCACCTATCCCCACCCATCCTGACGATGCAGAGCACTTTCACCCATCCGCTCAAGACCCTCTAGCCCACGAGATCCGCTGAACCCGTGGCTTTCTGTCTCAAAAAATGGGGGGCGGGGGCGCAGGTTGCGATGTCTGGGATAGAGAGAGAAAGAGAGGGAGGACACATATCTTTGAGGACAGAGGGACAAGGAGATGCATCTGGCTGGGGAGGATGGGACGCGCCACTGAGACTTGCAATTCGCTGGGAGAAAAAAGCCCCATGGGACCGACGGAGGAGGTTGCCTGTTCAGGGATGGGGACAGAGAAGGGTACAATCCTCTACAAAAGGAAGGAGACACATTACTGGGAAACCCGTGAGGGCGTGAACTAGGCAGCGCTGAACTCGGAGCCCAAAAAGGGTTGAGACAGCCTCATACACACTCGTATGGTGAAGCTGAGACTTACGGTTACTTCCCGGGCTGAGGGTAAGAGTCAGATGGACCCCGCAGCTCTGCAGTTCTGCCACCGCCGTGGCCGCCTCTGCCTCTCGCGCGGAGCAGGTGACCTCAGGTACCCTCCCCGCCCCACCCACCCAGGCGGGCGCCCCCTCCTCGCTTGCCCGGGTGCGCCCGCGGGGCAGAGGCTGCTGGGGCTGAGGGTGCGCACTAGAGGCCCGCGAGGAACCCTGCGTGAGACGGAGGCGCCCGCGACGAGACTCAGACTGGGCGGGCGCCCCCCATCCTTCTCTGGCCGCCGCGCTGCCTCACTCAAGGGAGGGGAAGAGGGGGCGGTGGCTTTTGCCTCCGCCTCGCGGTCAAGTCCGGCTCATGCTCCAGCCTTGCGCGCGCGCACGCAGCCCGGGCCGCCCTCTTCCCCTCCCCCGCCGCCGGCTCAGCCCTGGCGTGCCGGCCGCTGCCACCTCTGTCCTCGAGCCGCCGCCACCAACCCCAGACAGCCCGCAGCCCCAGCGGGAAGCAGCAGGAACGGCAGCAGCTCGCCCGTCGACCCGGAAGCTCTTCCGCCGCCAACTGCGACGCTGCAAGGGGTGTAAACCCGGAAGTGATTTCCTCGCCCCGGTAGCGGCGGGATGGAAAGGAAAAGCGTTTGAAGACTTGGAAACCCTTAACTTCGGGGGAGGGTGGTATCGTGCCGAGGTGCGAGAAGAGGGAAGGACAATAAAGAATTAGTCCACAAGAGTTGCTCCGAGTCCAGAGACCCGAGCTTTTAAGGCACGTTTTGGGAAGAGCGGCCGAACACGCCCGGAGACTTCTGGTGGCCACCAAGGGTTTTCCTGTCACAGGAAGTTAGGCCCGGCTGCTGGGAAACAGAAGGGAAGGAGGAATGAGAAAGCGGTGACGGCACCCCGCCCCGCAGGTGACTGTCCCACCCAGTGAGTTGAATGTAGCGGCCCGGGAGGTGCTCGGCCGCCCTCGCGGGTGAGACGAGGAGGAGCGAGGACCAGACTCCAGCGAGAGAAAACAGAGGTGGGAGGCTGAACTATCTCCACATCTAGTTTCTCCAGGCAAGGAATTTATTTCTTACAAGTCGTAACAAAGAAGCCAAAGCCACTCTTGGGGTGGCAGCTCTTTGAGGAAAGAGCCCTGCACGCCCTTTCAGGAAAGGACGTGGACGTTGGTGGGTGGTGGCAGAGGAAAAACCTAGGCAGATTGTTATTTTGTCATTTCAGGGAAAGCGGTTTACAACCTGTCATTCCAGCTTAGCTCGCCCCTACACTTCTTTCCATCTTTTGAGGCTTTCTGGCCTTCTTTGCTTTTTATTCATAGTGGTTGTTTTTTTTTTTTTTTTTAATCTTCAAAAGAAATCTTTGATGTAGCTGGCCCGACTCTGGATCTCACTCCCATTCCCTTCTCACTCTGTTGGAGAGCTTGTGTGCCTTCACAGTTTGCAAATACGTCTTTCTCTCTGCATCTACAGTCTCTTAACTGCTTTGATAGCCTCATCTTATTTGGGGGAAATGCCAGAAATACAAATGTGTTTTCATAACAATATAAAAACAATTCACTCCATGACCTTTGCCCGTTAACCCCATGCTACTGTATTAGTTGGTTCTCTTAGAATTGGGTTGCAGAACTACAGCAGCAGCTGATAGATAGCATATTTACATATGCTAAGCATGAAATCATGCTCCTCTAAATAACCTTGGTCTTCACTGTAGAATTTCATTTGGTTCCCAATGCCAGTATTACTTAGTTCCTTCTCTGTAAACCAAATTCACTGTAATTGCCTTCAAAAGCAATTTGAAGATTATTAAATGTCTTAAATTACAAAACAGAATGTGAATTAACAAAAAGCTTTTGAAAATTATCAGTGACACTTGTTGACCTTGATAAGTGATGATTAGTAGAATTGGTTGAATGGAGAAAAAGAAAGCAAGCAAGCTAACACAGCAGCACCGATGGCTTTTTCCTAATCTACTTTATTAATACTTCCTTCCTTTGTAGCAAAAGGATGAGATTTTTATGGTCAGCAAATCCCTGTAGAAGAATTCTTACATTTAGTCTCCATCTCTTCTTTTTAATGTTATAATGCTTTAGTATATGTGCTGCCGAAGCGAGCACTGTTATAATGCTTTAAAATCGTGAATTGTTCTAGGAGAATGCAGAAGGATCAAGTAACTTAGCTACTCCATCTCAGCTTTTTTTTCCTGTAAAATGGGGGTGATAATGTCTACCTTCATCGGGTTTAGGGGGAATAAAATGAATTAATATATGGAAAGCACTTAGCATAGTGTCTGGCACATAATCACTGTAGGTGTTAGCTATTCACATTATTTTACAAACATTAAATGTTCAGAAAACAAAAGCAATAAGGACTTAAGGACAACCTGATAAAATCACTATGTGGACAGAAAAGTTTTGTGGGTTTGGCTTAGTTTGGTTATTTAAAGTTGACATATGTTTAAGAAGATTAAGAAACATTGCTTAAGGATGGAAGAAGGTAGATCATTTCCTGTCTCAGGAACATTTTATAGAGACCCAAGATAAAGTCCCATTTTTTGGTTTTTACTTATGAAGACCCATTCTGATCATTGGTAGTAATTTCTATTAGAATGCACTTTGCAAACTGGTAAATCCTCTTGTCAACTTTGACTTGTGCTTATTAAATTTATAATACCCATATTCACATACTATATCTTCTGTTTTTCTCTGGTGTAAAAGGCTTTAATTTGTTCATCAGTACCCAACATTTCAAATTGTTTTTTTGAAGATATTATTTACTCTTTGTTAAATAGGACTGTATGGTATAGCAAAGAAATATTGAAAAGCCTGCCCCATGGGGACTAAATGGCATTTGCACACCTCCCCTTTCCCAGTCACAGTGATAACCAGAAATGTCCCTACATATTTCCAAAGGATGCCATGTAGGGTACCACCCCCAACTGAGAACCACTTCTGCATATTTGTAAGGTCTCATTGCTTGGAACATTATCATTTATGCCTAAGCATTTTTCAGAATAGAATGGGCCATAAGAAAGTGCCATTTAGTCACTTGAATTATCTAAAACTTAGTCTAAACATAGACTAAGTTTTACATAGACTAAGTTTTACTTCTAAGCTAACTTTAACTCTACCTTTCTCTATTATTTTTAGCTCAAGTTACTCTTTTCCAGTCCCTCTGCTTGTGTTTTTGCCTTAGCAGTTTTGCCTTGGTATGTTAGTAGCTTTTATTCTTTTCCTAACTTAAGCCTTAGTTTTCTTCTTTCATGTAACAGGGAATGTGTATATTTCAAATAGTCAAATATGAATATTTCTTGAAAATCAATTGTTAGAATCTTTCAGGGATATGTTTACATTGAATGATATAAAAACAAAATACTATAATCCTCACGGTTATGCCTTTTTTCTTAATCATATTTATCTTTTGAAAGTTAAGTGTAGGGGCGCCTGGGTGGCTCAGTGGGTTAAATCCTCTGCCTTCAGCTCAGGTCATGATCTCAGGGTCCTAGGATCAAGCCCCACATCCGGCTTTCTGCTCAGCAGGGAGCCTGCTTCCTCCTCTTTCTCTGCCTGCTGCTGTACCTACTTGTGATCTCTCTGTCTGTCAAATAAATAAATAAAATCTTTTTTAAAAAATCTTATAGTATTTAATTTCTATACAATTTACTAGATTTCATTTCTCTACAAAGAATTCCAAAGTGCATAAAATGTGTATAAATTCATTATAGTAAAATGTTATCTACATTCTGATTGAAGTAATCTGATATGGAATAGCCTTATCTATATTTTATATATATATATAAAAAATTATAATTTGAAAAATGACAAGTAATTATAAGAATAATTTAGATCTAAAAATTCTTCTAATAAGGAATGAAATAGGGACGCCTGGGTGGCTCAATGGGTTAAAGAAAATGGGATCAAGAAAATGTGTCATATAAATATAATGGAATATTATTCACTCTCTAAAAATAAGGAAATCCTGTTATTGGCAACAACGTGGATGACCTGAAGAGCATTATGCTGAGGGTGGAAAAAAGCCAGACAGAGAAGGACAAATACTGCATTATGGGGGCACCTGGGTGGCTCAGTGGGTTAAAGCCTCTGCCTTCGGCTCAGGTCATGATCCCAGGGTCCTGGATCGAGCCCCACATCAGGCTCTCTGCTCAGCACAGAGTCTGCTTCCCTTCCTCTCTCTCTGCCTGCCTCTCTGCCTACTTGTGATCTCTCTCTCTGTGTCGGATAAATAAATAAAATCTTAAAAAAAAAAGTGTACTGTGCAGTACTAAATATTCCAGAGAAATGGTGAGTATTAACAAAGCATTTTGCCAGATTTTTTTTAAATATAAGTTGACCAGCACAGAAATTGATTGCTTTAAATTGTGTTTAGAAAACTAAAGATTACTTGATTTTTCTTTTAGGTGCTTAATAGAAAAATGTTATGTGCTACATATGTTATAGGGTGTATTCACAATACAATGTCTTTTTTTTTTTTTTTTTAAGCAAGGTAGGTAGTGCTTGAAATACAAATACTTGTTGGAAGTTCCTCAATGGACACTTAAAATCAGTCTGGGGGAAGTGTGTGTGTGTGTGTGTGTGTAAAATACATATTTGGAAGAAAATGCTGGAGTTATCTAGGGAATTGATAATGGAAGTAGAAAAATACTCGCAAGTCCACATTAAAAGATTTTATCCACTGACCACAAGTTTTTGACTATGATAGTCATTGCCAAGGAATATTATAAGGTATACTTTAGCTTATCCAAATGTCAAATATCAAGGTTCTTTCTAAAGATTTTGGAAATAATGTCAATGGCAGCTGCCTATTTCCAGCTTCCACACTATTAACAATATGACATTTACTTGTGTCATGTATGGAAAATAAGTGTAGTATTTAGGTCATTATTTGCTTAGTGTTTAGAAGATATTTTATAATCATATCACTTTTTTTTTTTTTAGGTCCAAAAGGCAGATTCTTATGCAGGTCAGACATACAAAAGTATGTATCTCCATTAAAATTTTTTTTACTTTTCACAGAAAAGTAAAAAAGGACCAAGAGGAAATCTTAAAATTATAAGTTAAGGTTTTGAGTAGTTCAGAATAAAGATAGTCATCTCTGGCTTACCTTTTAGGTAGTATATATATTCCAAGAAATATATATAGAAAAATAAACATGTTATTTTTAAAATTGTTTTTCAAAGTGATTATGCTAATTATGTATCTTTTAATATTGCAGAGGATTTCTGTGTTTGTTTTGTAAAGCAATGGGAAATCCAGAAAACATAGAAGATGCATATGTTGCTGTTATTCGTCCAAAGAATACTGCCAGTCTCAATTCTCGGGAATACAGAGCTAAGTCATATGAAGTAAGAACAATTTACTGACATTTGATTTGCTACCACTGAATGTCATTTTCATTTACATAAAGTCTTATTATCTCCTCTAAATTCTTGTTGACAACCTAGATCTTGAAAAAATAGAATTGACCCTCCTATATCTCTGCCCATCACGAAGTCTTTTTGTCTGTTGCATGCCTTTTGACCATTTTTCTATTGATTAATAGGTAAATTATTAGACATTAAAAGATAGTCACGTGAGTTCTCCTTATAACATATAGATTCAGTTTTTAGTATGATTTATGAAATGGCTCTCAAAAATTAAAGTTGCAGAAGTCAACTCATTTCAAATTCAATGTAAATATTGTTCTTGGCTATTTCCCTAAAGAACTCCTTTTTATAGTGCATTTTAAAATATCTTTTTACCTTTAATTAAAGTTCTAAACAATTAAGTTACTTCTCTGTAGTCCCAAATTGTATTAATTATAATAAAAAATGTGATTGAAGCCAAAAAAAACCCCAAAACCCTAAAACAAAATTATCTATAACAGATTCCAAGCATCATAGAATACTGCTAATCTAACCTACCTCCAACTAATTTCTCTAGCACTTGTTCAAATTGCTTTTTTAAGGTTAGTTACCTGAAACCTATTAAAAGATACCACAGAGGCTCTCAGGATGCTACTGCTTCGGCAGTGCTCTGGGTTAACTAGTTCTCAATCCTAGCTGCACTGTGGAATCATCTGAGAACTTGAAAACTTCCAGTACCAGGGCCCCACTCACTAGACATTGCTATTGTCTCAAAAGCTTCCCAGGATATTCTAATATGAAGCTGGGGTTAAGAAAGACTGCTGACTTACTGTATTCTAGGGCAAATAAACTTGATTTTAAGCTTTCTCTCTTTAATTTTTCTCATCTAAGATTTTATTGCATGAAGTTCCCATTGAAGGACAGAAAAAAAAGAGAAAGAAAGTTTTGTTGGAAACTAAACTTCAGGGCAACAGTGAAATAACACAAGGCATACTGGATTATGTAGTAGAAACCACCAAACCAATTTCTCCTGCAAACCAGGGTATTAGAGGTAGGAAACTTTTTTCTTTTTTTCTTTTTTTTTTAAATATAGTTTGCTTTGAATGCTTGTAGAGAAAGATATTTTTAAAAATGTGTTAAGATCATTTTTTTCTGGGTTGCCTAGCTGGCTCATTTGTTAGTGTGTGACTTTTAATCTTGGAGTCATGAGTTCAAGCCCCATGTTGGGTGTAAGGATTACTTAAGAATAAAGTCATTTTTTAAAAAAAAGGTGTGGAGATCAATTTCTTTTTATGTACCTTTCCATTTAAAAAAAAAACTTGAGGGGTGTCTGGGTGGCTCATTCAGTTAAGCGTCCACCTCTTGGTTTAAGCTCTGGGCATGATCTTGGGCTTGTGTGATCCAACTGCCTCCTGCTCTGCACATAGCAAGGAGTCTACTTGAGATTCTCTGCCTTTCTCTCCCCTCCACACCCTCCTTTCACAGGCATGCATTTTCTCTCCCTCACTCTCAAATAAATAAAATCTTCAAAAAATTTTTTTAAAGAATCAGAAAGCTTTTTTTAAGTTATAACAATGCCCTTCAAGAAATACCTTGACTATGAGGCTCCTGGGTGGCTCAGTCAGTTAAATGTCTGCCTTCAGCTTGGGTCATGATCCTGGATCCTGGGATCCAGTCCCTGCTGAGCAGGGAGCCTGCTTCCTCATTCTGTGCTGCCTGTACTCCCCACCCCAGCTCATTCTTTCTCTCTCTCAATAAAGTCTTATATTAAAAAAAACTTGACTATAATATTTAAGTTGAAAATAGTTAAATAAGTTGCAGTGTTAATGATTTGTTCAGTAGGAACAGGAAACCAAAGAGTGGCTTGAAAACAAAGAAAATACAGATCACTTTTGCTAGAAGTATAGTTCTCTAGTTAAGTATCCCTGAACTACTATTTTTAGTTTTCTACTTCAGGACAGAGGAAACTAAAAACCTTGCATCATACTAAATGAAAGTTAAGATTAGGGGCTCCTGGGTGGCTCAGTGGGTTAAGCCTCTGCCTTTGGCTCAGGCCATAATCGCAAGGTCCTGGGATCGAGCCCTGCATCGGACTCTCTGCTCAGCAGGGCGCCTACTTCCCTCTCTCTCTCTTTCTGCCTGCCTCTCTGCCTACTTGTGATATCTGTCTGTCAAATAAATAAATAAAATCTTTAAAAAAAAAAAAAAGATTCATGGATTAGAATCCTGTAAGTTGCCAGGTGGTAGAGGTTTTTTCCTATTTGGTCACAGGAAGAAGAGCTTTTTCAAAGAGCCAAACTGAATTACTGAAGTATTAAACTTGAAAGGTTCAGTCACCATTTAAAATATTAGGTAATATATAGCCTAGGAAACTGTTTAGAAATTAATGATAATTTTCTCAGGCTGTAGCCTCACAAAACGTGAGAGAAAACTTAAAAGTTAGAGAAATTTAAACTATATCCAAGATTCAGGCATTATTATTAAGAAGCTAAAGCTAATTTCAGTCAAATGGCTGTTAAAAACCGTTGTTGATGAGGTAAGGCATACTTTAGTTTATTCAGTGTTGTTGTTTTTTTCCTATTAATCTTTGTAGAGTTTGTCTCATTCATGTTTTTGTTGCAGAGATAGGGCTGAATCTTGTGATTTGAATTACTATTTTGGGTATTTGTTCTGTAGAGATAGCTGAACTATAAGCCTCTGATTCATAATTTTTGGAGCTATCATTCATCATTTTTTACCTTTCCAATAGGTAACCTTCCCAATAGGGCCTGAATTATTGGAGCTCTAAGCATTATAACTCAAGATTATAATAAGTTATTGCATAAATGTACAAATCCTTGATACATATTCTGAGTCCTGCAAAGAGAATCTTCTTTTCCTAATTATCAGATTGACTTTTTAATAAGATAAAATTATCTAGAAATTGAGCTTAACTAAAAAAAAAAAAGAACTATCCTTATGGGTGACCCAAAGGCTCTTTTTGGATGCCACAAATTTGTCAGTCTTTTCTACCTTGGTCTTGGTGTTCTCTGATAAATTTTCACTTAGACTTCTTTTACTATTAATAAATTGTTACAGTTATCAGGATATTTCCTGAGATCACATTCCTGAGACCTATATCCAAGTCACATATTTGAGCTAAGATAGACAAGTCATAATTTGCTATGAATTAGCCAACCTCTGTCACTTGGTCCATTTACCCAGATGGGGGATGAAAGTGGTGTCAATGTTAACAAAGATGTCCTCTGGCCCAGAGAAAGGAGTAGTACTCTTAGAAAATTTCCTGGCAGCTTTTTTTTTTTTTTAAGATTTTATTTATTTACTTGACAGAGAGAACAGGTAAGCAGAGAGGCAGGCAGAGAGGGGGGAAGCTCGTGGGATCCAGGAGCCTGAGACCATGACCCAAGCCAAAGGCAGAAGCTTAACCCACTGAGCCACCCAGGCACCCTATTTGAACTCCTCTTATTACTGCCTTTTAAAAAAAATTCTAGTTCTCAAAAAAGAAAAAGGGACAAACCAAAATTAGCTCTTAACCAGAAAACAAACCAATGGTTACTACTGAGGGGTTGGGTTGGAAGATGGGGGAAGTAGTGAAGGAGATTAAGAGTATACTTATCTTAATGAGCCCCGAGTAATATATGGATTTGTTGAATTGCTATATTGTAAGCCTGGAGCTAATATAACACTGTTAGCTGCACTGGAATTAAAATAATTTTTTTTCTAATTCTCAAGGAAATTTATGAAATTTAAAAGCCCATTATTTTTATTTTCACTGATTTTTAAAAATGGTTAGGAAAGCGAGTGGTACTAATGAAGACATTTCCTCTGGATGGGGAGAAGACGGGGAGAGAAGCAGCATTATTTATTGTTCCATCAGTTGTCAAAGGTAAAGTATAAGTTTTATCAATCTTTATGTACTTTAGATGCTAAATAAAAGGAATTTTATTAATTTTATTAAATTTATTAATGAGGAAGTAAGTAACTTGCATTCATAGTTATTATTACACTGTTTTAAAATACCTATTTTTCAGCTAGTAGTTAAGATGAGAAAATTTATTACTTAAAAAAGTATTTTGATTTCAAAGTAATATTCAGCCTTCTGGACTAAACAGTAATGTTTTTGTTTCTGGTTTTAAAAGCAGAATAAAGAAGTAAGGTGGGAAGCCATAATTGAAATTAAAAATTTTCAGATTATAATAAGGGATTTTTCAAAGGATATGACTAGAAACATATTTCAGTATTTTGGAATATTAACAGACTGTGATCAGGACCTATCTGGGATTTGGCACAAGAAGGTGTTAATAATAATTCTAAAATACTCTGCCTAACAACATTGGTAATATTTAAAGAGTTTAGATTTAATGTAAAAATTTAATTTGAGTCTTTGACATCCTGAAATAATTGAAAAACACTAAATTTCAGTGTAGACCTTTCAGCCTACTAAATTTGTGCCTTTGGGCAAATGACCTCTTCTAAGCCTCAGCCTCTATTTGTAAGATAGGTATCTTCTTCTATTAAGTTCATTGTGCTAGAAGCATTCAATGAGGTATTAGATTTGAAAACCACTTTGGAAACTATAGAGTACTGGCCTCCTATGAGGCAGTAATAATTCTGATGATAAATTAATGACCCAGTGTGGATATGCCATTATCCTGCTGCTCACACAGTACTTATATGTATTTTATTAGCCAACTCTAGCATTCCAGATATATATTTTTTTTCCAGCTATACTTAGGCTGAAAAGTACACTATTTTAAACAGTGTTGGAAATCTTATTAATCAGAGTTTTACAATATCGTTGTAGAAGAAAAAGAGGAAACAATTTCTGCAACCTTGCAAGAAGAATATACATCTCCTAATTCCGAATGGATAGGGTCACAGAACTAGTCATCAGTTTAATCAAGGTCTTCTATATCCAAATATAAAACAACTCATGTTACACTGAACTACTTTTTAAAACATACTATATAATTTTAAATGAAAAACATGCGGTTGTAAACCTTTTATATGATGGCATTATTCATTTTCTCTTTCAGATAATACTAAATATACGTATACTCCAGGATGCCCAATTTTTTACTGCTTACAAGATATTATGCGAGTCTGTAGTGAATCCAGTACTCATTTTGCTACACTTACAGCAAGGATGTTAATAGCCTTGGATAAGTAAGAAATGCCACTAAAAATATTTTTTTAAATAAGTCAAATACATAGTAGAAATTAGCTCTGAAAAGAACAGAAGAAAATAATAAAATTAGTAATACATGTATGTAACATAATGTAAAGTTTTTGAAGTACAAGATAAAAATGAAAAGCCCCAAAGACAAGATTGTCCTGGTTTGCCTGCACCAGCTAATCTTCTTTCAAAAATGACAAAGACTGCCCTGGATTAAGAATTAAGATTCCTTGTTATACAACTAGATTTAGTTTTAGGTTTGTTTTTTTTTTTTTTAATTTGCAAGTTGAGTTACCATTGCCTTTATTTCCCCTTCTACTTTGCACTAGTTTCCTTACGTCCATCTGTCCGCTACTTTTTCAATAGAACTAATTATGTCTTTAAAAATAGTTAATTTATGAAACAAACTGAGGGTTGCTGGAGGGGAAGAGGTCAGGGGATGAGGTAACTGGGTGATGGACATTGGGGTGTGTTTGTGTTGTGGTGACCTGTACTCCTGAAACAAATAATACATTATATGTTAATTTAAAAAATAGTTAGATAAGTGAATGACTAAAGTTCTCTTTCTGTTTTCCCTGATGGTGGGTCAAATGGCTCCTCACGTTGTTCTGATAGATTTAGTATTGAGTTACTCTTAGCAGGTACAAGTTGTTTAGACTATCATGCCTTTGTCCTTCTGAAACTACAGAGCTAATGTCACCTCCATCTCAATGGTTCTAATTTTAAAAGTACTTCATATTTTTTGAAAGGTGTTTTTATTATGATGGTATATGCATTTTTTAAAAGTTTGCTGTATCTATTAACCAAACTTTTATTATTAGTAAATGAAGTATTTAATGAACACTAGTTAAAAGTTTAAAAATCTGAATGTAATATTAGAATGTATCATCTCAGAATTTGATGGTCTACTTTTTCATCTTCATTTTTGAACAAATACTTCTGTGACCTCTTCTTTCTTATTTTGCCAGGTGGTTAGATGAACGTCATGCACAATCTCACTTTATTCCAGCTTTATTCCGACCTTCTCCTCTTGAGCGGATAAAAACTAATGTCATAAACCCTGCATATGCTACTGAATCAGGTCAGACAGAAAACTCACTACATATGGGCTACAGTGCACTAGAAATAAAGAGTAAAATGTTAGCCCTAGAGAAAGCAGATACTTGTATTTACAACCCTTTGTTTGGATCAGACCTTCAATATACAAACCGGGTAAGAGCTGAATGAATTTTGCTCTGATTTCAAAAGACATTTTATCTGAACTATAATTTTTTTCTAAAGTAAATATACCTATTACCAATTGTAAATGTTAAGATGACATCTAGTTAGTTGTGTTTATTTAGTTGTATTTATATCTATTGAAGTCAAGTATCTAAAGCTCTTTAAGGAATTTTTGTTTTGTTTTTTCTATTTTCCCTTTTTAGGTAGATAAAGTGGTAATAAATCCATACTTTGGTCTAGGAGCTCCAGACTACTCAAAAATCCAAATTCCCAAACAGGAAAAATGGCAGAGAAGCATGAGCAGTGTCACAGAAGACAAGTACTGTTTTGGTTTTACTCCACATTGCTTTTTTAAAACTTACATTATAATGTTAAAATATTTTTTTAAATGATGTATGTAACTAGTATGCAATATAACCATTGCATAAAAGATTTAGTTTGCAGCTACTATGTGATATATGGCTCTCATTGATATGTCCTGTTTATTTTGAAACAATTTGAATTTCAAAAGTGTTTTTTAAAAAAAAATTTATCTATTTTTAATGATTAGGGAACGACAGTGGGTAGATGACTTTCCTCTCCATCGAAGTGCCTGTGAAGGAGATTCAGAATTACTAAACCGTCTTCTCAATGAAAGATTTTCTGTCAATCAATTAGATAGTGACCACTGGGCGCCCATTCATTATGCATGCTGGTAAATGGATTACTTTTTTCTCTTAGAAGGAATGAATCCTTAGTTGTAAATGTTAATGCTTCTTTTCAGAACTGTCGTCATTCCAGCCACTTTTTCTCTACCACATTTTGCCTTATGGGCTTTCTATTTAGGTCTTTGATTACTGTTTATATGTACCACTATTCAGAATTACAAGGTCTGCCCCATGGGAAAAGTATCATTGGTGTTCGAGGCATTACCAAATCATCCTGTATAATAACTAATGACTAGCAAGTGTCATTATATAGCACTAGGTCCCTATTCACATTTTGTATTGGAGTTATATTAAGTTTGTTTACCCTTACTATAAAATTTACATGAGGTTAACTACTTATGATTTGCCATTGATCATGCTGGAAAAGTATCCATTTAGTTCTTTGGGAAGCTGTGGGATCATGAAACTCCCAAAAGCCTTCATTAGAATGAATGCCATTCTTCATTATTATTATTTTTTTAAGATGAGAAGGATTAGCTCACAGGATTGCAGGTTTAGGGTTAGGTGTTTCCACTACTTGCGTATTGTACCTCTTGCTTTCCTATTCCTCCCACGTGATAGTAATTCTTCCCTCAGCTGAGCTGAGTTCTTATATTTGTGTTCATAGCAGTAGTTAACTGTCAGCTCTGGTTTATCCTCCAGAAGGAATGTAATGAAGTTATTTACCATTATTTGTTATGCAAAAGTTGCTTTTGACTTATTATTTAAAGGGATTCTCCTTAGCTAGTTTAAGAAGTGCTTACATTATTCACTGCTTGTTAAATGTCTGCTACTTCTTAGCTGAGCAACATTTAGCAAGATACTTCACTTCTCTATATCTCAGTTTATTTATCCATATGTAAAGGCATTAATTAGATCATTGCTAGAGTTCTTTCCAGCTCAAAATTCTTTTAATTTCACGGATTCCAAAATCTGTGATCCTGTAGCTAAATATAATTGCTTTTAATATCCATCTTTTCTCCCTTAAAAATATGCTGTTTCCCTAAAAATATGCTCCTTTATTCTGTGTGTTCTTAATTGTTTTCCCATTACATGGAATTTTCTACTCATATTTGGAGTTACCCTAAATCTTTTTAAACTGAACTTTTAGTTGTTTCTTCAGATTACCAATAAATATTGGCAGCAGCAGTACTGAAAGAAATCACATGCCTTATTTGGAATTGGTTAAAAAAAAAAAAGTACACTATGAAATCAGGAAGACAGAGGCAGAGAATTTTAGTTGAGGCATCCCGAATTTATATTTGGTTAATAATTCCCTTTTTTTGTGGCATTGGTTATTTTCTTTTCTAATAAAAGAATTGTAATATTTATATTTTAAGAATGGTAGCATTTTTAAGTACATATTACATAAAAACAGAAGTATAATTAACGTTCTTTGAAATATCCTTAGGTTTCTATCCTAATAACTCTCATTTCCTAAAATTATGACTTTTGGCAAGTTATTTAAAATCTCTAAGGACCTGTGTCTTCATCTATGAGGTGGACTTAATAATAGTACATTTGTTAAGATTAAAGGAGAAAATGTAAGTAAATGCTTTGAGGATACCTAGCACATAATAAGCACTCAGTAGATGTTGGCTGTTATTATTAAAGTACTGTAGAAATTTAAAGATTTTGATGCCTAAATATGAAACTCATAATCCATAGTATTTTTAATTAGAAAATCTTACTACTACAGTATACCAAGGAAAAGAGTTTTATCCTTTGATAAAATTAATTTTGTCAGTTGGAAATTAAGTTTAATGTACCAGGAGTAATACAGGTCACTTGCAATACTTTTAATCAAATGGATCATTTGATTAATGTGAATTTGAATGAAGACAGATTTAACCAATTACTAAGAACTTAAATTACTTTATCTTGAAAATGTATTTTAATCACTAATTGGTATAAGGATCAAGGAGGGGAATATTAGGCCATCTCATTAAGAGACTGAGATTTGGAGACTATCTTTATAAGCTTAGAGAAGATGTTTTATCCTTCTTGGTCTGTTTTCTCATCTTTAAATTGAGGGTTTTTATTAAATTGGTGGTTCTCCAACTTTTTGGTGTCAGGTCTGCCTTTTACTCTTAAAAGTTATAGGAGCCCAAAGTTTTTTTTTATGTAAATTATATTAACGTATTAGAAGTTATACCCCCAAAATAGTTTAAGTATTAATTCATTTAACACAATAATAACAATAACAATAAACATTAACATAAGTAACAATTTTATGAAAAATACCATATTTTCTAAAATTTAAAAAATTAAGAATAGTATTGTTTTACATTCTTGGCAAATCTCTTTATTCTCTAGCTTAATAGAAGATAGCTGGATTCTCACATCTGATTTTGCCTTTAATTTGTTGCAAAATTATATGGCAAATTGCTTCTAGAATACCCCACTGTACACTTAGGATCAAAAAAGAGTTTAAAGGATAAATAACATCTTAATATTACTAGGAAAATATGTTTGATCTACAGGTACCCTGAAAAGATTTCAGGGATTCTCAGGGCTTCCTAGATCACTCTTTGAGGACCACCCCTAAGATAGCTGCAAGCTTTTAAAATTCTCATATTGGTGGCCACGTACCTGAAAACTCTTTACTGGGATCACCATTTTCCAAAACTATTTAAGTTGGCTTTCTCCCCATATGAGCAGCTTAATCAGCCATTCAGTAAATGTTTCACTGACATCACATATTCTTTGACCTTTCTCAAATCAGTGTCTTCTCTGATCTTTTTTTAGGCTTCATGTTTTTGCTAGAGAGTGCTTTAGGGCTATGATGATTTGACTCCCTTCAAATTATCCCATCTTCACTGTAGCTTAGCTGTCTATCCTCTTTGTTTCATTCATCCTGTCAGCCTTTTAGTTCTCTCATATAAGCTATTCTGAACCTTTCTACTCTTAAGCACTTAAACTCCCACTACTTCCTTTCTGTATTCTTATCAGATAGTTTTACCTCCTATTTTCAAAGAAAACTGATGCCATCGGAAATGTCCTTCTTATCTGTTGTTTTTGTTCTCATCTCTCCTGTATCATGGGATATGCAAGTAAAAATCCTCGTTTACCATAAATTCACTCTCCCCTTCTCTGCACTTTTTCTCTTGCCTTCCAACGTACATGGTTCTCTTCCTCTTGAAAAGAATATTAATTTGACCCTGCTGCCTCTTCTGGCCACTATCCTGTTTCTTTCCTTCCTTTCACAGCCAGACTTCAAAGGTGAGTGGGCCACACTCACTGTTGTCTCTTTTTCACTCTTCATTAAACTTCTTAAACTTTTCTGAGTTTTTAATCTCTTTCCCCGCTCTACAGCATTAATACTGTTGACCACCCCTTCATTCTAAGAACAAATTGGAGTTGAAGGGGCATAATGGAGCTGTAATGAAGGTCAGTACAAATGCAAGATATTACTGTTAAATTATCATTATTATTGAAATACTGGCTTCCATCCTGTGACTTAACGCATGTGTAATGGTATGGAAACTGCTATACTAAGATTGAAAAACCTGGATTCTAACACTGGTTAGTAACCATGGGACCTTCAGCAAATTGTTTACCTGGTTCAAGCTTCATTTTCCTTAACTGTGATATACAAATACTTCTGCATGCCATAAAGGTTATTTTGAAGATTATATTAAGTAATTATATAAGAAAGAACCATGAAAACAAAATGTACATTTATATTTTATTACTTGAATTGCTTAGAAGTGCCTTTTCCTGTCCTGAAAGATTGTTTTTCAAGATGGCATTTCATTGTTCTAAGATACTAATTTTTCATTTTTCAAATTATCCCAGCCTTTTTTTTTTAAAGATTTTATTTATTTATTTGACAGAGAGATGGGGGTTAGAGCATAAGCAGGGGGAATGGCAGGCAGAGGAAGAAGCAGGCTCCCTGCTGAGCAGGGAGCCCAGTGCAGGACTCCATCTCAGCCAACAGGCCGATGCTTAACAGACTGAGCCACCCAGGTACCCTAAAATCTCCCAGCCTTTTCAGTTAGATTAATTTGCTTTTCCTCAGATAGATAATCCAAGCCTTTGCCTTCCTCCTGAATACTAAGCCTGTATTTTCAAATGCCTACTGAATAGTTTAGTCACTCTCTTGTTGTCTATAAGGCAGTTTAGAGAATGCAGAGATGGTGTACCTACCCTCAAGGAATTCCCAGGCTATTAGAGAAGAGATGTATATAAATAAGGGTGAAAGTAGATAAGTCCTATAAAAAAAGCAAAAAAGTGCTACATGTAGTGGAACTATAGAAGTACATTTTAAAACTGTTTCAGAGAAGTAACAGGATTTAACCTAGACAAAATGAGGTAGGGAGAAAAGGACATCTCAGGAATAGCAAAGAATGTGAGCAAAATGTCAAATGAATAGGAAAGGGTAGCATACAAGTGGCAGTTTCAGGGTATAAGAAGGGTATGTAGAAGGGAAGAAAGGAAAGTTGCTGGCAAACCAGATCACTTCTAAAGATGTGTTATTTTCATCTCAGATGTACCATATCTGAAAGCAAATTTCCTTTCCCTTTTCTCCCTCTTACCTATTTATTTACAGACACTGAATTACTTTTCCACCCTTGCTTCAGATTGCAGCCTTATATAAATCTTTGGCTTTGACAAAATGGTGGACTCAACTATGTCCAACAGGTGCTTTGTACTCTTCTGGGCCCTTGCTTTGCTTACTTCTCCCCCACCACACACACACCTAAAATATTTTTGCCTCTCTTCAACATCTCTTTGGTTCCTTCCTACTTAAAATACACTTCAAGTTGTTCTATCAAAATATTTCAGGGAGTCTTAGACTAACGTCCTATCTTTTCTGATGTTTTTTTTAAAGCGTTATATACTATCTTGACTTGACAAATATATAGCCCCTATTATGTTAATTGTTATCCTAAACTGTTACTTCAATTTTAAAGCATAATGTAACTTATCCCATGTTTTTATTTTACCTCTCTTATTACTTTATAAGCCTTTACTAGAGCAGAGACCATGTATCTTACACATCTTTATGTCTCCCACACTGCCCAACACAGCAGGTACATATCCAATTCTATCCTTGGGCCTTTTGCAAATCACAGTCAGGCCTAAGTAAAAGCCTTATGAAGTTTCTGATTCTGAACCAATTTTGACTAAACATTTTATTTCCTTAATTTATAATTTTTGTACTTTGCATGGGGTTGTTCTTTGTCATCTGCTCTGTCTTGTGTTTGAGGTTATATTTCCTCTCACTTAATCAGGAACAGAAACAGTTGAACTGAACCAAAAGAATTCATAAGAAATCCCTGGGCACTGAAAACATTTATGTCAGTGTCTTACTAAAATAAAAAAAAATCTTAGATTTCTTTGAGATATCATCTAAAATTTGAATTTTTAAAGCATTTCATATGATTTGGGGGGCTAAGTTTCTTCTTTTTTTATAGGTATGGAAAAGTTGAGGCCACTCGCATTTTGTTAGAAAAAGGAAAGTGCAATCCAAATCTTTTAAATGGACAGCTCAGTTCTCCTCTTCATTTTGCTGCTGGAGGAGGACATGCTGAAATAGTACAGATTCTTCTAAACCATCCAGAAGTTGACAGAGTAAGTTATTTTCCAGTATTTTTTTTTTTTTAATGTTCAAGCAATGAATAACAAGTGATGACATTAAATGTTCAGTTGTATTCTTGAGAAGTCAATTAAAAAATAAATTTTACCATCTGCATAGTATAAGTAACACTTATATGTAAACTTTGCTTTTACACTTGTTTATTGTGATAAAATGTACCTCACATAAAATTTACCATTTTAACCATTTTTAGATATACAGTTCAGTTGCATTAAAAACATTCACATTGCTGTACAGTCATCACCATCATCCATCTCCTGCATATACATAAAATTTAACCTCTTCTTGTGTTATATTGTATTTCCTCAAAAAATATCTTCATGAAGGAAAAAGATTTTCTACCCATTTTTCCAGAAGTTGTATTAATAAGTATTTTTAAATGGGAAAATAATCAATTTAAACAAAACCTTTTTTGGATCTTATAATCAAAGCTTTTAAAAACAATAATCACATTGATTAGTGCTTTCAGTCTTTCATCTTTATCAGTTCATGTTTAAGTGTAGTATATGCTAAGTATGGTTAGTATTTAATACTTGACAAAAGTCTATTTTTTATGAAATTTTGATTGATTGAATGACATTTTCACTTATAATGCCATATATTTGTAATGCTTTTTTTCTTCACATTTTTCTTTTTTCTAAAATTTCTAGCACATAACAGACCAACAAGGAAGATCCCCTTTAAATATCTGTGAAGAAAACAAACAAAATAACTGGGAAGAAGCTGCAAAGCTATTGAAGGAAGCCATTAACAAACCAGTAAGAATTACCTTCAGAAATAGAGCTAAGCCAACTATTTTTTTTTTTTAAAGATTTTATTTATTTGACAGAGAGATCACAAGCAGGCAGAGAGGCAGACAGAGAGAGAGTGAGAAGCAGGCTCCCCGCTGAGCAGAGAGCCCGATTCGGGGCTCGATCCCAGGACCCTGAGATCATGACCCGAGCCGAAGGCAGCGGCTTAACCCACTGAGCCACCCAGGCGCCCCTAAGCCAACTATTTAAATTGATAAGTAATTTGAGTATTTGTGGCAAGAGGAATGCATGGATCATTTCTTACGGCTTTTAGAAAACCTCATGGGTAGATCTCTTAAGTATTAAATTTGTTATCATCCCTAATATTCAGACACTTATTCTTGAATATCAAAATAAAAACTGTATAAGTAAATAAATCTTTAAAACACTTAATATTAACCTAATTTCTAGTATAATCTTAATACCTGATGATGTCTAGAATAATGAGCAGTAACGTTAAGATATAGAATAGTTAACAATTAGAAAAAACTCAGTTCACCTAAAAGTTATAGTAACAATAAAACTGTCACCAATTTAAAAACTGTGTGAAAACTTGTAAACCAGATAAAAGGATTTATAATAGATAAAGTATTAAAGCTTGATATCAACAGATGTAATCTCTGAGCCTTTCCAGACATTTCTATCAATTAGGCAGTAAGTATTTATGGAGTATTTCTGTGAATTTAATACCTTGAAATGCTGGAAGTAACAAGTGATAGAGAATAAATATATGATCTTTGCCTTTAAGGAATATTAACATACACACTCACCACACACTCAACACATTTTGTCAAAATACTATTCCATGAGCACAAGACAAAGTCAAGAAAAAGATTAAGTGGTAATAGGCACTGTTATACTTGATTACAATTTATTTTCTAATTGTATAGAACACATTATTATTCCTGGCATAATTTTTATATTCTAAATGAATAAGATAAGAAGAATTAATACATTCATCCAAAATGAACTGACCTGGAAGTTGTTTGAGAATACATTGAAAAACCACAGTGAGGGGCGCCTGGGTGGCTCAGTGGTTTGGGCTGCTGCCTTCGGCTCGGGTCATGATCTCAGGGTCCTGGGATCGAGCCCCGCATCGGGCTCTCTGCTCTGCAGGAAGCCTGCTTCCCTCTCTCTCTCTCTCTCTGCCTGCCTCTCTGCCTACTTGTGATCTCTGTCTGTCAAATAAATAAATTAAAAAAAAAAAATCTTAAAAAAAAAAAAAAAAGAAAAAGAAAAACCACGGTGAGATATTACCTCACACCAGACAGAATGGCTAGTTTCAAAAAGGTAAGAAATAACAAGTGCTAGAGAAAGTAGAACCCTTGCACACTATTTGTGGGAATGTAAATTGGTGCAATCACTGTGGAAAACAGTACAGAGCTTCCCCCTAGAATTAAAAATAGAAATACCATATGATCTGGTAATTCCACTGCTGGGTATTTACACAAAGAAAATTGAAAACACTAATTTGAAAAGATACATGCAGTTGCTTCTCAGCCTTTTGGCTAAGATCAAGTGTGAAAAAATACATGCATTTCTATGTTTATTGCAATATTATTTACAGTAGCCAAGATATGGAAGCAACCTAAGTGTCCATCCATAGATGAATGGATAAAGATTAAGTGGTATATATAGATGATGGAATATTACTCAGCCGTAAAAAAGAATGATATCTTGTCATTTGGAACGACATGGATGGACCAAGAGGGTATTTATTATGCTAAGTGAAATAAGACAGAAAGGCAAATGCCATATGATTTCACTTGTATGTGGAATCTAAAAAACCAAACACAAGAAAACACTTCTAAATATAGAGAACAAAGTGCTGATTGTTAGAGAGGAGGTGGGTGAGAGATGGGCTAAATAGGTGACAGGGATTTTTATAAAATGTATTGAGAAGATGATGATTCTTTGAGATGTTCTGAACAGGAGGAAATAAATTGGCTCAAGGTCCATTGTTCATAACTTTCATGTGCATAGTCTTCCATTACAGATTCCTCTTAGGAAAAATTATTGCTAGTACACATTTCTACAGTATAATTTATGGCCCACTAGACTCATGAGATACCTAACAGACTGAGTAACTATGTTTCTATATCTCCCATATGATACCTACTTAGTACAGTTACAGCTTTAAAACATGTACCAGAAGAATCTGAAGTTGAATATTTTTTAAGAACCATTTGCCTTAGCTTCTCAAATTTATTTCACCTGAAATATCCAGAGGAAAACATACTGGAAAATATAATGGAAATAAAAATCTTTTTAAAGTGTGCCAGCAGATATTTGAAGCAGCTTTCTGTTATTTTCCATGTTTGAAAACTATAATAAAACATATGAAGTTGAAATTGAAGCATTTTTGTTAGGCTGGGATATGTAACTTCTAACCAGGTTGCCTAATTTATTACTGTTCTTTGTCCTAGTACGAAAAAGTTCGAATATACAGAATGGATGGATCATACCGTTCTGTTGAACTGAAGCATGGAAATAATACCACAGTGCAGCAGATTATGGAAGGAATGCGTCTCTCTCAAGAAACACAGCAGTATTTCACTATTTGGATCTGTTCAGAAAACCTCAGTAAGAAAGTTGTTACTCTGTAAACCTATTCCTTTGTGAAAGTGGATTGGTAAACTTAGGTATAGCATCAATTTCTTAATGACTTTAAATTTTTAAATGATACACTGATCTTCTCTTTTATATAAATTACTAGTGTTCCAGCTGTTTGAACAGGTAAGCCTCTGGACTCCTCATCCACTGCTTCATTCAAAGCAGTTTTTAAGTATTTGAAAACTTTCCTTCTCTGGCAATGGAATTTTATTTGAATGCCATTTAATGTAGTGCTTATCCAACTTGCCTTTATTGTCAGTGCTCATTTCACCTAAAATAATGCAAACGTTCTTTTTCTTTATATTAGTTTTCTATCACATCTTTTTATTTACGACCAACCTGATGCCACTATGGATTTACCTTTCAAGCAAAGTATTGCAAATACATAAAGGAGCTAATTGGAGTTATTGTGATTGGCTATTTAATGTTTAATTGTAGTTTTTAAAAAATACCAGATTCTACTGATTGGATCATAATTAAATAAGCTATAGTGGAATTAAAGATCTTGTATATAGTTGATATGTTTTATTTGTTTTAGTAATTCTCGTAATTCTTATACTCAAAAACACAAACTTTTAACCTAAAACTGGGTTGTGAGATAATTGGTTATAAAGTCAGTGACTTAAATTTAGACCTTTAATTTGTGTGTATTCAGCACTTAAGTACAGATAGTTTAATACAAATTTTCTATGTGTTGATATAATTTATTTTTACATTATTATTTATAAAAGGAAAGATGTTTTTCAGGCCTTCAACTCAAGCCTTATCATAAACCCTTGCAACATGTTCGTGATTGGCCAGAAATACTTTCTGAATTGACTAATTTGGATCCCCAAAGGGAAACACCACAGCTTTTCCTAAGAAGAGATGTGAGACTTCCTTTGGAAGTTGAAAAAAAGGTTTGCTTGGAAATCTTATTAATAGTCATTTAAATGCACAGAATCTATTGAATTCCTGTGGTAGGCACTAGAAACAGGCTGTTCCTGTATGAGGAGGTTTTACTTTTGTTTTTCTGCTTGATCTTCATATCCCTGAGGTTAAGTCTGAGTTAGTCTACTTACGAAGACCCTGGTTGGTTTTTTTTATTTCCACCTCCATTGTCTTAGAAACAAAAGAAATAAAGAATCTATCCTAAAGAGAATTAGCAACCAGATGGAAGACAGATTATACCAAAAAGAATTTTAGCACAGTTAGGAAGTACACTATCACAGATCAATTTAATAAAGAGCCAATCAGTGTGTAAATGTCAAAGGAGCAAAGAGATAGGTTGGTGTGGGAGGAAAACAAAATCTGAATGCAGATTATATTTGCAAAGGGGACATAAAAAGCTTTCTCAATAGTTAGTAAGTAGCTGTTTCCAAATCAAGCAGAGAATTATATAGATAGTAAAAATGAGAATATAATTTACACTTGATAAAAAGAATTGTTCCACACAAGTACATTTGGATTTGAATTAGTGAAAATTTTAGAGGGAGGGTAGGGTAATGATATCTGAAGGATGAGTGAACAACACAGAAACTTAAAGTGGATATTACAAGGTAACTAGTGTGATGGTCTATAAAGTTTTTAAAATTGAAAAAAAAAAAGTTCCAGGGTCTTATAACTTTGGTGAAGAAAAAATATACAATGCATTTCCTGATTCTTATCCAAGGAAATATTAAACAGACAAAGTTAAGGAAATTTTAGTATATGAAAAATTGATCGATCATTTACAAACTTGATAAATATTTTATACCTGATTTCTCGTATTGTCCCTCTTATATTATCAAACTAAAGACAAATATGATCCTTTCAGTGACATATACTGGAAGTTACTTTGTATGAAATTAACCAAAAACAAAGATCTAGATTATTCATTAAAAAATGTGTTAGAATTTCACAAATAGAACAACCAGTCAGTTAAGCAGCTGCTTTCAGCTCAGGTCATAAGCTCAGGGTCCTGGGATCAAGCCCCCATCAGGCTCCCTGCTCAGTGAGCAGTCTGCCTCTCCCTCTGCCCCTACCCCCCAACTTGTGCTCATGTTATCTCTCCAATAAATAAATGAAGAAAATCTTTAAAAAAAAAAAAAAGAACAGAGGAAAAAAACCACAACTGATCATCTCAGTTGACACAGAAAATACACTTAACAAAATCTAATACCCTTTCATGATAAAACTCTTACAATTAGGAATAGATGGGAACTTCCTCAACATGATAACTGGCATTTATGAAAAATTCACAGCTAACATCATACTGGATGAAATTTTAGAGCTTTCCTTCTAAGATCAGGAACAAGACAAGAAGGCCAGCTTTCAGCACTGTTATTTAACATAGTACTAGAAGTTCTAACCAGAGCAATTAGATTAAAAAAAGAAGAAGAAAAGAAAAAATAGGGTACCTGAGTGGCTCAGTTGGTTAAGTGTCCAACTCTTAATCTCAGGGTCATGAGAGATTGAGCCCTGCCTCAGACTCAGTACCGCTTACTGTGGGGCCTGCTTAAGATCCTCTCCCTCCCTCCCTGTCCTTATCCCACCTGCTTGCACATGCACTCTCTCTTAAAAAAAAAAAAAGAGGGCCACTAGGGTGGCTTGGTTGGTTAAGCATCTGACCTCAGCTCAGATCATGATCCTGTGAGCCTGGAATTGAGCCATGAATTGGGCTCCCTGCTCAGCAGAGAGTCTGCTCCCTTTCTTGCTCCCTCTGCCTGTCTCCCTGCTTGTGCTTGTGTGCACTCTCTCTCTCTCTTTTTCAAATAAATAAATCTTTAAAAATAATAATAAAAAAAGGAAGAAAAAGAAAAATAAAAGGCATCCACATTGAAAAGGAAAAGGCTAAACTATTTGCAAATGACATGATCCTACATATAGGAAATCGCGAAGAATCCACAAGAAACCCATTAGAGCTAATAAGTAGATTGAGCAACATTGCAAGGAATAAGCTTAACACAGAAAAACCAGTTGTTTGTTTCTACACACATCAGTGAACAACCCCAAAAGGAAATTAAGAAATTCATCAAAATACCCTCTTAAAGAATAAAATGTCTAGGAATGAATTTAATAAAAGAGGCGCAAGGCTTGTACACTCAAAACTCTAAAACATTACTGAAAGAAATTAAAGAAGATCTAAGTTAACTGGAAAGCTATCTGTGTTAAGGATAGGAAGATTTAATATCATTAAGATGTCTGTACCAGCAAAACAATCTACTGATTTACCACATTCCCTAAAAAAATTCCAACAGCCTTTTTGCAGAAATTCATATGGAATTACAAAGGGCCTTGGATAGCCAAAACAGTCTTTAAAAAAAAAAAGAATAAAATTGAGGGATTCACACCTCCAATTTCAAAGCTTACTATAAAGCCATAGTAGTTAAAACAGTGTGGTTTTGCCTTAAGGACAGTTATATAGACTAATGGAATAGATGTGAGAGTCCAGAAATAAACCCAATACATCTATAACCAAAATCAGTAGTCAGCTGATTAAGTTTTTTAAAGATTTATTTACTTATTTGAGTGCGAGGGAGCGCACATGTGAGCTGAGTAAGAGGGAGAGAGAGAGAGAACCCGCTGAGCAAGGAACCCAGCACAGGGCTCCATCCCAGAACCCCGAGATCATGGCCTATGCCGAAATCAAGAGCCAACTGCTCAACTGACTGAGCCACCAGGTGCCCTGGAAAAGGCTATTTCAGCTGCCTTCTGACAAGAGTGCCAAGTCCATCCAATGAAGAAAGTATAGTCTTTTCAACAGATGGTGAAAAGTATGAAATTGGACCCTGATCTCCCACTATATATAAAAATTAACTCAGTAGATCAACAACTTAAGCATAAGAGCCAAAACCTTAAACCTCTTAGAAGAAAACAAATAGGAGATCTTCATGACATTAGATTTGGCAGTGGGTTTTTAAATATAATACCAAAAGCATGAGCAACAAAAGAAGTATAGATAAATTGGACTTCTTCAAAATTAAAAAAAAATTGTAATATCAAAGGACATTATCAAGAAAGTTAAAAACAATTTACAGAATGGAAGAAAATATTTTTTTAAAGATTTATTTATTAGAGAGCAAGCAGGGAGAGGGGCAGAAGGAGAGGGAAAGAGAGTCCATGAGACTCTGGGCTGAGCAGGTAGTCTCATCTCAGCTGGTTGAGTTGACTTGAGATCTTGACCTGAGTCAGATGCCTAATTGACTGAGCCATTCAGATGCCCCAGAATGGGAGAAAGTATTTGCAGATCATTTATCTGATAGGGGTTTACCATCCAGAATACATGAAGAAATAAAATTCAAAAACAAAAGACAACCCAATTAAAGTAGGCAAAAGACTTTAATTTCTCTAGTGAAGATACACATATAGTAAACAAACACGTGAAAAGATGTTCAGCATCAGTGGTCATTTGGGAAATACACATCAAAAACACAATGAGAAACTTCCCACTCGTAGGGTGGCTATAATAGTAAAGAGTTTTAAAAAGGAAAATAATGAGTGTTGGTGAAAATACAGAGAAATTGTAATCCTTGTACATTGCAGGTAGGACTGTAAAATGGTATGGCTGCTATAAACAGTAGTGGTTCTTGAAAAAACTAAACCTAATTACCATATGATCTCATAGCTCTACTCTTAATATATCCCTGAAGAATTGAAAATACCAACTCAAACAGGTATCTATATACTAGTATCTATCTAGTGTCTACCTAGTATCTATATAATAGAGCAGTATTATTCACAATAACCAAAATGATGGAAACACACAAGTTTCCATCAGCAGATGAATGGATAAACAAAATGTGGTATATATATGAAATGGAATATTATTCAGCCATAAAAAAGAATGAACTTCTGATAAGTGTCTTAACATGGATAAACCTTGGAAACATACTAAGGAAATAAGCCACATGCCATAAGCCACATGCAGCAGGACAAATATTGTATGATTCTACTTACATTAAATATCTAGAATAGGAAAAGTCATAAAAAGAAAGTAGATTAGTGGTTATCACAGGTGTTGGGAGAATGAATTATTATTCTTATTATTGCTTAGGTTAATAGTTTCTGTTGGGTGAAAAAGTTGTATAAATAGTGGTGATGCTTGCACAACACTGTAATGTCACTGAATTATATACTTAAAATTGGTTAAAATATTAAATTTCTGTTTTACATTTTTAGTGCAGTTTCAAAGAATGTATTAGTTACATAAAATCTGCAAGTAATCTAAGTATACTTAGATTACTTTCTCCACCTCAGTGACATTTTTTTTTTTTAAGATTTTATTTATTTGACAGAGAGTGAGAGACACAAGCAGGCAGAGCAGCAGAGGGAGAGGAAGAAGCAGGCTCCCCACTGAGCAGAGAGCCCGACGCAGGGCTCGATCCCAGGACTCTGGGATCATGACCTGAGCTGAAGGCCATCGATTAACCGACTGAGCCACCCAGGCGCCCCACCTCAGTGACATTTTAAAAGTTGATTGGGGGTACCTGGGTGGCTCATTTGATTAAGTGACTGCCTTTGGCTCAGTTCATGATTCTGGAGTCCTGGGATCGAGTCCTGCATCAAGCTCCCAGCTCCATGGGGAGTCTGCTTCTCCCTCTGACCTTCTCCCCTCTCATGCTCTCTCTCACTCTCTCTCGAATAAATAAATAAAATCTAAAAAAAAAAATAAAGAAAAGTTGATTGGTAGAGAAAAAGCAATAATGGTAAAACTTGGATGATAAATGAATTGCATAATTATAAAGAATAAAAAGTGAATTCAAGTGAAAAAGAAGCAAGGCTTAGTAAGTACCTCAGGGCAAATCAGAAAATCATGATCATCTGATAAAACAGTTGTTTTCTTTCATTATGTAATTAAATTCCATTTTGTACCATCTGAAAAATGGAAAAATTACATTTATTTGTTGCATCCTTTCTGTAGGATGAAAATGGCCTGATTTCATTAGAAAAGAATAATTGTTGACTAATGCTCACTGAATATGCTGTTAGGAATTATAACTATTACCTACTCAAACTCTTCAAATTTCACTGTTATTTTTTTTTTTTAATTTATTTATCAGAGAGAGAGAGGGGGAGAGAGCGAGCACAGGCAGACAGAATGGCAGGCAGAGGCAGAGGGAGAAGCAGGCGCCCTGCCGAGCAAGGAGCCCGATGTGGGACTTGATCGGAGGACGCTGGGATCATGACCTGAGCCGAAGGCAGCTGCTTAACCAACTGAGCCACCCAGGCGTCCCTTCACTGTTAATTTTGAGAAACTAAAAACCCACAGAAAGTTGAAAAAGTAATAAAATTCATTAAATTCACTAACTGCTAATATTTTGCTTTATTACCTTCACTTCTCCGTTTTTTCTTTATGAACCATTCAGAAGTGAGTTCCAGACATCGTGGCACTTAATCCCTACATATTTTAACATATCTCCTAAGAAAAAGGACATACCAACATACTATAATACACCACTTCACACTAATAAAATTTTTATTTCCATAATATTGTCTAATACATGATTCATATTTAGATTTTCCCCAATTGTTTAATAGTCTTATGTAGCCGCCATACGTAGGATCTAGTCAAGTTCATACTTGGTATTTGATTGATATCTCTTTAGTCTCTTTTAATCTAGAAAAATCCTCTCATCTTTTTTCCCCATGAAAATCTCTGTTGTTATTGTTTTCACATTATAGAGAGTATTGTATGAAATTTTATGAAATTCAAATTTGAGTACCCACATATAAAGTATTATGAGAACACCACCACACCTGTTTGTTATTATTAGATTGTCTGTGGTTGCTCTTGTGCTACACTAGCTTAGTTGGGTAGTTGTAAGAAAGACTTTGTGACTCATAAAGCTTAAAATATTATTATCTGGCCCTGAACAGGAAAAATTTGTCAGCCTCTGCTCTAAATCAGTAACAGCTCATTTATATATGGATATGTAGCTTTGCTTTTCCAAATTAGAAAGGGACAAGTTGTATATTTTTAACAGGAAATTGTAGCCCAATAACCAAATTATACCTTTTCTTTTAAGATTGAAGACCCGCTAGCTATTCTTATTCTTTTTGATGAAGCCAGATATAATTTACTGAAGGGCTTTTATACAGCTCCTGATGCTAAACTGATAACATTGGCAAGTCTACTGTTGCAAATAGTTTATGGAAATTATGAGAGTAAGAAACACAAGCAAGGTTTCCTAAAGTAAGTATTTAAAACGTGGTCTTGTGCTGTGCTTAAGATTCTGTTTAACCAAGAAAGTTTTAAAATGCTATTAAGAAACATTTATTCTTAAAAAATATATATTTATTCTTTGGTTTGGAACTAAAGGATACAAGGCACGGAATAAGGAAAAAAACAAAACCAAACAAAAGAATGGTAAAACATTCTTAAAGTTATACTCTCTCCAAAGTTACTTTTCTTGTATTTGACTATGGTTTGATATAGCTTTTTTCTTTTCTAAAAATTTTATTTTGGGGGCACCTGGGTGGCTCAGTGGGTTAAAGCCTCTGCCTCCAGTTCAGGTCATGACCCCAGGGTCCTGGGATTGAGCCCAGAATTGGGCTCTCTGCTCCGTGGGGACCCTGCTTCCTGCCTCTCTGTCTCTGCCTGCCTTCTGTCTGCCTCTCTGCATACTTGTGATCTGTCAAATAAATAAGTAAAATCTTAAAAAAAAAAAAAAAAAAAAAAAAGAAAGAAAGAAAGAAAAAAATTGAAAAATCACAATTAATTAAGCTTCAGTGTTTAAAACCTCAGTGTTTTCTCTCCAAGATTAAACATGTGATTTCATGTCTCTCTGTCTTTGGTGTTAATTTTCGGCTCTCCAGTACCAGTTACAGTTGAATGGTTTGGGCTTTTTTTTTTAATATTTTATTTATTTATTTGGCAGAGAGAGATCACAAGTAGGCAGAGAGGCAGGCAGAGAGAGAGAGGGGGAAGCAGGCTCCCCACTGAGCAGAGAGCCCTATGCAGGGCTTGATCCCAGTCCCCTGAGGCTTAACTCATTGAGACACCCAGGTGCCCCTGTGGTTTTCAATTTTCAAAAATATTTTGTGGTTGTTGAAAGAAGAAACATTTTTCTTAAATGAGAATGTTGGGATTATGGCCTTTTGCATAAAATTTTGAGAGTTCTCTAATATTTTACAATACAGATTCTTCAGCTCAAAAATCATGTTACTTAAAGCAGTTTGTTTCTAAATGATTTATGTACTTTAGCTACTAAGGATGATTTATTTAAAACATGTCATATTTGCTTACAGTGAAGAAAATTTAAAATCCATTGTACCTGTTACCAAACTCAAAAGTAAAGCACCTCATTGGACAAACCGAATACTTCATGAATACAAGGTAAGCTTTTAATACAAATAAGGATACTTTATATCCTAGTTGAAAATTTGTAAATTAAATTGTTTGAAATTGTTTAATATGTTTTAAACATAATTACATTAAATTTACTGTCCTGAAATTAAAAATAGACCTTCTAGTTCACACAAAACTGATAGCATGATATTTTTATTTTTAATAATGTGGAATCTTTTACAGGATACATTCTGTATGTTGGCTTCTGTGGTAAGGACTAGAGATTAAACACAGGCACATATACACACCCATGAAATTATACACTATCCCTTTCGAAGGGGCACTTAAAAACTAATAGAATAGAGAAACAATATTTTTAGATTTTGATCTTTCCTTTTTTAAAGATTAACGTCTCAAAAAAAATTTCTCTTGGGCTAGTGTCACACAATTGTATTTTTCTCTGGGGGTGGCCATGATTTTACAAACTGCTTAGTTGATCTCTTTGGATTATCAAAGGTATATTCTCTGTTCACATCTCTTTTATTTTACTTTGTTTTTAGAATCTTAGTACAAGTGAGGGTGTCAGTAAAGAAATGCATCACCTTCAGCGCATGTTCTTACAGAATTGTTGGGAAATTCCTACATATGGAGCAGCTTTTTTCACAGGACAGATATTTACAAAGGCAAGCCCCAGCAATCATAAAGTCATCCCTGTGTATGTAGGAGTGAATATAAAAGGACTTCATCTCCTCAACATGGAAACTAAGGTAGATTTACAGCTGTTTTTAACCAGTTACATTTTATAATGTCAAAAAAATGGTACCAGTCTGTATGAACAATCTAGAAATGATGATTATATAATACTATTCATTGCAATTTCATTTGTAATAGCAAAGGATGAGGGTTGAAAAGTAAATAATTGTCAGTAAGGGGTTAATTATATTATTAACATTAATTACATTTATATGAATTATAGTACATTCTATGTTGAAATACTGTGCACCCATATAAAAGAATGAAGAATGTATAGAATGATTTCCAAGATATATTTAGTGAAAAAGCACAGTGGTGAACCATATGTAATAGGCTACTATTTGTGTAAAAATGGGGGAAGTGAAGACTATATTTACATAAATACATATTGCTTGTGTATGATTAGAAAGTCATAAAGCCTTTAGAGAAGGCAATGAGGTAACTGAGAACAAGAGTAGGAGGGAGACTTTTTACTATGTACCGTTTTGCAACTTAAAAATTTTAACTGTGATTATATTACCTATTTTAAAAATTCAGTTAAGTTTAAATGAAAACAATACAGATTAAAAAAAGAAAAATAGACTATCTGATACAAGGGATTCACTTTGAAAATTAGAATTTGTTGTAAAAGCCTGGGAAACAGGCAAGATGAAGTGTGGAAGGGACTATTATTAGATCACTTCAGAGCTTTTCCATAAGAGGCTTATTACTGTATTATACTCCTTTTTTTAATCAGAGTCATTATAATGTGAAATTTGGGATTATTTTTAGCATATTTAATGCATTTATCAGGATGAACAGCTTTCTAGTTTATAATAAGAAGCTAAGAAAAATCATTAATTTTATTCATTCAGATTTGCCTATAAATAGATCAGTTGAGGTAATAAACAGCTTGTCAAAAAAGACATTTTGAATTAGGAAATTTTATCATAAACCTAATTTTTATTTTCATAATCTTTTATTATGTAATCACATAACTTCTAAAAGTAGTTTAGTCATTTTCTGATAACTCCAGATCATCCTTATGGACAGTTGCCATTTTATCAGGCTGTTAGATATGCCTGTGAATGGAGATAGAGAATATGTAGGGACATAGTGTTGAATAGGGACTGACTTCAGATGTTTATCTGGAACTGGATTTTTTTGAAGTCTCTGATGTCAGCTTGCTTTTGGGTCATTTGCTCATTATCATTTTCTATTTAAGCTACTTTTTCAGACAAAATAGGTTGCTTCATATTAGTTTGCAACCATTTTTCTATTTCTTTTGTACTAAATTTGTTAAAGGAAATTAAAGGAGAAATTTCCCTTACCATTTCAAGAAGTTTTTCCTCTGCTATTTCAGAGCATTTTATACAACATTTATAAATCCTTTATTATACTAAATGGTGATGCTCTGGGTATGACACTAAGACTCTTCTGTAAGCTATAGTGTATGTTTGATATTTGGTAGCATTTCAAATTTAGGCAACAATAAAACATTTTATTTAGTCCCCATATGATGGGTCAGCATTATAACATTTCATGTTATGAATAATATTCTGGCCCAGGAATGAGTGGATTGCAGTAGCAGGCAGAGGATGATAATATTATTAGTTAACAGTCTGCTTTTTTGGAAAGGATAAGATGTTTGATTTCTAGGAATTAAATAAAAATACTGTCCTTGGGGGCGCCTGGGTGGCTCAGTGGTTGGGCCGCTGCCTTCGGCTCAGGTCATGATCTCAGGGACCTGAGATCGAGCCCCACATGGGGCTCTCTGCTCAGCAGGGAGCCTGCTTCCTCCTCTTTCTCTGCCTGCCTCTCTGCCTGCTTGTGATCTCTCTCTGTCAAATAAATAAATAAAATCTTTAAAAAAAAAAAAATACTGTCCTTGGGTATAAGAAGGTGATTAAACCAAAGGGTAACAATATTTTCTGTCATCTAACCATTACCTTGTGCTCCTTAAACCACTGATAAATTTATAGCACTGATGAAAGCTCTAAGTTATTATATTTTATAATCATCAAAGGTGGGAACAGCTTGTCCTTGGTTGTCTTACAGTCATCAAGATATGCTGGGGTGAATTTGACAAGCTTACTTTAAGAAATTAAACATCTTCACTTGCAAATATACCCTTATTTACATTTAAAACTCTACTTGGGATATAATAGCTTCAGAGATTAAATCTCATGAAAAGCTATAGATAGAATACAGCTGTGTTTTTTATATCAATTCTATCTTCTGTGTCTTGTTTCTCTTTGAAATAATGAGAGTTTTCCCTTAGAAAGTATAGGCTAGCCAATTTCATATGCTTAGCAGAGATTTTTCTGTTATACTTACTTAAAATGTAGACGCTATTGAATGTATAATAGACTGTGTTGTAGGTCAGTGTTTTACTATAATGAATGCATTGCTACTTCATCACTGAACTGTACTTGTTAATGTATCTTTAACCATAATAGTTCTACTGCCACACCCAGGCAGTAGATATACCCTTTGCTGATATCAATTTATGTTGGCCATAATGCCCTTCTCAAGTACAACTGGTTATTTAAATATCCACATAATGCCATCTTCATGATCACTTGTCAACAGCACTTTTTCTCCTGTCTGATGGCTGGCTATGTATTACTTCTGACTTCTGTGGTTCACCCCCACCCCTTTTTTGGGAAAAAAAAAAAAAAAAAGAGAGAGAGAGAGAGAGATTGATTTTATTTTTAAGTAATCTACACCCAACATGGGGCTTAAACTCAAAATCTGGAGATCAGGAGTTGGCACCCCTGTGGTTTTCCCTTTTCTGCTCTCAACTGTTTTTACCATTTCTCTTGTGGTTTTTTATTTCCCTCACTAAACAAGTTGCCTCTTTGTAAGTTTTACCTTCTAGAGAGAACGCCTTTTTCCTTCTGGATTAGACTGATCTCCCAAAATTACCATATGGACTGGGACATTCCAGCTTCATTGAGCTGTTTTCATTATTACGGGTTTCTTAAAAATTCCTTCCTTCATGCATTCTGTTCTTTACAAACAAAACCTTTACTTCAAATTTAGAACCTCAGTACTTCTGTTAGTAATTTGGCCTCCATATAATTGAGGACTTGTACCACAGGTTTTTTTTGTTTTTTTTTTTTCTGTATATTAAATTGTTTTGAGGCCATACTACTGGAACATTTTCTGCATCTTGATTGAACAAATTTCAAGCAACTGATCCGAAAGATAGATAGATCCAAAATTCGAGTATTATATCTCGAATCAGTATTTCATTGTGTATATTGGTAAATAGATATTTTAGCATATCCTATCTACAAAGCTATATCTTACAATATAAATGTAATTTGCTAATTGTAAAGACGATGTTACTCCCATTATATATAATGTACACTCATGAAAATTAATTGTACTGTTTCATTTAAGAACATCACTTTAAAAATGCCCTAAACCTATCTTTTTCACGTAACTTCAACTCTTTTTCTTTTTAAGTGATTTTTTTTTTTGAAGATTTTATTTATTTGACAGAGATCACAAGTAGGCAGAGCAGCAGGCAGAGAGAGACAGGGGGAAGCAGGCTCCCTGCTGAGCAGAGAGCCCAATATGGGGCTCAAGCCCAGGATCCTGGGATCACGACCCGAGCCAAAGGCAGAGGTTTTAACCCACTGAGCCACTTCAGTTTTTATAATCAATACGTGAAGAACTGCTAGTCATAGAATGCAGATGTTTTTAAACGTGTATTATAAAGGTTGCACAAACACTTTCTTTGTACATGTGTGCATATAAAGGATATATTTTCAGGGCAGGAAAATGAAAGTTACTGCTAGGAGAGACATTTTAAAATAATCAAAAAGATACAATTGAATGCCTGTTTTAAATATAGCTTTTCATTAGGAAAATGTAGGAATAGGTTATTCTAATATTTGCTTTAAATGATTTGATGAATTTTTGAAGGGTATATTATTAATTTTTACAATTATGCTCATTTTTACAATAGATATATCACTGTACTTAATTTTAGTGAGATGGAATTGCCTAAGTCAGCATGTTACCTCATCATGTAAATTTCAGATCTGAAAGTACCAAGTACATATTCAGAAGATACTGCATAAAGTAAAGGGAATGTTTTTAGTATGCAGAAAGTAAAAACCTATTTAATTTTCCTGAAAGTCACTGAGAGATTGGGAATCTTTTTTTCTCAGCTTTACTGAAACATAATTGACATATAACATTGTGTATGTTTAAGGTATACAGTGGGTTGATTTGGTATGCTTATATATTACAAAATGATTATTACCATAGCATTAGCAAATACTTCCATCATGTTACATATCACAATTACCATCTCTTTTTTGTGATGAGAACATTTAAGATCTCCTCTCTCAGTAACTTGAAATAGATATTACAGTATTGTTAACTATAGTCACTATGCTGTACAT
Source organism: Mustela nivalis (assembly GCF_964662115.1). Taxonomy (NCBI): domain Eukaryota; kingdom Metazoa; phylum Chordata; class Mammalia; order Carnivora; family Mustelidae; genus Mustela; species Mustela nivalis. The sequence goes on from NC_139031.1 coordinate 69,163,543, forward strand.
TAGATTCCCCAGAACTTACTCCTCTTATACCTGCAAGTTTATACTCCATGGCCAACATTTCCTCATTTCACCCATCCCCCAGCCCTTGGTAGCCACCATTCCATTTGTTTCTGTGACTTCAGCTTCTTTAGACTCTGAATTAAGTGGTATCCTGTAATATTAGTCTTATTCTGACTTATTTCACTTAGCATAATGACTTCGAGGTCTATTCATGTTGTGGAAAATGGAAGTACTATCTTCTTTCTCATGGCTGAATGATATTCCAGAGACTCTGTGTGTGTGTGTGTGTGTGTGTGTGTGTGTGTGTGTGTGTGTACACATACCACAGAACAGGCATCTTTAAAATATTTTGTCAGTCTAATACAAACAATTTATCATTACTCGAGGTAGTCTCCTGAGCATCTACCATCTATGTGGCTCTGTACTTTAGGTTCTGTGAGGTTAATATGGGTACCTCATAGATTTTATTCTGACATTCAAAACCATTATGTTTAGACAGGACTAGGTCAAATAGGGCACTGTAGATAGTAAGAGAGGTATTGTTTTTAATATATATTTCAATAAAACAGTTTCTAATTATGTTGCAGGCTTTACTCATCAGTCTTAAGTATGGTTGTTTTATGTGGCAGTTGGGGGATGCTGATACATGTTTTCAGATCCATAGTATGGAAAATAAAATGAGCTTTATAGTACACACAAAACAGGTGAGTACTTATCAATTACTTTGGACTTCTTATGAACTGCTGTATTAGTGATGTGATAAGCACTGGGTGTTATACACAACTGATGAATCATTTAACATTACATCAAAAACAAATGATGTATTATATGTTAGCTAATTAAATTAAAAAGAAAAGGAAAAAAGATTTTAAAGTGACAATCCATTTTGCTTCAAGGAAAACCTTTGATAACTTATGAAATGAAGATATTTAAGACCAAGAGAAAAAAACGTAGGCCTTGCCTAAGCAAATAACCTGAAACTTATCTGAGTAAGTTTTATAATAGTGAATATTTCAGTTTTATAATAGTGAAAATCTTTTTCTGCCATTTCCTTTAATTCTGGTCAGTATTCCCTATTTTTTTTTATCAAGATATTAGGTGCTCCTTAACTCTCTTGAAAGCCTAAGTACTCCTATTCTTGACAAGCTGCCTTCTACCAAGAAGGTTCCTTTTCATATATATAGGGAACTGTCCACTGCCATACGTGTTTGATATTTACTGTCACCATATATTTTACTTTGTAGGCTGGCCTTGTGGTAAAACTATTAATGAAGCTAAATGGACAGTTAATGCCGACTGAAAGAAATTCATGAGTGGAAAGCCGCTGATACTTAAGCCACCACATTTTGTAAAGCAGTTTTTTTTTCCATGAAAGATTTCTTAAACTATTACTTGTTTAAGTCTCTTGTAATATATATGTATACTATTACATTGTACAGAATCTGTACTTCTGTTTGGTGTGTAATATACCAGTTAGTTTTATATAATATCATAAGCTATTCTAACTTTTGAGAGAAACATGCAAAAAAGTGTAGATTGATCATCTGTATATTAATGGACGAAACAGTAAGCTTTATAAAAAGTTATTTTTGGTAAATGGTAAAGAATTTGAAGTGGAATGTAATGAAATTAAAATAGGTTTGGTATAACTTTGTGTGTCATTTCAAAATATACTGAAAGTCAACAAAGTTGAATAAATATATTTTCTACTTAAACTACATAACACTGCTATTCCAAAAATTTTTCTGTAATCCAAGAAAATTTATCAACATGTTTTTAAAAGTCTTAGTTAAAATGTATAACTAGTATAAGTTTGTATTTCTCAAAGTATAGTTCTTGAGCCCCCTGCATCATAATTAACCTGGATGCCTCTTTAAATGAAGATTTCTGGGACTCGTATATATAAGTTTATTCACTCTCCAGAAGCGGCAGTTCTTAGGAATCTTGAATTTGGGTTTTTTTCTATTGAAATAATTCCAGATCTAGTAATGAATTTGAATTAAAGTAAATGACACAAAAGTGCCTGGCACACAAGCATACACATACATAGACACACAGATTAACTGACAATCTCTGGATATAATCTCCATTTATTACATATGTTGTATTTTTATGATTTAGCTTAATGAATCATATTGCCTTTACATTATATGAAGTAGATCACCAAATATCTGTTTCATTTAGGGGGAGTACTGATAGCATAGATGAGGAGCTGACTCATAATCTGAGTCATCTGACTCATCTTGACTAATCTGCTATTTAATAAGCTTAGAAACTAGTCTTTCCAAGCCAACAGTTAAATGAGTACAGAGATACAGTAGTTATATTTGAAGTTGTCCTAAAGACGACAGATAATTTATATATATTGCAATTGACACTTCACATTAATTTCTGTTTATTTCTAATGGTGCTCTTTCTGAGCCTTATTAAAATTATATGTTTAAGTAAATTGAACGAGAAAACCTGATTTTATCTCTAAATCTGTTCTAAGCACTTTTGATTCTGCATAAACAATGCCATGTTTGGTTTCATTCATTCCAGTGGCCTCAACTGAAATACCCTGTTGACTCCCAAACCTAAAATTTCAGCCTCGGATTCTCTTATGAATTCTAGATCTTAATTTCCAATTTCCTGCTATTCTAGCTCTACCTAAATGGTGTACAAAAGGAACTTCTGTTTCTTCATACCTGGAAACAGAATCTGTTCCCTTTGCTTGCTCAATTCTGCCCTTCCACTTGTATTTTCTTTTTGCTTTGTGGCATCATCAAATTGCATCCAGTTGCTTAGCCTAGAAATCTTGGAGGGGTTTTCAGCCTCTCTCTCCTTTCTTATTTAGACATTTCATTTATTGAGTCTTGTCAAATGTCTTGTGAGTGCTTTCCCATTCCCTTTCTCCCCGTTGCACTGCATCCACCCTCGTTCAAGTCCTTATCACTTGTTCCTAAGTTTATTTAACTTCCTCCCTGGCTTCCCCTGGCTGAGGCTCTACACCCTGCCCACATATCTGCAACACTGGTGCCAAGTTCACCTTTCTTACAGATCTGATTATTTCATTGCCCTCTGAAAGCCTTTCATGGTTCCTTACTATATATAGAATTAAATTCCAACTCCTTAGTATTGCATATGGGGACCCCAATTTCATGGTCTCTAACCTTCCTATCCAGATTAATGTGTAACCACTTTTCCCACACTCATCCTTGCTCCAGCCAAGTGTTTCCTAACCCTGGTTCTGAAGTCATGTAGGGAGTTTGACTGTGTAATGACTCAATAAATGTAGGGTGGGGCTCAAGGATTTCTGTTTTGTTTTGCCTTTTTTAAAGATTTATTTATTTATTTGAAAGAGCAAGAGAGCACAAGCAAGGGGAGTGGCAGAGGGATGGGGAGAAGCAGACTGTGCAAGGAGCCTGACGCACACCCTGGGATCATGACCTGAGCCAAAGAAAGACACTTAACTGACTCAGCCACCCAGACACCCCAGGATTTCTGTCTTGAAAGTACCCCATGTAATTCTGATGTACAGCTGGGGTTTAGAACTGCTCTTATAACCAACTTTAGGAGTTAGCTAAATGCTTTTCCCTTCACAGAGGGAGGTGAGGATGCAATCATAGTACTTCAAACAACTCTCTGCTCCATAGAATACAGTGTACCATCCTGGGTTACACAGTATGGCAGCCCTGTAGGGAAGGGAAGACTATTAGAGTAGCTTGGTGTTAAAGGCTTAAAAATATATAGCATTAGAAAGTCAATTTTCAAATATAGTATTGAGGGGAAAAAATCATTTTCTGTCAGAGGATAACAAACCAGAAATAAGCAAGAACAGAGAAATACAAACAAATTTTAATGAATCCCTAGTATTGGTCAGACATTGGGTATGTACTGGAGATAAAAGATACCATTTTCCTTTTCATCATTCTTTCAGTAAATCTGAGTGCTATTTATGTGCCAGGGATCCAGTGGTAAGAAAAACAAAGCTTCTGCCTTTACTTAAACAAAGTTTAATGAGGGAGACAATAAATACTCATGGAAATATATATATTTTAAAGTCCAATAAGTGATGAAAGGGAAGCATAAAGTGGGAAGCTTGATCTAGCTTTAGAGATCAAGAGAGGCGTCCCTGAGCAAGTGATGCCTGAGCTGGTATCTGAGGAGTGAGAAAGGAGGATATAAAGACATTTGAGGGAGAAGGGAAATGGAGTGAGGTGTTTTGAGCCAAAGAATGATCCTGGAGAATTGAAAAAATTTTCTCATTTTTAGATAAAAAGTAAATTCAAACAATTGTTTATCCAAATCACGACAAATGAGTTTCCATTTTAAAAATAAAACCAACAATGAATGCTGGAACACTGAAAAGAAATAAAATGAAAACAAAACAAACCCCAGAACAGCTAACGCTACACATGATAAATGTATTAGAAAAAACTTGCTGAAGAACGTATCTCATAAGATTAAAAGTTGCCAAAATTGACCACTCCCACCAACATCAGACTTGATGGAAATATTTAACAAAGTAAAACTGGCCACAGTTCTTAACCAAATTTAATAGATGAATTGGATCAATAAAATTTAGAATTTAATTTGATCCTGAGGAACTCAATAGCAGAAACTAATTGGAACTACTTAAATATATGCCAAAAATGCTGGCTGATGAATCAATTCCTTGCTTTATAATTTGTACAGAAAAATACTCCCAATGAAAATAATTTCAGTAAAATGAAATGGAAAAAATATAAATTGTTTTTGCTGTGCTATATAGAAAACTGATGAAGGAATTAAGGTAGCTTGAATTTAAGCCAAAAATACTTTCTCAAAAATTCATCTGTGATGGTGTGATTCTCATTTGAAGTTTGTATTCATAAGGTCAGAAGTATTTGGAAAGGCAGAGGTAGGCAGACTGAAAAGGCCCTAAGGCAAAAGAAGGTAAGCCCTGGGAGTTCTTAGATGCAAGCAGCATGCTTGAGGTGAAGGAAATATCTTTCAGACATCATACAGTCTAAGTGAGAAGGGCAATTTTATACATTGTACTACTTTCTATGATAGAAGGAAGCACTGGGGGCACCAAGGTGGTTCAGTCAGTTAAGTTTCCAACTCAGTTTCAACTCAGGCCATGATCTCAGGGTTCTGAAAAGGAGCCCTTCTTGGGCTCCATGCTCAACAAGGAGTCTACTTGAAATTCCTTTCCCTCTGCCTCCCTCCAGCCCTGCTCACTCTGTCTAAAATAAACAAATCTTTAAAAAAAAAAAAAAAGAAAAAGAAGGAAGCACTGGTTGTTCAGGATTTATTGGAAGGACACCAATAACGGATGGGAAATTAGGGACTGACTTACCCGTTAGTTGAATAATGACAATAGCTAGTACTTAAAATGGTGCTTACTATGTGCCTTGGCATTGTTTTAGATATATTAATTCATTTAGCCCTTAAAATAATCACGATGAAGCAAATACTATTATTCCCACTTTACAGATGAAGAAACAGAAAGTTAAGTAGCTTGCCAAAGAGATTACAATTTAAGTGGTGGAGCTGAGATTCCTATCAATGCAGTCTGGCTCCAGAGAATGAATCAGGAACATAACTGTGATTGTAATAAAAATGTAACAAGAGGGGCGCCTGGGTGGCTCAGTGGGTTAGGCCGCTGCCTTCGGTCATGATCTCAGGGTCCTGGGATCGAGTCCTGCATCGGGCTCTCTGCTCAGCAGGGAGCCTGCTTCCCTCTCTCTCTCTGCCTGCCTCTCCATCTACTTGTGATTTCTCTCTGTCAAATAAATAAATAAAATCTTTTTAAAAAAATGTAACAAGATACTTGTTTTCTTATAAAAAGGTTAGAAGTCAAACTTTCTAACGCAGTGTTGTAAATATTTTCATTTTCATACACTATGTTGTTAACTTGTCTAAGGTCAAAAACCAGTACATGGTAGAGTCACAGTTTAAAATCTGGCAGGCTGGCTTCTGTATTCAGACATTTGTCAGGTAAAGGGAAAGCTGGGGAGGCTTTAATAAAAAAAAAAAAAAAAGAGGAGGGACGCCTGGGTGGCTCAGTTGGTTGGACAACTGCTTTCAGCTCAGGTCATGACCCCAGGGTCCCGGGATCAAGTCCCACATCAGGCTCCCAGCTCCACGGGGAGTCTGCTTCTCCCTCTGACCTTCTCCTCGCTCATGCTCTCTCTGTCTCTCTCTCAAATAAATAAATAAAATCTTAAAAAAAAAAAGACATGTTTTAAAGGATTTTGTGTTCTCTGCTAATGAGGAGCCATTGGAGCCTTTGGCACTTGACTAGCTCAGATCTGTATGTTGAAAGATCACCCTGGGCCAGGGCTCAAAGGAATCTGAGCAAGAAAGTGTAAGACGATGGGGAGAAGTGGGTTCATGTTTTTACAAAGCTCACTGACCTTTTAGATATGGGAACTAAGGAAGAGACAGGTATCATAACCCTCTTTCTGTTTTGGGCAACTGGGAATATGGTATATACTGCCCAAGATGAGGAATGGAGGATCATTTGAAGAAATGTATTGAATTCCATTGAGAAATGGGCAAAGGTAGAGCAGCCCCCAAAGTATCTCATTAGGTAAACGGTATCAGTATGCAAAAGAAATAGCTTGGTACATCCTGGATATGTATATTCAATACATTTCATATGGCCAAAAATTAAATATTAAAAAAATATTTACTCTCACTAGAGAAAAACAGACTAGTATTTTCAGTGATAGCACATTTATGGATATCATGAAAGATAACAATGGTGTTTAAAATGCCTTTTAAATGTATACCATATAAAGGAAGGCAAAAGAATGAAGGAATTTAGAGCAACTAACAGGAATGTAAAATGGCTAGCATTTGGCTATATATGGCTCAGATGACTGCAAGATGGCACGACAATTTTGGAAGAGTTTGGTAGTTTTTAATTTTTCTTTTTTTATTAGAGGGATGAACAGAGGGAGAGGGAGAGAATCTTAAGCAGGCTCCATGCCCAGTGTGGAGCTCAACCCCAAAACCCTGAGTTCATGCCCCACAACTCTGAATCAAGATTCTTAACCAACTGAGCCACTCAGATACCCCTGGAAGAATTCGGTAGCTTCTAGGTTAGATAGAAACCTACTGTGGAAGCCAGTTGTACCATCCCTGGGAATTCATCAAAGAAAAAAAAAAAAAACTTACATTCACACAGAAATCTGTATCTCGACTTTTATAGGATATACTTTTTTTTCACAATTCATGCGAAATATAATTATTGATAACTGCCCCAAACTGGACAGCCCATACATCATTTGACAGGTGAGTGAAACAAACTCAGATACATCCATATGAAATACTACTCAACAACAAAAAAGAATATTGGTGAACAATATAGATGAATTTCAAATACATTATGCTAACTAAAAGAAGCCAGACTCAATGGTTTATAAACATTCCATTTAGATGACATTCTGGGAAAGGTAGAACTATAGGATCAGAAAGCAAATAGTGGTTATTAGAGAGTAAGGATGGGAGTGAGTGGATGTGGGAAACTAAAAGGGAAGCATGAGGGAATTTGGGGAAGTAAAAACTATATCTCACGATGCCTGGGTGGCTCAGTTGGTCAAGTGTCTGCTTTCAGCTCAGATCATGAACCCAGTGTCCTGGGATCGAATCTGTAATGGTCTCCTTGCTCAGCAAGGAGCCTGCTTCTCCCTCTGCCTGCCACTCCCCCTGCTTGTTCTCTCTCTCTTGGGCAAATATATAACTAAGATTTATTTAGTTAAAAAAATGTATCTTTACTGTGATTGACAAATACTCAGTGTCTTTGTCAAATACCATGAAATTGTACATCAAAGAAGGAAATTTTATTATATGTAAATTTTAAAAGCATATTTAAGAAAAGATAACTTGCTCTACAAGTGTTCACAATTTACCAAAAATATATAAAAATTTCATAGAAATTTAAGTCAGTACCCAAATTCCAAGAGGGAGTGGTCAAAGGTTAACAGAGAGTCTATGTTCAGAAATGCAGACAACTTTAAAATATGGGGAGGTATACAAAGATACAAATTGGGGTGCAGGGTACCCCAATGTTTATAGCAGCAATGTCCACAATAGCCAAACTGTGGAAAGAGCCCAGATGTCCATTGACAGATGAATGGATAAAGAATACAAACACACAATGGAATACTACTCAGCCATCAAAAAAAGAAATACTGCCATTTGTAATGATGTGATTGGAACTAAAGAGTGTTACACTAAGCGAAATAAGTCAGTCAGAGAAAGACAATTGTCATATGATTTAACTCACATGTAGAATTTAAGAAACAAAACAGAGGAGCATAGGGTAAGGAAGGGAAAAATAAAAGAAGATGAAATCGGAGAGACAGACAAACCATAAGAGACTCTTAACCACAGGAAATAAACAGGGTTGCTGGAAGGGAGAGGGGTCAGGGGATGGGGATGGGGTAATTAGATGATGGACATTAAGGAGCAATTGTGATGTAATAAACACTGGGTATCGTATGCAACTTATAAATCACTGAACTCCACTTCTGAAACTAATTAATATACTGTATGTTAATTAATTGAATTTAAATAAAATTTTAAAAAATAAAAAATATGGGGAAATATAAAATTTTGCTTACAAAATCCAAGCCCTTATTTTTTTTAAAGATTTTATTTATTTATTTGACAGACAGAGATCACAAGTAGGCAGAGGCAGGCAGAGAGAGAAGAGGAGGAAGCAGGCTCCCTGCTGAGCTGAGAGCCCGACGTGGGGCTCGATCCCAAGACCCTGGGATCATGACCTGAGCCGAAAGCAGAGGCTTTAACCCACTGAGCCACCCAGGCACCCCAAATCCAAGCCCTTATTAAGTTAGTTTAAATTATATGAAATAAAACTCAACTAATTATATTAATAAAAATGAATGTTGGCACAAAACTGAGAGAACATATGAGAATAATTTTGGTTGCAACTGAAAATTGATTTAATCTTTTGGTAAAACAGTCTAGAAAATACGTATTCCCTTTGAACTGATGATCCCACACTGAGGACAGAAAGGATGAGCCTGCTGCCCCCACTTTCTCATCTGCAGTGCTTTGCTGGCAGTGGACTACATGTACAGGGTGAAAAATAATAGCTTTCTAACATTACTGTAAAAATGGAACAAAATTGTACATTTAAAAATAATCCACATCCATGGGCACCTGGGTAGCTCAGTTGTTTAAGCATCTGCCTTCAGCTCAGGTTGTGATCCCAGAGTTCTGGGATCGAGCCCCATATTTGGGGGTACAGGGAGCCTGCTTCTCTCCCTGCCCCTCACCCTGCTCATGCTCGCTCTCTCTCACTCTGTCTCAAATAAATAAAATCTTAAAAAAAAAAAAAGGACTTTTAAAAGAAGTCTCCCTCAGAGCATACTAAATGCTGTAGTTATTACAGAATCATGTAATTATATCATCAACTCAATTATATGAGCAAATAACACAAGTACAAACCCACACCAGTAATTAGCAAATCATTTGTTGACTTTTGAATGTGCCATGTGATGTTTTAATAACATTCCTTCCCAGTTACATTTTATAGGTGCTGATAATACTTTTTGTCTGTATTTATTGAATATATACCAGTATATATACAGTATATATACAGTATATGTACAGTGAAAGGCAAAGAATCTAAAATAAGTCATCTGCAGACAAAAATAGATAAGCAATTTTCACTTAAATTGAATGTGCCCTATTTTTCCTTTCTAGATTGTCTACTTGCAACTAATATTGGAATAGTTTTATACACATAACCCTAGGAGGAAAAAAAGCCAGTTTGGGTTTTTAATTTATTTCAACCATTTCACTCACAAGTAACTAACTTGGTTAGTTAAAAGTGGGATTTTAGGGCGCCTGGGTGGCTCAGTGGGTTAAGCTGCTGCCTTCGTCTCAGGTCATGATCTCAGGGTCCTGGGATCGAGTCCCGCATCGGGCTCTCTGCTCAGCAGGGAGCCTGCTTCCTCCTCTCTCTCTCTGCCTGCCTCTGTGCCTACTTGTGATCTCTCTCTGTCAAATAAATAAATAAAATCTTTAAAAAAAAAAAGTGGGATTTTAGGGGCGCCTGGGTGGTTCAGTTGGTTAAATTGCCTTGCGCTCAGGTCATGATCTTCAGGGCCCTGGATCAAGCTGCATGGCAGATTCCCTGCTCAGTGCCCCTCCCCCTGCTCTTGCGCTCTTGCTGGCACTCTCTCTCATAAATAAATAAAACCTTAAAGATAAAGAATCCTCTTTTTTTTAAAAAAATGGATTTTAATTAACTTTATCTGAACTTTGGCTTACTTAATATTTGCTACTTTAAAACAGCTGTGCACACACCACATATTATGTTGCAACAGTATAAAAAGTAGGGCTTTACTAAGTTAATAAGTTCCCATCTTTCTTGATCATAATCAATCATTGAAATGAATGGTAAAATATATCATTTACACTTACAATTCCAAGACAGATTCGATAAATGCTATGATGAGGGCATGACAAAGTGTTTTTCAAACTTATTTCCCAGGTATGAATAAACTTTGAGACAGTTCTTAGGTAAAGATAAAGATAATCCAATTTGCTTTTTTTTTTTTTTTAAGATTTTTTATTTTATTTATTTGTCAGAGAGACAGCGAGCGAGAGCGAGCACAGGCAGACAGAGAGGCAGGCAGAGTCAGAGGGAGAAGCAGGCTCCCTGCGGAGCAAGGAGCCCGATGTGGGACTCGATCCCAGGACGCCGGGATCATGACCTGAGCCGAAGGCAGCTGCTTAACCAACTGAGCCACCCAGGCGTCCCATCCAATTTGCTTTTTAATGTGGAGTTTAAATCACAAGTCAGAAACTTTGTAAACTCCCTATTAAAAAACAAACAAAAAAAGATAAGAAAACCACCTGCATTCCAAAGACCAAAGGTAATATAAATTGCTATATTAAAATTAAGAAACTTTTCATTTCTACCTTATGCTGAATAAAGATAGTAAGTATACTAAACAGCAGCTTTTTTTTTTTTAAGATTTTATTTATTTATTTGACAGAGAGAGATCACAAGTAGGCAGAGAGGCAGGCAGAGAGAAGGAAAGGAAGCAGGCTCCCTGCTGGGCAGAGAGCCCGATGTGGGGCTTGATCCCAGAACCCTGAGACTGTGACCTGAGCTGAAGGCAGAGGCTTTAACCCACTGAGCCACCCAGGCGCCCCTAAACAGCAGCTTTTAATGCCTTAAGAAAACAACAAAAAGTATGGACTTCTGGAACATCAGCAAATAATACATATTTCCAACAGTATAGTAGTGGTATAAAAACAGACATATATGTTAGTGGAATAGAATAGAGAGCCCAGAAATAAACTCACACATATTTGGCCAACCAATTTACAACAGAGAAGCCAATCATATACAATGGGAAAAGGACAGTCTCTTCAATAAATGGTGCGGAGGAAACTGGACCATTGTCTTACACTATGCACAGAAATTTAACACAGGGGTGCCTGGGTGGCTCAGTCGGTTAAGTATGTGACTGTTTGTTTTTTTTTTTAATAAAGATTTTATTTGTTTGACAGAGATCACAAGTAGGCAGAGAGGCAGGCAGAGGCAGGGGGAAAGGAGGCTCCCTACTGAGCAGAGTGCCTGATACAGAGCTTGATCCCAGGACCCCAGGATCACGACCTGAGCCGAAGGCAGAGGCTTTAACCCACTGAGCCACCCAGGCACCCTAAGTGTCTGACTCTTGATCTCAGCTCAGGTCTTGATCTCAGGGTTGTGAGTTCAAGCTCTGATTGGGCTCTACACTGGGCATGGAGCCTACTTTAAAAAAATTAACAAAGTGGATTAAAAACTTGAACATAAGACCTGAACTGATAAAACTCTAAATAAAAAACATAGGGGGCAAGCTCCTTGCCATTGGCTTTGGGTGGCTTTTTGGATTTGACACCAAAACCAAAGGCAGCAAAAACCAAAAATAAACATGCAATTGTATCAAACTAAAAACTGCACAGCAAAGGAAACCATAAACAAAATGTACAGGCAACCCATGGAACAGAAGAAAATATTTGCAAGTTATATATCTGAAAAGGGGTTAATACCCCAAGTATATAAAGGACTCATACAATTCAATAGCAAAAAAAAAAAAAAAAAATTTTTGATTTAAAAATGGGCGGAGGATCTGAATAGATATTTTTCCAAAAACATACAAATGGCTAACAGGCACATGAAAAGGTGCTCAATATCATTAATCATCAGGGAAATGCAAATCAAAACCATAATAGATCTCACACCACACCTGTTAGAATGGCTAGTGTCAAAAAGAAAAGAAATTACAAGTGTTGGCAAATGTATGGAGAAAAGAGAACCCTCGTGCACTACTGGTAGAAATGTAAACTGGTGCAGCCACTATGGAAAACAGAATAGATGTTCCTCAAAAAATTACAAATAGGACTACCATATGATCCAGCAATTCCACTTCTGGGTATTTATCCAAAAGAAATAAAAACATTAATTTAAAAAAAAAAAGACACGTATCCCCATATTCACTGCAGCATTATTTACAATAGCCAAGACACAGCAACAACCGAAGTGGCCATGAATGGATGAATGGACAAAAAAAAAAAAGGTACCATATTTTTACAATGGAATAGTATTCAGCCATGAAAAAGAAATCTTGCCATTTGCTACAATATGGATGAACCTCGAGGGCATTATGCTAAGTGAAGTAAATCAGACAGAGAAACAAAAATACCATATGCTCTCCCTTACATGTGGAATCTAAAAAACAACAACAAAAACAAGCTCATAGATAGGGAGAATAGATTGGTGGTCGTGAGAGGCAGGGGGCGAGGGGTGGGTGAAATGGGGGAAGACAGTCTAAAAGGTACAGACTTCCAGTTATAAATAAGTCATGGGAATATAATGTACAGCATGGTGACTATAGTTAATAATACTATTGCATATTTGAAATTTGCTAAAAGATCTTAAAAGTTCTCTTCACAGGAAGAAGATTTTTGTAACTATGGTGATGGATTTTAACTAGACTTAGTATGTTAATCATTTGCAACATATGGAAATATCAAATCATTATTTTTGTACACCAGAAACTAATGTTATATATCAATTATATCTCAGTTTACAAAAAAAGACAAAACACAGATTTCTGCAACACCAGCAAATTACATGTATTTTCAGTAAGTTGCAAAGTTCATAACCAGGCAGATGATATCTTGCAAATTCAATCCACAGAATGGGATATGAAAAGGCTACACATGTAGAATTACAGAAAAGGGACTCTCATTGCTTTTCATAAATTCTGAGAAGTTAATTGCATTCATTATTCAACTTTATTTACTTATTTATTTATTTTATTTATTTTGGTGCAAATGGTGATTTTATTAAAACACAGAAACAGGGCAGAAAGAGCTGCTGCCCGTTATTCAACTTTAAATTTCAAAATATAATTTGGTGGTAATGCGAGGGTTTGGGAGGTCCATATACTAAAACAATTTGATAACAGTTGCAGGCTATGGAAAAGGGCTGGAGAACATGGTGGGCCAACCACCCTGATAACCAAAAGGTCTGTGAGTCCTCACCAAGTTCAAGTGGCCTACTCTGTAGACAAGGTCCTCTGCAGATGAAAGGGGAGCCTTTCACATGAATCTATGGATAATATGTTTGGAGGTTTTCTGTTAATTTAGTTCTCTGAGAATATTTTAAACATCACCTTCTAACAGGATGCAATAGTGTTCATCAAAAGATATGAATGAATTCAGGTAGAATTTTTAGAATGTATTTTTTCAATCATGGTAAAACACATTTTTTCAATTTTATTATATCTTAGGTATTTGTATTAGTAAATCAAGCAAGATCACTTTTAAGTTTTCCATTTCTTTTTTCTAAAAGCTCTGTACCAATAGTGAATCTTGGAACACTACATCAAAAACTAATGACATGAGGCACCTGGGTGGCTCAGTGGGTTAAAGCTCAGGTCAGGATCCCAGAGTCCTGGGATCAAGGCCCACCCCCACCCCCACTGGGCTTTCTGCTCAGCATGGAGCCTGCTTTCCCCTTTGCCTGCCTCTCTGCCTACTTGTGATCTCTGTCTGTCAAATAAATAAATAAAATATAAAAATAAAACAAAACACAAAAAAACAACAAATGACATACTGTATGGTGACTAACATAACATCATAAAAATTAATAATAAAAAATAAAACCCTATATTTGGTTTTCAATTACCTGTTTGTTTGTTTTTCTGATAAATGCCACGTTTTTTGCTATATTAGGCTAGGGCTAAACAGTCTTGGAACTTCAGTTTGTCCTGTTTAGATGATGGGAGAAGGCAAGTCACAGCAATCTCAGGAGCTTTTCCAAAGCATAGCCACCTCTCCTGTCCCTAGACTCATTTACCAGTTTTCTTCCTGGTAACTGCAAAGGCAGACACGCCTCCAAATCTCCAAAGCCTCGGTATCTGGGCGTCCCCTCCCGGAGCGATGAGCAGACTCATTTTCCCGGGTCCCAGGCAGCTTGCCTGCAGTCACTGACCAGTGGGTTGGGGGCCCAGCAGGAGCTGAAGAATGGCCCCCGTCGGAAATGAGACGTAAAAGTTCGGGCTCTATGAGGCGGTTTGGTCGGACAGCGACAAAATGTGTCCTCCAGGTCATTAGATGCCATTTCCACCATGCCTCTAACAGCCTGCTGTTAGCCCCGCAGGCAAGAAAACAAAGATCCGTAGGATCCTGCACATAGTCTGCCCCATAGGTGGTCACCGACACCCGTTCTGCCTGGGAAGCTGAATGGAGGCCCCCAACCTACTCGCAGGTGTCCTAGTGTGACCCGGGCCAGCTCACAAACGCGCAGGGGCGCGGCCAGTCCGAGGCGCTCGGCCACTGTCGCCCGACACAGGATCGGGGGTCAGTGCGGGGCGGAAGGCTGCCGCTATCTCCTGAGTTGCTGAATGCTCCCCTGCGCGCGTCCCCGCACTGCCGGCCACCCGAGTCACTGCCACTGCGAAAGGCTCCAGGTGAAGCGAAGCGCTGTTTACTTGGGCCACCCGACAAGCCAAAGCCAGGTTTTCTTTTCCCATCTCCCCCCCCAGTATCTACAGCGCTTTACGTCCTCCTCTTCATACCCCCGCGATACCCACCTCTGGCGTGTGTGCACGCTCTCCTGCGTTGCTTTAGCCTCCGTTGAGTAGCTTTTATTCCACACTCCGGGAAGCAATTTGATACTGCAGGACATAACAACGTCTTGGGGTTAACACCTATGTCTTTCAAATATGTAACAAATTACAGAGGGCTGTTCAACTTAATATTTATAAAAACAGAGTTGGGATCTGCTTTTGCCTATTAGATTGGCAATATTTACTTTTAAATGAATCTCTCAGTGATGGTGAGGAGGGGGAAAAATACTTTCTCCTATACATTTTCGAATGTTATTTATCAGCCTTTAAAATGTTCACATGATAATGATCATATAAATGATAACAGACTTCAACAGAATATTTTGCAGGCATAAATGGTAAGCTTTTCAAATATTTCGTTTCAAATCATGGTATGTTAACTACAATGTATATATTGTGACGCTGGATATGTTCAATAAGGTAGTCACTAGACACATTTAGCTATTAAGCATCTGAAGTATGGCTAGTGTGACTGAGAGGCTAAACTGTAATTTTATTTAATCTAAATTGAAATGGCCACATATGGCTACTGTTATCATATTAGACAATGATACTGCATAGTAAGACCTCAATTTTGTAAAAAAAAAAAAAAAAAAGTAATATGATATTTATCACTGGTTATCTCTAAGAAGTGGTTATAAGGGACATCACAGTTGCTTCTCCAACATCTGTTCTTCCTTTGGGTTTGGGTTGCTCTCTCAGATGTGTATATATAAATACATAAATGCATATATGTGATATTTGGGGTGAGCCATGTAGTACCATCTAAAATAGTATTACTCTGACGTCTAGCCACAGTCACTTGTTCAAAGTTGGACACCTGACCTAACTCAGGCCAACATAATAGGAGAGCTCATCTCTGACTCTGTTTCTCCTCTATTACCAGTCCCAACTGGATGCAGCACTCGCAATCTGTAGTACCCAGACATGGAGACCAGAGCAGCCCTTGTTTAGTAAGATTTTCATCTTACACTCTTGTTACACAAGAGTGTGAATGTACCTAATGCTACTAACTATACATTTGAATAATTAAAGTGATAAATTTTACATATATTTTACCACAAAAAAAAAAATAAGTACACTTTTACCAAACACCTGGGGAACAACACTACTATGAACTGTCATAGACCAGCAAGATCACACAATTCCATGTATGCCATGCTTACTAAAGAAAGCTCAAGGGCTAAAGCCACCCGAAAAAGCAAAAAAAAAAAAAAAAAACCAAAAAACAAAAACAAAAACAAAAAAAACCCCACAAAAACCAAAAGCACAATCTGGGCTGTTACAAAATGCTGAGGTTAAAACTCTACAGCCAGGGGCGCCTGGGTGGCTTAGTGGGTTTCAGCCTCTGTCTTTGGCTCAGGTCATGATCCCAGGGTCCTAGGATCGAGCCCCCAATGGGGCTCTCTGCTCAGCAGGGAGCCTGCACCCCCTCCTCTCTCTGCCTGCCTCTCTGCCTATTTGTGATCTCTGTCAAAAAAATAAATAAAATCTTAAAAAAAAAAAAAAAGCCAACTCTACAGCCATAAACCATGAACCCTTACCACCCTAGAGACTTAATTTCTCCAGTTGTATTTATTTTTCAACGTATTCAGCCAAGTCACCACCAGATATTGTCATCTGAGGAGCAAAGAATAACACTGCTTCTTCTCCTCCCAAGTTCCTTATCATTAAATAGAATCAAGCAGATGGGGGTCAAAATATCACATGTATTACTGATTAAACAGTTTAGAGAAAGTGGCTTTGGTCTGTAGCTAAGTGGACTTGCAATAGTTCCCTCTTGAATTCAATGTAATTACCTCATCAAACAGATGGACAACCTTGGCTCCCCAAACACACAGTCAACCCTCTTATTCTATGGAAGACAACTCATTAAAACACAAATCTGGCAGGCAGAAAGACCTAGAGGGAACCAGAAGGAGAGGAGCTTATCAGTTATTCAAGTCTTCTCAGTAGATGAGATACTGTTGAGATAGAGCTCAAGGCCAAGGGCATTGCTTGGATAGTTTCCTCTATATAGAAACATGAAGCCAGGAGAAAGTAGTTACTTCACTACACGTTTTGAAAAGAAAAAGAAAACTTGGACAAACCAGCAACCATCAAATCTAATGAGTAAGAGATCAAAAAGAAAATTTTACAGAACCTTTAGGGAACAGATTATCCCTGTAACATATAAAAGACATCAACAAACACATAATTAGGGTAAGTTACCCAGCTCAATTTATGAGGCTAACCTTGACCACAAAACTGGATAAGAACATTACAGAAAAGGAAATTATCAACAAAATTACTAATAACACAGGTATTAAAATTATTAATAAATGTTACATTTATTGATTATATTGTATATTATACTGATTATTAAAAAGCAATATATCATGACCAAGTTTGACTTATCCTCAAATGCCAGATGTTGAATAAAGAAAATCTATTAATGTAATATACCACATTAGCAGATATTAAAAAACTAAGACAAAGATAGCTATCATTCCTTCTATTCCACATTATACTTACTGAAGTGTTTAACAAATGCAGTAGGACAATAAATGAGTCAGAGAATTGGGTAAGAGGAAGGAAATACTGCCAATATTTGTAATACTGTCTCTATAGAAAATCTAGTAGAATGTAAGAAGTTATTAGAACTCATATGAAAGTCCAGTCATATTTCTGGAGACAAGATCAACATACAAAAACAAATGGTGTTCCTATATGTGAAATTTTTTTAAAAAGATTTTATTTATTTATTTATTTGTCAGAGAGAGTGATCACAGGTAGGCAGAGAGACAGGCAGAGAAAGAGAGGGAGGCAGGATCCCCACTGAACAGAGAGCCCAACGTGGGGCTCAATCCCAGGACCCTGAGATAATGACCTGAGCCTAAGGCAGAGGCTCAACCCGTTGAGCAACCCTGGTGCCCCAATATATATGTGAATATTTTAAAAACTAAAAAAAGACATAGAAATCAGGTATCAGGGATACTTGGGTGGCTCAGTCATTAAGCATCTGCCTTCAGCTCAGGTCATGATCCCAGGGTCCTGCGATCAAGCTCTGCATCAGGCTACCTGCTCGGTGGGAAGACTACTTCCTCTCCCACTCCCCTTGGTTGTGTTCCCTCTCCCACTATCTCTCTGTCAAATAAATAAAATAAAATTTTTAAAAAATCAGACATCATTCCCAATAGCAACAGAGATATACCACATTATTAAACAGGAAGAATCAATATCATCAATGTGTCACTTCTTTCCCAAATTAGTTCACAAGTTTAATTCAATTCTTATTGACATTCAAGCAAGACATTTTGTGGAACTTGATGCACAGATCCTGAAACTGATCTGGTTATGTAAAGGGTTGGGAATAACCATCATAATTTTGAGGAAAAAGGATAAGGGGAAAGGACATTCTCTACCAGATACCAAGATTATAATAATTAAAATATGTGGTATTGATCCAAACTTAGACAAATAGATAAAAGGAATAGAACTGAAATTCCAGAAACAGCTCTACACATATATATATGATTGAGGCAGCATTAGAAATCAGTGAAGAGGGGCCCCTGGGTGGCTCAGTGGGTTAAGCCTCTGCCTTCAGCTGTGGTCACAATCTCAGGATCCTGGAATTGAGCCCCGCATCAGACTCTCTGCTCAGTGGGGAGCCTGCACCTCCCTCTCTCTCTGCCTGCCTCTCTGCCTACTTGTGATCTCTCTATCTCTGTCAAATAAATAAATAAAATCTTTTAAAAAATTAAAAAAAGAAATCAGTGAAGAAAGAATTTACTAATGAGTAAATAATATTGCAGAGACACATGAGAAATATTATTTTAGATCCCTACCTCATACCATAAACAAAATAATTTTCCATATGGATTAAAGAACTGTGAAAGGCAAAGCACAAATTTTTTAAACATTTCTGCTGGATATATTCCATTTGCCACTAATACCAGTTAGTCTTTTATTTATTTATTTATTTATTTAAACATATAATGTATTTTTATCCCCAGGGGCACAGGTCTGAATCACCAGGTTTACACACTTCACAGCACTCACCATAGCACATACCCTCCCCAATGTCCATAACCCCACCCCCCTCCCCCAACCCCTCTCTCCCCAGCAACCCTCAGTTTGTTTTGTGAGATTAAGAGTCGCTTATGGTTTGTCTCCCTCCCAATCCCATCTTGTTTCATTTATTCTTCTCCTACCCCCTTAACCCTCCCATGTTGCATCTCTACTTCCTCATATACCAGTTAGTCTTTGCTGCAAGCAAACACTTCATTAAGCTCCCAATTCTGTGAGAAAGCCAGAATTTGGGGTTGGCTCAGCTAGGCAGTTCTGATAATCGTGGCTGGGTTTATCCATGCATTTGTGATCAGCTGTGATCAGTCACTCGGTGTGTTGGCTGGCTGAAAGTTGGAATAATAGCCAACTGTTTCTCATCACCCAATAAGCTAACCAGACATCACAGTGCATGGATGGTAGGGCTCTCAAAAACTGTGCAGTGTCTGAGAGCTTTCAGACCTCTGCTTGTGTCATGTTTGCTAATGCCCCATTGGCCAAAGTTTGAGTTACATGGCCAAAGTGAGATTCAAGAGGTGAGGAAATAGACTCTACTTCTTGGGACACATGCAAACACTGGAAAAACTTGTGGCTATTTTTATAATCACCACCCTCTGATTCTGCTTTGTGCCCCAGAGGGCTAAACTGTATAGACTGCATCAAGAGTCCCTCATGCTCTCTGAACCTCAGAAGCCTAAAGGAGGCTGCATCAGAAGATAAGAAGAATGGAGGAGAGTGAGAGTGGGGGTTTATTCCCCGGCTCTCTTTGCAGCAGCCTTGCTGCTGACTGTATTTATTTATCCAGAGTCCCAAGCTCTAGTCAGGGGGCCTTTGTCCACCGTGCCTGTCTAGATTCTCTCTCCCCTACCAGGCTTAGGAGGAACAGTGGAGCTCCCTGTACTGGCCCTGGGATAGAACACTATCTTCTGTGATTCCCTTACATTTTACCTTTGTGAATAAACTCTCTGGTAAACCTTCCTCAAATTACTCAATTTGAGTGTAGCATGATCTCCTGTGGGACCCTGACTGATAGAGAAGTAAATATTTGAAGAACTTCTTAAGGCACAGAAGGCAAAAACTGTAAAATTAAAATATGACAAAGCATATTGTGGAAATAGAAAATTATACACCCAAATACTTTGACTCAGCTATAGTTAAAATGAAAACCATAAACCATACATTTTGAGAAACTTTTGAGTGGAGATGATTTGGACACAGTAATTTTAATAATCTTTAACATTAAGTTAAAGCAAAAGCTAAAAATATGTTGATTAAACCCCACCCTGGCTGGGTGTGGTTACGGTTCTGTTAAAGTTAGTTCTATGCATGGATAGAAGATAAATTTATTAATATGTCTCTTACTATGGACATTTATGTTATTTCCAATCTGTTACTATTATGTTTTTTTTGTGTCCACTTAATTCATTCTCTATCCTAATGTCTTCTCACTATTTTACTTTTCAAATTTTTTTTTACGGTTATTTATTTATTTGACAGACAGAGATCACAAGTAGGCAGAGAGGCAGGTGGGAGAGGGGGAAGCAGGCTCCCCGCCGAGCAGAGAGCCCCATGGGGGCTGGATCCTAGGGTGCTGGGATCACGACCGGAGCCCAAGGCAAAAGCTTTAACCCACTGAGCCACCCAGGTGCCCCTAGTTTTCACATTTAAATCTATAGTCCACTTGGGGTGCCCACTTGGGCTCAGTCATTAAGAGTCTGCTTTGGCTCAGGTCATGATCCCAGGGTCCTGTGATCAAGCCCCACATCCCGCTTTCTGCTCATCTAAGTAAGAGCCTGCTCCTTCCTCTGCCCCTGCCCTCCACACTCCCACCCCCCTCATGCTCTCCCTCTCTTGCTCTCTATCAAATAAATAAATAAAATCATAAAAAAATAAATCTATAGTCCACTTAAAATTAATTTTTGTGGATGGCAAGATACTGGTCAAATATCTTTTTCTTCCTGTATGGATTCCTAGTTGACCCAGAATGAAAAGCCATAATTTCCACAGTGATCTTAGTGCCATCTTTTTCTTAAATCAAGGTGCAAATAGAACATGGGTTTCTCCTTTTAATTTCTTTTAGTTTTCTGTGATCTTATGCTTTAGAGACATCTTTCAAAAATAGCACTTGGGTTTTGGTTTTTGTTTTTAAATCTAACTTTTAATTGGTTATTTAATCCATTCACATTTATTTTGATTATATTTGGACTTGTTTATACTTTTTGTTTAATTTCTTTTTCACTTTTTAAAAAATCTCCCAGAATATTGTTATTGTTCCTCTTCATCTTTTGTGTATTTTCCCTTAAAGTTTTTCTCTTTTTAAGTCTGGTGTCTAGTCCCTCTACTTTTATTGTTGATAATAAATCTTTAAAAATTACCAAATTTTATCAATCACGCCTAACACAGTCTTAAAGCTAAACAACTTCTCATCTACCTCAGATTAAAAAAAAGATTTTAGAACATTTTAGTACAGGTTTTGTTTTTATTTTATTTTGAAATAAATTTCGATTTACAGAGAAGTTGAAATATTTATCTTGGTAGAATACTTCTAACTAAACTACAGATTTTATTTGAAATTTACATTTTTTACATTAATGTCTTTTTTCTGTACAAGAGTCTAACCCCGGATCTCATATAAAATTTGGTTGTCATGTCTCCTTAGTCTCCTGCAATCTGTGACAGTCTTTGTCTTTTATGTCCTCAACATTTTTGAAGAGAACTGATCAGTTATTTTGCAGAATGTCCCTCAATTTCGATTTGGCTGATGTCTTTTCCTAATTGGATTGAGGTTACACATTTTTGGAAAGAAAACCACAAAGTGATTAGTCCTTCTCAGTCTTCCATATCTTGAAGTACATAATGTAGTGAGGATGTTGATCTTAATCACTTGGCGTGGTGGTGTTCACTGGGCCTCTACACTGCAGTTACCATTATCCTCTTAATACTCAGGGAGATTCTTGACTCCGACATTATTTCTGATATTCCAGTTCTTTTTAAATGCCATATAAAAAACACTATTATTGTTTTATAGAGACCATTATTTCTTTGAATTTACATATATGGCTACCATTTTACTTGCCCATTATTCCACCTTGAATTTCAGATCATCCTCTGGTATCTTTTTCCTCTTAAAGTATATCTTTTAGAAGTTCCTTTGGAGCAAGGCTCTTGGTGGTAGAAGTTCCCAGTTTTGATTATCTGTAAGTGTTTTTCTGGTCCTTTTATTTTTGAATGATAATTTGGTTGCATACCCAATGCAAGGTTAATAGGGACTTTCTGTCAACATTTTCAATAAGTTACTCTACTGTCCTCTAGTTTTTACTGAAGTTGCTAAGACATCTGTTCTCATCTTGTCCCTCGTCTATAGGGGTTCCTCCCCTTCTCTCTGACTGCTCTCATGATATGTTCATTGCTTCTATTGTTCTGTACTTTTAGAATGATACTTTTTATTTATTCTGCTTGGATATGTTGTATATCATGGATCTCTTGATTCATATTTTTCATTAGTTCTGGAGCATTCATAGCCAGTATTTCTTTAAATATTTCCTTTGCTCCATTATGTCCACTTTCTCCTTCTGGAATGCTAATTAAATATATGTTACTCCTTCTCAGTATATTTTTCATGCACTCTTTTATATTTTCCATCTCCTTCTCTATCTTTGCCACATTTTAGATATATATTATTGACTTTTTAATTTTTTCTTTCCCCTCTCCCACCCCCCCCTTTTTTTCCCCTATGAAATAGTTTTAATATCTGCTCTGGGTTTCAGAAGTGACTTTACTCTTGTCTTAGTGAAAGCATCCTGTCTTATTGTCTAAGACTCCTGGCCCTGGTGTTCCTGGGGGATGGAGCAGGGGAAACAGGGAGAGAGGAATAAGAGTAGGAAGGGTGGCCAGGCTTCCTCGATTCTTTAGCAAACCCCTGTTTCCAGGAGGGGCAAAAGACCAGAGGAAAGAAGCCCTCGCTCTGATGGTGGCTCTCACATCCCCAACCATCATGCAGGAGCCAGTGCTGGAAGCTGGCTCAAAGTGAACAAAAGGAACCCTGGGAATCCAGACAAAAGCCTGAAGCCAAGGCCTTTTTTTTTTTCCCTAGGAAAAGTCATCTTTGCTGTTCAGGGAGCAACACTGCAGACAGTTTTATTCCTTATAGAAAAGCAATCCAAAAAAAAAGAAAGAAAGAAAGAAAGAAAGAAAGAAAGAAAGAAAGAAAGAAAGAAAGAAAGAAAGAAAGAAAGAAAGAAAAAGAAAAGCAATCTGTCTGTCTCACCCTCGCTGCTGTTTGACCTGCAGGATGGTGGTCCCACATGCCTGGGCTCTAAGTACCTATCAGCCTTTTACTTTCCCTCCTCCTGATTCTTCTGCCTACTTGGACACTCTCTTTGGCAGGTCACTTCCCGTCTGCTGGAACCTTCTGGACTACACATCCCACATGTATTTGAGAGCAACTTTAAATTTAGCCATCTCATACCTGAAAAGCTTTAGCATGCAGGCCTGCTCTGGGTTCAGCACATCACCCTCCTTGCACATCTCATGGTTGTACAGTAGGGTCACCACATCTCTCTTGAGGATCCATGGAGTGGGGAACTGCTCCAGAAGTCACAGTGAAAGTTACTTTGTTTCCAGATTGAGTGAAGTCCATTTCTGCGTATTTTGTAAAGCATTCATTCACTTCCTCCCTGGTGTGGTTGGTGAAAAGGAGACCCACCTCCACTCCTCAACTTCTTGCTGACCTGATGCAGGTTGTCTTTGTACTCGCCAGATGGGCTTCAAGCCAAGGCCACCATCATCACCTGTTTTTGCCAAAGAACATCTGGCTGTGCTTCCAGGTATTGCGATGTCTTTCAGCTTCCTGTTCTTCATGTTAGCCGCAGAGAAGAAGAAAAGGTACTTGTATATGTCTGCACATTTCCAAAGCCCTTCTATCAGGTTCCGTTTCAGTTCTAAGCCTTTCTTGGCAGTTTTGGTTAAGGAAACTTTCTTGTTGTGGTTGGATTTGGATATATCTTTCAGACACATATATTTTTTAAGATTTTATTTATTTATTTATTTGACAGAGAGCGTTCACAAGTAGACAGAGAGGCAGGCAGAGAGAGAGAGAAAGGAGGAAGCAGGCTCCCCGCTGAGCAGAGAGCCCAATGAGGGCCTCAACTCGATCCCAGGACCCCGGGATCATGACCTGAGCGAAAGGCAGAGGCTTTAAGCCACTGAGCCACCCAGGTGCCCCTAGACATATTTTCTAGTGTACTAACTGTCCAGTTGTTCCAGCATCATTATTGAAAAGACTACCTTTTTTTCAATGCTCCAAAGTCTTGTATTTTTCAGAAACCAAGTATCCATATGTCATGATCAAATGTCTGTTTCTGAGTTTTCTATATATTTTACTGATCTATTTGAATATTCTTGTACCAGTGCCATATCACCCTTTTACTATAGCCTCCTAAGAAGTCTTCATATTCAACAAACAAATCCTCTACCTGGTTTTCAATTTTTAAGCATATCATGACTCTTCTTGGCCCTTTGTCCAAAGACTTTTAAGAATCAGTTTGTCAAGTTCCACAAAAATAAGGTTCGAATTGAATTTATAATAAGATTGAATTTATAGATCAGTTTGCAAAGAAAACCACTCCATTTATTTAGGTCTTCTCCAATATCTCTCACTGCATTTTGTACTTACATGAAGTAGTATTTTTCTGTAGAAGTCTTACACAGTTTTTGTTAGACTTATTCCTAGGGATTTAACATTTCTTTTTTTTTTTAAGATTTTATTTATTTATTTGACAGAGAGAGATCACAAGTAGGCAGAGAGGCAGGCGGAGAGAGAGGAAGGGAAGCAGGCCCCCTGTTGAGCAGAGAGCCTGATGCGGGACTTGATCCCAGGACCCTGAGATCATGACCTGAGCCGAAGGCAGAGGTTTTAACCCACTGAGCCACCCAGGCGCCTGGGATTTGACATTTCTTGATTGTAAATGATACCTCTTTAAACTTTCATTTTCTAAGTTTTTTTTTTTAACATAAGGAAGGAAATTGGCTTTTGTATATTGACTTTATATTCAACATTACTTAATGTTCCTATTGATTTTAATAATGTGTCTATACATGATCTTGGATTTCCTACATACATAATCATATTATCTGTGAGTCAATGACATCTTAATTTAATTTTTAATAATCTTTAAACCTTTTCCTGGCATTATGCCACTAAGATCTCCAGTACAATACTGACAGAAGTGATGATACAACATTTTTTTGCTTTGAATATCAAAGGAAAGCTTTCACTGATTTACCACTAGGTATGATACTTACAGATTAGGGAAATTTATAGATTGAGGAAATCTCCATCTATTCATACTTTGCTAAAAGTTCTCTCTAAAATCATTAAAAATGTTGCAATTTATCAAGTGCTTCTGCATCTAATGAAATGATTGTACGGTTTTTCTCCATCTCAATGTGGCAAATCACATTAACTTCTTTTTTTTTTTTTTTTTTAAAGATTTTATTTATTTATTTGACAGAGAGAAATCACAAGTAGTCGGAGAGGCAGGCAGAGAGAGAGAGGGAAGCAGGCTCCCTGCTGAGCAGAGAGCCCGATGCGGGACTCGATCCCAGGACCCTGAGATCACGACCTGAGCCGAAGGCAGCGGCTTAACCCACTGAGCCACCCAGGCGCCCCTCACATTAACTTCTTAATGTTAAAATCCAACCTTCAATTTCTGGGACAAATGCAACTTAGTCACAAGATAGTCTCTTTATATATTGCTGGGTTTTATAATATTTATAATATTTATATTTTATAATAAAATATTTAATTTTACAAAATTTAGAAAATTTAGAATATTTAGAAATGTTTCTATAACATATAGAAATATATAATATTTATATAATATTTAGAATAGTAATGTTTAGAATTTTTGTCTTGAGTAAAGTTTGCCTTTAATTTTTCATATTGTCCTTAATATATTTTATCAAGGTTAGTGCTAATGTCATAAAACAAGCTGGAAAATGTTCCCTCTTTTTCTATTCTATTTGAGAGTCTGTGAAATAGTGAAAGCATACCAGTTTAATCGAAAGGATTTAATATAGGGAATTGTGTAGACAAGTATTAGAGAACCAAAAAGGCAAAGGGGGAACTTTGGTAACACAGAGATAGTAAATACCACCCCTAGGATGAAGAAAGGAAGGAAGGAGTTTGGGTTATTAAAAACTACAGACTTGGGAGATGGACTAACAAAGCTGGGATCCAGAGTTTGGAGGAGAGGAACTACACAGCTGTGCAGATACTTCAGGCGTCGCACAAAAGAATTACAGTCAGGGTTTAGTTCTCTTGGAAAAGTTGTTTTACTTCTAGTTAGTCTTACAGAAACTATCTCTTTCTTAAGATATTTCACTTCTACCTATGAGAAAATTATCTTAATGTACTGAATTTGTTGGGACAAGACTCTTCAGCACCATATGTAAACCTACACCATCCATAATGCAAATAGTACTCTCTGCATGTCAGGGAGCCACTGGCTGTTTTCCAAAAATTTGCTGAGTTCTTTCATTCCTTTATGTCTCCTTTCTTACTTTCTATAATTTCAATGTGATTTCAAGAGTATCATGATAAATGCATACAATCAATAAACTAACTTTAACTAGCAATCATATATAAAATTAGCTTTTTAGTTACAGATTGTTTTAATATCTATTGAATTATTCACTATAGAATAAAAATTATTATAAAATTCATTTGTAATTTTAAATATTTATTATATGTCTCATTTTAATATCAATATTTGTTTTATAGGTTCAAAGGAGAAAATTAAACATGAAAATTAAAATTGAGTTATAATCATGTATTGATGTAAAACATACCAGTAAAAAAGATGTCTGAAAAGGAGGGTACTTCAGAAGAGCTAGAAGATACCACTAGTCAACTTAGGACAGAATCTACATCATGGGCAATGGAACCTGAATTTATTAAAGAAACATCAAATTCATTAGCGGAACCTTATGTTGGGAAACCTTCCAACCAGATTTGTGAAACAAATCCTAGAAATGATGAATTAGGCATACATGATGATGCATCAACACTGTCCCTTGAAAATAAGTCTAAGAGAGATGAAGAACAAAGGAAAACTCTTCAATTTTCTGATACAATCACTACATATAAAAGCTTGCAGTTGAAAAGTGATATTCCACAAAGTCCACCATTATCAGTAACAGGGATGGTCGCTGGGTATCAGGCTTTCCCTGGCTTCTTATCTCATGAAACATTAGAAACAATTAGTCCACAGCTCTCTGAAGAGTATCAGAAAGGACTAGATTTAGGATCAGATAACTTTACAGTTAACCTCAAGGCCAAGGGTTTACAAGAATTCCCTAAGGACATTTTAAAAATCAAATATGTAAAATACCTATATTTGGACAAGAACCATATCAAAAGTTTTAAAGGGGCAGACTCAGGTGACCTGTTGGGACTTGAAATTCTGTCCTTGCAAGAAAATGGGTTATCATCACTTCCACCTGAAATTCAGTTACTTCATAATTTAAGGATATTAAATGTCAGTCACAATCAAATATCACATATACCTAAAGAAATATCACATCTTAGGAATATCAGGCAACTCTTTTTTAATGACAATTACATTGAGAATTTTCCTTCTGGCTTAGAAAGTCTTGGAAACTTGGAAATTTTAAGTCTGGCTAAAAATAAGTTAAGTCATATACCAGATACTCTGTCTAGTTTTAAAAACTTGAAGGTTCTCAATCTGGAATATAATCAGTTAACAATATTTCCTAAAGTTCTGTGCTTCCTTCCAAAGTTAATTTCACTAATCCTTACTGGAAACCTGATAAGCAGTTTGCCAAAAGAAATTAGGGAGCTTAAAAATCTAGAAAACCTTCTGCTGGATCATAATAAACTTACTTTTTTGGCTGTGGAAATTTTTCAATTGTTCAAGATGAAAGAGCTCCAACTAACTGACAATAAACTGGAAGTTATTTCACACAAAATCGAGAATTTTAAGGAACTCAAAATTCTAATACTTGATAAAAATCTATTGAAAGAAATTCCAGAGAAAATTTCCCACTGCATAATGTTGGAATGTCTTAGCCTTAGTTATAATAAATTAACGGGACTTCCTAAGAACATCTATAAGCTCAAAAATTTAAGAGAACTCTATGTAAACAAAAATAATATAGTGAGAATACCTGAAGATATCTCACATCTTCATAATATTTTCATTCTAGAATTTTCAGGAAATATAATCACAGATGTTCCCATTGAAGTGAAAAATTGCAAAAAAATAACTAAAGTTGAATTGAGTTATAATAAAATAATGTATTTTCCAGTAGGTTTGTGTGCTTTAGATTTTCTTAATTATTTGAATTTTAATGGAAATTATATTTCAGAAATACCTGTAGATATATCTTTTAGTAAACAACTACTTAATTTAGAGTTAAATAAAAATAAACTACTCAAATTTTCTGAACACTTATGTTCTCTTATTAATCTTGAATATCTGGATCTTGGTGAAAACCAAATAAGGAAAATTCCACCATCTATCTCCAATATGGTATCACTCCATGTTCTTATTTTATGCTGTAATAAATTTGAAGCTTTCCCTATAGAAGTGTGTACTTTAGAAAATCTGCAAGTACTTGATCTTTCAGTAAACCAAATACAGAATATCCCTTCAGATATCTGTAACCTAAAAAGAATCCAGAAATTTAACATCTCAAGCAATCAATTTATATATTTTCCTATTGAACTGTGCCAACTTCAATCATTGGAAGAGCTGAATATAAGTCAGATGAATGGAAGAAAGGTAAGAGACCGATATTTGGGGCTTTGGAGGGAATTTGGCACTGGAGGGGATTAGAATCTAAATTGTAGTATATGTGTGTTTTAAATTTAGCTGGAATATTTTATTTTTTAAAGAAATAGGGGTTTTTTTAAACCCCAAACATGGTATTTAATTATTTATTTTATTTTAAAAGATTTTATTTGTTTATTTGACAGAGAGAGATCACAAGTAGGCAGAGAGGCAGGCAGAGAGAGAGAGAGAGGAGGAGGAAGCAGGCTCCCCGCTGAGCAGAGAGCCCGATGCGGGACTCGATCCCAGGATCCCAAGACCATGACCTGAGCCGAAGGCAGCGGCTTAACCCACTGAGCCACCCAGGCGCCCCCCAAACATGGTTTTAAAGTATATTTCTCAACAGGAAAGCTTCGTAGGAAAGTATTTTATTAAAATGAAATTACAAGGAACTAAAGTTGACAATTTTGTAGATTTCTTTTTATTTCAGTTTAATTGTAAAAGGAGTTTTAAAGTTATGAATTATAATGTAAACACATTATTGAAAATTTAGGAAATTGAGAAATGAAATTTTAAAAAATCATTCCAGAAGCTTACCATTGTAATGTAACTATTGGTCAATGATCATACGTTGATACACCTTACTTTTACTATTTTTTTTATGTTTATGGTTTTATAAGCAAGTATAAAAAGATTCTACATTCAATTTTAATTTTAGTTTCTTCTCTTTTCACTTAATATAAGCATTTCCCCATAATATAATATAAACTTCCCAATAATTGTTATAGCTAATACATGATATATGTAACTAATCATCTTTTGTTAAGTATTTAGGGATGCTGTAATTTTTCATCATCATATTTAATGCTGTGATGAACTGCTTCATAAACATAACCTTTTCCACATTTTACTATTTCCTTAGAGAATTTTCCTTAAAGAATTGCTAGATCAACATGAATAAATGTTCTTATAGTTTAGCTTCTTATTTTACTTGAACTGTAAGAATGAATTTTATGGAAATAGTTTTTAAAAATCCAACATTGCGGATTTATATTAAGATCTTAGTAAACTAATGAAAAGAACCTTAGACCTATTATCTGGCTATGTTTAATTTGGCCATTATAGTTGAAATAAGCCCTCTGATAGAGACTGGACTACTATTTAGAACAAGTTTTCCCAAAGTCTGTTCTTAAAAACATCTAGTCCCATGAACTTCTTTAAAAGGGGGGTTGGTGGTTCATGTGATTAAATAGCTTTGAGAAGCACTGGTTCCTCCTCTGATAGAATCACAGTGAATGTTAATGTATTAAAAGTTCAGAAGAGTCCTGTACTAAAGAAATTCGTTTGTCTCTAACTCACATTTCTCAAACTTACTTACCCTTTTAAACCTAACAGCTGCTATGTAGTGCATTTTCAGAAAGCTACTCCAGGGAATACTTGCTTAAGTAGCTGGAATTGAAAATGATATGTGTGTTTTTCAAGTTGTTATTGCGCTAAAAGACACTTTTTGTTCTGCGTTATAATCATCAACTAATTCCTTGGCTGATTTATAATCCTCTTTCTCCTTCTGTATCTTACTGTGCAAGTCTACAAGATTATGACCTTAATTCTTCTCTTAACTTCTTACCATGCTATGCAAGTAGTCCTCAAATTTGTATAACTGGAGCTGATCTCTCATCACTGTGTTAGTCCCGCAGTTCCCAGTCTCCTTGGAAATTATTTGTTCTTTTACTGTCTCAAGCTCAACAGGACTTCAAACTCATCTTTCTTTTCACTGTAAATCCCTTCACAACTTCTCCATTTCTGTTTGTGATGTCACTTTCTTCAGACCTACCAATCTAGAAATCATGGAATCATCTTTCTATCCTTTCCATCACTTGTTATACTGAAAATTACACCAAAATTGTCTCATTTTTCCTCTGAGAAAGCTCTTGAATCTACTCCTTCATTTTTCAGTGTTACTATCTCCAACCTGGTCCATGGTGATCACTCACCTTATGCCTAGACTACTCTAGGAGCCTTTTGACTATTCTCCTGGATTCAGTATCCTTTCTTTCATCAGGACTTGTCAAAGTTATTAGATTTCATTACAAAGAACTGTTCTCAGGAATCCAGATTGCTTATCTATTGCCTACTCATGGCATGTGGTTGCCAAAGGCACCAGTCCCCATCATTACAATCCTGCTTCAAAGGTCACCAAATGGGGGCGCCTGGATGGCTCAGTTGGTTGAGCAACTGCCTTCGGCTCAAGTCATGATCCTGGGGTCCCGGAATCGAGTCCCACATCGGGCTTGCTCCTCGGCAGGGAGTCTGCTTCTCCTGCTGACCTACTCTCATGCTCTCTTTCTCTCTCAAATATATAAATAAAATCTTTAAAAAAAAAGAAAAGTCACCAAATGGGAGCACCTGGCTGGCTCAGTGGTAGAGCATGTTGTGACTCCTGATCTCAGGTTCTGAGTTCAAAGCCCCATGTTGGGTATAAGTCTTACTTAAAAAGAAGAGGAAAAGAACATAAAAAACTAATGATGTACTATATGTTGGCTAACCAAACATAATAATTAAGAAGAAAAGATCACAAGAACAGAAAAAAAATTTTTTTAAAGAAAGAAGAAAAAAAGAAAAAGAGTAGGCAACCATGTAAAATAAAGCTGGATACCCTTAAAAAAAAAAATCATCAGATGGAAAAACGATTTCTAAGAACTCTTCTCAAAAAATATATATGATTCGAAAGATCACTTTGACAAACAGTTTGGGGTAGAGGTAAGATGCCCAAATGATTAATTTATAACAGCAGATAGTCACTAAAACATTAACCTAAAGAAAATGAGTTCAGATTAATCACAGGGCTTTTATTTCACTAAGTGGAGAGGGCCCAACATGAATTTTCCTTCTGTAGTACCTCTATTATCATATGGTTCTTAGGTACATCCTCTAATAAATGTTGAGCAAATAGTATAAGAATATTATGTTTTTTTTTTAAAGATTTTATTTATTTATTTGACAGACAGAGATCACAAGTAGGCAGAGAGGCAGGCAGAGAGAGAGAGAGAGAGAGAGAGAGAGAGAGAAAGGGAAGCAGGCTTCCTGCGGAGCAGAGAGCCCGATGTAGGGCTCGATCCCAGGACCCTGAGATCATGACCCGAGCCGAAGGCAGCAGCCCAAACCACTGAGCCACCCAGGCGTCCCAAGAATATTGTTTTAAATTAAGTCAGCTCACCTGTCTTCAGCTGACTCCTGTGTCCTAGGCCAACCATCAAGGGCTGCCTTGCCCGGTTGCACATTCTTTCTCCAAACATATCTGCCGCTGCTTCCTATCACCTGTTTTTACTGTTCAGCTTCTTACTGGCTTGTAACTTTCATTCAATCTTATTCATTCTTAAGAGTCACTATTCATTCTATTCGAGTCCTATCTGCTAGCTGAAGCTTTCTTTTAGCTCTCTGATTTGTGCTGATATATATTCTCTAAACTTCCACAAAGCTGTTATTGTACTCTTTATTTTGGCACTGGATTACCTGTTGTTTAATACTCTTTCCTGGTGGTTTACTATGTGTATATTTTGTCCCCTGAATTAAAATTTAATCTCCTTGAAGTTAGGGGCTGTTTTCTTTTCTTTTCCTTTACATTTAGTATTTATTTATTTTAGGGAATGAGAGATAGAGAGAGAGAGAGGGAGAGAGCACGCACAAGAAGAGGGAAGGGTAGAGGGACAGGGAGAGAGAGAATCCTCAAGTAGATTCCATGCTGTGCATGGAGCCTGACTCAGGGTTCTATCTCACATCCTGAATTTATGACCTGAGCCGAAATCAAGAGTTGGATGCTTAACTGACTGAGCCACCCAGCAACCCCTTGGGACTGTTTCTTATGCTTCTTTTATATATAGAAGAACACTGAGCACATTATTCAGCATTTATCTTGTTGTTTGGTTATCTCAGAGGGATCCATTTATTCAAAATTCTTTGGTTCATTTGTAGAGCTTCCTTTATTTCAAAAGCCACTTGTGATGGCCATATTTTCTCTGAATATGTGCATTTGTTCTTCACCATAGCAGGGTATCTTAATTCCTGTTATTTTGTGACACTTTTTGTACTAGGAGTTTTTTGAGGCCATAATGCCAAGCTGTGTGAGTCCATTCTACAGGGGTTTATGGAGCACTTACTTAAAGTGCATCTTGATTGGGAACATGTACACAAAAAAGTATAAAAAATGACATAATGGGGGCACCTGGGTGACTCTGCCTTTGGCTCAGGTCATGATCCCAGGATCCTGGGATCAAGCTCCACATCGGGCTTTCTGCTCAGCAGGGAGCCTGCTTCCCCCCATCTCTCTGCTCTCTGCCTGCCTCTCTGCCTACTTGTGATCTCTGTCAAATAAATGAATAAAATCTTTTTAAAAATGACATCATGTCATTTAAAAACCAAAGGAAAATACACACAAGAGACTAATAAAAAGCACTGTTGATGAGAAAAGGAATAAAAATATCAAATGTGGGATGAATAGTTGGGAAAGACTTCAGTGTCTCAAAGCAGGTCATATTCAAGGAGGGAAGAAAGGGATAGTGGTAAGGAACACTAAGTGCTGGAGAGTGAGGAAAGCAGGTTAATAAGCCATGTAGTTAAATTGGTAGCATTGGTCAGACTGGGGAGGTACTTGGATGTCATGCAATATATTATGGATTTCAGCAAGGAAGGAAGTCACAAAGAATTTGTGACATAGTGAAAATATCCCTTTTTGGGGCGCCTGGGTGGCTCAGTGGGTTAAAGCCTCTGCTTTCGGCTCAGGTCATGGTCTCAGGGTCCTGGGATGGAGCCCTGCACCGGGCTTTCTGCTCAGCAGGGAGCCTGCTTCCTCCTCTCTCTTCCAGCCACTCTGCCTGCTTGTGAGCTGTCTGTCAAATAAACAAATAAATAAATACCTTAAAAAAATCCCTTTTTAAGACCCCAAAACCATCCTTTCATTTGATTTTAGACAAAGTTTTAGTCATAGAAATATTTATTTAAAATGTAATTGTTTAATTTTTATTACAGTTAACAAGACTTCCAGAAGAACTGTCTACTATGACTCAACTTAAAAGACTTGATATCTCAAATAATGCAATCAGAGAGATTCCAAGAAATATAGGGGAATTGAGAAGTTTGGTTAGTTTAAACGCACACAACAATCAAATAAGTTATCTGCCACCATCTTTTCTATGTTTAAATGATCTCCAGCAACTAAACTTGAGTGGTAAGTGCCAAGTGTAATCAATAAGCATAATCAATGAATATTCATGTCTAGGTTGCAAATTTTGCTGAAAAGACAGAAAAGCAGCCAACATAATGCATTAAGTGCTCATTGGAAGGAAATGGCTTTCTTAGGTACAGAAAATAAGAGCAAAGCATAAGGTCCACTTGCTTTCCTGAAAGAGGTTATAACCCACCTTGGGGAACCTTAACATGTGAGTAAGAGAGATAATGACAGGCAGAAAGACAGAGGCAGTATGGTGGGGTGAGAGCACAAGAGAATGCTTGCCGTAGTTCTGGGAGTGTTGGGAAGACTATACAGATCGTGGTTCATGCTGCTGGTGGGTAAGAGTGTTGCTGGGACAACAGTAAAAGAAAAACAGTCAAGAAACCCACAGAAGTAGGTTCGGAGCTAAGAGACAATCCCTAAACAATTAGTATGCTACAAGTCACCAGCTTTTACCGCCAGATTTGAAGTTAGAAGGGCTGAGTTCAAATCTCATTTAGTCTGCTTTTTCCATTTATAAAGTGAAGCTAACCAGAATACTCATGCTATGGATTTGGTGTCAAACTGAATGAGATTTTGAAAGCAGGTAACATACTGTGAAAGCATCATTCAAGCAAAAAATGTTTATATACTCTTGTGAATTAATTTTGTCACTAGTGAATTTAGGAAGGCTGAAAACATTGAACCTCAGTGTTTTCATCAGCAACACCGATAAGCAGTAACTTCTGCTTGTTCATAGACTTGTGGAAATAGCTTCACAAATGTGAGGTAATACACCAATGAAAGGGATTTAGAGATTGATTCCTTTCTTTCCTCAGAGCACAGGCTTTGGAGTAGCCCAGATCTTAGAATTCTAGCTCCATCATTCAATAGGAAGTTTCTTTTTTCTTTATGTTAATCTTCTGTTGTTTTCTAATCTGGAAATGAAAATAATTTCTATTCTTTAAACTATGAGGATTAAATGGTTAATCACTAAGCACAGAAAGAGATACAGGTTTTAAACAGATGTGAGAACTTCTCTCCAAGGAGCCAAAATAACAAATGAAAGGAATGTAGACTGACAGGATAACTACTTGTGGTTGTCCTTGTGGAGG
The DNA here is from genome assembly GCF_964662115.1 of Mustela nivalis. Lineage (NCBI taxonomy): Eukaryota > Metazoa > Chordata > Mammalia > Carnivora > Mustelidae > Mustela > Mustela nivalis. The sequence goes on from NC_139031.1 coordinate 69,198,839, forward strand.
ACAGACAGTTCTCTTGCCTCATAGTTCTCTCTGCAGGCACTGATAATGCTATCAGTCAGGCTTTCCTCTTCTCCTACCTGTAAGATAGCTAGTTACATTATCGTTGTTGTATCTATTGTTTACAGACGACATCCGTTCTGATAGGTCAATGCTTGGGCCAAACAAGTTGCTAAATATTTTGAAAAGCACCACTGCTCACAAGTACTAAAGTAACAGCTGCTGAAAGGATTCCTACCTATAGCCCCTCTCTCTTTATCTCTCACTCTCTGCCCTTCGTTGTTGCCAGTTTTTAAAAACACCTTTTTCTGAAGTATAAATATATGCTGAAAAAAGTACACATTGTATCAAGAAATTAAGATTAAAAGTAGAATTACCATATAATCCAGCAATTCCATTTCTGGGTATTTATCCAAAGGAAAAGAAAAGAGTAACTCAAAAAGAAGTATGCACCCCAATGTTTATTGCAGTATCATTTACCTAAGTGTCCATCAATGGATGGATGGATGGATGAAGAAAATATGGTGTAAAAAAAAAGAAAATGTGGTGTATATATATACACACATACACACACGCACAAACACACACACGATGGAGTATTATTTAGCCATAAAAAGAAGGAACTTTTGTCATTTGCAACAACATGGATGGACCTTGAGGGCATTTTGTTAAGTGAAATAAGCCAGACAAAGACAAATACTACAGAATACAGGATTTCACTTATATGTGGAATCTAAACAGAAGTAAACTCATAGATACAGAGAACAGACTGGTGGTTACCACAGGGGAGTACAGCATGATGACTACAGTTAATAATACTTTTTGTATTATCTCAAAGTTGCTAAAAGAATAGACACTAAGAGTTCTCATTGCCAAAAAACCCTGTATGTTGTAATGGATGTTAACTAGACTTACTATATTGATCATTTTGCAATATATACAAATACTGAATCATTGTTATATACCTGCAGCTAATGTTATATGTCAGTTATCAATTATCTCCCAATTTTAAAAGAAGTTCATACTGTAAGATTATAGCTCAATAAATTTCTACACACTAAAGAAACCCATAATTTTAGGACCTAGATCAAGAGATAAGACATTCCCAGAAACCAGAAACCCCATCTTGTACCTTTCCAGTCACTTCTTGCCGTTCTCTTAACCAAGGGTAAACACTATCATGAGTTCCAATAGTGTGTCTTAAATGAAATAATAAAATATATACTCTTATATCTGGCTTCTTTCACTTAACATTATGTTTGTGAAATTCACTCATACTACTCTGTGTAGTTGTGAAACATTCACTCTGAATAATATACTGAATATACTGAATATACTCTGAATATACTTTGCTTTACTTATTCTGCTGTTGATGAACATTTAGTAGAAAAGCAATTATTTTCTTGTGATCAGATAACAAACTCCTTATGATTTCAATCCTTTTAAATTTTTTGGGACCAACTTTATGGCTTAGCATATAGGGTACCTTGATAAACACACATATACTCTTTCAAAAGTATATTCTGAAAGAGTTAGCTTCAGTGCTTTATGAATATCATATAAGTCCAGGTTGTGGATAATTTTGCTGGTATCTTCTGTCTTTACTGGTTTGTTGTCTTAAAGTGTTAAAATCCAAAACTATGGTTGTGGAATTATATATTTTTGGCTTTAATTGTCAATTATTTTCATGTATTTTGAGGAACTATTATTAGAAAAATGCACATATATGATTATCATGACTTTCAGTTCTAATGAATTTTTTTAATTATCTGAAATCCCCAAATGCCCCTCTTTATCCCCAGTAATAATCTTTATTTTGAGGATAAAATAAAGAAGATAACCACTCCAGGCTTTTTACACTTGCTGTTCTCATGGTACATCTTTACTATCATTTTACTTTCAACATATGTGTCTTTATATTTAAAGTACATCCCTGGTAGACAGCACCTGTGTTTTTATGCTCAAAATGCATCTCTTATAGACAGTATATATAGTTCGGCCTTGCTTTTTCATCCTTTAATGGCAATCTCTGCCTTTTAATTGGGATATTTAGTCAGTTAACATTTAAGGTAATTATTGGAGTAGTAGGAATTATTTGTTTTTAAAGATTTTATTTATTTACTTGAGAAAGAAAGAGACAGCATGAGTGGGGGAGGAGGCAAATGGAGAGGGAGAAGCAGACTTCCTGCTAAGCAGAGAGCCCATCATGGAGCTCAATTCCAGGACCCCAAAGATCATGACCTGAGCCAAAGGCAGATGCTTAGCCATCTGGGTCACCCAAGCACACCAGTATAGTTGGATTTAGATCAGACATTTCACCAGTTGTTTTCTGTTTCTCCCCATGTTAACTCTTTTTCTGTCTCCATGTTGAATGAGGTTTTTTGTTTGTTTTTGTTTTTGGTTGCTTTCCAGATCTTCTCATCTTTGGTTTTTAGCAGTTTGACTATGCTGTGCCTAAGTGTATTTTTTTTTTTAATTATAATTAAGGTGAAATTCACACAATCTAAAACTAACAGTTTTAAAGTGAACAACTGATGGCATTTAGCACATTAACTAGGTAGCATAATATACCATTAATTGTATCTAGTTCCAAACATTCGTCAATTCCAAAGGAAACAATTACTCATTAAGCAGGTGCTCTTTCTTCTCCCCTTCTTTCTCCCTCTGGTAACTTACAATGCATATTGTATCTCTGTAGACATACTTAATACCATGGATATGTCATATGAAGAGAACTGTACAATAAATGACTTCTTTAGACTGGCTTTTTTTCACTTAGCATAAGGTTTTCAAGCTTCATCTATATTGTACCTTGTATCACTAGTCCATTCCTTTTATGGCTGAATAATATTACACTCTATAAATCCTCTATACTTTGATGATCCATTCATCCTCTGATGGACATTTGGGTTACTTTCACCTTTTGGCTATTGTGAATAGTGCTCTTATGAACACGTACACACATGTGTTTATTTCAGTACATTTTCAGTTCTTTAAGTTATATCCCTAGAGATAGAATTCCGATGTCATATGGTAATTTTATGTTTAATTTTTTGAGGAACTGTCAAATTGTTATTCACAGAGGTAGAACCATTTTACATTCTCACCATGAATGTACAATGATTCTAATTTCTCCATATCCTTTTCAATATTGTTGTTTTACATCATTTTGGATTACAGTTATGCTAGTGAATGTAAGTGGTATCTCATTGAGGGTTTGATATGAATTTCCCTAATGACTAAGGATTTGAGCATCTTTTTTAGGTGCTTTTTGGCCACTTGTATATTTTTTTGAGAACTGTATATTGAATTCCTTTGCCCATTTTAATTTTAATTTTATATTTTAAAAGATTTTATTTGCTTATGGGGGTGGGGAGGCAGAGGGAGACAGACAAGCAGACTCTGTGCTGAGCTCTGAGCCTGTCACAAGCCCCAATCTCAGGACCCTGAGATCATGGCCTAAGCAGAAATCAAGAGTCAGACACCTCACCTGCTGAGCCACCCAGGCACCTGTCCTTTGCCCATTTTTAAATTGGGCTTTAATTGGGTTATTTTGTTGTTGAGTTAAAGAGTTCTTGATATATTCTGAATAGTAGACCCTTATTAGATACATGTTTTACAATTATTTACTCCCATTCTATGGGTTGTCTTTCCTTCTTGATAATGTCCTTTGATACATAAAAGTTTTAAAGTTTGATGAAGTCCAATTAGCTATTTTTTCTTTTCTTGCTCCTGTTTTTGGTGTCATATCTACTAATCCATTATCAAAATCTAAGGACATTAAGACTTCTCCCTTATGTTTTAAGAGTTTTTATAATTTTATCTCATATTTAAATTGTTGATTCATTTTGAATTAATCTTTATGGTGTGAGGTAGGGATCCACATTAATTCTTTTGCATGAAAATCTCTAGTTATTCTAACATCATTTTCTGAAAAGATTATTTTTCCGGGACGCCTGGGTGGCTCAGTTGGTTGAGCAGCTGCCTTCCGGTCAGGTCGTGATCCCAGCGTCCTGGGATCGAGTCCCACATCGGGCTCCTTGCTCGGCAGGGAGTCTGCTTCTCCCTCTGCCTCTGCCTGCCATTCTGTCTGCCTGTGTTCACGCGCTCTCTCTCTGACAAATAAAAAAATCTTTAAAAAAAAAAAAAAAGATTATTTTTCCCCTTTGCATGGTCTGAGAACCCCTGTCAAAAATTAATTGGCCATAATATATGGAATTATTCCTGGACTCTCAATTCTGTTCCATTGGTCGTTGAACTTATGCCAATCTCATACTGGGTTTGTTTTTTTTTTTTAAGTTTTTCTTTAAATTCCAGTTAGTTAACACACAGCGTAATATTAGTTTCAGGTATAAAATACAGTGATTCAAACCTTTCATACATCACCCGGTGCTCACCACAAGTGCAATCCTTAATCCCAACACCTGCTTAACCCACCCCCCACCCATCTCCCTTCTGGTAACCATCAGTTTGTTCTCTGTTTGTTTCTTGGTTTGTCTCTCTTTCTCTCTTTTCCCCCTCTTTGCTTGTTTGTTTTGTTTCTTAAATTTCACATATGAGTGAAGTCATATGGTGTCTTTCTCCGATTCATTTCACTTAGCATAAGACTTTCTAGCTTCATCCAGGTCACTGCAAGATTTCATTATTTTTTATGGCTGAGTAATAATCCTGTGTGTGTGTGTGTGTGTGTGTGTGTGTGTGTACCACATCTTCTTTATCTATTCATTAGTTGATGGACATTTGGGCTGCTTCCACAATTTGGCTACTGTAAATAACGCTGCTGCTATAAACATCAGGGTGCATGTATCCCTCTGAATTACTATTTTTGTATTCTTAGGGCAAATACTAGTAGTGCAACTGCTGTCTCGTAAAGTAGTTCTATTTTTAACTTTTTGAGGAATCTCCATACTGTTTTCCAGAGTGGCTGTACCTGTTTACATCACCACCAATAGTGTACAAGGGTTCCCCTTTCTCTACAACCTCATCGACACTTGTTGTTTCCTGGTGTTGTTGATTTCTGACAGGTGCTAAACTGTTGGCTGTGCAGTTTTTCCAGCACCATTTGTTGACGGGACTGTTCTTTTTCCATTGGGTATTTTTTCCTGCTTTGGTGAAAAATTGGCCATTTAATTGTGGGTTCATTTCTGGGTTTTCTATTCTGTTCTATTGATCTATATGTTTATTTTTTGTGCCAGTACCTCACTCTGTAGACTACTACAGCTTTGTAATATAACTTGAAGTCTGGAATTGTGATGCCTCCAGATTTTTCTTTTTCAAGGTTGCTTTGGCTATTTGGGGTGTTTTTGCTTCCATACAAATTTTAGGATTGTTCTAGCTCTATGAAAAAATGCTGTTGGTATTTTAATAGGGATTGCATTAAATCTGTAGATTGCTTTGGGTAGCGTAGACATTATAACAATACTTGCTCCTCCAAACCATGAGCACAGAACGTCTTTTCCATCTCTTTGTGTCATTTTCAATTTCTTCCATCAGTGTTTTATAGTTTTCAGAGTAAAGGTATTTCAGCTCTTTGGTTAGGTTTATTCTTAAGCATCCTATTGTTTTGGGTGCAACTGTAAGTGGGACTGATTTCTTAATTTTGCTTTCTGATGCTTATTTGTGTATAGAAATGCAACAGATTACTGTATGCTGATTTTGTCATAGTGTTTTGGTCACTGTAACTCTGTAGTAATTTTTGAAACAAGAAAATGTTCCAACTCTATTTTTCTTTTGCAAAATTGTTCTGTAATTTGGGCCCCTTGCAATTCTGTAAGAATTTAAGAATCTGGTTTTCCATTTCTGCAAAAAAAAAAAATTAGAATTATAATAAGTATTGCACTGAATCCCTAAATTCCTTGCTCAGATGCCAATCCATAAACACAAGAGGACTTTCCATTTATTTAGGTCTTAAGTCTTGAAACTCCTTGATTAAGTTTATTCCTACATAATTTTGATGGTATTGTAAGTGAAAACTGTTTTCTTAATTTCCCTTTTTGGATTGTTCATTGCTGGTATATAGAAATAAATGATTTTTGTGTGTTCATCTTGTATCCTACAACTTTGCTAGATTTGCTTATATGCTTTACTAGTTTCTGTGGACTCTTTGGGATTTTCTAAATAGTATCATGTCATCTGTAAATAGAAATAGTTTTACATGTTCCTTTCCACTCTGAATATCTTTTATTTCTTTTTCTTTTTGAATATCAGTGATGACAGCAGGCATCTTTGTCTTATGGCTATATTAGGGACAATTGTAAGGGGAAAGCTTTTAGTGTTTCACCTTTTAGTAGGATGTTAACTGTGGGTTAATCATCAATACCCTTTCTTAGGCTGCTTGGCTGACTTAGTCAGAGGAGTATGCAACTCTTGATTTTGGGGTTTTAAGTTCAAGCTTCACGCTGGGTTACAAACATTACTGAGAAAAAGAAAGCTTAAAAATACATACATACATACATATCCTTTCACATACTGAGGGAATTCCCTTCTATTCTAAATTTGTTGGTTTTTTTTTTTTTTTTGAGTGTTGAATTTTGTTCAGTGGATTTTCTGCACCAACTGAGATTATCATATTTTTTCATCCCTTTTTTCTCTTAATGTCATGTATTACACTCCCTGACTCTTGGTTTGGGGCTCAAGTCATGATCTCAGGTCATGAGATGGAGCCTGGTGTCAGTCTCTGTGCTCAGCTCTGAGTCTGCTTGCCATTCTGTTGATCACACAGACCAATCTTGGTATAATGTGGGAAGGAACTATACAAGGTGGTGAGTAATAAGAGGCATCATTGAGGGCTGACAGATAGCCCAAATTTGTTAAAGCAGGCCCAGATGATTTCATTGGTGAATTATATGAAGTATTTAAAGAAGGAATAATGCCAATTTCTAAAATCCCCTTTCATAAAAGTGATGATAACATTAAAAAACCAATGTGAGAAACAAACTGAGGGTTTTGTAGGGCAAGGGTGTGGGGGGTTGGGTGAGCTTGGTGGTGGGTATCATGGAGGCACGTTTTTGCATGGAGCACTAGGTGTGGTGCATAAACAATGAATTCTGGAGCACTGGAAAGAGAAAAAGAGAAGAGAGAAAATCCAAAAAAAAAAAAAATCCAATGTAATTCACCACATCAATAGAGTAAAGAAAAGTCATATAAACATCATACTAGATATGTAAAAGCCCATGACAAAATACAATATCATTTATGATCTTACAAAGCAAATGAGCAAGACCTCTTAGAAAATAAGGAATAGAAGGAACTTTCTCAACCTAAGAAACAGCATTTGCAAAAAGCTACAGCTAGTATCATACTCAATGGTAAAAGACTTAACTATTTTCCATTGTGATCAGGAATAAAACAAGGCTGCCCTTTCTCACTACTCCTCTTCAACATTATACTGTAAATCCTAACCAGTGCAACAACCACCACCACCACAACAACAAAAGAAATTATAAGTAAACATATTGGAGAGGAAGAAGGGGAAAAAATGATCTCTGATTATAAAGACAAATGGTCTAGGTAGAAAATCACAAAGGGGCGCCTGGGTGGCTCAGTGGGTTAAGCCGCTGCCTTCGGCTCAGGTCATGATCTCAGGGTCCTGGGATCGAGTCCCACATCGGGCTCTCTGCTCAGCAGGGGGCCTGCTTCCCTTCCTCTCTCTGTGATCTCTTCCCTTCCTCTCTCCTACTGTGATCTCTCTCTGTCAAATAAATAAATAAAATCTTAAAAAAAAAAAAGAAAATCACAAAGGATCTACAAAAAAAAGCCTCTTGAACTCGTGAGTTTAAGCAAGATTGCCATATACAAAGTTAATTTACAAAAGTCAGCTGTTTTTCTAGTAAATGTATTCTACCAATGAATGATTGATAAGTGAATGCTTTTAAAAGTACCACTTAAAATAACACCAAAAAAACATAAAATAGGTAAAAATCTGACCAAGTATATGTAAGGTCTATATGCTTAAAACTATAAACAAGACTTAAATACAGAGAAATACAGTACTCATAAATTGGAAGACTTTATATTATTGATATGTCACTTTTCTCCAACTTATTTTTAAATTCAACTCAATTCCAATATACATCCCAGTAAAGTTTTTTATTTCAGAATGCAATGAGCTAATTCTAAAATTTATATAAAAGGTAAAAGAAATAGAATAGCCAAAATTATTTTGAAAAAAAGAACAAAGTTGAAGGACTCATATGAACGGATTTTTTAAAAAATTTATTTTCAGCATAACAGCATCATTATTTTTTCACCACACCCAGTGCTCCATGCAATCCTGATTTTTAAGCTTTATCAAAGGGTATGGTAGTCAAGACTGTACAATTGGCAAAATGACAGACATAGATCAATGGAACAGAATAGACAGTGTAGAAACAGACCCATGCATTTATGGTCAATAGATTTTTGACAAATATGTGAATGTAATCCAATGTAATTTTCAACAACTGGTGCTAGAGCCAGATGGTCACAAGCCCAAAATAAACAAAATAAAATAAAATAAACTGCAACATTAAAAACAAAACAAAACAAAACAACTTTATCCACACCACATACCATATAAAAACCAACTGAAAATGAATCACAGACCCTAAATGTAAAAAGCTAAAATGGGGGGCGCCCGGGTGACTCAGTTGGTTAAGAGGCTGCCTTCGGCTCGGGTCGTGATTCCGGGGTCCTGCGATCGAGCCCCGCGTCAGGCTCTCAGCAGAGAGCCTGCTTCTCTCTCTGCCCCTCTCTCTGCCACTCTGCTTCTCTCTCTGCCCCTCTCCCTGCCACTCTGCTTATTTGTGCTCTCTCTCTAGCTGTCAAATAAACAAATAAAATATTTTAAAAAAAAAAAAGCTAAAATGGTAAAACTGCTAGATAAAAATATAGAAGAAAATATTTTTAACTTTGGCAAAAATTTCTTAGACACAGCACCAATATCATAATCCACAAAAAAAATGGACTTCATCAAAATTAGAAATCTCTGGGCGCCTGGTTAAGTGACTGCCTTCAGCTCAGGTCATGATCCTAGAGTCTCTGGATTGAGTCCCATATCACATCCGGGCTCCCTGCTCAGCAGGGAGTCTGCTTCTCCCTCTCCCACTCCCCTCTCATGCTCTCTCTCTCTGCCAAATAAATGAATAATATCTTAAAAAGATATTATTCATTTATTTGGCAGAGAGAGAGAGATCACAAGTAGGCAGAGAGGCAGGCAGAGAGAGAGGGAGAAACAGGCTCCCTGCAGAGCAGAGAGCCCCATCCAGGGCTTGATGCAGGGCTCGATCCCAGGACCCTGAGATCATGACCTGAGCTGAAGGCAGAGGCTTAACCCTCTGAGCCACCTAGGTGCCCCCTAAATAAAATCTTAAAAAAAAAAAAAAATTAGAAACCTCTACCCTTCAAAAGGTGTTGCTGAAGACTGAAAAGAAAAGCCAGAGACCAGAAGAAAATATTTGCTGAATACATAAAAAGTAATTCTCAAAAGTCAATATTAAACAGTTGACTCAATAAAAATTGGCATAAATTTTGAACAAATACTTTACAAAGGATGTATATGAATGGCAAATAAGAACAAGGAAATATACTCAAATCACTAATCATGAGAGAAATGCAAATTAAATCTACAATGAGATTTTTTGTGTGTGTGCAAAAAGGAGCTTTTATTAAAGCGCTGGGATAGGACCTGTGCGCAGAAAGAACTGCTATAATGAAATCTTTCTCTTAGAATAACTGAAATTAAAATCTGACAATACCAAGAGCTATAACTGCAACTCTGATACAATGGTGGGAGGAATGCAAAATGATACACACTATGGAAAAGTTTCATAATTTCTCATAAAGTTATATATATATTTACCATACAATGCACCAATCACACTCTAGCTACACTTTAAAGTGAAATGTAAATTTATTATCAATAAGAAAAAACTGAGTGCAAATATATAGAGTGGTTTTATTCATAATCACCAAAAAGTGGAATCATTCAAAATGTCTTTTAGTTAGTGAATGGACGATGTATGTACATCCATTTAATGGAATATTTCTCATTAATAAAAAGGAACAAACTATTGGTACATCATTAAACACCAATAAAATAGCAAATGTATTATGTTAACTGAAAGAAGCCAGACCCTAAATACTAAATGTTATGACTTATATATATATTATACATAAGCATTAAAACATATATATTTATAGTTATGAGCTTATAAAGTACATTATAAAACCCCATATACATATATACATATATACATATATACATATATATATACATACACACTCCCAGAACAAATGAGCAAAAGTAGTATCCTGATCTTGATTTCTGAATGCCATTCTTCATTGAAAGGAACCATTTTAGCGCTATAAATAATATAGGGCTTCCTTTAGGGCTATAAATAATATAATTATAAATTTATAACTAATAGGCAAACTTATGGGCCAGTTCCTCTCTAAATGTTCCTCTAAACTGCAAAGTCTTACCTTGTTAGTCATCACAGTTTTACTTTTTATGTTCAGTTTATATTGGATTAAGGTGTCTTGAAAACATTACATTTTAGGGAAGTAGAGTCTGGTCCTTGAGGCTGGACCAGACTTAGTAACTCACTTACAAAAAATATACAGTACAGACAAGAAAAAAAAAGCAAAACATTATGCCAGAGAACCCTGGCAAGACACTGTTTTAGCCAAGGGATCAAACGTAACATTGCTAGTAATGTCATATGGGTATCAGGTACCCTTGCCATGATGTGATGAGAGCTCTTCACCTCTGTGGTATTCTTTCCAGAAACCCATCACCCTAATCTAATCATGAGAAAATAGATAAACTTAAATTAAGGAATATTCTACAAAAGTACCTAATCAGTACTGTTCAAATGTCAAGATCATGAAAAATAAGGAAAGACTGAGCAATTGTGTCTCAGACCAGAGGAGGCAAAGAAGTCAGAACCGTATGCAATGTGTTATCCTGGAATGGGTTTTAGAACAGAAAAGGACACTAAAAGAAAAAACTAATAAAATCCAAAATTGTCTGAAGTTTATTTAATAGTAATGTGCCAATGTATCTTAGTTTTGACAAATGTAATACAATAATGTGAGATGATAACATTAGGTGAAACTAAAACTGGATGAGGAATATACAATAATTTTCTACAATTTCTGTAACGTGCTGTAAATCTGAAATTATTCTTAATAAAAAGTTTATTTAAAAAATTGCCATCATACCTACTCTGTAAAGTCCTTTCATATATATAAGAGGACAGCTTCCTATTTCATTTTGCCATCCTCTGAGAGAAAAGAACCACAGCTCTGTTTCTATATTTCCTTCTTCTCACTCCTAGCAAGGAAACAAAGTTTCTATTTGGTTTATCTGTCTGCAGCAAGACACAGTAAATGCCCTATAAGTAGTTGTTACTTATCTTCAGATTTTTCTTTATGCAGAAAGGTATACTTCAATTATAACTTCTTTTCTACTAGGAAATAATCTGACAGTTCTGCCTAATGGTATCCACAACCTTTTTTCACTGAAGGAGATAAATTTTGATGATAACCCCTTGCTGAGACCTCCAATGGAAATCTGTAAAGGAAAACAATTGTATACTATTGCACACTATCTACAGAGGGCAGATCAAAGAGATGGTAGGTGATGAGTGAGTGACCTACTAGCTTGTAAGTCATTTTCTAGTATCGTCTATAAATTAAGAGATTGTGTGCTTTCATTAGAGGTTTTCAATCTGGCAGAGACATTAAAGCATTTATCATCTCCCTTTTCTGAAGGTTAGTTGTTTATTTTTATAATTCAGATTATTTAATCTGGGTCTACACAAACTAAACCATTGAAAACAGGCAAACCCAAATGGAGGGCCAGGCTGCTATCCATTTATTGGCCTCAATACCCTTCCACAGTTTTCTCATCATGGTTGTGCTGACTTAAATATCCCACACAAAAACTTCTTCCTGGGTTCTGATCTGTAGCACCACATGTAGTTGCTCTAAAACTCTCATCTGGCCTTGAAGAAAATGCCTAGATCTTTTCCAGAGAAGCCAGTCAGCTTTTGGCCCATTATGATCACCTGTCTGCAGTTGTGGGTAGTCTTCATTCTTTGCCCTTAAACATTTCTTTGGTTGTCTCTGATTATTTCAGAGAGCAGGTCCATTTTCTTTAAGATCCTTCCACTGCACCAGATGGAGACTGGTCTCTCCAAGCCTCTGGCATAGAAATTTCTTTCTTTAGGGCTAAGTTCCCAAAAACTAAGTTTTCTTCTGGGACTCTAATTATGCTTCTCACTGTCAATCCTTAGATTGGACCCAGAGTTTGGTCCTCCAATTCAAAGAGTACTTAAGAAGTATTAAATCATTTTAGTAAGTATGGATCCAGATTTGGGGGAAGTACACAAAACCATCCTTCTACATCATTCTAATATGTTCCCTGTGTGTAATCAGTTTATGTCAGCATAATCTCATAGTCTAGTGAGATGGTCACTAATAATGTACAGTCAGTCCTCTTTAAGCCATGGGCGTGGTTACTAGTTAGAAGTTTCTTTAAGAATTGGGCCTCATTGATGAAAGGAAACTAAGAGATAAAATTAAAAGCTATAGTAGCTGTTTTTTCTAATTACTTCTATAATTTAGAAGTCTCCAAGAATCCATAAAGTATTCCTATTAGGTAATAGGAAGAGAATATAGAGAAGTGGCAATAGATAAAGTTGGCAAAAATAAGAGAACCCTAGCCATTTATATCCTTTCTTTATATCCAAGAGGCCTTCATATTCCAGGCACCCAAAGAGAGTGGAGAGGAAGTCATCATGGGAGATATATTTATTCTCTGGTTAACAAAGAACATGGGGTTCCTTCCTTGAAATTTTGCTTAGGACATTGGGCTTTCATCTATATCATTAGCATACAATCTAGTCTTAGGGACTGAGATGATTACAGAGGGGTGGGAGATTGCTAGTTCTTGAAAATTCCCAAAGTACCTTAACAGTAACAAAAAATAGATCTAGGGACACCTGAGTGGCTCAGTGGCTTAGGCTGCTGCCTTTGGCTCAGGTCATGATCCTAGGTCCTGGGATCGAGGCCCGCTTCGGGCTCCTTGCTTGACCGGGAGCCTACTTCTCTCTCTGCCTCTGCTTGCCACTCTGCCTGCTTGTGTGTGCGTGCTCTCTCTCTCTCTCTCTGATAAATAAATAAATAAAATCTTTTTTTTTTTTAATAGATCTAGTTCAAATTATCTAGAAGCTTTTCTTAAAAAAAAATAACTAAAAACTCTCTACTTATATCTAAGCCAGCATTCATTAAATAAAGTGATTTGATATAAAATATACATACATATACTATATTTATAGTAGATGTAAACTTGGTTTTTTTAAAGATGGTACATAAAGAAGCTATAATTAAAGCTAGAATCAAAGGATTCTATCAAATCCTCAAGGAAATAAAGAGAGATTTTGAAAATCACTTTGAAGTTGCTTATAATATATTTTTAAATGGCCATTACATGTTGATTATTCAGATTTTGGAAGAAAATAGAACAAATGCTTCAAATTTCAGTTTGTATATTGGGTGTACATCTTACTTTTCAATTTTACTTGACATAAATATTTGAATTAAGGGACCGAGATATAATAATAATGCAAAATAGAGTATGTTTTTTTTAAAAGAAATGACTTGAAATTTTTTTATGTTCAAATGTAGAGAAAATCCTAGAGAAGATCTTCAACATAGTTGCCAATAACATCACTGAAACAAATTTTAAGTTTTTGTGTCAAAAATTAAACCTGGTCATCTCAGAAACAGATATTTCTGCAAAGAGGTATGTATGTAGAACAACAGGCAGTATAAGCTTATTCTCATGTTCTGATTTATATCATTTTGAAAATATAGGGTTTGAAACATCATTTTTTTTTTTTAAAGATTTATTTATTTATTTATTTGACAGAGAGAGATTACAAGTAGGCAGAGAGGCAGGCAGAGAGAGAGAGGAGGAAGCAGGCTCCCTGCTGTGCAGAGAGCCTGATGCGGGACTCGATCCCAGGACCCTAAGATCATGACCTGAGCCGAAGGCAGCGGCTTAACCCACTGAGCCACCCAGGCGCCCTTGAAACATCATATTAACATGAATTCTAATTTGCTATAAAAGACTCTGATGTTAGTTTATTATATAGTTGAGAACCATGTGGGTAATGTAGTTAAGAGTAAGGGCTCCCATGGCAGACTGCCTAGTTTTAAACTACAAGTAGTTTTGTGACCTTGGATAAGTCCCTTAACTTCTAGGTACTTCACTTTCTCCACTGGTAAAATGGATATAGTTACCTAAGAGAGCTGTCATGAGATCAAGTTATAAAACCCTGTAGTACTGTAGCAGTAATATACTGCCTTAGAATAAATAACCCATAATTATTGTTTTGAGATCCTGAGTATCTCTCTCTTAGAATTGAAAGTTAATTGAACTGATTTTCTACAAGGAAACAAGTGTTGGCATGAAGCTAATATCCACTATTTGCCAAGCTCTGTGTTAATTTTTATATGAACTATCTTCACCAATAATTTAATCTTCACTTCAAATTGGTGGTAGATTGATTTGAAATCAATTTCTGGTTCCAATCACTGGTAAATTGATTTGGAAACCTAGGTATGTAATTTTTAAGTAACTTAAATATTCTTAATTGGTAATTAAAATAATATTATCTTTAAAATTTTCAGCACTGTTTCATTAAGTGAGAGAGTCCGCCAAGCACTTGATAGGTGGAAAACGGATAGTAACAACTTGTCACTAACTACTGATGCTTTAAGAGACCAACTAACTCGGGCACTAACTATGATAGGAGCATATGAAATTATGGACAAAATAACAGCTTTAAAACTTTTTACATGTGCAATTAAATTTTGAACAGTGTATCCATAATAAAAACTGAGAACTTCTGATGTACATATAGAACTGAAACTGGATATAAATGAATTACATGTTATGCGTCTTTTCATGCATTCCTAAGAGATAATGACAATTTACGGCTATGACTTTAATGTTACCATAATAAAATATCACAGACACTGTTTTATATACTTGTTCTGTTACCTTGGAATTATGATAATTTTTAAAAAGTAATTTTTAATTTAAATAAAATTTAAATAAAATTTTTAATTTTATTTAATAAAATAATTTAAATAAAATTAAATAAATTAATTTAAATAAAATTATTTAAAGTAATTTAAAAATTCTTTGTTATACAATGTCTTTATACAACCCAAGATTTATCGGTAATAAGGTCATTTGTATCTTGTTGGAGTTACAAAGCACAGTAATTTTGTTTTAGATGCCAGTTTAAAACCTGAAATGAATGTACTATCCCTACTGTTCCTCCATCAGGAACAGGATAGCTCTGTTAAGCATAAAGCATAGCCATGGTTAGTAATCCTCTACAGATCTCTCTCCACTTTTAATGGGGTTACATCCTGATAAACCCACTGTAACTTGAAAATAACAAAAGTTTATCCATTCACCTATTGGTGGACACTTGGGCTGCTTCCATAATTTGGCTGTTATTGATAGTGCTGCTACAAACATAGGGGTTCATGTATCCTTTTGAATTAATGTTTTTTTTGGGGGGGGGTAAATACCCTGTAATGTGACTACTGGATCATAGGGAAGTTCCATTTTTAACTTTTAAAAAAAAAAAAATTTTTTTTTGGGCGCCTGGGTGGCTCAGTGGGTTAAGCCGCTGCCTTCGGCTCAGGTCATGATCTCGCGTCCTGGGATCGAGTCCCACATGGGGCTCTCTGCTCAGCAGGGAGCCTGCTTCCTCCTCTCTCTCTCTGCCTGCCTCTCCAACTACTTGTGATTTCTGTCTGTCAAATAAATAAATAAAATCTTTAAAAAAAATAAAAAAAATTTTTTTTTAAAGATTTTATTTATTTATTTGACAGAGATCACAAGCAGGCAGAGAGACAGGCAGAGAGAGGAAGGGAAGCAGGCTCCCTGCTGAGCAGAGAGTGCGATGCGGGGCTCAATCCCAGGACCCTGGGATCATGACCCGAGCCGAAGGCAGAGGCTTAACCCACTGAGCCACCCAGGTGCCCCCCATTTTTAACTTTTTGAGGAAGCTCCGTACTGTTTTCCTCAGTGACTACACCAGTTTACATTCCCATCAACAGTGCACAAGGGTTCCTAGAGACCAAGCAAAACTGTTTTGTCAAAACTCTTTCCACTGCAAAGATTAGAACCTTTATCTAGGTAAGCTAAAAAAAACAGAAAGGAAAACCTGCTCCTGTAACTAAAGCCAGAGAAGACCCAGGTGAAACTAGTTTTGTGTTAAGTGTGAGAAAGAAAGTGCATTGTGTTTCGGCTCTGGGCGCAAAAACTGTTTAAAATCATTTTATTAAAATTCTAGTGTACTAAGAGAAGAGAAGAGAATAGTTAAAACTGTAGTTTTTAGAGTGTGCGAATATAATGCATCTTAAAAAAAAGTTTGTGAGGCTTACTGTTGAATAATCTACATAAACAGATACAATTCAAAACCTTATGTAATTTTCACAATTACTATTGTGTGACTTTTCTGATTTAGCTAAGCAACTTTCACAAACATCTGAAGCAATAAAATCAATTAAAAGTTTCATTTCTGTAACAGAAAAAGTAAATCAGTAACTTATTTGTGCTAAGAAAATTTTTATCTTGTGAAAAGTAGGTTGTCAAAACAAAAATGCATTTCTTTGGCTTTCTATCTAGCTAACACATTTTTAAAAAGATTTTATTTATTTATTTGACAGAGAGAGGCAGAGAGGCAGAGAGAGAAGGGGAAGCAGGCTCCCTGCTGAGCAGAGTGGGGGGGGGGGCTCGATCCCAGGACCCTGAGATCATGACCTGAGCCAAAGGCAGAGGCTTAACCCACTAAGCCACCCAGATGCCCCCAGCTAACAAATTTTATTGATAAAAAGTTAATTTCCATTCTTAAAGAGGAAGTTAGTATAAATTTTTTTTTCCTAAAGAATAAGGGCTTTCTGCTTTTTTGTCACACCTACATTCAGAAACTGAGCAGTATCAGGATGCTTTGCTTTTCACCTGTCTCAGATTCTATTTTCATTTTCTCAGGCTCTTCTCTGTGACATAAGATGCCTGTTGGTAGCTCACAAATAAGAAGTTGATTTATTTCTTTGTATCTAGTATTCTAGAAAAGGAGTCCAAATAGCTTGGTTTGTATTGATATATCTTAGTAGATTATAACCAGAACAGGTAAGTATCTTCTTTTATACCTAATCTTTTTACAATACTGATGATAAAGAAAGACAAATTTAAGCACCAGGAAAAGGCAGTTGTTCATCCTAAAGCTTAGAACATAGCACAATCCACCCATTCATGCCCGGCTAGGTTAGGTTGTATGTGGTTACAGCTACTGCTATTCTCTACAACAAACCCTTTCCTTTATTTTCCTTCTTGGCATCCTATCAGACTACATCTCCAAGCTTCCCTTGTGATTATATAGGGCTCCTGTGATTGACTTCTCTGAATGAAATCTAGGCAGAAATGATGGAAGTTGCTTTTAGACCTAGCTCCTAAACAGACATTCCATTCCCAGTCTGGCCGGAGATCCTGGGCAATGAAGACCCACAAAACTAGGAAGTCCCACTCCCTGAGTCTCAACTCGGAAGACAGCCCCTCAACTAGGCATAGCTCTTTTGCACTGCTGAATAAGTGAGAAATAAATTCTTAGTGAGGGTCTGAGGTTTTGGGGTATTTCGTTATAATAGTTACCCTACCCTAACGATAGGGTTAGGGCAGATAGGGAATAGGGCAGATGAAGGACTGTCCTAGTGCCAAAGTTGTGGAAAAGAAACAGAGATTTGTAAGCATTCTATGATGTAATAAATACCCTCATCTTGGGATTCCTCCTTATTGGTAGAATTAAAGGAAGAATTAGAAAAACTAAGAGAAAGCTGAATTTTCTATACAAGTCACCAAAAGAAAAGTGTTTGGTATATAGAAGATACTTAATCTAATAACAGCTATTAATAGAGTTCCATTTAACATTTAAACATTTTAAGTCCTATTAATCTTTAGGACTATTACTATGCCCTATGAAACATAGCTGAATTTTCCAGTTTACCTTGGATTATTATCACGTGTGCTATACCTCTATTTTATTATATTTTAATTTGAAAACATGATGAAACAACAGTAAAATAAGCAGGAAACAACATAATAGCAATTAAATCTGGGGGGACTGAGACAACACTTTATTTATTTATTTTTTTGCTTATTTGTTCTATTCATTTTTTCCCCAATAAATATGTTACAAAAAGAATAAAAAAGAAGTCACATAATCCTATTCTCTTAACACAGCCAATTTAATGTTTGCAAGTTATCTTTCACCTTGTATTTATAACCATATACATATAGTTTGTTTCATATAACAAACAAATATACTGGGATTTGGAACCAAACAATTTTGCATCTCTGCTCTGCACCTAATTAGCTACTTCATCTTGCGAAAGTCATTTAGTCTTTGCCTTGATTTTTCCCATCTGACAAAAAAAAAAAAAATTCCCAGGGTGTTGTATTTTAATGAGGACGTAATGTATATAATGGATTAAATGCAAAAAAATCAAAACAGTGTCTAGCACATGTGTTTTTATTATTAGCAACTATTAATATATATTAAAATTTTATCTTATCATACTTCCCCATTTTCCTATGTGGTCTTCATAATTATTTTGGTAGCTATTCCATCTGTTCTTTAATATTCCATCATGAAATATAGTAAGAAAGTACAGTTGACCCTTGAACAATGTGAGGTTGGGTGCTCGCCCTCAGTGCAGTTGAAATCTGTATATAATTTTTTAATTCCCCAAAACTTAACTACTAATAGCCTACTGCTAAGCAGAAGTCTTACCAATAACAGTGGATTAATGCATATTTTATATGTTATATGTATTATATATTGTATCCTTACAATAAAGCCACCTAGGAGAAAAGAAAATGTTATTAAGAAAATCATAATGAGGGGCACCTGGGTGGCTCAGTGGGTTAAGCCGGTGCCTTCGGCTCAGGTCATGATCTCAGGGTCCTGGGATCGAGTCCCACATTGGGCTTTCTGCTCAGCAGGGAGCCTGCTTCCCTCTCTCTCTCTCTGCCTACCTCTCCATCTACTTGTGATTTCTCTCTGTCAAATAAATACATTAAAAAAAATCATAAAGAAGAGAAAATACATTTTCAGTACTGTACTGTATTTATAAAAAAAATCCAGGGCGCCTGGGTGGCTCAGTGGGTTAAGCCGCTGCCTTCGGCTCAGGTCATGATCTCGGCGTTCTGGGATCGAGTCCCGCATCGGGCTCTCTGCTCAGCAAGGAGCCTGCTTCCTTCTCTCTCTCTGCCTGCCTCTCTGCCTACCTGTGATCTCTCTCTGTCAAATAAATAAATAAATAAATAAAATCTTAAAAAAAAAATCCACATATAAGTGGACCCATGCAATTCAAAACCATGTTATTCAATGGTCAACTGTGGTCTAAAAATGTTGGGCAGTTGGCATTTAAGTTGCTTCCAATACTTGACTTAATTGACACTACTGCATTAAACATCTTTTTTTCAAAATTTTTATTGCAGTAAAATACACATAGCAAAATTTACTGTTTCAACCATTTGTAAGTATATAGTGCAATGGTGTTAAATATACAGTGCAATGGTATTAAATATATTGAACAATGTTGTGTGATCATCTCTATCATCTCCATAACTTTCATCTTATAACACTGACACTCTATACTCATTAAATAGTAACTCCCCATTCCCCCTTTCCCTTAACCCCTGACATCAATCATTCTTCTGTCTCTATGATTCTGATTACACTAAGTACTTCATGTAAGTGGAATCACACAATATTTATGTTTTTATGACTGGCTTATTCATTTACAGTTAAAATAATCACTGATGGGAGATTAAAACGTCTACCTTTTGTTTTTTGTTTTCTACATGCTTTAGAGCTTTTCTGACCCTTATTTCCTGCCTTACATTCTTCTTTTGTGTTTAGCTGATTTTTTTTGCAGTGAATTGTTAACATTCCCTTCTTATTTACTTTCATGTTCCATATCTATTTTTTCTTTACGGTTACTATGGGGATTACATTTAACATGCTAAAGTTGTAACACTCTAATTTGCATTTATACCAGCTTAACTTCAATAGCATGCAAAACCTCTGCTTCTTGAGAGCTCTGTCCCTGCTCCTTTTGGTTGTTACGTCACAAAATTATGTATTTCCACAATGTGTGCCCCAAGACATAAATTAATAATTCTTTTAAAGCATAAATCTCTTAAATATGTATAGAAAACAGAATGTAGAGTTACAAACCAGTTACAATAATGCTTGCTTTTAGACTATTTGTTTTTTAATGTATTAATCTCTTAATTCATGTAAAAAACAAAAAGTAGAGTTACAAACCAAATACTAACCTATGTATTGAGGCCACAATTACCCTGATACCAAAACCAGATAAAGAGATGACAAACAACAACAACAACAACAAAATAAAACAAACAAACAAAAAAACCCCCAGAACTATAGGCCAATATCTCTGATGAACATAGATGCAAATATCCCTAGCAAACCAAATCTGATAATACATTTGCCACAATCAAGTGGGATTTATTCCTGGGATGTGAGGGTGACTCAATATTTGTAAATCAATCAATGTGATACATCACATCAACAAGAGAAAGAATAAAGATAATATGATCATTTCAGTAGATGTAGAAAAAGCATATGACAAGTTGCACCATCCATTCAAGATAAAAACCTCTTAAGAAAGTAGGATTAGAGAAAACATCATACTCAATGGTGAAAAACTGAGAGCTTTCCCCCTAAGGTCAGAAACAAGACAAGGATGTCCACTCTCACCACTTTTATTCAACAGAGTACTAGGAAGTCCTAGCCACAGCAGAAAAGAAAAAAAAAGAAAAGGCATCCAGATTGCTAAGGGAGAAGTAAAACTTTCATTATTTACAGATGGCATGATACTATATACGGAGAACCCTAAAGACCCCACCAGAATACTACTAGAACTGATAAATTAATTAAGTTTCAGGACACAAAATCAATATACAGAAATCCTTTGTATTCCTATATACTAATAATGAATCAGTAGAAAGAGAATTTAAGAAAACAATCTCCCCCCCCAGAAAAAAACAATTGCATTTACAACTATACCAAAGATCATAAAATACCCAGGAATAAAATAGACAATTGTAAAACACTGATGAAGGAAATTGCTGACCACATAAATGAATGGAAAGATATTCCATGATCATAGATTGGAAGAACCAATATTGTTAAAATGTCCATACTACCCAAAGCAATCTACAAATCTATCAAAATACCAACAGCATTTTTCAAAGAACTAGAACAAACAATCCTTAGATTTATAGAGAACCACAAAAGACCCTGAATAACCAAAACAATCTTAAAAAAGAAAAACAAAATTGGAGGTGTCAAAAATCCCAGATTTCAAGATACACTACAAAGCTATAGTAATCAAAATAGTATTGTAGTGGTACAAAAATAGACACATAGATTATCCGAACAGAATAGAGAGCCCAGAAATAAACCCAAAATAATATGGTCAATTAACCTTTGACAAAGGAGGCAATATCTAATGGGGAAAAGACAGTCTCTTCAACAAATGGCGTTGGGAAATTGGACAGGTAAATGTAAAAGAATTAAACGGGCCACTTTCTTACACCATACACAGAAATAAACTCAAAATGGCTTAAAGACCTAAATGTGAGGGCGCCTGGGTGGCTCAGTTCGTTAAGCAACTGCCTTTGGCTCAGGTCACGGTCCCGGAGTCCTAGGATTGAGTCCCGCATCAGGCTCCCAGCTCCATGGGGAGTCTGCTTCTCCCTCTGACCTCTCTCCTCTCATGCTTTCTCTCACTGTCTCTCTCTCAAATAAATAAATAAAATCTTAAAAAAAAAAAAAAGACCTAAATGTGATACTTGAAACCATAAAAATCCAAGAGCACAGGCAAGTAATTTCTCTGACATTGGCCACAGCAGCATTTTTCTAGATCTGTCTCTTAAGGAAAGGGAAACAAAAGCAAAAATAAATTAATGGGACCACATCAAAATAAAAGTTTTTGCACAGTGAAGGTTAAAAAAGACAACCTATTGAATGGGAGTAGACATTTGCAAATGATGTATTCAATAAAAGTTGAGTATTCAAAATCTAGAAAGAACTTATACAACACAACAGCAAAGCAAAGAAACAATCCAATTAAAAAATGGGCAGAAGACATGAATACATGTTTCTCTAAAGAGGAAATACAGATGGCCAACAGACACAAGAAATGGTGCTCAACATCACTGATCATCAAAACCACACTAATCAAAAATCAACCAGCAAATCAAAACCACACTATCACTTTATACTTATCAGAATGGCTAAAATCAAAAACAGAAGAAACAAGTGTTGTAAAGGATATAGAGAAAAAGGAACCTTGTTTTGGTGGGAATACAAACTTGTATTCACTGAGGAAAACAGGATTCCTCAAAAAATTGAAAACAGAATTATCATATGATTCAGTAATTCAATCCAATAATTACACTACTGAGTACCCCAAAAATATAAAAACACTAATTTATATATAATATAAATATAAAAACACTAAAATATAAAAACACTAATTTATATATAATATAAATATAAAAACACTAATGCTGCCATGTTCATGGCAGCATTATTTACAATAGCCAAATAATGGAAGCAGCACAAGTGTCCATCAATAGACGAACAGATGAAGTAGTACTATATATGTATGCGTATATCTCTATCTACCTACCTATCTGTCATGGACTATTACTCAGTAATAAAAAAGAATGACATCTTGCCATTTGAAACAACAAGGATGGATCTAGAGGGTATAAAGGTAAGTGAAATAAGTCTGTCAGAGAAAGCCAAATACCATATGATTTTACTCATATGTGGAGTTTAAGAAACAAAACAAATGAGAAAAAAGGAACAAACCAAAAACAGACTCTTTTTTTTTTTTTTTAATTTTATTTATTTGTCAGAGAGAGAGTGAGTGAGAGCGAGCACAGGCAGACAGAGTGGAAGGAAGAGTCAGAGGGAGAAGCAGGCTCCCTGCGGAGCAAGGAGCCCAATGTGGGACTCGATCCCAGGACGCTGGGATCATGACCTGAGCCGAAGGCAGCTGCTTAACCAACTGAGCCACCCAGGCGTCCCTAAAAACAGACTCTTAACTATAGAAAACAAACTGATGGTTACCAGAGGGGAGGTGGGGGGGGGATGGGTGAAATAGCTGAAGGGGATTAATAGTATATTTATTTTTTAAGATTTTATTTATTTGACAGAGAGAGATCACAAGCAGGCAGAGAGGCAGGCAGAGAGAGAGAGGGAAGCAGGCTCCTTGCTGAGCAGAGTCTGATGTGGGGCTCGATCCCAGGACCCCGAGATCATGGACTGAGCCAAAGGTAGCAGCTTAACCCACTGAGCCACCCAGGCGCCCCAATAGTATATTTATCTTGACGAGCACAGAATAATACATAGAATTGTTGAATCACTATGTTGTACTTATCTAATATAATATTCTATGTTAACAATACTGGAATAAAAATAAAATAAAATACTGGGAAAGGATCTTGGGATCAAGCCCCACGTCGGGCTCCCTGCTCAGTGGGTAGCCCTCTTCTCCCTCTTCCCCTGCCTACAGCTCCCCCTGCTTGTGTGCTCTCTCTCTGTGTCAAATAAATAAATAAAAATCTTTAAAAGAAAAAAAAAAAAAAAAAACATGTATTTACCATTCGCCATCTCAGTGCCCTGACAGGCAGTTGTGCACATGTTCCTGGAGCACCCTGCACAAAACCTGCAGGAACCAGGGGTCAGTAAAAGGACTCTGTCCTCCAAATATCAGATATGTGAGCTCTTCTTGCTGATTGCTGCTTTTTCTTTTTTAAGAGAGAAAGCAGGAGGGGGGCAGAGGGAAAGGAAGAGACATAATCTTAAGCAGGCCCCTGGAGCCTGACATGGGGTTCCAAGCTGAAACCAAGAATCACACGGTGAACCAGGTGAGTCACGCAGTTCACCCATTGCTGCTTCTAAACAGAGAAGTGCAGACAAAAGGTGGGTGGCCATTGCTGCACTCCCACCAATTGTTGCAAGCCCCTCCCCCCTCTAGGCCACATGACTTCCCTGGGATTTAAAGCTCTGATACACTTCTCTCATTCCTTCATTTTCCTCTCCTTCCTCTTTTGGGAGCCAGACATCAAAACTAGGACATTCAAAAACAACTGCATAGTTTAGGAAAATTAGAAAGTGAACAAATATGCTCCGGAAAGGCTCAGAAAAGACATTAAGTTTAAACCTCAGGCTGGTCCTCTACACAGAGTGTACAACAATCAAAACAAAAAGCAGCAGACCAAATTATTAGATCTAAATATCCTCTATGCGGCCAGTATTATCTTGATAACGAAAACACAAACAAAGACTTCCCAAGAAAGGGGCAGGTCAATATCCCTTATGAATACAGATGCAAAGATCCTCATCAAAATACAAGTAAACCAAATCCAGTAATTTACAAACAGAATTATATACCATGACCAGGTGGGATTTATTCCAGGAACACAAGGTTGGTTCAAAAAATAAAAATCAACCAATGTGATATGACATATTAAAAAAGGACAAAAACAACATGATCTTCTCAGAAGATACAGAAAAGGATTTGAAAAAAATGCAGTACTCCTGCAAGATAAAAACACTCAGCAAACTAAGACGAGGGGGAACTAACTCAATCTAATAAAGGTTATCTACAAAAAACTCATAGCTAGCATCATACTTCGTGGTGAAACACTGAATCCTTTTCTCTTAGTTTTAGGAACAAGATAAGGATGTCTGTTCTTACCACTTCTATCCACTACTGTGCTGGAGTTTTAAGCCATGGCAATTAGGCAAGAACAAGAATAAAATAAATCATATTGGAAAGGAAAAAATAAAACTATATTTATAGATGACATAATCTTGTACCTAGAAAATCTTGATGAACTATTAAAAACCTATTAGAACTAGTAAAGGAGAGTTCAGCAAGCTAGGAGGCTAGAAGATCAATTTATAAAATTTAACTGCATTTCTATGCAGTATCAGTGAGCAATTTGAAAATGCAATCAAGAAAATTATCCCATGCATAATATCAAAAAAATAAAACACTCATTAATACATTTAACAGGGGCGCCTGGGTGGCTCAGTGGGTTAAGCCGCTGCCTTCGGCTCAGGTCATGATCTCAGGGTCCTGGGATCAAGTCCCGTATCAGGTTCTCTGCTCAGCAGGGAGCCTGCTTCCTCCTCTCTCTCTGCCTGCTTCTCTGCCTACTTGTGATCTCTGTCTGTCAAATAAATAAATAAAATCTTTAAAAAAAAATAAATACATTTAACAAAAGAAGTGGAAGGCTTGAAAACAAAACAATTTACATTACTGAAAGAAATTAAAGAAGACCTAAATAAACGGAAAGGTGTCTATGTTCATGGATTGTAAGACTTAATGTTAAGAGGGCAATACTCCCCAAACTGATACACAGATTCAAAGCAATCTCTTTCTGTAGAAATTGATAAGCTGGTCCTAAAATTCATATAAAAATGAGGGACTCAGAAAAGTCAAAACAATCCTGAAAATTAATAACCAATTAACAATCCTGAAAATTGATAACCAATAATTTCAAACATAGAGGATTCAAGAAAAAATTCATATGTTGAAGCCTTTAACCTCAATGTGACTATATTTGGAGAGAGGGCCTGTAAGGAGCTGACAAAGGTTAAATGAGGTTATCACAGAGGGGCCTTGATCCAACAGGGCTGGTGTCCTTATAAGAAAAGGAAGAGACATGAGTTCTCTCCACCATGTAAGGATACCATGAGAAGGCAATCTATAAGCCAGAAAGTTCCTCTTGCCAGGAACTCAATCAGCTAACACGTTGATCTGGGAATTCTAGCCAGCACCGTAAGAATATTAAATTCTGTTGTTTACGCCAAAGAAAAAACAAACCCTCATATTTTGAAGTATGTGCTTTAGAAAATAACCACTGCTTCCATAATATTTGTGTGTTTCTTAAGATGATATCAGACCTGATGTGATACATTCTGGTAATATAGTCCTGGGGAGGTGAGTCGAAATTTGGTATGATATTCCTATGGGTAAGGAAGGGGCTCTTCTTGAAACTAGGGAATAAACTGAAAACTTATTGTCAAATCACATAAAGAAGAAATCAGAAGTCCATGATCTGTATCTGAAACCCTCAGAATATTTTTGCCATCAGAATTTTTTCACATCGTAAAAATGAAAGACATGCAGATTCTGTATGTTTTTAACACTCAGCAGAACCTAGGGTCTGACCCCATTATTAAACAATCCTTCCGCGGTGAAACATATGAGTACCCACACTACATGGGATAAATAGAGATTATAAATGTCCTCCTAATCAAATTAGGTCTGTTTTGATGCCATGACTTTGTACCACACTTCCAAATAAAAACTGTCTCAAGAGTTTATTAGTATTTCTCTCTGTGGCTAAAGAGTTATGGACCTGTGGGATTGAAAAGGCTGGTTTGGAATGGAAGATGTCAACTCTTGTCTCTTATTGGACTTTTTTCTCTTGGTCCTAACTTGCAAAGAAGACAGATTACTAGTTTATCTTCTGGCTGAGCGGTGGGGCACAGAGAATAGGGTAGAGTCTATGAGCCCAAAACTCAAACAGGCCTAGTTTTCTGTTAGTCTCACATTTCAATTCCTTTTGTTAATCTTTAGGTCTATAGTGATTTCATAGTCTCGTCTCCTAAGAAAGATTTTCCTCTGTCTAGATACACTATGACATGACTATGACAAAACATTAAAGCCCACTAATTTTAATATTTTATTATATAAAAATAAATAAGAAGATAATGTAGATTATATATATTATATGTATAATTATATATAATAATTAATAAGAAGGTGAATCTTAAAGCAAGATTTGAGATAAGAAGATGAACTGTATCTTCCTTTCTTGTAGTTCTTCCATTTCCACTCTGGAGAATTTTGGGTTGATTACATTAAACTGGGCAATGGTCCTTTTACATTACTATCACTTACCTTCACAGTAAACTTTAAATCCATGAGCACTAACTACAAAATCAGTGGTCAAATGCTGTGAGAACAGCAGATGGAATCCTGTTAACCTAAAAACATACATAAAATTGTTAGAGTCCTATTTTACCTAACAGAGCTGAAAGAGCATTAAAAGTTATTTTATCAAGTTCCCAAGTTCCCAAGCTTTGTATAAATAAGTACATAAATGCACCCACATATATATAAATTTATAACATGTTAATTAGAAGTCACTCATTAAAAGAAATTGCTGTAAGTTTATATAAATAAACACTTATTTATGAATGTGTGTATATATTACTGAGAAGAAAAAGACTGTGGCACTTGAATAAGGATAGACACATAGATCAATGGAACAGAATTGAGGGTTCAGAATTAAACTCTTACATATACAGTCAATTGATTTTTGACAAGGGTGTTTGGATAATTCAATGGTGAAAGGACAGTCTTTTCAATAAATGATGCTGGGACAACTGAATATCCACATGCAAAAGAATGAATTTAAAGCCCTATTTCATACCATATACAAAAATTAACTCAAAATCCACCAAACTCCTTCATATGAAGTAAAACTATAAAAATCACAGAAGAGAACATAGGCATAAAACTACATGACCCTGGGTTAGGCAGTGGTTTCTACATATGACACCAAAGTGTAAGCAACAAAGAGAAAATAGTGATAATTTTCTCTGGCCTATTATTATAAAGATATAATTTCAAAGTTACCCAGATCTTTGTGTTACTGAAAAGTATCCATCAGGAATAGATAATCCTATTATTTCCAATGCTCTAGTTGGCAAGGTCTGAAGCCCTGAGGATGCACAATGGGAAAACCACTTCTTTCTGCATAATCACATACAGCACCATCTCTACTAAAAGCAATGGAATCTGTGTGAATTTAGCTGCATTTAGGAAAATGTTTCACTTCCTTTATTTGCCTTTGTCCCGGGCTGAAAGATATTCGTTCTTGGTGTGTGCGTTTGGTCCATAAGTTATCAAAAAACTACAGGAGAAATGAAGATGTACATCTTATTTCACACTGGCATAGGAACTTGAGGGTCTTAACTTGATGTGTCAAATGGGACAGCTTTGCTTAACTGCCTCTTACTGAAAAATTCAGACTTAGGGAAATGTTCTGTGTAATTGTGCCCTGTGAACTGCCCTTTTGGGGAGGGGCAGATTAGGGTTTGGGTGTGGGTGGGTTGCAGATCCTTGGGTGAAATAAATTTCTGTGGGTAGGGATTAGAATTCACTGAAATGGAGATTTTTTGACATTAGGGATTAAAGAAAACCACCTTCAGGGATGCCTGGGTGGCCCAGTCAGTTAAGCAACCAACTCTTGATTTTGGCTCAGGTCAGGATCTCAGGGTCCTGAGATCAAGCCCTGTGTCAGGCTCTATGTTGGGCCTGGAGCCTGCTTGAGATTCTCCCTGTCCCTCTGCTCTCATTCTCTTTCTCTCTCTAAAATACATAAATAAATCTTTTAAAAGAATAAAGAAAACCTCTTCAGTGAGGAGAAGCATAGTAGTAGATTTTCAAAAGGAAAGCCACGTAGTGTTCTGTGTCTATGAAGGAAACTAACTCCCGCTCCCCATGACATGTTTAACATTTTGTCCTTTTTCTTTAGAAACAGTCATGTTTCTAAAGATGGTTTTAGTTTGGATGGTTTTAGTTCTTTCAGGTTCTAAAATTTTACTTTGTTATCTACAGTCCTTCAGTAAAGTTGTAAAGGTAAGGTCATATGTCCAAAGTGTGGTTTTGGGGATTTTAAGGGAATCACCCTTCTTGTCAGAGCAGCATTTTATTGAGGAATTATGGGAAAGTGAGCAGAGGCTCAAGGCCAGGCTGAGAGGGAGAAGAGCTCTCTGGAGAAATGGCTGTAGTTTGTACTGTACTTAATATAATCCTCCTCCTTCCCCTTCCAAGTATATCTCAGGAAGATTACAGAAAGAAAAATTATTACTATTACTACTATTATTATTATTTTAAGAAAACATTTTCTGGGATGCCTGGGTGGCTCGCTGATTAAGCAGCTGCCTTTGGCTCCAGTCCTGACCCCAGGGTGCTCAGATTGAGCCCCATATCCAGTTCCTTTCTCGGTGGGAAGCCTGCTTCTCCCACTGCCTGTCACTTCTCCTCTTGTGTTTGCTCTCTCCCCTCCTTCTCTCTGTGTCAAATAAATAAAATCTCAAAAAAAAAAAGAAAAACATTTTCCAATAAAATTATCTTAGCTAATTTTCAGTCAAGCATCTTACTATTTAACTTTATATTTAAACAACAACAAAAAAAATTGGCATTGCTCACAAATGCTTATCACCCAGGATTTCAGTTCACAATAAGGAATTAAATTTAATTTCAATAACGTTAAGAGTGGTCTGATGAAAAGTATGGGCAGCACAGGAAAAAGATGAATTATCATACTCAACTAATAAGATAATAGTAGGGTTGAATCCATGGTGAATCAATAATCTCCCTTTTCATTTTATGATGTGCTTCTGAAATATTACTTTGGCAAACTCATATTAAAATAACAAAAGCTATGGCTATATAATAATGAGGACTACCTTGGAGTTATAATTAATCAAATGTCTTGTTTTAAAACTACTTCATAGGAAGGTCATACTGATGGTATGGGAGAACAAAATTGAAAGCCTCACAACTCATATGCTAGGTCAGCAGTTTACAAACTTTTTGGTTTCAGGAGTCTTTCACAATCTCATAAATTATTAAGAACCCTAAAGAACTTTAAAAAAATATGTATATCTATACATATTTACAGTAATACAAATTAAGGTAGAGAAATAAAAATATTTATTAAAAATAACAAGCCCATGTTAATATAAACAATGCATTTTAATGAACATAGTTATGTTTTCAAATAAAAGAAAATAGTGAGTGGGGCACCTGGGTGGCTCAGTTGGTTAAGCCTCCAACTCTTCATTTTGGCTGATGATCTCAGGGTGGTGAGATCAAGCCCCCATGGGATTCTGTGGTGGATGTGGAAGCCTGCTTAGGATCATCTCTCACTCTTCCTGCCCCTCCCCCTATTGCCTGTGCTCATTCTCTCTAAAAAAAAAAAAAAAGAAGTGAAATACATGGTGCTACTTCAGATTTTTGCAGATCCCTTTACTGCCTGGCTAAATGGAAAATAGTTGAATTCTCATATGTGCTTCTGTATTCAATCATGTCCATTGTTTGTGTTGAATTATATAAACTTCACACAGCTATATAGTTGGAAAAGGCAGGAATATTTTAATAACTTTTCCAGATAGGGGCACCTGGGTGGCTCAGTGGGTAAAGCCTCTGCCTTCGGCTTGGGTCATGATCCCAAGGTCCTGGGATGGAGCCCCACATCAGGCTCTCTGCTCTGTCTCTCTCTGCCTGCCTCTCTGCCTACTTGTGATCTCTGTCTGTCAAATAAGTAAATAAAATCTTAAAAAAAAACCAAAAACTTTTCCAGATAATTATAGGTAATTTTCTTTATAAGTGGTAGTATCTTAAAAGTTAGTGACAATGTAGAATCTAGAGGTATATCAATGAACTTTTTATATTCTATGAAAATCTTTTGGTCTAACTTGTACTTTCAAAAAATATTTTACCCATGCATGATTTGGTAACATCATGCATTTCATTTGAAAATACTGGTTCAATGAATTTTGCAAAGATTCTAACGTTGACACATTTTATTACACAAAATCCTTTTGTTACTAAATTTTCCTCTGCAGAAAAGTCTCAAGAATTAGTTATGTTGTCAAGTTTACATTAGTATCTAAGTTTTCTAAAATTCTTAATTTTTATTTGAAAGTTTGTTTTTTGAGAGAGAGAGAGAGAAAAAGAGTGCAAGCCTGGGGGGGTGGTAGGGTCAGGGGGGAGGAGTCAGAAGGAAAGGGAGAATCTTAAGCAGGCATGGAGCTCAACTTGGGGCTCATCTTATGAACCAGAGATCATGAGCCAAAATCACATGACTCAAAATCAATCAATAAGTGACCGAACCACACAGGTGCCCTGGAAAGCTTTAATTTTATCATTGACAACAAATATTGCCAATGATTTTCTTTTAAAGGACAGACTGGTTTCATTTTCAAGAAAATGTCAAATAAATGTGAATGACCTGAGTTTGGTAGTCATTCTTTCAAGCAAAATGTTATCCCATAAAAAAGTCTGCTAGTTAAAAAATACATGTACTCAACGTTTGAACTTTAATAAATATTCACAATTTCATCAAAGACAGTGTTAAGTGAAATAGGTAATTTTTTTTTTTTCTATTGCAAGTGCATGGCAGTGAAGAATAATAACTGCTCGAGTTTGGTATCATTGCCTTTGATTTGTGCCAAAGCCCAAGAGAGTTTTTATTTACTACTGATTTTACACTATCAGGGCAAATTCCAGCAGTATAAAGAAAATAACAGTATTATTATAAAGAGCTTTGGCTTTGCAGATACTCTGAAAGACTCTTGGGGATACCACAATTTTGAGAACTGCTATGGTAGGTATTAAGATAAAAGCAGAATATAAAAACAATTAAGGCATGATCCCTACTCTCAAGTTCATTTTCTAATAGAGGAAACCTACAGAGATGATTGCAACATTTTTTGGAGATACAAGAAACGGCAACAGTGGGGAGGACAGATTAAGGACAAGAATGGACAAGTACCAGGTAGGGTACTTTTGCAACGCAGACAAGCAGCAAGGAGACCTGACCTAAGGTCGTGGTGAGTGGAGAAACATTCAAAGTGGTGGAATTATAAGATGTGGTGATTGATTAAATATGAGGAATGGAGGAGGGCAATGGGATGCATAGTGGTGCCCATACTACATGGGCCTCATAGGAGGAGCAGGTTGGCAGCGGGGTAGGAGGAGGGAAATCCAGCTCGGGATTTCCCGACAAAGAGATGAAAGGCATTTAGGTGGAGGTGTTGAGCAGGTAATTAGATACTCCTGCTCCCTCCCTGAGGGCCCTGCAGTTCTCTTTCACTGCTGTATCCCCAGCGCCAACGTAGCACAACACCTAGCTCCTCATAGTGGCTGAGTAAATACATGAGGATGGTCGGGAGCTCGTGAGAGTGACAGAGGACGGGGATTAAATGTGGTGGTCGTGATATATACATGCTTGTTCGAGACCACAGGAGCGGGTGGCCAAGGGACTGTAGCTTTAGGACTGGAGTTCCGCCTTAAAATCTTTCTGGACAGAGGGCTGCCTCCAATACATCGCGTTGGCCTAAAATATACAAATTTGTTTCGGAAAACCTGCTTCCGTATAATCCAGACAGCAGCTAAGTTTTGTTATCGTTATGCCATATATTAATACCTGTCAGACTGGTCTTAATTGGGGTGGCATGGGACTGACCTCATCGCCCCACCCTTCAGTGTGTAGACGGCCTCTTTCACAATATCCCTCTTCCCGAGCTTGTGGGCTGTCTCTCCAGCACCTCAGGACGCGGGCCCTGAAAAGCTCGGTTGCAGCGGGTCGCTTGCCCAGGCCAAGGGCGGTGCTCAAGCCACCCGCCCGGCTGACGCCACATAAGCTGAGATCACCTCACGCGCGAGCGGAGCAATCACAGAGCGCGCCGCCGGCGCCGCCGTCCTTCAGCAAACCCCGCTCTGAGATCCCTCCGCCTGCCCTTTCCCGGCGCTGTATCGTGGTGCCCCGCACCCCGGGCACGCGGGCTCAGGTGGCCCGCGATTCTCAGGGGGTGACCGTCTCTTTAGCTTTCGTTCTCTTCTGTCTTTGTACCATTCATTCCATAAGTGCAGCCTGCTTTTTTCAGGACCTCTCCCGGCGTAAGGAGACCTCGGCCATATTAAGACCTACTTGGGGGCGTAGTTAGCATCAGGCCCGCCCCGTTCTGTGACGCACAGGGTGGCGCGCGTGGGAGCCGACAGTAGGGGGTGGGACTGGGTTTAGTAGGAGACCTGGGGGCCGGGGCCGCCTCGGGACGCCCATCTACCGGCTTTACTCGCTCCATCGAGTCGCAGGAGCGGTGGCGACCTCGGCCTCCAGCGTCTCTGGCGAACTGTAGTGGCTGCTGCGGCGGTCAGGATGGTGTTGCTGGGTTTACTGCAGGCGGGCGGGTCTGTGCTGGGGCAGGCGATGGAGCGGGTGACCGGCGGGAACCTCCTGTCCATGCTGCTGGTCGCCTGCGCCTTCACGCTTGGCCTAGTCTACCTGTTCCGCCTCGCAGTCGGCCACCTGGCCCCCCTGCCCGCGGGGGCGGTACGTGCACCCTCGGGGATCCGGGTGGGGGGACGCAGCGACCACTGTGGTCTAAGGGCTAGCGGGACGAGGACAAAGACGGCCAAAGTGCTAGCGGGAGTGGCGGCCGCAGCCGTGCTCAGATGGGCGACGGCGGCAGAAGCATTGGGGACGGGGAAGTGGCTGCTCCCTCTGCTGCTTGTGGTCGCGACTTACTTGGTCTTGCTGGCATTGGTGCTGGGGGTCCTGCAATCTGTACCGATTCTGGCGGTGGCCGCGTGTCTGGTCTTGGTGCGCGTCGTGCTTGCCGCGTTTATGGTCTTAGTGGTGGTTGTGCTGGCTGAGGTGCTGGTGCCCCAAATGGCCGAGGCCAGTGTGTCGGCTGTAGCATTGAGCGCCTTGGTGGTGGTATCTTGGTGACTGCCCTGGTGGGGTCAGTATCCTTTGAGCTGTAGTACTTCCCCTAATGGCGATTTCTATCTGTATGGGGGTGGGAGGCATGTTTGGTAGGGTGGGAGTGACTGGATTGTCCCTTCTTATGATGCCGTGAAGTGTCAGTTTCTTTAATTTAGTGTTTTTATTGACCATTAGCTTCATACTTACCTAATATATTTGATGAATGCATCCTTAACCAAACAACACCAAGTAGCTTTTAAAACAGTGGAATGTATGAACTTTTGACCAAGTCGTTTTTTAAAACCTAGGGTATCTAAAGTACCTTTTATAGTGAGTGAGAAGGAGTTCCTGCTAGTGCTGATCTACTCTAAAATCAGTGGATGAGGGGCGCTGGGTGGTTCAGTTGATTAAGCATCTGGTCCTTGATCTCAGCTCAGGTCTTGAGCTCAGGGTCCTGAGTTTAGACCCCATGCTGGGTGTGGAGACTACTTAAAAAATAAAATAAAATCAGTGGATGAGTTGTGTTCTGTTTCCTCTTAAACATTTCACATCTTTCTATACCTCAAGTTACTGTTTGTCTTTTTCTATGCCTTCTTTAGGCAAGATTCTGGAACTAAAATTGTGAGTGGTAGTGGTAAAGACAATACAGTTTGATTTCCCTGTTTTTTTTTTTTTTTTTTTTTTGTTGGGGGGTGCTAATGGTCAAGAACGTTACCTAGAGCCACCAATAAATAATACTGGACATACTCTGGACAGTGTTCAGCATGTGTAATTAACAATACCTTTGTGTTTGTCTAGTCACTTATACCATGTTTTGAGTTTCTGTTCTTTTTACTATGGCCACTCTCCAAAGATATTTGTAGTTTGGCAGTTTTTAAGTTAGGTGTAACATATTACTATTAGTGGTAAATTTCATGTGTTTGGTCAGAAAACTAAAATAATTATCTTGGGCTGCCTGGGTGGCTCAGTCGTTAAGCATCTGCCTTTGGCTCACGTCATGATCCCAGGGTCCTGGGATCGAGCCCCATAGGGCTCCCTGCTTGGTGGGAAGCCTGCTTCTCCCTGTCCCACTCTGCTTATGTTCCCTCTTGCTGTCTCTCGTTGTCAAATAAAGTCTTAAAAAAAAAAAACCAAAAAACAGGATATCTCAAAATGAAATCTGAACCTGCAATTTTTTGTCTTCTTTTGCAGAAAAGTCCACCATACATTTTCTCTCCATTTCCATTCCTTGGACATGCCATAGCATTTGGGAAAAGTCCAATTGAATTCCTAGAAAATGCATATGAGAAGGTAAGTTTTCCAAATAATTATAGGAAAAGAAATTTGTGCTTTTCAAACTTTTTTAAAATGGCAGAACATTAAAAGAGAAAGTGTAGGGGCGCCTGGGTGGCTCAGTGGGTTAAGCCGCTGCCTTCAGCTCAGGTCATGATTTCGGGGTCCTGGGATCGAGTCCCGCATCGGGCTCTCTGCTCTGCAGGGAGCTGGAGCCTGCTTCCCTCTCTCTCTCTCTCTGCCTGCCTCTCCGTCTACTTGTGATCTCTCTCTGTCAAATGAATAAATAAAATCTTAAAAAAAAAAAAAAAAAGAAAGTGTAATCTTAGTATAGGAAACCAGGTAAATTGGAGCTGTTCCTGTTTAAGCTGGCGGGGTCTTGGAGACTCTTGTAACTTTTCCTGTGTCTTGGGTGATCTTTGAGACATCACTGAGGAAAGTTCTGGCAGCTGTGATTTAAAAACCACTCGCCTACTTTAAAAAAAAAAAAAACCACTCACCTGAATTTTATACTTACTGATCATAGTTAAAATTGATACTGATCGATCCTTCTTTTTCTTAACCTGTCCCCTGTGGAATTTTCTAACCTGTTCTATACATCTGTGACTTCAGTTTCACTTGGATGACCCACAGGGTACCATGGCCACTCAGATCTCTGTCCCTCTTCTCTCTAGTGAGCTTTCCAATACCAACTCAGCCATTTATCCCACAGTCCCATTGTGAATTGTTGTCACTCTTAACTCTTTCAGCTCCACAGTATAAATTTAAACACTTTAGTCTTAGACCACAACTTCTTTTCCTGGCTTTCTTCTTCAGCTCCTTCCATTAGAACCATTCTTTGACCTTATTAGATTTTCCAGTCCATTGTCCCATTTACTTTCTCCTGACCGGTTAGCTTCTTTTCTTCACTTTCCTTTGTTTTTCAGTTTGGGACAGTGGTCCATCATTTCACTGCCACTGTGGCCAATACCATACATACCCTGGATCTTTTCATTTTGCTTACCTAGTAAAACCCCAAACTTGTGGGGATTTTTCTTTTTCTTTTCTTCCTCGCACCAGATTAGTTTCTTCCTAACTTCATGATTCCCTACCTGAGCAAACTTTGAACACTGCTCAACAGTCGTGTTATGCCAAAGTATGTCTGGCATACTTTCTACTTCTCACAATGATGATTCAAACCTTCACTTTTCTAAACTCCTAATTCTTCCTATCAAAGTAGATGACTTTATCTCCTCTTTAGACATGTAAAACCGTCCAAAGAGAAATTTCTCATGTTCCCACTTTCAAACATCATTCTCTTTTCTTCCTGTTATACTAATTATAAAACACTTACTTTGTACTACTAAGTTCTTTACATAGATTATCTGACTGAAGTTCCACAAAAATCCTTTCAGGTATATCCATTGTATAGATGATAAAACGGAGAAACAGGTTATATAATTTGATCTTGGGCTCACCACTGGCTAGTGGCCAAGCCAGGATTTATACATCGTCTAATTTCTGAATCTGTGCTTTTAATAATAATAATAAAACATGGTCTAATTTCTGAGTCTGTGCTTTTAATAATAATAATAGTAATAATAATAGTGGTAGGAATAGTAGTAGTAGTAAACAAGTAAATTTACTATGGCCAACACTTTCTTTCCTAATATATCTATAATATCTATATATATTTATTTATATATCTCTCTGTACACACACACACACACACATCATGGATAAGGTGATACATATTTAGTCTTGATAATAGGTTCTGTTATTTCCATTTTATGAATGAGGGAAACTGAAGTACAGAAAGGTTAAGTTCTCTGACTGTAGACCAAGGTCACAATAGCTAACAGGGAGAGGACCTGGAATGTGAACCTTGGCAGTCTGGCTCCAGAATCTTGTGCTATGAGCCCAGCAGGGGCTATCATGTTGATTTTATACTATTTTGCTTCCTTTTGGAAGTTAAAGTCTCAATCCATCTTTGATCTCAGGAACCTTATGCTGTTATTTCTTCTTTGTGTAGTGACTGCCTTCAACTGGATCTTTCCCATTTTCTCTGAAAAGTTTTCAAAAGTCACTCATTTAAAAAGACTAGAGCTTCTCTTGACTTACAGGTCTCCTCTCATGCCCCTCCCCCATTAGCAAGTTTTCTGTACTTACTGTTTCCAAAATGTCCTGTTTACTTACTCTCAGTCTACCCTAGTCTGTCAGCCCCTTCACTAATGAGCTCCACGTCCTAGTTTAATGAACTTGACCCCTCAGCTGTATTTGTCACTGGTGACTACTCCCTCCTTCTTAAATGTGGCTTCTCTCATTTGCCCCTCTATTTCTCTGACTGCTTTTTCTCTAACTCATTAGTGGGCTCATGCCTGGGCATTTACTGATGGGATTCATGGAGGTTTGGGCCTTGGCCTTTAGTCTTTCCTAGGTGATTTCATCTCTAACCTGTGGCTTCACTTACTAGACATAGCTAGGTGACACCCAAAGTAATGTCTCTGGTGAAAGTCTCTTCTCCAGCTCCAGACCCAGATGTCCCAACTCCCACATGATTCTTCCTGAGTTGTCTCACAGGTGCCTGAAATCCAGCATTTCTGAAGGCTAACCCTTGGTTTTTCTCTCTCCAATCCTGGTTGTCTTGTTTTCTCTTCTCACCATTTTTCTGTTTGCCAGAAGCCTAGGATTCATTCTTGATACTTCCCTTTCTCAATCCATTGATGTCTGCAAATTCTCTCTTCAAAATAATTCAGCATCCATCTGCTTCTGTGTGCACTGCCCCATCATTACCACATGGCAGGTTTTCATCATCAGGTTCCTGCAATAGGCTCTAACTCGTCCGACATTCCTTCTGCTCTTGTTTCACCCTCCTCCATATAGCAGCCAGAGGGATCTTTCTTTTAAAATATGCATATATCCGTGTGTCCCTCCCATGCAGTTTAAAATCTATGGGTTTCCATTGCTTGTAAGAAAAAACTTCTTCCTAATATGGCTTAGGAGACTCTATAATATAGTCTCAGCCCTGCAGACTCAGCTCTCATCTCATCTTGTCCTTCCCCAGCGCCTGCCGCCCCTAGTTAGGATCTTTGTGTCTCATCCTTTGAGCTGAGGCTCAGGTGGCCTTTCCTCTCTTTGGTCTCCCTTTTATCAGTTCTCTCCTCATGGAGTTGCTTTCCTTCCAATAGTACTTGTCACATTTGCATTTTTACATTTGTTAATGTGATTATTTGATTTAGTTGTATCCCCAGAGCCTGGTCTTTACTAATAATCAGAAAACTTCAAGGTAAAGCATTTAGCACCCAACCAGATTAACAAAAAGTTAAAAATGAAATCATTTAGTGTTGGTGGGATAGTAGTAAACTGGGTAACTAAATAAACTTCGGATGTCTTTACACAGCAAGCACAATAGGACAGGTCATAACCTTTGGTGACTCCTGTGAATTTATCTTTATCCAAGGGGGGAAAAAGTCTGTATTCTCAGAGATACTCATTGCAGAATTATCCATAATAAATAAAGAACTGACATATCATCCATATGTCCAATAATGAAAGAATAATTCCTAAAATTACAATGTCTGTGTAAAGGATAGAGAATATTTTCAGTAGAAACTGAAAAAAAGCAGAATAAAAAGTTTGTATTTTACTTTCAACTCGATGAAAATAATTACAAATTTGCACAAAGACTGGGTGAATAATTGCATTAAAGTTTATGCGTGTTTTCATTTTCAAAAATGTTTTGTGAATTAATGAATTAGTGTTTTGTTTAGGGGTACATATTTTTCAGTATCATCACTATGGCTACTTTTCTTTCTTTAGTATGGACCTGTATTTAGTTTTACCATGGTGGGCAAGACATTTACTTATCTTCTGGGGAGTGATGCTGCTGCACTGCTTTTTAATAGTAAAAACGAGGACCTGAATGCAGAAGATGTCTACAGTCGTCTGACAACACCTGTGTTTGGGAAGGGAGTTGCATATGATGTGCCAAATCCAGTAGGTGACGCCAGTATCTTCAAGAAAGACAAATCTGTAATATAATAGTTACAGCTGGTAATATAATATTGTACATTTAGAATGTAGAAATACATTCCTTGGTTCAAAAAAATCTGTAGAATGAGACATTTAAAAGGAAAGGCCTGGGTAACTGATGAGGAATGGGTATTGTTTTATAGCTGCAGACATGGGCTAAGCAATTTTAAAGGTTGCCTGTACAAAGAAAGAGAATTGATGGTAACTTTGGGCATTGATTCAAGTGGGTAACAAGAAAATCTCATTATTTCATTGGAAGGGCCTCTTATGACTCTACTCCTGCCTGAAACTCTAGCATATGCGCTCTTTTGAGCTAGAGATTGTTGGCTTTAGAAGTTAGTGTGATTTCTTTTCCCCTCTTAAAGTCAGATATTAAAGTGGTGCAAATTGATGCAAAACACAGATGAGATCATTGGCTCTGTGGCTTGGTGTGGGCTCTGGCTGAGATCGTACCACACATGACCTAGTATCCTAGTGTAGTGGTTAAGAGTTGACATGAAGTGTTATTTCTGGGGATGAGCGAGGTGCGGGGGAATGAATGGCTCCTCAAGGCCAAATGCAAGAACCCTAGAAAATCCCTCTGGTCAAATATATCTACTCATTTTTTCACACTGATGATCAGATTCTTAAAATAGAAATGTCCCAATGGTTTAAAACCATTGGTTGTCTCAGTGTGAATTTATTTCAGTCAGACTATATTGAAATTCTCGTTAAACTTCTGGAAGATAGTGAGAAGAATGATGGTTGTTTGGGAATGGAATGGGAAAATATATGAAGTAGGATAAAAATGATATGGGAACATAATGAACCTTTGGGGACTTGTGTTGGTATCTGGGTTGGGTTGGGATGCTAGAACCTAACAGGATAGGAAAGGGAAGCCCTCGGGTCAGGAGTGGGAAAATGCGTATGTAGGAAAGGCATTCGGATTCCTAATTTAACATTAGTTGAGGGCCTGCATAGCAGGTATCTCTGTGTGTGTTACTTCAGATCCATGTCTGGTTTAAAAAAATCTTTTATTATTTTTATCTCCATATCTTTTTTTAGAATATTGTTTTCTTCGAGTGTTACAGAGTTATAATAACCCAAATGAATCTTCTGATAAAACAAAATTGTGTTTTAATGCTTGGTATTATACTGTTAATATTTTGAAGGTTTTTTTGGAGCAGAAGAAAATGTTAAAAAGTGGCCTTAACATAGCCCACTTTAGACAGCATGTTTCTATAATTGAGAAAGAAACAAAGGAATACTTCCAGAGTTGGGGAGAAAGTGGAGAAAAAAGTAAGCAAACTGTTTTGGTTTTGCATTTGTCCTAGTATTTCTACTTTTTTTTATGACTAGAAATGTAAGAATATATGTGTGTGTGTATAATGAAAAACCATCTGCAGCGTATGTAAAAACATATGGAATGAATATGTTTTGATAACCACAGAGTTAAAAAGACCTGAGAGGAAGTGATTATTGCTGTTCACCTATCAAAAACCTTAGAATGGGTTAATTAACATCCATGTATTTGTACAAATACGAGTCATGGTTAAATTTTGAAATAAACTGAACGTAAAACTTTTTGCAAGGTCATTTTAAGACAAAAAGTAAAAATAACTTTTTTTAACCCACCACGAGCAAGTAAAAGTCTAAATGATTTAATTTTGTATGTCATACCCTATCTATCTGATATTGTATGGGAATGACTTATTTAATGAAAAGAGTAAATTTAAATACGTAGGCTTACTCTATCACCAAATGTTATTATATGCTTTCTTGCATTATGTATAGCATATAATGAGTATAACTTGATCTTCTTTGGATACTTATGTGAATCCATTATTTATATTGGACAGTAAGTGTTCCTCTCAGAGAAAATTCCCACCCCACGTCAGGAAGCAACATCTGCCTCACTGGGCATCAAGACCTCTGTGTGGGTCTCCATATTTTGGGTGTGGTCTTCAGTTTTTAAATGGTCCAGAAACTTCATTTTGTTTTTAAGCCACCTGAAGCTGATGTGATATATTTCTAACAATAGAAGAAGCTGATGTATAGGGACACCTGGGTGGCTCAGTTGGTTAAGAAGCTGATGTATAAACCAAAATGGCCAACTTAATAAGTATAAGTGAGACAAAGTTATAGCACTAAGAACACCAGAATTTGCTAACCTTCATTGGCAAATCTAACTGCAAAGCCAAGTGATAATTGGAAGTTCATTTGGTAAATACAGAATTAAAGAAGGCATTGGGTAATTTTTATGATTTTTAAATGTCATCCAAATGTGCTTCCCTGACGTATCTGTCTCCAGTTTGGGATATACCAACTGATGATTAGCTACAGTTTTCTTACATATATAGGCAAGACCTCAAATTTTAGTCCTGGTCTAATTGCTTTTGACCTTCGAACTCCTGTAACTTTATTGGAAGGAAGTACTTGGAATTCCTGTAAATTTATTCATTTTTAAAAAATTTTTATTTTTAAGTAATCTCTACACCCAGTGCAAGGCTCAAGCTCATGACTCCGAGATAAAAAATCACACGCTCTATCAACTGAGCCAGCTAGGTGCCCCTCACTGTATTCTTTTTTATCTTCAATTTATCTTTTCAAGTTGAAGAGTCATGAGTGAGGTCCAGGGATGCCTTTGTGGCTTCCGTTTTGGCTGTACAGAGATGCTTCTCATCATGAGTTTCTTGCCTCTCTTTGTTGTGTCCATGTCTGTCTGTAGGCTTTTTTTTTTTTTTTTTTGAAGATACAAACAGGATATTGTTGGTTCTTGAGTTTGTGTTCACAGTTTTCCTTTGTAATACTTTTACATCTCTAAGAAAGTGAAAATTTCAAAAGACTATTTGGCAATAGTAATGGGAATGATCTTTTTCCCTCTAGATTTGTTTGAGGCTCTTTCTGAGCTCATAATTTTAACAGCTAGCCATTGTTTACATGGAAAGGAAATCAGAAGTCAACTCAATGAGAAAGTGGCACAGCTGTATGCAGATCTGGATGGAGGTTTTAGCCATGCGGCCTGGCTGCTGCCAGGCTGGCTCCCTTTGCCTAGTTTCAGGTATGGATAAAGACGCCGTACTTGCTTATTTAACTGTAGAAATGCTGCAGTGTTGGTATGCTTTGCATTCACCAAGATAAAAAAATAAACATAAAACAGACAAATTAGGGGAGATTATGAGCTCCCTTCTTCTGTAAGAATTCAAGACAGGTTTTCTTTATGTAGTGAGCTCATTTAAGCTCAGTTTCAGTTTATAAGAGGTCATGTGTTGTCTAGCTGTTCTCATTTAAAACCTACTTATCTCACATATCTCATCTACTCAGAAAGGTCTCTGGGCTCTACCTAACAGTGATACACCCCTCTATGCACTTATTTGAAAATATGACCATTTTATAGTTTTTATAGTCTGTTGTGAAATTTCTTTGTTTTGAAGTAGTAGTGCTTTTCTCAAAACTATACTGTGATTTCCTTAAAGGCGGGGACCATCTGATACAAAGAAATACTGCTTAGAGGACTTGACATATAGTTTAGTGTCTTGCATATTAGTGGGCTTTCTATACCTGTTGATTCATTTCCGTTCAGGTGAGAGATGGGAGGAGTTAAACTGGCACTCCCTTTTTCTGCTTCTGCTACATAGTTTTGTAGAGTTTCAGGTTAAAGAGGGGGAGAAAAAGGGAAAGCCAGGAGAGATTCTCTGGAATTCTTTGGAACTTGTAAAACATTATATTTGTAAGGAGCTTTGCAGTTTTTAAAATGTTTTCATCCGTAACCTGTAGTGGGGTCTCCAGGAACGTGCAACACTCTGTTTTTTCCCTTTTCTATTTCCTAGATGAAGTCAGAAATGCCTGAGCTTGGTATGATAGACCTTTCCCACTTTAGCCCAGTCTTTCTCTGGCTTATCTGAACCAAATGATTTAACCAAATTATTCCATTCCCTTTCTTAAAACAGGCCTTCTGTTTTTCTGGCACTGCTATGTTTATATTGGGAAACATCTTCCCACATTGTCTCAGCAGATCCTCAGTAACAGTCTTACAAACACAGCGGAGCAGCTGTTTTTATTGGAAGCCTTAGGCAGTCAGCTAGGTAGTCAGGTTGTCTGGTTTTAAGAAGCTAGGTAGAGGCTAGGTAGTCAGGTTGCCTGGTTTTAAATTTCAGCTCCACTGCTTTCTGGCTGTGTGTAACATGCAGCTGCCTGTGAAGTGAAGCTAAGAGCATCTACCTCACAGGAAGTCAAAGTGGGTGATTAACTTTCTCAAACATGAGCACTCTACTTTAAAGGTTAAGATTTGGGGACCTGAAGTTTGTTTTCTGACTATACTAGTATTTTTGCCCCTATTAAACCATGTTGTCTCAGAAGATCAAAAGTAGAATCAAATCCTATATACTGTAGTCGTGTTCTAAATCCTAGATTTAGATCATCCTAAATAAATCTTAGGTTTATTTAAATTCTGACTCCTACAGAAAAACCAGAATGACTCTCCATCTTTTTAAAAAATTAATTTGGTTAAAATTGGAATTTCGTTAATTTAAAGGAGTGTTCTTCTGTTAAACTGGAAAATGGTTCTAAAGTAATAATCATAAGTCTTGTTTTAGACCTTGTGTTAGAACACAGGAAGTATATTAGCAATCAGGGATATATATGTTAGGACACATTTCTTGCCTTTAAGGATCCTAGAAATTTCTAACAGTATGAGATTTTTATAGCTTCT
Organism: Mustela nivalis; assembly: GCF_964662115.1. Lineage (NCBI taxonomy): Eukaryota > Metazoa > Chordata > Mammalia > Carnivora > Mustelidae > Mustela > Mustela nivalis. Next base: position 69,242,506 of record NC_139031.1, read on the forward strand.
CTTTTTCTTTTGGTTCTGAGTTTTTTTTAATCAGTTGTTTTATTAGAGTCATTTAAATTAGTTAAATAAGGTTGCTGTAAGCGAGGTCCTGGTTATTTTCCAAAATGAATCTGATGCCAGGAAGTATGACATTATTTTTTTAGTCATTTTTGTCTTTGAATTGCAGACGTAGGGACAGAGCTCATCGAGAGATCAAGAATATTTTCTATAAAGCAATCCAGAAGCGCAGACAGTCAGAAGAAAAAATTGATGACATTCTCCAAACTTTACTAGATTCTACTTACAAGTAAGTGCTGTTTGGATCACATGTTAAGCCGAAGCAGGAAATTGCATATTAAAACAAAGTTAAATAATATGTCCAGTTAAAAAGTAGTGATGTTGACAAAATTCGTAGCTGTGAGCCTTGGGCTTGTTAAATGGATGAGACACGAATTCTTGGGATCCCATCGCCTTCCTGGAGCCTGAGGACCACACATGGGGAAACATCTATTGACAAACCACAGTAACATCTTTTGTAATGAAAATCATACTTTTCTATTGTCTGTCTCTTTCCCCTCAGGGGAAAGAATTCTCATTTGTGATGGGCAAATGCAAGACTATTACACCTGAAAAACTTACTCACTATGACCCTTTATTTAAATGTGGAGCATGAAGTGGGTCTGCCGAACTGTTAAATTTGTGTGTGACTCCTTCCACAGGGATGGGCGCCCTTTGACAGATGACGAAGTGGCGGGCATGCTTATTGGACTGCTCCTTGCTGGCCAGCACACATCCTCAACTACTAGTGCCTGGATGGGCTTCTTTTTGGCCAGAGACAAAACACTTCAAGAGAAATGTTATTTAGAACAGAAAACAGTCTGTGGAGAACATCTCCCTCCTTTAACTTATGACCAGGTTTGTTGCATTTTTCCTTTCATTGCTTTGTGACTGCAGTATATAATGAATGGCTAGTTTTTAAAGGGGACAATTTGATATATTCTATTTACTATAGATTAAATTGCTTAGCTTCTTTTAGAAAATTCCCCACACACCTCTGTGAAATGTCTTAACATTGGATTCAGTTTGCTAGTATTTTGTTGAGGATTTTTGCATCTGTGTTCATACAGAATATTGATGTGTAGTTTTATTATGAGGTCTTTGACAGGTTTTGGTGCATGGAGAAATGCTGGTCTCAGAATGAGTTTACCAGTGTTCCCTCCCCTTTTATTTTTTTGGAAGAGTTTGTGAAGGATTAATAATCCTTCTTACATGTTTGGTTAGAATTCACCAGTAAAGCCATTGGAGTCTGTGCTTTTCTTTGTGGGAAGTTGATTATGTGTTATACATCTATTCATACGTTTTGTTTCTTCTTGAATCTTTGGTTTTGTCCTTCTAGGAATGTGTCCATTTTCTTCTAGGTTTCCTAATTCATTGGTTTACAGTTATTATAGTATTCTCTTAGAATCCTTTCTATTTCTGTAAGGTCAGGAGTGATGGCTCTTTCATTCCTGATTTTGTAACTTTTAAAATAATAATTGATACATAATTTACATAATATAGAATCAGGCCATTTAGAGTATATAACTTGCTATTTTTTGATATATTCAGAATTGTGAAAACCATCACAATTTTAGGACATTTAAATCACTACCAAAAGAAAGCTGGTATCCAATTTGAAAGCAGTCAAATGCTCCATTTCCCCTACCCCTGGCTACCACTAATCTACTTTTTGTCTGTATGGATTTGCCGTACCCTGGACATTCTCATATAAATGGGATTATACAATATGTGGTCTTTTGTGACCGGCTTCTTTCACTTAGCATGTTTCAGGTTTCATACATGTGGTAGCGTGATTTTTGCTAGTGTTTTCATTTTTTAGACAAGTGGATTTTTGCAGCCCCTTACTGTGCCATTCTTCAGTGATTACGGCTTATACTGATGGTATCTTGGCCTCTTTCCCTTGTTGATCATGGATAATGACAGAATGAGATAATCTCAGATACTGAACCAGTTACCTGTGCACTTCTACCGCAATATAATCTATTTTATTTTAACCCAGAAATTTAAACACATACTGCTGAAGTAAATTAAGATATTTCTAAAACTCGGGAAATGTTTTCCCTTTTTAGCTGAAGGATCTAAATTTACTTGATCGCTGTATAAAAGAAACATTAAGACTTCGACCTCCTATAATGACCATGATGAGAATGGCCAAAACTCCTCAGGTGAGTCTCTTGGTTAGATTTCCCTTTCCATTCCTGTTTAATTGATCAAAAAGAAGAAAAATATAACAGCAAAGAGAATTTTTTTAAAAGATTTATTTATTTGACGGACAGAGATCTCAAGTAGGCAGAGAGGCAGGCAGAGAAAGAGGGGGAAGTAGGCTCCCCACTGAACAGAGAGTCGATGTGGGGCTCGATCCCAGGACCCTGAGATTATGACCCGAGCCGAAGGCAGAGGCCTTAACCCACTGAGCCACCCAGGCGCCCCCAAAGAGAATTTTTTAAATTAAAAAAGGATAATCATTCCCATATAATTTCAGTTTTTTATGTTCTAATATATAATTACATATTCTGATTATATAGATAATTTTATGTAATTAGAGAGTATACATGCTAATCTGTTCCCTGCATTTTTATTTAACAATTAGGGTTTTTTGGTTTTTGTTTTTTTTAAAAGATTTTATTTATTTATTTGACACAGAGAGAGAGAGCGAGGGAGGGGACACAAGCAGGAGAGGGGTTGGGAGAGGCAAAAGCAGGCTTTCTGCTGAGCAGGGAGCCTGATCAATGCAGGGCTTGATCCCAGGACCCTGGGATCATGACCTGAGCCGAAGGCAGACGTTTAACGACTAAGCCACCGAGGTGCCCCGACAATTAGGGTTTTCAAAATGGTAGTATATTTTTCCCCTCTGGTTTTTAAAAAAGCTTCTTTTGTTAAAAATTCTGGTAGTGTGAAAAAAAAAATTCTGGTAGTGTGGAAATATACAGATCGGATTGTGAAAGGCTCCTTGATATCCCTCGGCTACCTCTGAGGTATTACGGCTTTTTAAAGTTTTCAGCCCAGTGTTGGGTCACTTGGAAATCATCTTGAGTGAAAATAATTTTTACCTGGCCTATCATCTAGCTAGTTTTAAAAATATATGTGTATTACATGTGTTAATGCTTTATTACATAATAGTCTGGTTATTTGGTAAAATAGTTCTTATATTATCTAATGAAGTGTGTTGGTTTCATTTGTAGACTGTGGCAGGGTATACCATTCCTCCAGGACATCAGGTGTGTGTCTCTCCCACTGTCAATCAGAGACTTAAAGACTCATGGGTAGAACGTCTGGACTTTAATCCTGATCGCTACTTACAGGACAATCCAGCATCAGGAGAGAAGTTTGCTTATGTGCCATTTGGAGCTGGTAAGATACCATTTTACATTTGAAATGTTTGTTCTGATAATATATTTATGTCGGTAAAAATAATCCATATGAATTTTATTTATAAACATCTTTTCCTCATAGGGACATTCCTGTCAACATTTGTAGGAGTATCATCTTTGCCAAATTGGAAAAAGTATTTTCTTTGTTCTAAAGGAAATAGCTCAGTGAATCCTTGTATAATGCCCTGTTACCTTCTGACCAATTTAGTTTTTTCAGGTTTAATTTTTATAGTACACCCTGTTCTCCCTTATAACAGTATTTAAAGCTCTTTGTGAATTTTAAAGAGCCACGGGAATTAGCACACCATTTGGGCAATTATTTCAGGCTAAACATTGTAAGAGATTATCAGTGTTTCAGAAAAGAGCAAAAGCAGTCTTATTAAAATTGAAGCTTTTCTGGATTGTTAGTCAACTTTTTGGTGCTCTGTCTGTATCCTTAGGATAAAATGGTCTTTAAATTTGGGCAGGTCTTGCATAGGTTTTGCAAGCTTATGCATTTCAGTTACGATCCTTAAATTATGCAGGCAGACCTTTGTTCCTGCGATAATCTCTCTCTTCACTGGTACTCGACAGATTAAACTACGTTTTATGACTTCTTGTTTAGCCTTTCCAAAGAGATTTGAAGTGGCACAACTTTTTTTTGTCATTGGTCACACTGTCTCCATATGTAAAGGGAAGTAGAAAGTACTTTAGGAACTTCAGATCTTATAACTTTAATAAATAAATTTAATAATATGGTATATAACATCACATATGAAAGAGTCGTAGATTGTTCAAACAGTTGGAAGGGGCATTAGTTCTGTGGCCCCAAATCTGCCCCAAACAGGAGTCATTTCTAAACTGCTAATTGCCTGGACTGCGCTTGAACTTTTTTAGGTAATAGATTGCTCAGTTACCTTCTGTGGCAGCTCATTTGTTCTTTGAACAGATTCCATTTTTAAAAACTTAACATTAAATCTGTAATCTGGGGGCACTTGGCTGGCTCAGTTGGTAGAGCATGTGACTCTTGGTCTCAGGGTCATGAGTTCAAGCCCCCATGTTGGGTGTTGAGCCTACTTAAAAAAAAAAAAAATTGTAATGTTTCCTTTAAACATCCCATTGTGTTTAAAACATCCCCTAGTTGTTTTCTCTGAAGTTATACTGTATATCTTTGAGCTATCTCAATATAGGATATAATGTTCCCTCAAATTTTTCACCATTGTGCTAGTTTCCTAGGGCTACTGTACCTCCCACAAACTGGATGATTTAAAACAATAGACATTTATTCTTCCACATTTCTGGGGGCTGGAAGTCTGAAATTAAGATGTTGGCAGGGCCTTACTCTTCCTGTTGGCTCCAGGGGACAGTCTTTCCTTGCTTGTCCCAAACTTCTGGAGGCTCTTGGCCATCTTTGGCATTCCTTGGCTTGTAGCTATATTGCTCTCATCACTGCCTGTCTTCCCTTGGCCATCTGCCCTGTGGGTGTATCTCTGAATCTGTGCATGGCTTTCTTTGAAGGACACACCAGCATTGGATTCAGGGTTCATCCTAACCTGGTATGACTTCATCGTAACTAATTATATCTGCAAAGTCTGATTTCTGAGTAGATATGAATTTTGGGGGGACAGTGTTCTACCCCATATGATCATCATGTTAAACGTGTCCCAGTTTCTTTAATCATGACTCTGTAATTGTGTAATTTTTTCTGTGTTGGTGAATGTAGCATGTAGCTTATTCAGTGTCATATTATCTTTGTGAATCATCAGAATTTATCCATTTTTCTATTAATTCATAGTTAGGGTACTTCTAGTTTCCTTCTATTAAAAATAATCCTTTAATCTTCCTGTGAGTAAGCCAACCCTCTCCTTAGATGTTGTATTTGCATATGGAACGGTTTGTAAACACTCTTCTTAAATAGGGCTCCTCGAAGTAAGTGCATTTATGGGCCATGCAGCACTGTGCTAGTAATACGCATTTTAAAATTTTTCCTCTATTTAATCTTCACAACCACACTATGAAGAATGGGGACTGTCATTCATTTTTCAGAAATGGAAACCAAGGCTTAACAATGCTTTTTTCAATTCCAGTAATTTGATCTTTTTGTATTCCCTGAAAAGCCATCTTTTGTTACTGAGCTCACTACTTTATGAGGTTCTGGTAGGCTGGAGAGATTGGAAGGCATTAGTCATTTCTGGCCTAACTATTTCTGATATCATCTTTTATTGTTTGTCTCTCTGGCTTTTATATATAACCTTTTAAAAATACATGAATTATATTTCCTATTATTAAAATTCCCCTGACATTTTAATAAAAATTTCGAAGCAAAGTCAAAAGAATTTTATATTGAACATTCATATACCCATTATCTAGATTCTGCCACTGACATTTTACTTATACTTGTTTTATCACATATCTGTCCATCACTTGATTTACTTATCAAGTGCATTTTAAAGTAAACTATATATACATCAGTATATTGTCACCCTTGTTTTTCAGCAAGTATATAATAAACTACACTTCAGTATTCTAGTTTTGATGTAAGATTTTACAGTGAAATATTCAAGTCAGTATTCATTGTTTTGACAAATGAATAACCTCAATCAAATCTGATTTTTAAAATTGTTATTGTTTCCCAGTCCTGTCTAAAAACCTTTGCCTGGGCCCCAAGCTATGAAGACATTCTCCTCTATTATTCCCTATTAAAATATGATGGTTTGGGGCACCTGTGTGCCTTTGGCTTAGGTCATGATCTAAGGGTCCTGGGATCAAGCCCTGCTTGGGGCTCCCTGCTCAGTGGAGAGTCTGCTTCTCCCTTTCCCTCTGTTCCCCTCCAACCCCCGCTGCTTGTGCTGTCTGCTCTCTCTCATGCTCTAATAAATAAAATCTTAAAAAATTTTTTTGATTGCCGTAGCATTATGTTTAGGTCTATGATCACCTGGAATTAGTTTTTGAGTTGGTGTGAGACAGAAATTGAAGGTTTTTTGGTTTGTCGTTTTAAAAAAGATTTTACTTATTTGAGAAAGCAAGCAAGAGAGTATACACTGGGGGTTGGGGCAGAGGGATAGGGAGAAGCAGGCTCCACACTGAATAGGGAACCTGATGTGAGCTCTATCCCAGGACCCCAGGATCATGACCTGAGCCGAAGATAGATGCTTAATCCACTGAGCCCGCACAGGCACCACCTCCCCTTTTTTTAATGTTAGATACAGTTATTCCCATACCATATGTTAAAAAAACTTTTTCATCCTTGGCTTGCTTTATTTACTGCCTTTGCTGATAATCAAATAACCATAAAAGTATGTCTTCACCCTTTGCTGTGTTTTATTGTTCTGTTTGTTGAGCCCTGTCCAGGACCACATTGTTTTGGTTGGTTGCTGTGAAAGAAAAAGAACCCCACTTTCTACTCTACACTCTACTTCTAACAACATTTCTGGCCACTAAATGTTTGGGTGTTTTTCCCACACTAATTTTCTATGGACACCCACTGGGTGTCCTGCAGTTCAACTCAGTTCTGACACTATTCACCTGGGGTAATCACAGACCCCAGAGGTTAAGGGCGTAGTCCCACAAGACTCCCCCTTGCCCTCCATTACTTCAGATACCAGTTGCGAGTCCATTTTGTCTCCTGTTCTTCTGACTGCTGAGCTATAAGTCAGAGTTTTCTTGGTCTCCTCTTTGGGGTGCCACAGCTTCTTAAAATGGCTCACAGAACCCAGAAAACAGTTTATTTACTGGATTAACAGTTTATTACAAAGCGGGGGGGATACAACTCAGGAACAGCTTATTGAGGAGATACATAGGGCAAGGTATGGGGAAAGGGGCACAGAGCTTCCATGCCTTCTGGGAATGCCACATGCCCACTGTCTCCATAGGTTCACTGCTCTGGAAAGCTCTCTGAATACAGCTCTCAGTCCTCCATACTATAGGGGTGAGGCTTCATTATGTAGGCATGATTGATTAAATCTTTGGTGATTAATTCAACCTCCAGTCCCTTTTCTGTCCTGGAGGTCAGGAGTTAGGGCTGTAAGTTCTAACCCTTTAAGCACATGGTTGGTTCCCCTGGCTGCCAGGCCCTACTCTGAGGGGATTTCTAGAAGTCCCCTCATTTACAAACCCAGCTGTGGTTGAAAGGAGCTTGTTTTGAATAACAAAAGTCTTTTTCTTTTACTGCTCTTTGCTCTTAAGAAATTCCAAGGTGTTTGAGGAGCTCTGTGCTAAGGATGGGAGAAGGAGCAAATATTTATTATAAACCACAGTATCACAGCTGTTGTACCTTTAGTATTGAAGTCAGATTTGAAGTCAGTTTAAGTCTTCCAACTTTTTATTTTTTTTTCCCCAAGACTGCTCTGGATATCTTCGGTCCTCCTTTGCATTTCTATATGCATTTAAAAAAAAATGGTCTCATTTGAATTCCACTTAGTTAACATACAGTGTAATACTAGTTTTAGGGGTATAATATAGTGACTCAACACTTCCATACAACACCCGGTGCTCATTACAAGTGCCTGCCTTAATCACGCCCCCTCACCTCCACCTCCATTCTGATAACCTTTAGTTTGTTCTCTATAGTAAAGAGTCTGTTTCTTGGGTTGCCTCTTTTTCCCCTTTGCTCCTTTGTTCTTTAATTCCACAAGTGCAATCCGATGGCATTTGTCTTTCTCTGACTTACTTTGCTTAGCATAATAGTTTTTAGCTCCATCCAAATTGTTGCAAATGGCAGGATTTCATTCTCTCTTTTTTTTAAAATTTTACTTATTTGACAGAGATCACAGGTAGGCAGAGAGGCAGGCAGAGGAGGAAGCAGGCTGCCCGTGGAGCAGAGAGCCCAAGGAGGGGCTCGATCCCAGGACCCTGAGACCATGACCTGAGCCGAAGGCAGAGGCTTTAACCCACTGAGCCATCCAGGCGCCCTAGGATTTCATTTTTTTATGACTGTGTAATATTCCATTGTATATATGTACCACACCTTCTTTATCCGTTCATGTTTATAGATACTTGGGCTATTTCCATAATTTGGCTACTGTAGGTAATATCATAAACATTGGGGTGCATGTATCCTTTTGAATTAGTATTTTTAAATCCATGTGTTTTTGAATCAATTTGTCAGTTTTTATGTGTATATAACCTTTTAAATTTTGATCTTAGTATGTGTTACTATTTTGATTTATTAAATCCCTTTTTCTCCCATTGTTCTTTTGAAATGGCATTTAAAGTGTTTTTTTAAAGACTGTATTTTTAAGTAATCTCTACACCCAGTATGGGGCTCAAACTCACAACCCTGAGACCAAGAATTGCACACACTCCCTTGATTGGCCAGCCAGGTTGCCCCTGGCATTTAAAGTTTTGATTGACTTTTAATTAAGGCTGTCTTGGGACAGAAGCTAAGAATATTCTAGTGTATTTCCAAAATAGATTGTCATCATAGATTTCAAATCTTACATATATTTAAACTTAGATGTGACATTTCAAAGAAAAAAGCAATTAGAAGAGTCATTATATAATCATCCAAGTACGTTTCCCTTAAAAAAGAAACCTTGAAAATCTGAGATTTTTATTAACTATTTTTTTATATTCTTCTTTTATGTGAAAAGAATATGTCATCTTTCCCCTATATAATATAATCTCTATATCTGCTATCCCTCCAAAGTGTAAACAAATTTATCACTCCAGGAGAAAAGATGGGAAAAAGAATTTCAATTGATTCTTAAAAAATTTTCCTTTTTTTAATAGGACGTCATCGTTGTATTGGGGAGAATTTTGCCTACGTTCAGATCAAGACAATTTGGTCCACTATGCTTCGTTTATATGAATTTGATCTCATTGATGGATATTTTCCCACTGTGAATTATACAACCATGATTCACACCCCTGAAAACCCAGTTATCCGATACAAACGAAGATCAAAATGAAAAAGGCCACAAGGAACTAACATGTGAAACATCACTGTAAACCGCAAAAGCATTTGAAGAGAATGAAGTTTACGAAACAACTCCTGGTGTATTCTTTGAATTTTAAAGGACAACTAGATTAACTTAGTTTTTATATTTTCTTAACTGAATGGTTCCATCAAATCTAATGGCATTTCGTATATTTCCTAATAGTTTTATGATGGCTATTAAGGAAATCAAATTCACTAGTATGAAATTATTTAGGGGGATCTTGGTAATTGACAGATTCTAAACACAGTGTCCAGGTATTAATCTTAACAAACATAGCTCTTGGAAAGTAGATTTGGGGTATTTACATCTTAGATCTGCAAGTAGAAAAAAGCCCAGAGGCCCAGGGAGATACTTGGAAACTCGGGTTATTTATTTACTGAGTAATGTTTGTGTGTGTGTGAGTGAGGATGGGTGGATAAGGAACTCCCATGTAAAGCCTTTGATAAAAAAGAATCTCATCAGTTGTTTTGGTATGATACCCAGCGTGGTGGAGCTATGCTGTAGAAAAATGTCCTTTGAAATTTTAACTGGAAGAAGCATTGTCTCCAGGAAACAAACAGATCTGACGATGACTTAGTAATTATGTTTCCTAAAAAATAATAGTACTAAAGAATGCACAAGTATCTTAATCTAACTACTAAATGCTATATATTTGTTTATCTGATAAATTTCCATCTGGTTCCACATGGTGACATAAATGTGAAAGCCCAAAATAAAGTCCTTAAGGAATAGTTTCTGTTCTCTTTGGCTCTCAGTGTTTCCTGCTTCCTCTCCAGAATCTAATTAGGGACGTTTCGGTTATTAGTTTTGTTTACTAAAACTTAATTTAGGTTAAAAATCTTTAAAAAATATATATATAAAATCTGAGAGTAGTAACTCTGGCTTTAAGGTAGCATGGAGTATAGGGTCTTTGGGAGTAGTATCATTGGCTGCACTGTGTGCAGCCTGTGTTCAAGAATCAACTCAAAGTGTAACTGGGGACCTGACTATATATTTGTTGTAATTTGACCACATGATCTGTTTTTGCTGGATGAGGCCAAACTATCTTCCCTTATGTACAAGGGGAAGATGCTAGAAGGGTTGTGTTAAACTATTTGTGAAGGCAACAACAACAAAAAAAATCTCTGCTTTTAGAGATTTTCACATTATCTCTGACAAAAAAAGATATAGTCTATTCACTAATTATAAAGTGGTGTGCTTCAGTGAGTAGAATTCAGGAATCTAGGAACTTGGATGGGGAAAAAAAATCCATCTTTGTACTAATTTTAAACTGTAATTTAGTATTTATGAAGCAAAAAACTATATGAGCCTTAGCAGTACCCAGGATTTTGAGAACAAAAATCACTGATTTTCCATATCACATAAAGATGTTTCAGATCTCCTGAAATGTCTTTTACTTCCATCACTATTTTAAAGTTATGATAGTTATTAGATCAACTGCTAGATTCTTATTTCTAAAAATGTACTATTTCTATGTAATTGGTTTCCTTCACAACTCTTTTAAACATATGTGTTTAAAAGCACTATTCTGAGAAGGGACCCGTAGTTTCCAACGAGACACTTGAGAGGTTCATGGCACAAAGAATGTTTAAACCCTGAGTAAGGCTAGTCTGTGCTTAGCGAGTAATTTGTTTTAGACTTGAATAGACAACTTTTTGAAATTATTAACAAATAATGTATTATTTGTTTCAGGGGTACAGGTCTATAATTCATCAATCTTACACAATACACAGTGCTCACCACAACACCTACCTTCCCCAGTGTCCATCACGCAGCCACCCCATCCCTTCCACCTCCCTCCACTCCAGCAACCCTCAGTTTGTTTCCTGACATTAAGAGTCTCTTATGGTTTGTCTCCCTCTCTGGTTTTGTCGTTTCATTTTTTCCTCTCTTCCCCTATGATCCTCTGCCTTGTTCCTCAAATTCCACGTATTGGTGAGATAACAGGATAATTGTCTCTTTGATGATTGACTTATTTTGCTTAGTATAATACCCTCTAGTTCCATCCATGTTTTTGGAAATGGCAATATTTCATTTTTTGGTGGCTGCATAATATTCCATTGTGTATATATACACACACCGTATCTTTATCCATTCATCTGGGCTCTTTCCATAGTTTGGCTTTGAACAGACTTCATTTTAAACCACTGACTCATGACTGATAAAGCACTGATAAGTTGTGGAATGCAGAAGCCTGATGTCATAAGGAGGGCTGATGGTTAGATAATGGGACATCTGTGCATCTACCACCTTCTCCATTCTCTTTCATAGCAGAAGGGCCTTGAATGGCAAGCTGTGCTCACTAAAAAAGGTCCTACTCGGGACGCCTGGGTGGCTCAGTTGGTTGGACGACTGCCTTCGGCTCAGGTCATGATCCTGGAGTCCCGGGATCGAGTCCCGCATTGGACTCCCAGCTCCATGGGGAGTCTGCTTCTCTCTCTGACCTTCTCCTCGTTCATGCTCTCTCTCACTGTCTCTCCAGTAAATAAATAAAATCTTTAAAAAAAAAAAAAAAAGGTCCTACTCAACTAAATGCTTTGGAATACATTTGTTATTTCTGGAACTTTTATTTAGAACCCAGCTGCTTTCATATGGAAAAATTAGTTAATTTGAAATCTTCGAGAATGTAGACTTGTTACCATAGCCTGTTTGTTGGTATAAGATCACAGACTGTCCAGGGGTAAGACAAAATCCTCAGGATATAATAAGCATTCAATACTACTCTCCTTGCTGTTTTAGTGAGATGCCATATTTCAGGGAGGATCCTGGTTCAGCAAAGCTGAGATTTACATTATCTCTATGAGAGCTTCCCAATCTGGAAATTGGCTTGGACAGCAAGAATACTGCTTAATTCTGCTGGATTTAGCATTATGCTTAATACAATTTAAGATTCTATCAGTTAAATGATTTCTGCATCATCCTACTAGGCATGGCTTTGTGAAGACACACCTTTGGACACAAGTAACACTAAACATAATTGGGCAATTATAGACTACTCATGAAAATATCAACATAGCTTTTAAAAAACAATATAAGTAGATGTAAAGTTGACATAGAGTTATCCAGAAAACTTCCTTAAGGGAGAGAGAGAAAAATCCCAATAGTATCTAAAATTAGAAAAACTTTCTAAATCTCAAAATACACATATTTGAGATAATGAGATCATCTGCACTGCCACTGACTGAATGTTTGTGTCCATATCTCCCCACCAAATTCTTACGTTGAAATCCAATCCTCAGTTTGTTGGTATTTGTAAGTGGGGCCATTGGGAAGTGATAAGGTCAAGGAGGCAGATGTCTCATGAATGGGATTAATGTCCTTATAACAGACCTCAGATAGCTCCCCTGTCCCTTCTCCCATGTGATGACAGAGCAAGAAGATGGTAGTCTATGAAACACGAGGCAGGCTCTTACTGGACATCAAATCTACTGGCACCTTGGTTTTGGACTTCCCAGCCTCCAGAAGTGTGAGAAGTTAATTTCTGTTATAAGTCATCTAGTCTATGGTTATTTGCTTACAGCAGCCTGAATGAACTAAGACATACACCAAGCACTACAGTTAAAAATGAAGGTTCAAAAAAAAAAAAAATAAAAAGGAGGTTCCCCACAAAAAGGTTCAAATACAGTGTGGTTAAAATGGTGAAGTCATTTTTATTTCAGTACTTGACAAAATACCCCATAAAATTCAAAACTTCTACCATTATACAAAAATAGGTCTCTACAAGTGATAGTATCTGTCTTCATCACCAGTAGCAAATATATTAGGGCAGAAACATGTAATTCAGTAGCCTTATAAGAAAAGTGCAGGACACCTCAAGCTACACATTCAGCAGTATCATAATGCGCAAAAGTTTAATCTTTTCACCCATCCGATAAATACACAAGGTTTATAATTTAATCATTTAAATTAGCATTCCACAAATATACATGTAATTTAATGATTATTGTGCATGAATACATACACAATGCTAATATGTACAAATTCCAGTTTGTTTTCATGTGCTGGCAAGGGATCTGTATACAATCATAAGCTGTGTTATTGGTCCCGCTGAATATCCACAATACAAAAGCACAAAAGAATGACTGATTTACAAAAGGCAATCTGTTTAAAATCACTTTGATTCATGTTTTAAAGGATTATCTTCTCATGCCAGCATGAAATTGGGTTGAACCTATGAGAGAAAAAGAAGATACATTAATGATTTTAAATCAAATTTCTACCTAAGCCAGACCACTTAGTACAGGCACACCTTGGAGACACTGAAGGTTGGGTCCCAGACCACTGCAATCAAGTGAATACTGCAATACAGAGTCAAATAATTTTGTTTTCCCAGGTAAAAAAAAAAATATGTTTACACTATAAAAGTGCACAGTTGCATTATATCTAAAAATACAATGTACATACCTTTAATACTTTATTATTAAAAAGTGCTAATCATCATCTGAGCTTATAATCTTTTTGCTGGTGGAGGGTCTTGTCTTGATGTTGAAGGCTGCTGACTGATCATGGTGGTGGTTGCTGAAGGGTGGGGTGGCTGTGGCAATAACTTCAAATAAAATGAAAATGAAATCTGCTGCATCGATTGACTCCACTGATTGGCTCTTCCTTTCATGCACAATTTCTCCGTATTGACAGCATTTACTCAGTGTAGAACTTTTATTATTAGTGTTGAACTTTCAAAACGAATCAAACCTCAAACTCTGCCGCTTTATCAACTAAGTTTATGTAATAGTATAAATCCTTTGTTATCACTTCAACAATCTTCACATTATCCTCACTAGGAACAGATTCCATCTCAAGAGACCACTTGTTTTTGCTCATCCATAAGTAACCCCGCAAACATTAAAAAGTTTCATTATGAGATTGTAGCAGTTCAGTTCCATCTCCAGACTTCACTTTTAGTTCTCCTGCTACTTCCACCACATCTGCAGTTACTACTTCCTCCACTGAAGTCTTCAACATCTTTAAGTCATGCATGAGGGTTGAAATCAATGTCTTCCAAACTCCTGTTCATGTTGATATTTTGACCTCTCCCCATGAATCATAAATGTTCTTACTGGCATCCAGAAAAGTGAATCCTTTCCAGAAGGTTTTTGGTTTACTTTGCCCAGATCTGTCAGCTGAATCACCATCTATGGTAGCTAGAACCTTACAAAATGTATTTCATAAATACTAAGACTTGAAAATTAAAATTACTCCTTGATCCATGGGCTGCGGAATGGATATTGTATGCAGGTATGTAAATGCTAACCCCGCTGTATAGTAGACCTCTTGGGTGAGTATTGTCAATGAGCAGTAATACTTTGAAAGGGATCTTTTTTTCCTGAACAGTAGATCTCAACAATGGGTTTAAAATATTCAGTATACCACGTAAATAGTTGGGGTGTTCTATCCTGATGGAACACAGGCAGAGCAGATTTAGCATAATTCTTATGGGCCCCAGCATTTTTTTGAACTTAGTCACTAGCTGCCATCAGTCCCTAACTAGAGTCATCCCATCCTTTGAAGCTAGACATGGGACTCTTCATCTCCAGCTATGAAAGCCCTAGATGGCATCTTCTTCCAAAAGGCTATTCCATCCACATTAAATATCTGCTATTCAGTGTAGCCAACTTCAGGAATGATCTTGGCTAGATCTTCTGGATTACTCGGGAGCTTCTCCATCAGCACTTGTCACTTCACCAGGCACTTTTATGCCATGGAGACTTCTTTCCTTAAAATGCATCAACCAAACTCTGCTAGCTTCAAACTTTTCACCTGTAGCTTCCTCACCTCTTTCAGCCTTTACAGAATCAAGGAGAGTTAGGGCCTTGCTCTGGATTAGGCTTTGGCATAAGGGAATCCTGTAGCTGGTTTGCTTTCTTATCATTTGTGTTCACTGCTGTAGCACTTTTATTTTAGCTATTTTTAAAGATTTTATTTATTTGACAGAGAGAGAGGGAGGGAGCACAAGCAGGGGGGGGGCAGCACAGGGAGGGGGAGAAGCAGGGAGCCTGATGTGGGACTTGATCCCAGGACCCTGGGATTATGACCTGAGTTGAAGGCAGATGCTTCATTGACTGACCCACCCAGGTGCCCTGGTGTAGCACTTTTAATTTCCTTCAAGAACTTATCTTTTGCATTTATAGTTTGGCTCTTTGGTGCAAGAGGCCTACTTTTTGGCCTATCTTGGCTTTTGACTTGCCTTCCTCACTAAACTTAATCATTTCTAACTCTTGACTTTGAGTGAGATGTGTGATTCTTCCTTTCAGTAAAGTACTAAGAAGCCATGTTACGGTTATTGACCGTCCTAATTTCAGTGTTGCTGTATCTCAGGGTATAGGGTGGCTCAAGGAGAGGAAAGGAGACAGAGGTGTCTGCTGGTGGAGCAGTCAGAACACATACATTAATCAATTGAGTTTGTTGTCTTATATGGGAACTGTTCATGGTGCCTCCTGAACAATTACAACAGTAACGTCAAAAATCACTGACCACAGGTCTAATGAAAAAGTCTGTGAGAGCTACCAAATGTGACAGAGACATGAAAGTGAGCAAATGTTGGAAAATGGCACCAAGAGACTTCTTCAAACACAGGCCTGCTACAAACCTTCAATACGTAAAAAATGCAATAAAATTGCAATAAAGCAAAACACAATAAAACAAGGTATGCCTGTAGTGATATCAAACGAGATTGCTACCTATATACCAAACTAACTAGTTCATGAAGGGTAAAGTTACTATTATTCTCCATTAAAAAAATGTTTTATTTTAATGAGCCTGGGTGACTCATTAAAATAAAAAGAGTTGGCTAGGCATGCAACTCTTGATCTCAGCTGAGGTCTTGATCTCAGGGTCATGAGTTTGAGCCCCATGTTGGGCTCTGTGCTGAGCCGCAGAGCCTATTTAAAAAAAAATGCAATAAAAAATGCTTTTTATTTTTCTAAAAAAAGTCTTATTCATACTTGAATGGATTTCTATTTCTTAGCTTTATTTATTTGAAAAGGATAGATCACATGCGCACGAGTTGAGAGACAGGCAAAGGGAGTGAATCTTCAAGGAGACACCTTGCTAGGAGCAGAGCCCAGTGCAGGGCTCCATCTTATGACCCATGAGATCATGACCTGAGCTGAAACCAAGAGTTGGGAAGCTCAACTGACCATGCCACCCTTGCACCCCTGAATAATTTTTAAAAGAGATGTTGAATATATACTTAAAAGTCATTATGGCTTGATCTGTAGCAAGGGCAGACTAATGTTAAGATGCTCTTCAAAGTTCCCACCAGGTTGAATGTTCTATACCCTCTACCTCCTGCCTCTTGAAAAATCTTTCAGTCTTTAAAATCGGAGTCTTCACTGAATTCTACTTCTGAAACTAATAATTTATGTTAATTGAATTTAAATTAAAGTAAATAAAAATAAATGAAATCTGAGTCTTGTGAAATCCAGATGCTCAAAACAAAATAAAAACCAAATAATACCAAAGTCCAGCTATGATGATAACAGTTTTCTATGACTACATGTTGCTTGAGTTAGATGATTTCTTGTATGAGGAGACAAATTACTGAAAATAAATCGCTACTAGCTCTGTCTAGTTTGTGGGGATAGAGTAAAAACAAAATATTGATTTAAACTTAATTTAAAGCACATTAAATTAAAATTCAAACCTCTGAATCAGGAGTGAACTGAAGGGAGACAAAATATTGATTTAAACTTAATTTAAAGCACATTAAATTAAAATTCAAACCTCTGAATCAGGAGTGAACTGAAGAGTGAACTGAATCTCGAAGGAAATGAGATTTTCCCACGATGAACAGGGAATCCATATGTCTATTAAGTAAGAATTTCTGTGTGTTTCTGATCAGAGGAAAAATGGTCATTCTTATAAAGTCTTTTGAATGGAACAGGTTTTGTGGATCATGCAGATGAGCACGGGGTCCGAGTAAAGATAATGGCTGCATTAAATGTTTAAGATCACTTCCTTCCTTCTCTCATCTCCCCACCCCTAATTTGCATGCCTCAGCACATATTATAGTTGACCCTTGGACAATGTGGGGGTTAAGGATGCTGAACCCTTACACAGTCAAAAATCCATGTGTAACGTTATTCTCCCAAAACTCAACTACTAATAGCCTATTCCTGACTAAGAAAAGCCTTATAGGTAAGGTAGAGTCAATTAACACGTATTTAAAATAAAGTAAGCTAGAGAAAAGAAAAATTTTAAGAAAATCCTAACAGAAAATACATTTATAGTACTGTATTGTATTCGGTGAAAAAAATCTGTATCTAAGTGGCCCTGTGCAGTTTAAACCTTGTTCAGAAGTCAGCTATACTTGCGAACAGGTTCTCCAGCAGACTCTGTAAGTCTCCAGCAGACTCCGTAAGCCTCACAGGACTGTGTACACTGGTGCCTACTGTGCATTTCGTCTAATCAATTTGAGCAGGGAATCTTTTTTGTGGGAGTGAAATCTGGGTGATAAATTATGTATTGAGTTAAATTCCTAAGTCTAACCTGGTAACTCACAAACTAAACTCTAAGATTTGATTATCTAATGAGGAAGGTCAAGGGGTTTCAGAAAGAGAATGGAGAGCTCTGGGTCCATCCAGCACTATGGGGCTGCCAATAGTAATACATGGTGAAGCTGGGAGTACCTGACTGCACAGTTCCAAGTCGTCTCTGCAGTGCCTCTAGCCGAGTGATATAATCTGTCAGGGCTCTGTCAGGGTCATAATTCTGAAGCTGAGAACATGCTAAGGAACCAGGATTTAAATCAGCTGGAGGGCCTGGGTACCTATGAGATTAAAAATATGAACATGAATCCAAATCATCCACAAAGCAAGTAACGTAACAACCTGCCTTCACTCTGCCCTCAAAAGGTAAATCTTTAACTTGAGTTATGAACATAATAACTGATAATTGGCAAAAACAGCCAGAATTCACATTTGAACATTTCTTTACAGGTCTCTACTGTTGGCCCATAGGTAGCAAATATCTGGCTTTGCAGAAAAGTAGTTCTTGGTTTGACTATGAACTTCAGTTTTCTTATATGCAAGGCTGAATGTAGATTAGAGATTCTGAATGTATAGAACCCAGGATCAGAGAAGGTTCCCAGTAAATAATAATTACTTATTATTATAATAATTATAGTAAATTATTAATTATGTAACATATATGTCTAATATAATAAGTATCATTATCAATGCCATCCCTATAATATTTTCCAGTGATCTTATTAAGAATCAGATACTTACTACTTTTACATTACTAGGGTTAAAAATTGAAACTAGAGGGCAGAAACTGTAACTCTGCAGTATTTTTAGTACATAGCCATGCTAAAAATAAACATACATAATCTGTTAGTTCTTGTCTGTTTGTAACACCTGATGTGTTCTGCCAGCTTCATAACCATGTTTCTTAAATCATTCTTTTCTTCACTCAGTGGCTGACATGTCTGGTCAGCTTAGCATTTTGCCTCAGTAGTAGTCTTTCAGTCAATTTGTCTCAAGTACTCGGGGACACTAAGCCAGGCTTAATCTGTATCCCCCAAATGTCTGAGCTTGTGATGTGTATGGGAAAAAACTTCTAATCAACTCAAAGCAGCTTCTAAGTCATCATAAAAGCAGCCAGTACAGTTGCTTGTTGCAGAAGTCTTAATAAACACCATGTATGTACAAACACAGCTTGTCATGTAGGCTTTAGAGTTTTCTTTCATAATCCCCAGAGATTGTCAATTTTATTTAATGCTTTTCCCAATGTTCAACCAGAGAACATACTAAAATAACACTTGGTTCGTTCAGTTTCCTTTTTTTTTTTTTTTAAGAAATTATTATCATCATTATTATTATGTTCACTTAAGCCACTCCATAGTAATCATTAGTTTTTGAAGTAGTATTCCATGATTCATTAGTTGTATATAATACCCAGTGTTGGTTTCCTATACTCTTGGAAACCAGGTATATATCCAAATACTGTTTTTGCTTCTCAGTCTTAGGTTATATACATCATATGCAACTAAACATACACCTAGTTATTTAGACACAAAGGAGTCAAAACCCTAATACTGTCCTCTTTTGTCTGTTAAGTATTAGCACATGTAACAACTCTTAGGCATGTTTATCAAATTCTTACCTATTCTGAAAAGGTACAGGAGACCTAGAATAGTCCAGCTCTGATCTTGAGCGATACGTAGTATGTCTCGGTTCTCCATATAGCTCCAGGCCGCCAGAAGAATGATAAAATGGGTCAGTCTTTTCAGCACCTAAAGTAATCCAAAATGTACCATATTGTAAAAGAAAAACTATCAAGCCCTTGAAAAATTTCTACAAAACAGAGAAGTGCTCAGAAGACTACTATACTGCACTATATAATACTATCTCCTACTTATAGTCATCTTCTTCAATTATTCTTCCTAAAAAAGAGAAAAAACCGTTTAACTATGATTTTGTTTTCCTTTGAATGTAAGTATTTCTGATAATCTGGAACTATACCTCAAAGAAAATACATTACTTAATTGGAATATTTTCTTTTTAAAAGACCTCTTCTTAGTTATAATTAGAGGTGAGGAGAGGGGTGTCTGAGTATGTGTGGTTTGGGGAAAAAAGATGATGTGGATAAAAAATATAACCTCAAACTACTCTACCGACTTTTACTAGAAAAAACTTGAAATCAAGATTTGCTAACTTACAACATAGAACTCAATATGGTACAAATTTCAGCTGTTTCTGTGTAAGAATGCATATTTCAAGGCACTTTGCTTAAGGTACCAAATATATTTCCTCTTTCTCTGCTTAGTAACTGGTAGAATGTGTAAAGGTGGTTTAATATCAATACACAGCTTCATTAATATAGTTATGCTGTGTGTCTGAAACTGTGTATACTTCCAGCTTCTGAGTTCATCCGTATGCATAAAATATTGAAGTTCTAATGTTTGTTTCCACTTTGAGGTGTAGAGAGAAGGAATTTTAACTGTCACCATTATATATAACCTATTTGTAAACTCAGAAACCTGAATACTGCTAAATTGCAAAACTTGAAACCATAACTACCATATGATTAACGACATTCCTATCTGGAATCAGAGTCTTAAATGCAGTTGTTAACAGGACTGGGCTCTAGAGCCAGACTGCCAGGGTTCAATGCTGGCTCTGCCACTTCCTACCAGGTAATCTGAGAAAAACAACAAATGATTTTCATGCCTCAGTTTTTCTTCTATGAAGTGAGAATAACAGTAACCACACTTGCATCATAGAATTGGAAGAATACATGAGAATACAGGGACAAAGCAAGACCTAGTGTAAGTGGCCTATAAAAATCAACTCTCATTACTCTTTGAAACAGTAAGGCCCTTGGCTCTGTTGGTTACAGGGTTCTGGGTCTTTGGATAACAGGTACCAGAACACATTATTTGGAAGGTATTACACATATAGTAATATTAAGAGAATCATAAACACAAGAAATCCTATTTTGACGTCACCTGGATTCAGTCCAAAGCCGTCTCTGTTAATATTGATGGAACCAGAACTTGTGACTCGTTGCCATCGTCGAACCAAAAATTTCATTCTAAAAAAGACACCAAGAAAAAGTTTCACAGCACATCTATAATGGAAAGTGTATAAACATACATTTCCCACAAAAATAAAGTCATTCATTTGAATATGAACACAGAACAAATTTCAACAGTCACGTGACTGCCTAATCTAAAATTATACAGAAGGGGTGCCTAGGGGCTCAGTGGGTTGAAGCCTCTGCCTTCAGCTCAGGTCGTGATCCCAGGGTCCTGGGGTTGAGCCCCACATTGGGCTCTCTCTTTGGCAGGGAACCTGCTTCCTCCTCTCTCTGCCTACTTGTGATCTTTGTGAAATAAATAAATGAAATATATATATATATATTTTTTAAAGATTTTATTTATTTATTTGACAGACAGAGATCACAAGTAGGCAGAGAGGCAGGCAGAGAGAGAGAGAGAGGGAAGCAGGCTTCCTGCGGAGCAGGGAGCCCGATGCGGGGCTCGATCCCAGGACCCTGAGATCATGACCCGAGCCGAAGGCAGCAGCCCAAACCACTGAGCCACCCAGGCGCCCCAATAAATGAAATATTTAAAAAAAAAATTATGCAGGAGTGCCTGGGTGGCTCAGTTGTTAAGTGTCTCCTTTTGGCTCAGGTCATGATCTCAGGGTCCTGGGATCAAGCCCCACATCAGGCTCCCTGCTCAGCAGAAAGCCTGCTTCTCCCTCTTCCACTCACCCTGCTTGTGTTTCCTCTCTCGCTATGTCTCTCTCTGACAAATAAATAAAATCTTTAAGAAGATAAAATAAAGTAACACAAATGTCTCCTGGTTTGTGGCAAAATAAACTAGAGCAAAACAGACTGGCTTCCCAAGAGGCACCAAAAATCTTACCTGTTGCCAGCACCAGGTTCTGACTTTAGAGGTTTAGGACCCAAAAGAGATGAAGAGTAAAAGCAAAAGAGAAAAGTGAATGGGCAAATAAAGGGCGAGAAATAATGAAAAAAGAAAAGAATGGGGTGCCTGGGTGGCTCAGTCAGTTGAGTGTCTACCTTTGGCTCAGGTAGTGATCACAGGGTCCTGGGATCGAGTCTGACATCGGGTTCCTTGCTCAGCTGGGAGCCTGCTTCTCCCTCTCTCTGCCCCCTGCTTGTGCTCTCACTCCCTCTCTCTCAAATAAATAAACACAATCTTTAAAAAAAATAAATAAGTGAAAAGAATGGAGAATACAAGGCAAATGAGATGGAAGGAGAATAAAAAGACCCTTACCCTGGCAGTGAGACTGAGCTGGGAAAGCTGGAAGAGAAGTGAGGCTCTGGGATCGAGGGTGAAAAAAACGAGGCTTTAAAAGGAAGGGGGATGGCAGAGCAACACACCAGCTGCAGCGAGGTGCTGCCTGCCCTACCCTGGCCCAAGGAACTTTCTAAACGCCAATTTTGATTTCTTAATTCCAATCAGTTACAAAACTCAGTTTTAGGACAGTGAAAATACAACAGACATGTAAGAGGACAAGAAAAAGAGGCAGTTAGAATGAAGTCCTTCAGTGACGACTGGCTTTTATAGAACCTTCCCAAATTCTTCCAATAAAATTAATAACTAACTCCTGTGACCTGTCATTTAGTGTCTTCTAAGTTAGGAGCACACTGGTCTTCCCCACTAGGAAGGGAGCTGCCTTTAGGGATTTAGGCAAGCTTTATATATATTTTTTTCTTCATGTCCCAGCACTTAGCCCTATACACAGTGTACAAGGTGGTAAAAGGAATGGATGATGAGGAAGGAGGAACTGGGACCACCCAGCAACAATGTGGAACAGTAGAGGCAAGGAGGGTCTCGGACTATTAATAAGATAAAGTGTGAACTTCCTTTACAGAGCCCACACAGGTGAGACTTGGGAGCCCTGGCCAATTGTCCTAGCTCTATCACTACAGGCTTTGCAACCTTTCCCTGCCTCAGTTTCCTCATCTGTGAGATGGTATTCTGAGCTAGGTGATTTTAGCTTCTAGTTAAAAACTTCTGTTATATTTCTCAAAATGTATCAGATGTGACCTGATAGGAAGAATTTTAAAAACTGAAATTCTTTTGAAACTGTTCTGGTTCCGACATAAATAAAAAGAAGGGGAAGCATGGAGAAGCCTAGGGATCTAGGTATTTATCACTCAGGTGAGAGTACTGCAGAAGGCCAGGTCCTCAAGGGAGTTTGAGTCCTGGCTCCATTCCAACCACAAATCAGAATGAGTACCAGAGTTCCTAGCATGGAACTACCAGAGAAGAGTGACAAAAGCACTAGCACAGTCCAGTGCCCTCAAGGCTAATCTTGGGTTCGAATACAGAGTTAGGCCAGGGCTTTGTGTAGCTGAACTCCAAGAATGGGTTATGAAGAAAATGAATGTGTAGCCCAAGTAATTTTTTACCCCCCCCCTTTTGTGATCCCTTTTATTTATATATCTGAGCTAGTTCATGGGTTTATTCAGAGTTAAAATATAAAATAAAACAAACAAACAAAAAATCCAGATTGGACATGCCAGCTATGAGTTACCAGCTCCCTGCCTCTGGGAAGCACTTTTCAGAGGGTCCCCATGGTATAGCATAAAGTATCACTGGCTAAGAGGATGAAAGAAAGAAGCCCGCATGTTTTAATGATGGCAAATGTCTCCTACTGTATGAATACAGAGCACAATAGGCAGAGAAAAGAAAGGATTAAAAATCTAAATCCTTTTAGGGCCTATTAAAATGCATTTTCCTCCCAGCACTTTACCTTGAAATTGCCATGGACACTCTGACGGCTGACCGAAACCTGGTGAAACCCTTTGGACGGTTGGTAAGCACCTCGAGGTCTGTGAAGGCCGGCTGTCCCCCCATCCGGGCAAGCAGAGCCAGTGTGGCATCCTCACATTCCTGGAACCCACCCAGTAACAACAGCAGGTAGTTCTTCTGATAAATGAGAGCTTTCCGGAAACTTTCTGCCCGAAGGTATTTACCATAAATTCTCTAATGTTAAAAAAAAAGGAAAGAATATAAAGCCATTATTAAGAAGCCATTCAAATTGTTTAATAGGGGAAGATAACCTAGATTTTATTTTAAAAAGGGGTAGTAGCAGAATGGCAGACATCTTCCTACTGTTTTCTACTCAGTCAGCAAAGTTGAAGGTGAAGATAATCAACCTTAAATTTTACACTTCTGTCTCTTTTTAGTCAGTGGAACGTGAATACAAACCTTATACTTAGGTTTTTGCTTTATTTTGGATTTTAGCCCCTAAAATTCATCATGTTTACTGTAAATATTTTTGTCTTTCCATTATCATTTCAGTTTTTCTTCTCTAACTGCATAGAGCTACTTTTATTATTTAGGCCCACTAATTTATTTAACCTTTTTTTATTTAATGTTTTCAATGTTAATGTCCTCTGTCCCTTTAAGAGTCATAAGCTTAGGTTCACTCCACATTTAAAAACATATTCCAAACATTTTTCTTTCTTTCTGTTTTGGATTTTATGTTAATGGATTAAAAGTAGTTTTATTACAATATTCATTAGTCAGTAGAGAGGCTGTTCAGAGGGCTTACCATCTTACAGAGCATGGTGATGCTCTGATATTGAAAGTAGTAGAGCTTGGGTTGGCAGTGGAAAAGAGAATTTCTGTAATCTATTAGGAATGAGATGGGGCGAAACGAAATCATGAGCTCATGCTGCCATGAGGGCATGCCTTGCCACTAAGGTTCTGTGACCAGCTAGAGACCTGCATTCATGACACACACTGAATAGTGAGACGTAGAGACAGTGTAAATGCCACCTAAATTTCTTTACTCTGTTAAGGTTAGAGAGAGATGAAACAAGGCAAGAACAGAAGAGCAGCTTTGGTATTTGTTTCGAAGGAAGATGGCTCCTACCTTTATAGCAGCATGCTCAGAATCAGGGCTCAGATTCTGAAGTAAAGCTTCATTTCTTAGCTCAGCTTTCAGTTTGTGCACTTCAGCTTCTGCTCTTTTCAAGGACTTTTGGAGAGTCAGCTTTTCTCTGTTCCAGACTTCTTTTTCAGAAGCAATGATGGCTTCAATGTTGGCACCACCACTGAATGAAAACCTAGAAGACTGCAGAGACAGGAGCCTACTTAATGATTTTTAGGAATAAGTCTCTGAAGAAAAATCTAAATTAAACACACTAAATGTATTCCCTGTGGGAACCTGAGCTTTCCAGTCTCAGGGAGCGTTCAAAGCCAATCTCAATTGACAGTAAAGAACATACAATGACTTTAATTATATGGTCCTTTGCTTAGTAGATTAATTTTAAAACTAAAAATCCCTATGGGAGTCTAGCCCCAAGGAAAGACCTCTGAAATAAAAAAAGTCTATAGAGACTTAATAAATGGACCATGTGGGTTCAAATGTAAGACCTATGCCTGAAATAGCCCACTGCAGAAATGGGGGGAAAAAAACCACTCACCCTGCCCACAGGGATGTGGTTCACTACAGAAGCAGTGTGGATGTGTTATCGTGTATTTGACTGCACAGTTGTCTCATGAGTCTTTCCTAGCTTTATATTATATTCCTATCTTTGTATTACAGAAGCTAGCAGTTTATTTTGTAGCTTTTAACTGAAAAACGTTAAATAAACTGCTAGAGTGGTTATTAGGCTGAAATACAGAATTTAATATCATCTTCCACTTGAGTCACAAACATAATAACTAATAACTAACCGATAAGAACAGAAAGAATTCACATTTGACTATTTCTTTACATGTATCTACCAGTGGTCCATAGGTAGCAGAGTATCTGGCTTTGGTTAAGATAAGCAGTTCTTGGTCTGACTACAGACATCAGTTTTCTCATGTGTAAGGCTGAATGTGGATTAAAGACTCTAAATGTATAGAACCCAGGATCTGGCCCAGAGAAGGCTCCCAATAAAGAATGTTTGTTGTTATTATTATTATTATTATTGTCATCTCTATAACATTCTCCCATAATCTTACTAAGAATCAGATATTTAATATTTTTATATTAGGGTTAAGAGTTGAAACCAGAGAGCAGAATTTATAATCCTGTAATATTTCTCATGTGGCCATGCTAAAATTAGACGTACATAATCTCTGCCAGCTCCTGTCTGTCGATACCACCTGATCTGTTCTTCTAGCTTCATAACCATATTTCTCAAATCATTCTTTTCTTCTGCCAGTTGGCTGATATGTCCTGTCAGCTCAGCATTTTGTCTCAGCAGTCTTTCAGTCAATGAGCCACAAGTACCACCTGGAGACACTAAACCAGGCTAGAAAGATAAAATGGTATTAAGGTCGTAGAAGCACAGATATTTATGAACAATGCACATAAACATGTGAGCGGGCACTGAGAAAAACAGATTTCATGAAGAACTGGTGCTTGATTTGAGTCTTGAATAACTAGGAAGAATTTCACAAGTAGGAAGGAAGGAAGGGAAGGGCATCTGAAGCAGAAGGAATAGCATGTATAAAGGTACAGTGGTTTTGTTTGAGAGAGTGTTGGTTTTAGGGAGCTACAAGTCGCTTGATAAGGCACGAGTAAGGGCTGCCTTCACTTTATAGGTAACAGACCTAAATGTAGGAAGTGAAGAGCCATAAGCGGCCTCTAGACAAGAAGGTGCCACAAACAAAATTTATGTTTTAGAAAAATTCCTTTGATAGCAGCATGCAAAGTACAGTAAATTAGGGAAGACCATCCCAGTGTTAGGTGGACACATCAGGAAGTCATTACAACAGTTCAGATAAGAAATATTAGAAACCTGAATAAAGTCAATGACTAAGGGCACATTGGACAGATATTTAGGAGGTAAAAGCATGAGACTTAGTCACCACTAGGACACAAAAGTGAGAGTGAAGGAAAGTGGTCTATGGTGACTTGCAACTTTATAAACTGGGCAGTACCAGGACCAGAAACATGGGTTGTGGACAGGAGGAGGAAAGAAAGATGATGCTCAGTCTGGAATGTGCCTAAGAGGTTCCTAAGGGATAACTATGGGGTCCATTTCCCCAAGCAAAGAGTTCCTGTAACTCATGTAAAATATAAACCTGGACCACAGGAGAGAGATACAGACTAGAGCCCCAGGCCTCTAGAAGATCAGGTCCATAAGGGTGAGACTTTTTTTTTTTTTTAAAGATTTTATTTATTTACTTGATAGAGATCACAAGTAGGCAGAGAGGCAGACAGAGAGAGAGAGGAAGGGAAGCAGGCTCCTTGCTGAGCAGAGAGCCCCATTCGGGGCTTGATCCCAGGACCCTGGGACCATGAGGAGCCGAAGGCAGAGGCTTTAACCCACTGAGCCACCCAGGTGCTCCAAGGGTGAGACTTTTATCAGATTTGTTCATTGTAGCTCAGAACCCAGGATAGTACCTGGCATATAACAAGTGCCTGATACAAGCATATTCTGTTCAATAAATAAGTCTGCTGAGAACTCAGGCTGTGGAAATGAATGAGCTTTCACAGAGAAGAAACATGATGAGGATAGGAGGAAGAGGAATTCATGAAGATGACTGATGAAAGAAAAGGAAGAAATAAGAGAATATTGTCACAAAAGGTAAAAAAAGGAGGATTTTTAAGATGGGAGAGGTCAAAAGTGTCAAATGCTATAAAGAAGTCAAGAAAGAGAATGAAAAGATTTATCAGATTAGTCAACTGAAGACACTGGTGGCATTCCACGGGTGGCTTTGAGAGTGGTGAGGGTAGAAGCCAGACTATTCTTGCAAAAAACTTCCTTATCATAACACAATAAAATGTTACTATAATTATTCAATAGTGATAATGAAAGTTAATTTCCCCTCAAATTTTCACTCTCTTCTATTATGGAAAAGCAAATTATTATTAATGTTTAAAATAAGTGAAAAGATCAAGTTAAAAACGCTTTAGAAAATACAGTGTCAGTTGCAAATGATTCATACAGCTCCATTCAAACTGTTCTTGATATCTCATAAGTTTTTTAAAAAATTAAATTAAATTAAAAAAGAATACTTATAGATAAGTACAATATATTTTATATGTATATATACAAACATATCTATACTATAAACGCCATCCATATATCTATACACACACAGACATATAGAGACAACTGATACCACATGTTTTGATGAATAATCTGTTTTCAAGTAGAGAACCACATTATAGGTGAGTACTTCATTAGAAGTGTGTGCCTGTGCTCCACACAGATATATTTACCCCAAAGAGGCAGATGTACTGAAAAGAAGGGCCATATGTACCCCAATGTGCACAGCAGCAATGGCCATAATTGCCAAAGTGTGGAAAGAGCCAAGATGCCCTTTGACAGAAGAATGGATAAAGAAGTTGTGGTCCATATATATAATGGAATATTATGCCTCCATCAGAAAGGATGAATACCCAACTTTTGTATCAACATGGACAGGACTGGAGGAGATTACACTGAGTGAAATAAGTCAAGAAGAGAAAGTCAATTATCATATAGTTTCACTTACTTATGGAGCATAAGGAATAACACAGATGGTATTAGGAGAAGGAAAGGAAAAGTGAATTGGGGTAAATTGGAGGGGGAGAAGAAGCATGAGACTGTGGACTCAGAAACAAACTGAGGGCTTTGGAAGGAAGAGGGGATGGAGGGATGGGTGTGTCTGGTGGTGGGTATTAAGGAGGGCATGATTTGCATGGTGCACTGGGTGTGGTGCATAAACATAGAATCTTGGAACACTGAAGAAGTAAAATTAAGTTTAAAAAAAAAAAAGAATTTTTAAAGTCTTACCTCTTCCCCTGTTTGGCCAGTTAATTTCTGTAGTTGTAAAATAATTCCATCAATATTTTCCTGAACCCACATGAAATCTTCATCATCGGCTGTTTCAAACGGTAGTCTTCAAGAAAAAGACAGGAAGTCAAAACATACCTTTCTCAATTAATGGTGCTGACCAGCACAAACTTAACCGATTAGGTGGCACTCTATTTCACCTATCTTCTCCCTTACATTAAAGTGCTCTCTTTCCAGGGCTCAAGGTGTTTAGATATGTTAAAAGAATAACATCTCCTAATGTGAACATGCATTAACTTTAAAATTTCAATTCCCCGCCCTTGGCTAGCTATTAGTGAGGGGTAGGCTCTATCCAGCTTGTCTAAGAATGCCATTTCCAAACATCAGGAGGAACAGTCTAACCTATTGGAGGCTTTCTGGGCCAGATGTTGCAGTTTTGAAGCCACAAGTTGAAGCTTTTGTCTGAGGATTTCTAATTCATGATTATAGCCAGCTCCTCCTTCATTCATTTCAACCAGCTTAGAATAACTTGATTCCTTTGTCTCTCCTTCTATTTTCTGTTGAAGAACCCAATTTCTAGTTCGATCACTGGTTAAACTCCATGTGGTTGGCTAGCAATTTTTGGCAGAAAAAGAAAAAAGCAGTAATTCAAATGAACAGTGAATCACATTTTCTCTCAAGGGAACACACTTATTTATGGTTTATACTCCAAATAAGTTTCCATGAATTTCCTTTTTTTAAAAAAATCATTTGTTCCTAACTATTTGTTTTTATTTTTAAAAAGATTTCATTTATTTATTTGAGAAAGAGAAAGGCTGAGAGAACAAGTGAGAGGAGGGGGAGAGGGAGAAGCAGACTCCCTGCAGAGTAGGGAGCCTGACATGGACTCGATCCCAGGACCCTGGGATCATGACCTGAGCCATCTAGACGCCCTGTCCATAACTGTTTAAATAATTTAGTCCAGTACTAAATTGTATGTTCAAAGGGCTATAGTATTCTTTTAAAAAATATTTTAAAACAGTATCAATTTACCTCATTAAGATTCTGATAGAGAATTCTTCTACTTTCTCGTTTTTCTTCTCGTTCTAGTTCTTGTTTCTGGAATTCCTGCATAATTCCCTGCAGTCGCTTTCCTTCAAGGTCTAACTTATAAACTTGTTGCCTTTTCTCCTCCAGCTGGCGCTGGAGATCTTCCACTTTGGACTGGAGCTCATGCATTTTTTTCTGTCCCTCAGTGTTGGCCTCTTGTTCTGTCTGCAATGTCTTCCTGTGAACCTGCCTATCCTTTTCCATTTGCTGTCTTGTTTGCAAAGAATCCAGTTTATATTTCTCGGTCTCATTTAACAATTCTACTATGCGACTGTGTTTCTCCTCCAGCTGTTTCTGTAGCTCTTTAAGGAGGTCCTCAGAGGGTAGGGAGGGCCGAGGCTGCCCACTATCATCACTGCTCTGCAAGTGAGCATGCAATTCTCGCTCCCTATCCAGGGTACTACTCATCTCCCGTATTCGAACTTTCTCAGATTCAAGAAGTACTTGAAGCTCTAAGTTTCGACCTCGTTCTTCTGATAGCTGGGCATCATGTAGCACTCTCTGTGATTCTATTTTCTCCTGTGATTCATTAAGTAGTTGTTTCTGTTGCTCCAAAAGTAGATTTAGCTGAATATTCCTTTGTTTCTGACCCTCAAGTGAAAATTTCAAATCCTTGTAGAAGAAAGTTGAATTTAAGAATTTGTTAAAATTATTAAAAATCCTTTATAAGTATACTATAATTATCCTTTAGTAATACTAAGTTGGTAGTATTTGGTAATAGAACGGATTATCCAGGTTACTAAATTTTCAATGGTTAGAGCTTAATTATTTGGACAGCCAGATGATTTTCATCAAAGAATATAAAAAAAAATAGATAAGCTAAATAATACTTTCTCTCCAAACATTAATCATATCTAGTCAAGGAATATGAAGCAGGGTATATTCCGTCTTGAAATAATGACTTAAAAAAAAAAAAAGATTTATTTATTTTATTTATTTATTTGACAGAGACAGAGATCACAAGTAGGCTGAGAGGCAGTCAGAGAGAGAGAGGAGGAAGCAGGCTCCCTGCCAAGCAGAGAGCCCAATGCAGGACTCGATCTCAGGACCCTGAGATCATGACCCGAGCCAAAGGCAGAAGCTTAACTCACTGAGCCACACAGGTGCCCTCGAAATAATGACCTTTAAAAATATAAATATTTCCAATATAATGTGACATGATTTCCCGAAAAGTCTCATTCTGTCCAATGTCACATATTAAAAATAATAGGGCTTCTGGGGAAAGCAGAGTTAGGGACAAACTACTGAAAACTTATACAAATTTTAATAATAAAAAACAGAAATCAGTACTCAAGGGGACATCCTGTCCTGTCAGAGAGCTCACTATGCCTGAAGGCTACTAAGATGGACATTCAAAAAAAAAACCCAACAAAACAAAAAGTAATAGGGCAGAAATGTCTGCTACTTGGTTTTTTAGCATACAGCTAGTGAGCACCACATGTGAATGGAAGAAGAGCTCTGAGCCAGTAGGGCCATCATAAACATGGGCCCTGTGGGTGCAGTACAACCCACCCTGAACTGTGAGCTGTGCACGGCTGGGCAATGCCTCTTTGGAGTGAAGAGGCTTCATTTTCAATTTTTTAAAAATGTAACCGTGAGGGCTCCTGCTGCTAGAAAGGTGTCATTGCTCCCCTTCCTAGGAGAAAACTAGAATCAAAACTGCTTGGAGTTAAACTGAAATGGATGCGCTATTTATCAAGTTGTATATGCACTAACTCAAATTCTCCAAACACACATCGTAGCAGAACAGTCTGTATGCACACCTCGATGTAGCAAAAAAAAAAAAAACTGCATCACACCATTAGCATTTCCTAGATAGATATTAAGACAACATACTAGTATTCCACATATGGTAAACAACTTACTGTACCTCGTAGAGTCTAAGCCTGACATTTTAGAAAGAGGAAAGTCTCAAGACTCACTCTCTTCTGTTGTTTTGGATTTTCCAGACTTTTAAAGATGAAGGTAACAATACCTCAAGTTCTTCTTTATCCCGCTCTTCATTGCGTCCTAGTTTGGCTTTCTCCTTCTCCAAAGCCCACTGGAGCTCTCTGGACTTTTTCTGTTCACTTGCTAAAGTGTCATTAAGCAAATGTACTTCATCGGTTTTATCTTTGACTTCCAACCTAAATGAGAGACAACTGAACTTTTATAAAGTCACTTTAACTAAGTTTATATTGAGAGAAAGAACTTCCACTGAAAGGGGAGGCATATTATAAACTATTTAATAGGAAAATACTAGCCACACGAAGATTAAAGATTTCTGACTGTGGTTTATTTCAAATTAACTGTTTCTAGTAATACAACTTTTAACTATTATTTAGCAGTATAAACAACTTATTTTTACAAAATAACATTAATAGAAATTTTCCTCTATCTTTTACTGAAGGGAAGACAGTGGGAATCACCACTGTTAATGTGTCCTTGGCAAGCAGAATATCTCACTATTTACACCAACAACTTATCCTTTTCACAAGCATTATATTTTAAAACATTTGTATATTTCAGGTAGATGAACCACAAGTTTTATTGACATCATAAATATCACTTCAAATTACTTGGTGATAAAACAGAAGTCAAAATTATTTATCTTATGCAATAAGTGTCCAATAGAACTGAACTCACAGCAGAGAAGATGCCAATACCTAATGAATTTATCATTTGGAAAAATTTGGGAGTTTTTCCTTTCCACTGTAATTTTTCCTATAAATAACAAAGTTTCAAGTTATTTACACTTTATGTATAATGTTATGCTTTTATAAGATCTGCATAATGTCTGTGATTAAAATTACTCCATTTCCTTCACTCAAATAGGTTTATAATAAGGAAGCCTGACATACCTGAAGGCTTCTAATTCCTTTAGGTGCTTATGTTGTGCCTTGAGTGTTGTTTCTAGTTCCAGTTTAGTTTGTGCAAGTTCACTCTTCAGCTCAGCAACCACCATTTTCTCAGAACTCAGTTGTTCCTGCAGCTCTGCTGCTCTGTCCTTCACACTGCTGAGCTCCACTTGCATCTCCAGCATCTGAGACTGCTTCTGCTGTATATTATACTCCAAGAGCTCTAAATGGAAAATTATTAATACTTAAATTACAATCTTACAACACATATTTGGTTTATAACTATTTTATTGATGAGAACTGATTGTTGATTTAGGAGATAGCTGCAAAGCAAATGTGAAAAGATTACAGTCAAAGTTGCCAATTTATAAAAATACGTATCATGACTATTTTCCTCATAGTGCTAATGGTCAAGATTTCAGAACTATAAATACATAAGAATGATAACAGTTTAATAAAATATATTAATCAATGCAAGACATGAAATAAAAGAAATGCCAGGTGTTCACAAATACTATACACAGAAGTGTATATTTGCTCAAGTAGAATTTCAATAGCTCACACTAAAAAATGCCAATAATTATTGAGAGCCACACAAAGCACTTGCAGGAGTTTGGTATGTAACCATCACTACAGTGCTGAGCACAGCTTGCTGGTTTTGTTTAGCACCCCTCTGCAGATAGTCCCTAGGAACTTTACTGTCATATAAGACTGGATCACAGTTTGTTCTTTAAACACCAAGAAAACCCCTGCTACAAGTCTGTTACAATGAAAACAAATGAAAATATTTAAATCCCTAAGTAAAATAAATGAAAAAAATGTTAAGAAATATGCACCAGGAGCCTGCTTTTGCAAAAAATATAAACCTGTACACATAAGGCATTAATAAAGGTCTGTAGATAAATATATTTACCTAGGTGTTAAGAGTTGGGTTAACAGTAGGATTTAGGAGATTCTAAGGGGGTACCCTATTTTTTTTTTTAATAAAATGTTTTCTTTTCTTTTATTTATTTATTTGACAGAGAGGGAAATCACAAATAGGCAGAAGTAGGCAGAGAGGCAGGCAGAGAGAGAGGGAGAGGCCGGCTCCCTGCTGAGCAGAGAGGCCAATGCAGGGCTCGATCCCAAGACCCCGGGATCATGACCTGAGCTGAAGGCAGAGGCTCAACCGACTGAGCCACCTAGGAGTCCCCCCTATTCCTTTGTTTACTTTTACTCTTTTACTTGTTTTTACTCATTTACTTGTTTACTCTTTACTTTTATTGTACTCTATTCTTTATTCTTTTGTTTCTCCATTCTACCTTGAATGTATTTTCAACTTAAAAAATTTTAACAAAACTCATCACTTGATATTACAATTCACTGATTTTAGGAGATAGGAATAACATTGGCCTTAGAAGACAATCATGTTAGTTTAAGCTTTTTTTCTTTTTAAAAATTTATTTGAGAGAAAGAGAGAGCACAGGCATGAGGCACAGAGGGAGAAGGAGAGAGAATCCTAAGCAGACTGTGCCAAGCACAGACTCTATCTTAGGACTATGAGCTTATGACCTGTAACAAAACCAAGAGATGAATGAACAACCAATTGCCGCTCAGGCACCCATTAGTGTAAGCTTTTAAAACTATTTCTTAGGGGTACCTGGGTGGCTCAGTGGGTTAAAGCCTCTGCCTTCAGCTCAGGTCATGGTCTCAGGGTCCTAGGATTAAGACCTGCATCGGGCTCTCTGCTTAGCGGGGAACCTGCTTCCTCCTCTCTCTGCCTGCTTCTCTGACTACTTGTAATCTCTGCCTATCATATAAATAAATAAAATCTTTAAAAAAAAAACTTTCTTAGAAGAGTCTAAGGATATACAAATATAAATATGTATCTATATTTTCAATGGGGTTCTATTTAACTTAAATAATAACAAAGTAAAATAATACTAATCAAGTCTCCAAAAATAATCTTCAGTTAATCTTATGTCTAAATATAAGATATATATGACCTCATTATACCTGTTTTCTCTGAGATATTTTA
The DNA here is from genome assembly GCF_964662115.1 of Mustela nivalis. Lineage (NCBI taxonomy): Eukaryota > Metazoa > Chordata > Mammalia > Carnivora > Mustelidae > Mustela > Mustela nivalis. The sequence continues at coordinate 69,276,986 of NC_139031.1, forward strand.
AGATCTGTAAAATTTTTAGTTGTTCAATGACAAATATGAGACTACGGTATAACTTTCAAAATTTGTAAAAGCATAGGTATTTCTGTCATTATAGCAAACAAAACTGAAGACTAAAATGTCTCTTTGCTAGATCTGGTGAAAATTAGATTGTATTTTAATCCCTAATGATTTCCATCCACAGCTCAATTTATTTTAACAGACAACCCTACCAAATAATGGGGAAAATACATGAATAAGCATACTACAAAGGCAAAAAAATCCAGCTAGCCAATATGATATGATGAATGAAACCACTTCGGTAATTAGAGAAATCACATTAAAATTACAGAATTAAAACCACAGTAACAATCCACTGCATATCCATAAGATTGGCAACAAAGGTCTGACAATGTCAACTACCAACAAATAAGTGAAGCAACAGGACTCTCTTACTCAGCTACTCAGCTGGCAAGCTTATACATTGACGGGACCACTTTGGATTACAAAATAAATGTGAAATGATGTAGTCTATGACTCAGCAATTCCACTCCTGGGAGTGAATATATACACCCAGAAAACTCATGTTATGTATGCAGCAGCAAAATAGTGTAACAATGTGCAGAATAGCACTGGTTTTAACAGCTAAAAAACAGAAATAACCCAAACAGTCAACCACAGAAAGGATATATAAATTGTAAGAATTCTGTAAAGTAACAAAAGCAAATGAACTGGAGATAAATGCAGTAACTTAGAAAAATATTATAGAGAGGTAAAAGAAGCAAGATACAAATACATACAGAATAGTAAAGTTCAAAAGCAGGAAAACGTCAAATTTACATGGTTTAGGAATATACAAATAAGTAGTAAAACTAAAGAATAATCAGGATAATGGATTCCTCTAGACTACAATAGTAGAGTGTGTTTGGGAAGGAGCTTCTGAGGTACTTGACATGGGTAAAGTTTTCAGACATTCATTTAAAGATGTTATCCTGTATATTTTTGCATTGTGCACTTTCCTATATGTACACTTAAGTTTACAATAAAAAAAGATTAAAAAAGAAATAGTTACTTTCATTGTAGATTTCATTTTCTTTTAGGGGGTTATCTTGACAAAGAACTTCAAAACAAAAAAAGATAATGAGCTTAATGGGCTACTTTTAAACAACCTGATCAAAGCAATGCCTATTCATCTTAAGTTTTAAATATATCTGTTTAAAAACTAACTGGACAATCCTTTAATTCCCAGAGTCATTAATATAGATTATTTCCAATATAATGAGAATGAGAAGAAATTGTGACTAAAAGGAAATGTGTTTTAGATGAGTAATAATTCAAAGAAGGAAAACAGAGTGAAATAGTTCACTTATTTGCCACCATCACGTGAGACTGATATACAGCATACCTTGGCTTGGTTGATCATTCTCTTGCTCTCTTTTCAGAGTAATTTTCCTACCATTCATTTGAGCATGCAGTGCTTGAATTTCAGATAACAAACTCCTTCTGTCTGCTTTTTGGATGCATTCCATAGCTGCTTGATATTCAATACTCTATAATAATGCAAAGCAAAAAATCAAACGAAGAGAGTTATAAAGACAATAATACTAACAATCAGGAAGTCTGGAAAAAAAAACTACCACCACCAAAAATATAAATTGAACGCACATGCTGAAATTTTGGAAAGATGTTAATTTTCTCTTCCAATTCGTTAGGATTTATTTTTTAATTATTAATCTTCACATTTACTTTGAAAATTTTCAAACATATAAAACGAGAAGAATATAATAAACACTCATGTACACAGCCCAAGAAATAGCACCTATCAGCTAAAGCCACCTCTATACAACTCCCTGAACATTTCCTCTGTACCACCTACTTGAGAAAAACTCAAATTCTAAGTCTGGTGTTATTTTCATGTGCTCTGTGCATTATCTTATATACACACATGCGTACAGTATGTTTTGCATGCTTTAAAACTTTATATAAATGGCATCATATGGTGTATTCACCTTTGCATAATTTGTCTTCACTAAATGAATTTAAGTGAACTTCATGTTGGTGAACCATCTGGGTTGGCACATACAGCTCTATTTCACAGTCATTTTCAATGTTAGATAGTATTTCATAGTATGAAGTATACAGTATATTTTGAGCATCTTTTCATACATTTATTGGATACTTTTTTGTGCACATAATTTGTATCATTTGTTCATTTTTCCAGTGGATGTTTTATTCTCATTGGGTATTTGGTCAGTAGTTTCCTTTCCTTATAATGTCTTTGTGTGGTTTAAGATTCAGCAATAATGAGGCCTGGGTGGCTCAGTCGGTGAAGTGTCCAACTCTTGATTTCGGTTCATGATCACAGGGTTCTGAGACTGAGCCACATGTCAGGCTCCGAGCTCAGCATGAAACCTGCTTGAGATTCTCTCCCTCTGCTCTTCCCCCCTCATACATGCTTTCTCACTTTCAAATAAATAAATCTTAAAAAAAAAAAAGTAGAAGAATCAGAGCAGTACTGGTTACATAGAATGGGTTGGGAAGTGTTCCCTTCTCTTCTTAAATTTAAAAGAGTCTGTGAAGGAAAGCTATTATTCTTTAAACATCTGGTAGAATTCACCAGCGAAGCCATCTGATCATAGACTTTCTTTTATTTTATCTTCATTAAAGTAATGAGTCACATGAGTTATTTGTTTATTTATTTTAAATGTATTTTTTTTTAAAAGAGTTTATTTATTTAACAGACAGAGATCACAAGTAGGCAGAGAGGCAGGAAAAGAGAGAGGGGGAAACAGGCTCTCCACCGAGAAGAGAGCCTGATGTGGGGCTCGATCCCAGGACCCTGAGATCATGACCCCAGCCAAAGGCAGAGGCTTTAACCCACTGAGCCACCCAGGTACCCCACATGAGTTATTTTTAATGGTATGCTACCTTTGCATTCCTGAGTAAGCATAAGGTGACTGTGTCTCTAAAAAAAATACAAAGATTTGGTTTGGCATTTTGTTAAGAATTTTGCATCTATGTTCATGAATAAAACAGGCCCATAGGTTTTCTTTCTTATATTTTCTTTGTCTGACTTTGGTAACAGGGTTATATTATTAGACTCTTAACATAACTGCAAGGCATTCCCCCAGTCTCCAACAACGTGAAGCACATGTTTAATTCTGGAATTAGATATTCCTTGAATGTATGCAGACTTAACCTGTAAAACCTTTTGAACTTGGTGTAATTCTTTTGGGTAAATTTTTTGAACTATTTTTTGTTATTTTGACATAATTTCGCCTACAGAAGAGCTCCAAAAATTGGGCAAGGAATTCCCATATATTACTCACCCAAATTCTCTAAATGTTAACTACATTTGTTTTATCACTCTCTCTGTGTATATATATCTCTGTATGTATGTAACGACACACATACACATCCTTATTTTTCTTTTCTAAAATGTGTGAAGTAGCAGACAGATGCTCCTTTACCCCTAAGAACTGTAGTATTGTATTTCCTAAAAACAAGAACATTCTCTTACAAACAGTACAATTATAAAAGTAGAAATTAATCTACATAATACTATTATTTAATGTACAAAACTTATTTGTTCCCATGTGCCCTTCAGCCAATACTCTCTGATGATCACATCTAACATAACTATAGTACATTATCAAAACTAGGTTTAGACATTGGTACAATTCTATTTAAATCACAAGGCTTACTGAGATTTCACTAGTTTTTACAAATAGTCATTCACTCTTCTGGTGTACAGTACTTTGAAATTTTGTCACATGCCTAGGTTTTAGTCACCACCACCATAGTCAGGATACGGACCTGTTTCATCACCACAAAGAAACTCCTTCGTAGTCACCTTTCCCCAGCCATAATCCTTGATAACCGCTGATCTGTTCACTATCACTATAATTTTGGCATTTCAAACGTTATATAAGAGGTTTAGAGTATCAATAGTCTATTCCTTTTTAACTGCTAAGTAGTATTTCATTGTATGGATGTACTTTAATTTGTTTATCCGTTTACCTGTCAAAAGACATTGGGTTGTTTCCAGTTTTAGAGTATTACAAGTAAAAATTGCTATGACTGTTCTTGTATAGATCTTAATGGAGATACAGCTTTCATTTCTGATAAACACCTATGAGAACATGACTTCTAGGTCATACAGTAAGTATCCATATATTTTTTTTATTAAAGATTTCATTTATTAATTTGACAGGCAGAGATCACAAGTAGGCAGAGAAGCAGGCAGAGAGAGAGGGAGAAGCAGGCTCCCTGCTGAGCAGAGAGCCCGATGCGGGGCTCGATCCCAGGACCCTGGGATCATGACCTGAGCCGAAGGCAGAGGCTTTAACCCACTGAGCCACCCAGGTGCCCCAAGTATCCATATATTTAACCTTATAAGAAACGGTCACTCTCTAGTGTGACTCACCCATTTTACATTCCATTCAGCAATGTATGCGATGCAATTTCTCTACATCTTCACCAGCACTTGGGATTTCCCCTAATTTTTATTTTGGCCATTCTGATAGATATATAGTGGCCTCAATTTGTTTTGGTCTAATATATGCTTGTGCGTATATTTCAGTTATGCACAAAAGTGAGGTAGTATACTTCATATGAGGAAGTACATGATGTCTGGTTGTTCTACTACTGGTGATATTAATTCTAATCACTTGATTAAGGTGGTATCTGTAAGGTTTTCCACTGAATAATTACTGCTTGAGTTATTACTATGACGTTTAATAAAGTGTAATCTTTCTTCATCATTTCTTCTATCCACTCTCTGGCATTCTATTTTAAGGAAGAATTTTTATCCATTTATTTATATTAGTATAGATCCATGAGTTCTTATTTCAGTTTTTGGTTTATAATCTGTCACTATCATTATTTAGTATGATGTTCCAGTTGTCCTAAATGCGGACATTGACATCCCTCAAGTTGGCTTCTGTGATCTTCTGAAGTCTCCCCTTCATTCTTTGAGCAAGTCCTTGTCAGCAAAACAAGATATTCTCGGTTCATCTTATATGTCCCTCTACTTCAGCCCAGGAATCAGTAATTTCTCCAAGGAGTCCTAGCTCCTTTTAATGGAGAATGTATGAAGATCTGGGGACGCCTGGATGGCTGAGTTGGTTAAGCAGCTGCCTTCAGCTTGGGTCATGATCCCAGGGTCCTGGGATATAGTCCCACATCAGGCTCCTTGCTCGGCAGGGAGCTCTTGCTCTGCCTCTGCCTGCCACTCTATCTGCCTGTGCTCACGCTCTCTAACAAACAAATAAATAAAATCTTAAAAAAAAAAAAAAAAGAAGAAGATCTGGGCAATAAGTGTTGTCAGCTTTTTAACTATCAATTTTTTTTTTTACTAGTTATAGGTCTTTTCAGGTTTTTCTACTTCTTCCTGTATGAGTTCTGAGAAGTGATTATTTTCCTAGAAATCATTTCACCTAAGTTTTTGAATTGATATAAAATTATTCATAATATTCTGTTATTTTACATCTCAGCTATTTTTAGTTATGATCCCATTTTCATTTCTTTATAAAAATGTGCTTTACTTCTTTCCTTAAGCAGTTCTCCAGGAAAGTTTCTATCTTCTTAGCCTTTCAAAGAAGAAACTTTTATAAGTTTTTATCCTCTCTATTGTACCAACATACTGCATTTCACTAACTTCATTTTTCTTTATTACAGCTGAACCTCATTATATGTGGATTATGTATCTACAAATCTGCCTATTCACTAAAATTTATCTGTAACCCTGAATCAATACTTGTGGTGCTTTGACAGTAATTTGTAAACACACAAAGAGGGGCAAATATTTAAAGTGCCAGCTGTGTGTGTGTGCAGCTGAAGTGGAACTAGGTACCATTCTGCTGTTTTCTTTCATCTCTTAGTTAGACTGCAAACACGTGTCCTTTGTGCCATCTATTCAGTGCTTTGTTTCTTTGCATTACTGGTGACTTTTCTATTTAAAAAGGTCCCTAAGCACAGAGATGAAGAACTATCTAGTGCTACTCATCACAAGAAGACTGTATTTCATGCAGAGAATATATGTGATAAGCTTCGTTTAGGCATGAGTTATATAGTGCTCTTGGCCATGAGTTCGACATTAATGAATCAGTGATACCTAGCACATAAGGTGTCTTTAAAAAGAAACCCACACAGGGACACAACAAAGGCAGTCCTGAGAGGAAAATATATAGCGGTACAAGCATTTCTCAAGAAACAAGAAAGGTCTCAGGTACACAACCTAACCCTACACCTAAAGGAGCTGGAGAAAGAACAAGAAAGATACCCTAAGCCCAACAGGAGAAGAGAAATCATAAAAATCAGAGCAGAAATCAATGAAATAGAAACCAAAAAAACAATAGAACAAATCAACGAAACTAGGAGCTGGTTTTTTGAAAGAATTAATAAAATTGATAAACCCCTGGCCCGACTTATCAAAAAGAAAAGAGAAAGGACCCAAATAAATAAAATGATGAATGAAAGAGGAGAGATCACAACTAACACCAAAGAAATACAAACTATTATAAGAACATACTAAGAGCAACTCTTCGCCAACAAATTTGACAATCTGGAAGAAATGAATGCATTCCTAGAAACATATAAACTACCACAACTGAACCAGGAAGAAATAGAAAGCCTGAACAGACCCATAACCAGTAAGGAGATTGAAACAGTCTTTAAAAATCTCCAAACAAACAAAAGCCCAGGGCCAGACGGCTTCCCGGGGGGAATTCTACCAAACATTTAAAGAAGAACTAATTCCTATTCTCCCGAAACTGTTCCAAAAAACAGAAATGGAAGGAAAACTTCCAAACTCATTTTATGAGGCCAGCATCACCTTGATCCCAAAACCAGACAAGGTTCCTATCAAAAAAGAGAGCTATAGACCAATATCCTTGATGAACACAGATGCAAAAATACTCAACAAAATACTAGCCAATAGGATTCAACAGTACTTTAAAAGGATTATTCACCACGACCAAGTGGGATTTATTCCAGGGCTGCAAGGTTGGTTCAACATCTGCAAATCAGTCAATGTGATACAACACATCAATAAAAGAAAGAACAAGAACCATATGATACTCTCAATAGATGCTGAAAAAGCATTTGACAAAGTACAGCATCCCTTCCTGATCAAAACTCTTCAAAGTGTAGGGATAGAGGGAACATCAAAGCCATCTATGAAAAACCCACCGCAAATATCATTCTCAATGGAGAAAAACTGAAAGCTTTTCTACCAAGGTCAGGAACACGGCAGGGATGTCCATTATCACCACTGCTATTCAACATAGTACTAGAGGTCCTAGCCTCAGCAATCAGACAACAAAAGGAAATTAAAGGCATCCAAATCGGCAAAGAAGAAGTCAAATTATCACTCTTCGCAGATGATATGATACTATATGTGGAAAACCCAAAAGACTCCACTCCAAAACTGCTAGAACTTGTACAGGAATTCAGTAAAGTGTGAGGATATAAAATCAATGCACAGAAATCAGTTGCATTTCTCTACACCAACAAGAAGACAGAAGAAAAGAGAAATGAAGGAGTCAATCCCATTTACAATTGTACCCCAAACCATAGATACCTAGGAATAAACCTAACCAAAGAGACACAGAATCTATACTCAGAAAACTATAAAGTACTCATGAAAGAAATTGAGGAAGACACAAAGAAATGGAAAAATGTTCCATGCTCCTGGATTGGAAGAATAAATATTGTGAAAATGTCTATGCTACCTAAAGCAATCTACACATTTAATGCAATTCCTATCAAAGTACCATCCATCTTTTTCAAAGAAATGGAACAAATAATTCTAAAATTTATATGGAACCAGAAAAGACCTCGAATAGCCAAAGGGATATTGAAAAGGAAAGCCAACGTTGGTGGCATCACAATTCCGGACTTCAAGCTCTATTACAAAGCTGTCATCATCAAGACAGCATGGTACTGGCACAAAAACAGACACATAGATCAATGGAACAGAATAGAAAGCCCAGAAATAGACCCTCAACTCTATGGTCAACTAATCTTTGACAACGCAGGAAAGAATGTCCAATGGAAAAAAGACAGCCTCTTCAATAAATGGTATTGGGAAAACTGAACAGCCACATGCAGAAAAATGAAATTGGACCATTTCCTTACACCACACACGAAAATAGACTCAAAATGGATGAAGGACCTCAATGTGAGAAAGGAATCCATCAAAATCCTTGAGGAAAACACAGGCAGCAACCTCTTCGACCTCAGCCGCAGCAACATCTTCCTAGAAACATCGCCAAAGGCAAGGGAAGCAAGGGCAAAAATGAACTATTTGGATTTCATCAAGATCAAAAACTTTTGCACAGCAAAGGAAACAGTTAACAAAATCAAAAGACAACTGACAGAATGGGAGAAGATATTTGCAAACGACATATCAGATAAAGGACTAGTGTCCAAAATCTATAAAGAACTTAGCAAACTCAACACCCAAAGAACAAATAATCCAATCAAGAAATGGGCAGAGGACATGAACAGACATTTCTGTAAAGAAGACATCCACATGGCCAACAGACACATGAAAAAGTGCTCCATATCACTCGGCATCAGGGAAATACAAATCAAAACCACAATGAGATATCACCTCACACCAGTCAGAATGGCTAAAATCAACAAGTCAGGAAATGACAGATGCTGGCGAGGATGCAGAGAAAGGGGAACCCTCCTACATTGTTGGTGGGAATGCAAGTTGGTACAACCACTCTGGAAAACAGCATGGAGGTTCCTCAAAATGTTGAAATAGAACTGCCCTATGACCCAGAAATTGCACTACTGGGTATTTACCCTAAAGATTCAAACGTAGTGATCCAAAGGGGCATGCGCACCCGAATGTTTATAGCAGCAATGTCCACAATAGCCAAACTATGGAAAGAACCTAGATGTCCATCAACAGATGAATGGATCAAGAAGATGTGGTATATATACACAATGGAATACCATGCAGCCATCAAAAGAAATGAAATCTTGCCATTTGCGGCAACATGGATGGAACTAGAGCGTATCATGCTTAGAGAAATAAGTCAAGCGGAGAAAGACAACTTTTATATGATCTCCCTGATATGAATAAGTGGTGATGCAACATGGGGGCTTAAGTGGGAAGGAGAAGAATCAATGAAACAAGATGGGATTGGGAGGGAGACAAACAATAAGTGACTCTTAATCTCACAAAACAATTGAGGGTTGCTGGGGGGAGGGGGGTTGGGAAAAAGGGGGTGGGAATACAGACATTGGGGAGGGTATGTGCTTTGGTGAGTGCTGTGAAGTGTGTAAACCTGGCGATTCACAGACCTGTACCCCTGGGGATAAAAATATATGTTTATAAAAAATAAAAAATTAAAAAAACAAAAAAAAAGAAACCCACACAAAACAGAATTATGTATTGGTTGGTTGACAAATGACATGACCAGGGGCTCACAGGAACCCACCCGCTGTATTTTCCCTAGTAGCAGTGGCTCAGCAGTCACAGCAACTTTACAGAATCTAATTACTACAGACAACAAGAACTGACCATTACTTACTTCTATCTTCTTTGGACTTATTCTGTTGCTCTTTTCTAACTAAGTTGGATGAATAGCTCCTTAATTTTCAGTGTTGCTTAGGTTCTAACACAAGTTAAAACATTTAAGGTAATAATTTTCCAATATTCTTAGTGGATCCTGTTAAAATTTTAACTTTCAGACCTTCTCCAAAAGTAATCCATAACTCACTTGCTTATTAATATTAAAAAGCATTCGTTTCAAAGTTTTATTTTAATACCTGTTCTTCTATTCTCTGTTCCAAACAGTTTAATAATCCAACTGCATCTTTAGTACATAGACCTGTCAGCTCAGTCTGAAATGCAGCTAGTAAAACACTGCGTTCCTTTAAGAAAACTTGTTGAAGAGCAAGCAGAAGTTCGCCTCGCCAATCTGGGGAGCACTCATGAGACTGGGAACCATCATAAACCTAGCAGAGTATAAAAAACAAGTCAGTTTTCAAATAAGCATGTTTTTAAAAAATTCTAAAAATGATACTTATCTACCAACCAAAATAAATAGTAGAGGTCAAAAGTAAAGTACGGATTTGCTTCCAAGTGTGTGGCTTGTGGCATTTAAATGATACGTAGTAATTCATGTGTAATTACATAATAAAAGACAATAATTTAATCTATAAAGTGCCTTATTATTAGCAAAAGTCATATAAAACTATTAAGATACACAATATTGAGTACCTCGGCATCTCTTTGCACTTGCATTTTGGTAATTAAATCCTTAAGAGATGAGATTGTACTGAGATAAGCTCTTCTTTCTTCTAGCCAAGATTCTGACACTTGCTGAACAGAATGGTCCTCTCCATCACTATAGGGAGACTCAGTGAGGGAGAGCACCTGCATGCCTTCATTATGGACAGCTCTCAGTAATCCCTAGAAATAAACCCAAAGGCCAGAATTCTGACAACTTCTTCAAAGACAGACATAAAAAGAAATATAAATTTTAAGGAAGGTAGCTTTATCTAGTTAGACTACTTGGAAGAGCCACTGTAGGAAGAAAACACCAGGCTACGACTACTGACTAACTTTTTCTTATGGAGGGGATGTAAGTCTATGACTGTGTAGCTCTCACCTGTAAGTTTCTTCTACTTAACTGATATGCTCTTCTTGGATTTAATGATTAGCCACTAATCTAGCCAAAAGAAGTAAGTAAGAGATAAATTCTACACCTGGGGATTGCATTAATAATTTTGGCACTCAAAATTACCAGGGATAAAAACTATTTAAAAAAATCTTTAGATAAATAATTAATAAATACATTGTACTTTATTATCTGCAAAATACAGGAATTACACTAAACAGATTCTAAAGATTCATTCTTGCTTTGCAATTCTCTCTTCAGAGAACAATATACGTTCTAAAAAACTGCTATGTTCAATACAGAAACCACACAGACTAAGTTTCACTAAAAGACTGTCTTTCAGTACCTTTATTTTCTTTGGAAATGAATCTGTTGAACCTTCACCTTCATCTCCTCGGTCTTCTGATGCTATGTCAAATCCCTGACTTTGTGTAAGATAAATTCCCTGACCCCAGTCTGATCCAGAATCTAAAATAAAGAAAATGACCACTGGAGTATTAAAAAGAAACAAATACTTTTTAAGTAAGTACTAAAAAATGTCAGAAATGTATATAACTTGGGCGCCTGGGTGGCTCAGTGGGTTAAAGCCTCTGCCTTTGGCTCAGGTCATGATCCCGGGGTCCTGGGATTGAGCCCCACATTGGGCTCTCTGCTCAGCAGGGAGCCTGCTTCCCCCTCTCCCTCTGCCCGATTCTCTGCCTACTTGTGATCTCTCTTTCTCTGTCAAATAAATAAAATCTTTAAAAACAAAAAACAGAAAGCAAAACAAACAAAAAAAAGAAATGTATATAACTTACCACTGGAACATATTTCTCTAGTTTGGTAAGCATCAGAATGTGTTAATTCAGGAACTGAGGATCCCTAATTAGAGAACACAGAGGAATACATAACATTTTTTGCTTTAATAAAAATAAAAATAGGATCCAATGAATAGTTGTGATCTTTTATAGTGCTGTCAAAACACAAGTAAGAAACTCAATTAAATCATACATTTTACAATAAATGGAACTATCCATGGTTTAAAAGTCTTCTGTGTTTTTCCAAATGGATATTACCACAAGAAGTCATTCATGAGTTAAGGAATAATACGGTGTTCCAAATTTGCAGAAGAACTTTGTGGAAAGTTATTATCTGACTACACAATGGAAAGAATAAAAACTGCAATTTTATCTAAGGAAGAGATTACCCAAATTTCTTTTTCTGTTAAAAACAAAGAATTGGAGAGGAGGCGGGTGAAGCACACAACGTTGAAAAAACACATTATTATGAAAACCAAATACCTCTTTAGATCTCAGACACTGTATCACTGCCTTCAAGGTACCACATTCCTCTGTCAGCAACTGAACAGCAACATAATGCTCTCTCTTTAAGGTGTCAGTTTCAGAAATATGTCTGGATTCCATATCCAAAATTTCAGCAGCATGTAGTTCTTGCATCTGCTCAATTTTTTCAGTAAACTGACTGATTATTTCTGTGACTTCTTCTGATGAACACTCACTCTGTAAATCAATTTGGATTCCTACATTTCTAACAAGAACTTGTGGAGTCTGACTGCTGCTATTAACCTTGAGGGTCCCCTCAATCTCGGATGCCAAACTTTTATCCACGTTAGTAGGAAGTGGTTCTAACATGCAGACTTTTCTCTTTTCCTGTACCACAGTCTTATCTTCTTTTTCTAAGAAGGAGGATAATTTCTCTTTTGCTTCTGTGAGTTGATTCCTAACTTGGCTTAAATCTTTCTGAAGAGATGCCATATTTGTCTCTTTTACCTAAAACATAATAAATAAAACAGTAGAACATTCAATTAAAAATATTAAATGTAGAATTTTGGGTAGAGAGGAGAGACTATTCATGCATATTAATATGCTCATTTTCCTCAGAATAATACGATAAATATTACAGAAACACTCAGAGATTCTATATAAATTTGTATATATGTGTAGTCACAGTTACCATAGAAGTGAAATTATTTTAACAGACTCTTTTGGTATTTATGGGATAAAGAGCTCTCTTTAATATCTTTCTCCTCATTCATTAACAGACTAGAGACTAAAAGCATCTTTCTATAAAAGATTCAAAGAAAACCAAGCAAGAACATGCTAGTAAAGAAATTTATAGTAACTTTTCATCAAAGCTACAAAAGATTTTTTTTTCCCAGCTTTTTGGTTTTTTACAGAAGAGAATATACTTCAAAATGAAATTAAGATATGTAAAAGTAAGTTAAATAGGACATATGTTACTTATTTTACCAAAAGCTCTTCCTGAAGCTTTTCTGCTTTCTCTTTGTAATTGGCAAGTTCTTCTTTGATAGCTGATGATTCAGCTCTAAGAGCCTCAAGTTGACAACAAAATCCACTTTCTTCACTGGTATCAATAGGCTCAGCAGTTGCCTGAATTGCAGTGGAAACATTTAAAAACACATTATTTTCAAAAGATAGAGCCACGTTCAAAAGCACTTATACTTCTAATGAAGTTTTTTCAATGAAGCTTTTTCCAGAATGACTGCTTATCAGATAAAAGGGTGTAGAAATGATTCACGTTCTTTCAACAAATAGGAAAACTTTTTTAGGAACTATCATTTTATGTTCTTGAGACAGTAAAGAAAAAATTATTTTCTGGAAGCCAAAGATACATTATGTTAGTATATATAATCCTAAATATTTATAAATTATTAGTGAAAGTATTGTTACCATTCAAAACACTTTTTAAAAAAAAAGATTTTATTTATTTATTTGACAGAGAGAGATCTCAAGTAGGCAGAGAGGCAGGCAGAGAGAGAGAGGGGGAAGCAGGCTCCCTGCTGAGCAGAGAGACCAATGTGGGACTCAATCCCAGGACCCTGAGATCATGACTTGAACTGAAGACAGAGGCTTAACCCACTGAGCCACACAGGTGCCCCAGAACACTTTTATATTTATATCACTTTCCTCAAAAAATACCAAGTCTTACTAAGATATTTCTTACAAGATTTATATACATAGAAAGTCATGTTAATATTTTAATATGACTATAAGAATTTATACTTCCAGGGAGCTAGGACAAAAAAAGCCTATTAAATGGAAAAAATTATCATACTTTGTCAAACAAATTATATATTTATGGAGTCTTGCTGTTAGTTAATTGCCTAGTATTCAGATAAGACCGCACATTTAGTACTCAAAATTATAAATATATAAAGTGTATTTGAAAATTAAAATCCTTCTACTATATCTGCCCTGTGCTAAGAAATAAAGGCCATTTCAGATCTTTACATAAGTAGACTTAAAAGGTAAAATAAAAATTATTTCTAGGAAAGGAAAGAACCTATTATCACGTATAAAATCTCAAAAGCTAACGACTTATCACTGACATGTTACTTCAGTAGAATACTAATATATTTTGATGTATCAATTACTTAAAAGGAATGATCAAATAACATGCATGTTAGATGGAACAGGAAAAAAAAAAACCACACAAGTTCCAAAAGACATTTGCTAATCTTAACATCTTTCTTTTGACTGCTCTACTTAATATGAGTATGCTAGTGAAATAAATAACATGATTTTGAGATCACAATATAATCTGTATCCATTATTTTAGTGATAATAATATGACTATACAGAAAAGTAGTATTTTTATAAAAACCCTCTATATATGAATTGCTAGATGTAAAGAACACCATATTTAATTTAAATTAGTAATCAGTTTAAGAACAAAGAAAAAGAGAATTCCCTATGGCATTTAAGTGAAAAAATTAAAAAACAACCTAACCTTGAAAACTTCAAAATCTCCTTCAGGGCTTCTTTTCCTTTCTTTACCTCCCTGGTTTATCTCCTCCTCCAATAACTTCTTTAGTTCTAGTAGCTTCTTTTCTTTCTCCAAAGCATTTTTCTTCACAATTTCTACCTGTTTTTTTTCTAAAATCAAACTAGTCTGCATTTCAACCACCTGGTTTTCTAATTCTGATATTCTCAAGGTTAATGCTAATACATCTGGGTCCATCTCATTGTCTCTTACTGGATTTAAATTCTGTACATTTGTTCTTTCAAGTTCTGGTGAAACTGCTTGTTCATATTGACAGAGTTTTGCATATTCCTTAACTGCTTCAAGTTGGACTTGACTCACAAGAGCAGCAGCAACTTTTTCTTCAAGTATATTCTGTAGGTTTCCAATCTTCCGTTTAAGCATTTCTGTTTCAGATTGGCCTTGTTCTTGCATGTCCTTTATAAGTTTGTAACACTGGGTGAGTTCCAAGTCCTTTGCACTCACAGTGCCCTCAAGCTGTAGCACCTTTGTTTCCAAACTGCTTATGGAACTTCTGCTGTTTTCTTCAAAAGACGTGACATAAGTCTGATTTTCTAGGGGTTTAAAGGCATTCTCAGTAAGGTGAACTTCCAGTTCAGGTTTGGTTTTGCTCGGGTCATCTATGTCCATATTAATGCATTTCACTGGTACACTTTGGATTTTTTCCATATTTTCACGTTCTCTCTTTAAGCTGCGTAATTCTTGTGTTAGCTCGTTCATTTTTAAATTGGTTTCTTCAAGTACATTTTTCGTAAAAGCCATTTCTTCATTAGTGGTTTCTACTTGCTGTTCCAAAGCCAGTTTTTCAGCTATTACCATATCCAACTGATGTTTTAAACTATCTGCTTCCTCTGGGAAAGGGTTGGCATCCATTGATGTCTTCTGTTCAATATTTGCCAATTCCTGTTGAAGTTTTTCAATCACGTCATTGAGCTGTTCAATTTCTTCCTCCCTACTTTTCTTCACACGTTCTTGATCACTCATCAAACATTCTATCTGGGTTTCAAGATCCCTTATCAGTTCATTTTTTTCTTCAATAAGCTGTTAATGAAAACAAATAACACATAATAAATATGTATTTGCATTTTGGGAATTTTATTTTTAATTTTAAGGGCAGGATCTCAAAGGGTTGATCTCACACAAATAATACACTTCTCAGACATGTTAGATTAATTTTGATATAAATCAACAGTTCCCATCATATCAAACAAGGATCTTACTTCTAACTTTGTTCAGAAAATTCTGTTAAATATAAAGTGATTTAAACATTAGTAGCTGATTTCCTATAAATAGTCAATACCAATACATTCTAATTGAAAAGAATGAAGTAGTAAAATAAAAATGGTTAACAGATGGTGTTATCTTATTTAATTCATATCAAATAGAATTTTACAGATTTTGTTAGAATGATATAATGAAATCTGAGTCAACAGAGATTCTCTGGAAAACATCAAAAATCCTTGACAGTATTAGGAGGGAATAAAAAATACACATAGCTCGTAAAGCCAGTATGTCTTTTTTTCTTTTTTAAGATTTTATTTATTTATTTGAGAGGGAGAGACAGAGAGAGGGAAAGAGCGAGCACATGTGAGCACGCACATGCACAAGCACGCAAGAACAGGGTGAGGAAGAAGGAGCAGGGCTCAATCCCAGGACAGTGGGATCATGACCTGAGCCGAAGGCATGTGTTTAACCGACTGAGCCAACCAGGTGCCCGAAGCCAATGTACCTTAATAAATAAAATTAATGGGCAAAAGAGGATTAACTTTTATTCAGTTCTTATACTCAAAGAGAAGCTGAAAAACAGCATTTGCCCTTCAAAATTCTAGCTTAATTTCATGTAGTAATTTAAAACTAGTGTACCTTATTATCTGTTGTAATTTTAAGTTGATGCTGAAGTTTTGTAATTTGCTCATTTAATTGGTCAATTTCTATTTCTTTTTCTTGCATTATTTGAACAAATTTTCCAAACAACCCATGTTGGTCCTGAGTAGAGATAGCATCAGATTCCTTTATGGCAAATCCCAATTTCTCCATTTCATCCTAGGGACCAAAAACCCCAATCAGCTGGATAGATCATTACATGTAATTTTCTGAATACTCTACCAATTAAGTGTTACAAAAGATGAAGTGCCCAAAATGTACAAATAAAATGAGCAATCATATAGTAATTTTAAGTCAATAATTCTTAAAATATTTTGATAAAAGTTCTAAAAATTTTTTCATTCGTGATGAATTCAAGTATTATGCTGGTTTGAAAATAAATTCATGCAAACCCATTTGCAGTGAATGTTCCTCTGTTAAGAATTATTTAGCAGCTAGACTCAGTAAGTGCTTGATACTAAGATAAGACAAAAATTATGAATTATTTATGAACAAAGTTTTTCTTAATTAATTACCTTAAATAATTTGTTTTCTTGTTCAAGTTCTTGAAGGCGGGTAGTAGATTCCTTTTTCTGTATTTCTAATTGCATATGGAGTTGCTGAACTTCTTCATTCTTATTTTCCAGTTCCTCTCTAAACTGCTCTAATTGTTCTTCTAAGTTTGTAATCTTTGATACCAAAATATCAAAAGGGAAGAGAAAAAAAAAATACCCGTTTATACAAATGCTTGGGAAAAGAGAATGAAAAGTGCTGAATTAGGTGTATATAACATATATACTTAAGACATATGAACCATGAGAATAAAGGGGTTTCTGTAAGCCAGTATATATAACTATGTGGTTTCTAGGTATTTCCAAACTGATCACCCTTAAATCACTCCACTTAAAGCAAAGAGAGGAACTTCAGATGAAGGAATGATTCAAGGGGCCATTTCTTACCAAAAATATTTTCTGACAAAGCAGAAGAAGTCATGGAAGGAAGGGAAAGAGTCCACATTTTAAATCTTATTTCATGTTAAATTTAGTTGCTATCAAAAGGTTCAAGAAAGCTTCAAAATTAAGTCAGTTGTTTTAGCTACCAAATGAGACTAGCTCAAATTAGTCAGTACTAAAACTTAACCTAAGGTTTGGCTACATGTGCTTTGCTTAAGTAGACCAAAGGAGAGGTAGACTCTAAGACTGTGAATTCCTTATGTCTGAAATACAGAAACTTAAACAGCAAGTTATTAATACCATTTTAGAATAAAATTAAGAGAACTCCTATACGTTGGGACAATAGAAATTTAGCTCTTTTCTGAGCACAGATTCCTGTTAATGTTAAAGCAATTACTCCGAAATGGTTATACAGAGACTGAAACTAATGAGTTTTAAGAGCTGTTACCATTATATTTTAAAAGTTGGGTCTGATTAAGGGTCTCAATGCTTTGTAGCTACTTTAGCTACTTAATAAATATTTAATGAATGATCAAAATTGCTGTATTAACAGCAACCTAGAATGCAGAAGCAACATTATTCAGTAGTAGCTGGCTCAGAGGGTAGCCTATAAATCATTTATTTCCTTAGAACTTGAAAGGAACCATATGCTGCTTACACCCAGACATGTAATCAGAATCGTATCTTAGCACTAACAAGGCAAAGCCCCTGAACAGAAATAGTATTAATGCTAATAATAGTAGCCATCATTTATAGACAATTTGTTGTTAGGTATTCCATAAGGCGCTTTATAGGTATCATTTTTTAAACTCTGTAACAACCTTATGAGATCTTTACTTGGATTATTCCCACTTTGGAGATAAGGAGGGAGTCACTGAGAACAAAGTACCTTGTCTTGAGGTCACAAGACTAGTATGTGGTAAGGAGTTTACCTTTGGAGTCTTACATTCTCTCTCTTTTTTTTAGATTTTATTTCAGAGAGTGTGAGCAAGCAAGTGGGTTAGAAGGGCACAGGGAGAGGGAGAAGAAAAATCTCCAGGAGTCTGCTGAGTGAGGAACCCCACAATGTGGGACTCCATCCTATGACCCTGAGATCGTGACCTGAGCCTAAATCAAGAGCCAGATGCTTAATGACTGAGCCACCCAGGTGCTCCTAGAGCCTCACATTCTTAACTATCATTTATCCTGCTTATAATAACTAATGTCTGGAACTCATTTTCTGTGCACTGGTATTAAACTCGGTAGACACTCCTTAAACACATTTAATAGTTGCTCATATATAATTATCAGGTTGGTTTGCTGAAAACTATGGTGATTTTATCTTCTTCAAAGTTATCTAATGCAGTAGTATTTATACCTATCCTTATCTTTCACAGCTACTTTTGATGAAAGGTATTACTTTAATATACATGTAGACATTTAAGTTCAAAAATGATGCTCCACCTCAAATGCTATTTGATTTTTGGGGTACCTCTTAATCCTCTTTGCCTACTTCACCCTCTCCCCAAAACCAACCTCCCCTCTGACAACCATCAGTTTGTTCTGTGTACTTAAGAGTCTGTTTTTTCATTTATTTGTTTTGTTTTACTTTCTTGACACAAGAGTTTATGGTCAAATTCTAAATTTGATCTAAAGTCTTGCTATTCAAAATGTGGTCCCTAGAGCAGCACAACTGGCATCACCTGGGAACATGTGAGATGCACAAACTCCAAGGCCCCACGCCAGACCTTCTCAATCTGAATCTTCTTTTTAATAAGATCCCCAGGGGATTCATGTGCACACTAAAGTCTGAGAAACATTGGCCTAAAGTACTAACATTTCTGTTCTAAGAAGCTGAATTTGCGTCATCACAAGAGAGACCTCAATTCCCAAAGACAACAACTGTAGGATTCTTTCCTCCTGTTCAGCCAGACTCTAGTTTCAGTCCCAGGCTGTCCTATTACTGAGCCTATAACAACCAAAACCACAAGAATATTACTAGGGTTTTAAAACAGAATGGTGGCTATTTGTTTTAATCCAGTTTACTTCAGCTACTAAATGTTATCTATACTGTTTGGATTATATTAATTTGCAACTATTTGTGTTTTCTTTTAAAACCTTTTTTAATTGCTTTCAAATGTGTATATGCCTTCTTAGTTAGACATTAGATCTTTGAAATCTGCTAGCTTTACAACTGGATAGTGGTAATCAACATGTACTACGGTCTTAATAAATGATGAGTGATAGTCTTTAATACTTCTTACCAACAAGGCAAAATATTCCCCAATTCTTTAGCAGTACAGCATCACAGGACTCCAGAATCAGAGAAATCTAGGAGGAATGCTTGCTCAACCACCTACTGTGTGACTATGAACAAGTTGTTTAACCTCTCTTAAGACTCAGTTTACTCATCTGTAAAATGGAGGTAACACTAGAGTCTATCCTCAGGGAGACTGTAAAGATTAATGACATCAGGCTTTTAAAATACCACTTTATAGCACAGACCTCCACAAAGTTAACTATGATCATTTATTACTGCCATCTATGAGCTAGATTTCATTAGCTCTATAGAGTTAAGACCTACTGAAGGCATCTTTTTCTTAAAGAAATTCTTCCTTCTATTTTCCCCACATTATTTCCTTTTTCTTATCATCCTATCTTTAAAGTTTCTTCTCTTTCTATTCATTTGCATTTCTAAACATACGATAAACTTAAAGTTGTGCACAGATTAAGGCTATGAGAATAGTAGAAAAAATAAATGACACATACAGACATCTTCTGTTGATATTCCATCAGATATCTGAAAACATTTGCCTAACGC
This sequence comes from Mustela nivalis, assembly GCF_964662115.1. NCBI lineage: Eukaryota > Metazoa > Chordata > Mammalia > Carnivora > Mustelidae > Mustela > Mustela nivalis. Next base: position 69,297,004 of record NC_139031.1, read on the forward strand.
AGGAAGAATGCTTAAGAAGTTATTTTCATTAAAAGATTTATATATATTTTTTAAAGATTTTATTTATTAATTTGGCAGAGAGAAATTACAAGTAGATGGAGAGGCAGGCAGAGAGAGAGAGATAGGGAAGCAGGCTCCCTGCTGAGCAGAGAGCCCGACGCGGGACTTGATCCCAGGACCCTGAGATCATGACCTGAGCTATAGGCAGCGCCTTAACCCACTGAGCCACCCAGGTGCCCAAAAGATTTATCTTTTAATTCTATGTTCCTCCTCTCTTTCAGTCTTTAGTCACAGATGAGTGGGTTCTGACAGAGTACTTGTCACTGTTATTAAAAACTAGGTAGACTAGGATGAACTATCATTTTAACCCTTTACTCACTCAACACACCTGGCTCTGTCCTATCTATAAAACACTGCGAGTTGGTTGACAGAATCTGGCTGACCGGCCTCCTTGTAGTTCTGAACAGCTATGATTCTGAGTAAAATGTAGACTGCTATCAAATACTGACCTCAAAATATTAAGTGTCAGTAATGTTATATTAAGTTCAGAAGATAATTAAAATATAAAGTTAGTAAAGTTAATTAATCAACTATCTCAACTATTCATACAACTATCATTGTTTCAGGGTTCAGTTTTGAAAGTCTATCTTTTTAGAGAGCAGACAATTTCTCTATTACTGTAAGGCACTTTAAATGTTCTTTTCAAAACACATAAAAGTGGTTACAGATAAACAAGTGTTGCCTGCATGTTTCAGAAAAACCAAAAAAGCAAAATAATCAAGAACCTTTTAGATAAACATTAGTCGGTGTAATATGATAGTGAGAAAATAAACCTTCTCATGGAGATGATCATTTCTATTCATCACTTAGAGGGCTTTATTCTGAGCCAGATTTTAATTGATGTCTAAATCATTCTTATATTTACAAGGGACTTATTAACATTCATTTACTCTTTAAGTTCAATAGATATTTGTTAAAATATATTAAATATCCTGAGAAAATTATGTGGAAATAAAAATGTAATTTAAAACACCTTAAGTATTTTAAATGATATGATATAGCTAGATAATGCAAAGTACAATATGTTTTAGAAAAGCTAATAGTAGACCAAGATTTAAATAAGTTTAATTTAAATTGAAATTAGAAATTATTACTGTATTAAAAGTGGATTTTCTTTTTGTTTGAGAAGGGGGCAGTAGAAAAACACAGGAAAACTTTATATAATTACTGTATTGTTAAACTTTTGTTTTAAGAACATGTTTAGTATATTGTAAAATAGCACAATAATAACCTCCCAGGGCAACGTAACTTAAAAAACAAAACAAAAATCCCCAAAACCAAAAAACCAAACCCTAGAGCAAACTAGCAATACTTCAAAGCCCATGGTAAGTAAGAAAAAGTTTTGTACTAACACAACTCTCTCTACACTCTCCTCTTCACTCAGTTCATATTTACCTTCTTTTTGTCTTTAAAACTTCTTCCCGTGTCAAGGCCTTTATATTTGTCCCCTCTACCTATAACACTCTTCCTCATACCAACGTATTTGTTCAAATCTTTATTGTCTTCAAGGTCAACTTAAGCAATGAGCTAAGAAATCATCTAAACTTTGGTTTCAGATTATAAACTCCATTCTATACAAATGATATTCTTGAATAACTTATTTAAAATTATTTAAAAATATTTCAAACCACATTTTGTCATTAAAGGTAAACCACTTACCTCTTTTTCCTTTCGGTCTATGGCATCTCGCTCAGCCTGCAACTGTACTTCTAGGGACAATTCTGCTTTAGCTTCTATAGCTCCACACAGTTTTTGGTCCTCTACCTTTAAATATATAAGAATTTTTTCAAAACTTCAGACATTAAATCATGATTCATTTTAATTAGAGAAGTAGCACTTTCATTTCTCCAATTAGCAGTTGATTACATGAGTGAATAATCAAAGTTATAGATATGCAGGTTTGAATGCATTTTTATATAAACAGGAATGTCTGACATTCTTAAAATTCATTCCTCAGGTAAAACGGAGGCTATCCCCTGAACTGCTCCCTTCCTAATCCTGCTCTTCTTTCATTCTTGCTTTCTGCAATATAATGGGAATAGATTTCATTCCTTAGTCTGGGATAAAGCATCAGCCTCAACTGGTGTCCACAGCTTTTTCACTTGGCTATTATTTTACAATTACAACCTTACTGACTGTTAAAAGGATCATTAATTCTTCTGGTTTAACTAATCTTCCTTTCTCAGGACTAAGGTATGCAAGTAACATCTGGAGATAGGAATAAACAGATATAGTTATGATGTCACTAAAGACATAAAGGTATATTTATATTTTGTAATAATATCAATAAAAAGTTAGTAGTAATTTTTATTTAAAGGAACTGATGTTCATGTAACTAAGAGTAACTGGCATTAAAATACTTGATACAATTAACCTAAAGAAAATGGCACACCTTTTGTAAAGTGTCTGCACTAACGAGTAAGGCTTGCTCCAGTTCCCTTACTCTGAATTCCAATTTCTCAATTTCTTCGTTCCGTTCTTGGATATCCCTCTGAAGCTGTTCTTTAGACAGCAAAAGCTCACTGCACTTGTCTGTTTTTTCTTTCAAATGATTTGTTAACTGTTCAACCTGGAAATATAATGAGCAAAAACTGTTAATTAAAAAAAAATTTCAACAAGCTAATAACCTATCCTCATTTCAAAAAGTATTTTCAGACATTATGCTAATTTTATTTTTGATAAGGATAGCAATGATCATCTCCAACTATGGTGACATTTTCTGAGTTGACAAAACAAAACAGTACTAACAAAACAGAAATAATACTGTTCTCATCAACCCTTTACAAAAAGTTCTTTCTCTTATGACAAAGATTTTCTCCAGCTAGGAGGAGAAAAAATTACATTTTTAAATAAAGTATAAATAAAGTATAAGCTCTAATGGTTCAACCACACTAAAACCTAATAAAAATGACAAGTTTACAGAGTACTGACTTATATTCTTATGTGAGATAAGATAACCTTAATAGAAAAAATAAGCAGAGAAGTTTATTTAATTGGGTAATACTGGAAGATAAATTTCAATGCAAACAGTTTTTAGAGTTTCAAGATTCTTTCACACTGAAGACATTTTTAATTTTCTGATTTTGAAGACTTATATATAATAGAAAGAATTTCCTTTAAGTTCTTCACAATACACATCTTATTTTACACATAATATTCAAATTATTGTAAGGCAGACAACATCAGTAAAGTTCTTACCTCTCTAGTTTGATGTTCATTGATAGGCTGGAAACGAGGTATAACCTTAAGTTGCTGTTCTAGTTTCTGTATTTCCTGTTGGAATACATCTCTCTCATGTTCCCTATCAATGGCTTGCTCCTGAAGTTTAAATAACAATAACAGTAACAGATGAAACAACATATATTGAAGCTATTATTTCTGCTACTTCCCTTTAGTTACACACATAGCTTTATTTGAAGACAAACTGATGACCATAGATTAGGCCAAACCAAAAGGTTTAAAAAGATACCATCTTTTCTATGGTACGTAGCCTATTTGAACTCTTTGATGAAACTTTATGCATTTAAATATTATTTGAAGAACATTAAAAAATTGAATGTTAAATATAGACTAATATAAAAATATTGTTCCAAAAATGAGTTTATTTTTCTGGAACAAAAGAGTAATTCCAGGGATGCCTGGGTGGCTCAGTTGGTTAAGCGGCTGCCTTTAGCTCAGCAGGGAGCCTGCTTCTCCCTCTGCCTCTGCCTGCCTCTCTGTCTGCCTATGCTCACTCTCTCTGACAAATAAATGAATAAAATCTTTAAAAAAAAGAGAGTAATTCCATTGTTATTCAGTTATTTAAAAAAAAAAAAGCAGAGCAGATTATTTAGTAAATAACGTTCTTTTATCCTAACCTAGATTTCATATCTAAAGTTATAAAATGTGTCAGAATCTGATTCCCTGGTCTATAAAGAGAATATCAGGCCTTAAATGAAATCTCAAAGAAGAAAATCCATGTGAAATTAGAAGACTTAATATCATTTTGGAAGACAATAATGACAGCATAACAACTTCCAATCCCCTGTTTCCCAAAGCACATTGTTATTATGTATATCTTTTTTGGGTCAAACAGTATTGGCCAGTTAGCCTTACTCAGGATCCTCAACCTGTTTTTGCAGTTGGTTAAAGGAAAGACTAGGATAAGCTTCTTAACACTAAATTTGGAAAAGGCTTAACTGGTAGGGTTTATTCATAATCTGCTTGCACTGCTTTTAACTGTGATAGGTGAACTATTTGTAATAGTACTTTTCAGTTAATTGGTAGAAAACACATACATATGAAATGCTAGAGTTCAAGAGTCTCTTCATAATTTAAAAGTCATAACTTAGAGTTACAGCAAGTAAGCATTATACTGAGAAAATCAATATTCAAGTTGAGAATACTTACATCTAAAAATTTTCTCATTTTTTCTAATTGCTTTTCCAGTGCTTGATTTTGCTGTCGTAAATCCATAAGCTCAGCATTTTTTTCTTGTTCCAGCTCTATAAACCTACTGACTTGTTCCTCAACATCTATTTCTAGAGCTTTCACTTGTTTTTGAAGGTCATCACGTACTTTTTCAGCTTGGCACTGTACTTCTAGTTTTTCCTTCATTAATTTTTCTGTCTCCTGTAGTAATTCTGTTTATAAATATAAAAATATTCTAAGTTAAATCATAACTAATAATAATGAAATCACTGATAACTATGCTCAGATTTTACCTTATGAAACAAGAGGTCTGAGTTTTATTTCAAACTCATGGAAAAAAGGAAAATGTTCCTGTGAAAATATCAAATTATCACATTCCTATATAAGTAAGCAAGCTAATACCAAAACTTATACTGTATTAACAAAAAGAATGATCCTATCCACGAAAAACAATACTTGTGAAAATGCCATAGCAAATAACTGAAAAAAAATAAGTAAATCCACTTGCACTATAAGGAAAAGAACAAAGTCTAATTAAATTTAAGCACAGAAATAACTCACCTCAGGCAAAAATCAAGCCAATAAAGTCACTTCTATATGCATACACAATACACATGAAGATCAAATACTGTACATTTTTAACCAAGGCAAGTAAGAGTTATAGAAAAAAAAATACAACTACAATCAGAATTTCCTGTTAGTCTTTTTCCTTATTAGATCCATATTCCTGAGTTAGTCTTGCATGCTCATACATAAATGTATCAAGAAAAAACTGACAAGTACGAGAGGCGGTATGGTGTACTGCCTAAGAGCAGAGACTGTGGATTCAAATCCTAGCTCTGCCACTTATCTCCTATGTGAAACGTAGTATGATGTCCTCCAATTTCCTTATACATAAACTGGGGGTAGTAATAGTACTGATCTCTAACAGTTATTATGGATCAAATGAGTTAATATACATAAAGAATAGTGCCTAGAGTATGGTAAGCACTATATAAGTGTTAGCTATTATTATTAATATTAATAATACAATTATTAAGTATAAATAGCAAAGAAAAACAATTCTCTAATGAAAAAATAAAGGAACATAACCCGAGAGTCTTTACACTACTCAGTCTGCCAACAATGTACTCAGGACTAGGAATCTATAGAAAATAGCTTTTCTTTTAAAACAATACTGATGTAGACGTTAATATAAAACTAAGTGAACCAGAAAGTCTCTTTACTTTACTAAATCTCATTGATCCTATTGTTACCATCATCTTATATTTCCTGATTTAGAAAGAGCACTTTAAAGTTATAGGCTCCAAGAGTTTAATGTATTTGTTTCTGAAAAATTGAAATGGTCTTAAGCTCTGTGGAAAAACAGATATAAGATGATGATCATTATGAATCTCAGTTGTTAATTTCAAATGTAAATATGTATTTTATTGCAAGTAAAGTTTTTTGTTAAAGAGAAAAGCTGTAAGTATGAAACACAGCAGTAAAATCAGAGGTACGTTAGTTGGAAAAGTAGAGGTATGTGATTGAAAATCCAAGGGTCACCCAATTTTTGGAGTTGTAAGTTTACCACCCAAAGACTGGCCATGCCACTGTATAAACACACCTGCTCCAGGTGCTGCATCGACTGCAGCATCTACTAGTCCTATAAGAATAGAAAGAAAACACACACATACAGAACAAAGATATAATTTACATGTCTATTTCCTAAAATAAGATAATACGTATACACAAAAGAATCAGAAGTAAAAGTTAAAACCACTAGTAACACTTGATGTCTCAGTATTTCTTAAATATTTTACATGTATGATCTATATACTTCGCATATTAAAAAATTCCAACTCTAAACCTGTGTTAAACAAATTTGAGCACCAGAAACAACTGCACGAAATTACAAAAATGTCGGCTGTACATATTTCTAAATTGGTAAAATTCAACTAGTGAAACTACACATTTATAATTCTAACTACATGTGTACTATGAAAGTGAGAGGATATGATAAAAAGGATTTCAAGTTCTACTGTCATAATGGCTCACATTCTTTTCTGCCAAACAAAGATATCACATCTGATTTCTCATTTAAGAAAAGATTAAAGGTTATTTATAAGTTGTACATTTTGAACTCCTACACAGGTTAAACCCGATGTCTGCCTGCTTCTGATAGTCACTGACCTTTTTCAATCTATTCTCCTGCAGGCCAAAATCCACCCCTCCCTGCTTGCCCAAAGTGCTGATCAGTACTCTTAGTTATTTATTCCAAGTACACATTTTTCCTGCCTTCCTGCTATTAAAAGTACTTAATCTTACATGGTTTGAAAAATATCCTTCTTCATTATATGCAGCTTTCTTTAAAGGTAGAAGTTCAAGGATAAAGGATTATCTTTTCCAGTTAAAATCAGCCAAAGGAAAAACAAAACAAAACACCCCTGACTCTACATGGTTGGCTTATAAAACATTTACCGAAAAGGTAGATTTTCTTTTAATTTTTCAATCCTCATATAAAATACAGGAATAAAGACAATGAAAACGGAAAAGAACCACCTTGAACTTTTAAGGAGTGTTTCATATACAAAGTCTAAAAATACATACGCTGTTCCACAGGACCTGCTTCTGCTTTCATAGCTTCTTTCTGTCTCGACAGTAATTCTCTTTCTTCTTGGATCTGCTGTTGCTCTGCTTCCAATTCTTGTAATCTATTACCTGCACATAACAATTCCTGCTCAAGACGATCTATTATATCAGTTTTTTCCTGAATTTGCCTTTCAAAAAGAGTTTTTTCATCTGCATAGCCATCAATGACACCTGTAAGATAAAATTAACAGGGAATGAGATTATAACATTTCAAATCTTACCATTCGGTGTTATGTAAGTAACAGGTATACTGTTAGTGAAACTTCATTCCAACATATTAAATGTTCTGAATGAATCTGCTGCTGATAGCAGTAGCAATTATGATACGTTCAATGCAACCTTTTGGTTGTTAACCTTTGTGCCTAAATATGAAGTTCCTTTGAACTTTTGTTTTATTTTGCTATGCTAATGCATTACATCATGTAGGTGTAACTCATTTTATTACACAGATATAAAGAGACAGGTTCCTGGAAAGCAATATAAATCAGATGCTTGTGAATCAAACCTCATTTTAAATATACTAGAGAAAGTTGATATTTTAAGTGGTTCTAGCAGGCCAACACCCAACAACAGTATGGCAGAATATAAACAGCATGAGATTTAGAGGCATAAAGCCTGGCATCACCATTTAATGGTGGCTTTGAACAATTTATTAACATTTCTTAGCTTCGGTCTTTTCATCCCTAAATTACTTCGTTAAATTTGCTTTAGGATTGTGGGATTATGGTAACAAATGACCATTATAAGTTTTTATATTTTCCAAAAATTTCAATGCTTTCTGTAATTCTATTAAATTCTTTCTTCTTCCTTTTTTTTTTTTTTTTTTTAAAGATTTATTTATTTGACAGAGAGAGAGAGCACACTAGGCATAGGGAGAGGGAGAAGCAGAGTCCTCACTGAGCAGAGAGCCCATAAGGGGCTGCATCCCAGGACCTTGGGATCATGACCGGAGCTGAAGGCAGGCACTTAACCAACTGAGCCACACAGGCGCCTCTCTATTAAATACTTTCTAATAATTAAAAGCATATACGGTTCTTAAAATAACCTGGAGAAACTCCGAAGACAAGCTACAACTACATTTCAGTGGTCACTCTTAAATTAGAGTAGACTGGTAATGTCCAGATCTGTTTTGCATCAAAAAACTCTTTTTTAAACTTGAAAGTTTTCCTCCCTCGGTTGCCAACGGCAAGTTGCTTACCCTCAGCCTTACTGAGCTCCACAGCCAGCTGTTCTCTGGCCCTGGACTCCTCATGAAGGCGCTCTCGCAGTTCTTCTTGGCACTTAAGAGACTCGGTCACTTCTTGTTTCTGTCGAAATGACTCCCGCATCAACTCTGTCTGTGTAACTTTGGCATGTTCAAGCTAAACAAGGAGGGAGAGCATACATGAAGGAAGACAACTAAGTGTTGGGAAGGCCAATGTCATTCCCCACTAAAGGTTTAAAAAAAAAAAAAAAGGATTTTTAAATAAAAATAAAGACATACTGTTGAACTGCTGAACTATGGCCATATAATATTTCTAGTGCATACTAACATTAATAGGGAGAAAAAGTCAGTACACAAGTAGATTAGCTACATACAACTTTACACAAGAGATGTATTTTAATTTGGTGTAAAAAAATGTTTCTTTTGGAAATAAACCACTTCATATCAGTAGATCTGTATTTCATCACATAAAGAGAAACATAAAGTTAATGACACACAGGCTCTTTTTGTATTTTCTGAAGAATTTTCTCTAATCATATTGTATGAAAAACTTAGTATCTCTTATATTGAACACTTGTTGATTGTGGACTCCTGCTATACACTATGGGGAATTAATATATGCTTAATATAACAGGATCAATTAACAAAATCATAGTGGCACAACAAAATGAAATTATTATAATCCATGTTTTAACTAAAAGGCTTTATATTTCTGTCCATCTATGAAACATCTACAGGGCTCCACATGAATATTCATTTTCAAAACATTAGAATACAGAGGCATTATCCATAATTACTCATAAATACATCTTCCTTAATACATGTTGTTATTGGCATGGCTATGTTCTTATACAATTTTATTTTATTTTTTTTAAAGAATTCATTTATTTGACAGAGAAAGATCACAAGTAGGCAGAGAGGCAGGCAGAGAGAGAGAGAGGTGGAAGCAGGCTCTCTGCTCAGCAGAGAGCCTGATATGGGACTCGACCCCAGAACCCTGAGATCATGACCTGAGCCGAAGGCAGTGACTTAACCCACTGAGCCACCCAGGTGCCCCGTTCTTACACAATTTTAAAAAGATGAGAGTCAAGTACAGGTCAAAGCTCCCAAGAAAGAGTGATCACTGTTACCAGCTCCATGAAAGTACACAAAAGCACTGTTTCTGCCTTAGCTTTCTGAAATTCTGACTGCCAGCACTGGCTTATCTGTTTTTATTTTTATTTTAAAAGAGAGAACACACAAGCAAGCATGGGGGGAAGGGACAGGGGGAAAGGAAGAGAGAGAGAATCTTTTTTTTTTTTTTAAGATTTTATTTATTTATTTGACAGAGAAATCACAAGTAGGCAGAGAGGCCGGCAGAGAGAGGGGAGGAAACAGGTTTCCCGCTAAGCAGAGAGTCCGATGCGGGGCTCGATCCCAGGCTCATGGCCTGAGCCGAAGGCAGAGGCTTTAACCCCCTGAGCCATTCAGGCGCCCCAGAGAGAGAGAGAGAGAGAGAGAGAGAGAGAAACTTAAGCAGGCTCTCTACCCATTGCAAAGACCCATGTGAGGTCTCCAAGTTCGTGATCTGAGCTGAAATCGAGAGTCAGATGCTTAACCAACTGAGCCACACAGGTGCCCCTATCTGTTATTATTTAAACAACTACATAAGAAAAAACTGACCTCAAATGTTTCTAGTATGTAGTCTTATAACATTAACACTATTTAAAAATTTTTAACATTTAACACTATTTAAAAATTTTTTTAAAAAGCGGTTACCATGTATATTAAAAATAGGCTCACCAAGTAAGAATTTGTAAAATTACAAGGTACCTAGTATATTAGAAAGATATTACCATGTTTTATGTTTAAAATATGAACCACTGTACCAAAATGCAGTGGTTTCTAATTTATAGTCAAATATATTATAAAATTATGATATTTAAGTGTATTTTAAAGACTTCTGCTAGTAGTATTTACCTTAGCAAACAGATTTTAGAACTACTAACTAAAGATTTTTATGGTCACTCTATATCAATTTCCAAAATATCTAGTATGTGATTATTCTTGTTTTATTTAATAGGATGTATTAAATATCATTTACAACTATTATTTGGGGATAAGATGAATACACATTTATGACTTGTAATGGATAATGAGCATACATTTTAAATTACAAAATATTTCCTAAAATATCTGTACATTGTTACCTCAACAAAGATAAAACTTTATATTTTCACTTTGACTGGCAAAACAGTATTTTCCTTTAAATGCAGATAACTAATATATATTGATTTTTTTACCTATTAAGAAAACCATAACCATAAAGACCCAATTTATATATAACTACTCTCCTGAATTTATAGTCACAGCCTATATTTTTAAAGCGTATCAATTGCTTCTACATATGTAGATATGTAACTTTTTTCTGTACATTATAAATTGGTTGCTTGATAAATACTTGAAATCTCAAAAAAAGAGTTCGAATTTCTCACTAAATGGACAGGAGTGTTGTTTGTTTTTTCTCCTTTTTCAAATTTACTGTACAAACACAACAAGGCCATTTAGCATTTAAAACAAAATGTTTGATTTAGTTAAAAAATTAAGTTTTTGCTTCTAATGTTCTACTTCTTGGTAAGATCTAAGGCAACCTTAAAGTGCATTTAAACATTTACCATAAAACCACAAGAAATAACTTCAGTTTTACAAAACAAAACTAAAAAGTTAGAAGAATCAAATACAGTAAAGCTAGTGAAACAAATTTCATTTAATATAGCAAATGGCACTCCTACTTTGCTGGAATAAGAGATTCCCTTCAAATGTCCATCTAAATATATATTAAAATGTCATATTCAGCCTTTCTGAATAAGTTAAATTCATTACATTAAAAGTAAGTATAAAGCATCAATAAATATTCTGTCACTTTAATATAAAAGTTTCAGGAGAGGTAACAAAACTCTTCTGAAAATCATCTGGCCTATTAAATATTAGCTAGTGTATTACAATAAAAGCCATGAAAGTCATAAAAAGTGCTGAATAACTTGTAGTTATATTGAATAACTTGTAGTGAATCATTCACAACATACTTACATGTTAAACAAGCCTTAAATACTAACTATGCTAAATACTCTTTTTTTCATGCTAAATACTCTTAATGTTTGTAAAATACATTTCACATAAAGAAAACAGTATCTCCTCACTGGACTAGTAGGCATATTAAAGATTAAGTTCCTTATAAGTTAACAAGAAAATTAAAATCAGAATCCATATTTTCTTTTTCCCTGTCTGGAACTACAGCCAATATACCATATGATTGTAAACATTTCCTAACTGGCTCAATGGACTTAGCTGTTTTAAGTATCACAATGCTCATTCCCTCAAATATAATCTTTCCACTTTTTACTCGGGATTGGCATCATCAACATATAAAAGCAAGATTCTTAAGGACAAGCAGGATCTTTTTAAACAGCTTGCCTGCCATGGAAAACTGTAATACTATCTCACTCTGCTTTCTGGAATCAAAAACATAGCCAAGTTGGGGCTCTCAGACCAAATTTAGCTCTTCAATATATCAGGATAAAGGAGTATTAACACATGAAACAGTAACAAAACTAGATTCTACCCCATTTACCTCTAACGACATTTAAAGTTTCTTTCTCATTATACAGGTCTTTTTTAAACTAAATGCATAAAAAACTGAAAGTAAAGTATAAGAAATCAAATTTTTTATACTTACTGAATAAGGAGGGGTAGGCAGTGAAATTTTAGAAATAAGCTTTAATATGTGCCCATTTCTTTTATGAATAAAATGAAAAATAGAAGTATTAATAATGACAGAGTTATTTTCATCCAAATGTTCACAGAGAGGAAAAGGATGTGGTAAAGGCACACGAGATTCAACCTCATAAATGTCTTCATCTTGTTCTTCCAACCATGAGCCATTGAGTTTGACAGTTGCCAAATAAGTACGGTAAGAATCCATGCTAGTAGATGCAGCTGCCAAATTTCTTCACTTGCTTTAACAGTTTTCCACTACATTAAAAAGTTCTTTTTAGTTTATCAAGATACACCATAGAATTATGAAAATTTCTTTTTAGTACTATCAAATAAGCATTAATTCATATAAACGAACAAAAGAAAAAATGCACAAATCTATTTTAAAAACCTATATTTCCACCAGTACTCATCAAAAAAAAAAAAGGAACAAAACAAAGATAACAAAAAAGCAGAAAAACACCTTTTTACCTAGAATAATGAAATCTTTAAAGAATGGAAGAATGAAAATATAAATATCTAATTAGCCAAGCCATAAAACTGCTTTCGGTATCAAATATATCTGTGGAAATAAATAAGCTTTCCAAAAAGAATCTGGCAGGGAAAGTCAAGTTTGAAATCTCCATAGCAGCAGTCTTGAGAAATGTAGTTGCAACATTATTTCCCTTGTTCTTGCTGCTTCACTCAATTCAAAAGTAAAAGCTCTTCTGAACTGAGCTATTCAAACAGCCTAGCAGGCTGAGCCAAAGGATTCTAGTCAGTGTTCCCTGAGGAAAAGGTCAGAACAGAGGGTGTGGTTTCTTGTCTTTACCTATAGGTACTGACAGGTGGAATGTGAATTAATACGCCCACAAAAAAGCTTGCCTAACAGGATCCAAGTTCCACGTCAGAGCTTTGAAAAGGGTAGACAAGTTTATAATGTTTCTAAGATAAGCTAGTATTTTTCCATCCTATTAAATAATTGTTTTAATGTGAAAACGTGAAATCAACTAGGTTTGAGTCCACATTACCAAATAGTTCTTAAAGTATATCTAATCATAATTATTTCTGGAAGACTTAGTATTTCCTTTTGATATTTCCTTAAATAATACTCATCTTTTGAGCAGTCATTAGAACTAAATACAGATAGTTCAGTTATAACCTTTTTCCACATTGATTTGTTTTCAGAGTGAATGTTAAGGAGAAAAAAAATCCCACTCTTTTAAAAAGCTGCATTATATAGAATATGTTTGGAACTTATACCACTTAAAGTATCCCAGGGACTCTGACTAAAACTAAAAAGTGCAAGTTGCCAATAATTGTCTTCTGGTAGCTCCAGAAATGTTGGCAACAATGAATAAACTAGACACTCAGAATTTTAAAAGATGAACAACTTACTTTTTAACATCAAAAGATCTTTAATAGTGAGAGCTGTTTCAAATAAATGAAAGAGCTTTCATTGTAGTGCCTTTTTTCTGTCCAGTAACTAAATATCCTAAACCCATAAAACTAAAACCTTTTATCTATTATGGAAAAACCCATACTAAAGCCAGTGGGTGATTATCAACAAAAATACATTTTATAGCCACTTTCACTACACAAAATCGTTTAAAGGAGTCAACACTCAAAGCCTTCATAGCAGGCTAATAATTAGGGAAGAGAAAATGAGATTTTCAACAGAAATCCCAGAATCTACAGGTAGATGCCTTGGGTAGGGATGGAGCAGGGGACAGCTGTCTATTAAAATTCTCGATCAGGCAATGACAAATTCCTGTTTATTATGCTTATGTGAGCCCACCAGTTAGTCTGTGAATAAGTCTGAATATCTGTACAAAATGGAGGCCTAACCCTACACTGGTTCAGCTAAATATTTTTTTTCTGGATCTTTACCAGATACAAAATCATCTATATCCTAGCCAATCGGCTTTATGAAATGAGAGGATCCATGCTAACCATATCATGTAGTTCTCAAAATACTCTTTCCTGGTTCCTTCTGGAAATTACAGTTTATTTGGATAATCCAGTATCCAATTTCTCTTATTTGAAGAAAAAAAGATTCAGAGAATAAGAAGTATCTCTTTATAAATAGAAACATTCAGGTCAAGGTAAGAATTAACTACTTCTTTGTAGTAGAAAAAAACCCAGGGAGGAGAAAAAGACTCAAAAAAGTAGTAGATTAAGATGATTTAGAATTGAGGCAAACAGCTCTCTTAACAAAAGCATATTAACTGATGGTATATTATATTAATTCGTGTTCAAAAAGGTGGCCCTTAATTAAAATAATCCAAATTATAATTTTTTCCCATTTTTGAAAGCATTTAAAACTCATTTCCATCCATGTAAAGCCAAAACCTCTAAGAGTAGGGTATATTCCCTTCTAACTAGGAACATATAAGTCAAGGTTAAAGAAACTAACCACAACAAAACAAAACAAAACAAAACAAAACAAAAAAACAACAAAACCCAGTTAAAATTAGGGAGGGGAAGAAGGACTCAGAATAGCAATAAAGGTGATTTAAGATAGGGGCAAATAGCTCCCTTAGGGGGCGCCTGGGTGGCTCAGTGAATTAAGCTGCTGTCTTCGGGCTCTCTGCTCAGCAGGGGGCCTGCTTCCCTTCCTCTCTCTGTGATCTCTTCCCTTCCTCTCTCCTACTGTGATCTCTCTCTGTCAAATAAATAAATAAAATCTTTAAAAAAAAAATAGCTCCCTTAGTAAGAGTATATTAATTGATGGTATATTAATTGACGTTCAGACAGATTACTCTGCATTAGAATAATTCAAATTGTATTCTTTTTTTTTTTTTTTTTAATTTTAGAAAGCACATAAAACTTTTTATAATCAAAAGCAGTTAAAGCAGGGCACCTGGGTGGCTCAGTGGGTTAAAGCCTCTGCTTTCAGCTCAGGCCGTGATCCTAGAGTCCTGGGATCGAGCCCCACATTGGGCTCTCTGTTCCTCAGAAAGCCTGCTTTTTCCTCTCTCTCTCTCCCTGCCTGCTTCTCTTGCCTACTTGTAATCTCTGTCAAATAAATAAACAAAATCTTAAAAAAAAAAAAAAAGGGCAGTTAAAGCAAAATGACTTCAATTTTTAAGAAGATACCCTTTTAATTATTCAGACTAAGTCATTATTCCCACGTTCCAGATAATCAGGATTTTAGTGCACATATGTAGACTATTAATTTGGGGTATAGAGCTATGTTTCCCAAACTAAATAGTTTTACTTTAATCTTTAATCGTATAGCATCAAGATACTTAACCTTTTCCCCCCATAAATATTTCTCTCAAACTGTAAAACACTTCTCTTTTGGATATTGTTCCTCTCTTTTGGATATTGATATGTTCACTTGTTTCTGTAAATTACTTAAATATAGAGGGGCTGAATACTGGATGCAGTACTCTGACAGTGCCCTGACAGAACCCTGACCTAATAATATATATTATTATATATAATAAGCACAATAGGGGAAATCCTAATGGAAAAATACCTTTCAACATTTGGATTACAGTTACGCTTAAAACTTAACAATGACAAAATCTTAACTTAAATTACTGTTTCATCCTCAGGAAAAGTCTCCCTTTATAAGAAAATATGGAAACACACAGCTTAGGTTTCATTATTCTCAAAAATGACAATAAACTCATTAAGAGTTGTCTATAACAATCATTATTTTGTGGGAATAAGTTCCCCATTAATTTCTCCCAAGGCCTAAAGGTATCTCTTGATAGTACCTGTGAATTCTGGAAAACTTTAGTTACTGAAAGACTACTCCCATGGAACAGACTGAATTCTTTTTCTAATTCAGGAATCAAGAATCTGAAACCATACTCTCAAAGATAGCTTTTCTGCAGAATCACAAAGAGACTACTGAATACAGATTACGTTAAAGAGGTTACCTTTCTAAGGGCTTGCAGGGAGTCTCTAAGCACTTTTCCTTATATCATAAGGAAAGTTCTCCCAACCAAGAGGAAACTGCAATAGGCTGAATATAAGCCTGATTTTTATGGTAGCCTATCTGGGCAAATGATAAATAAAATTCATCATAATAAGTGTATTATTACATGGTTTGGGACACACTTTAGGGCAAATCACTTGTCAAATCAAATACATTAAGTAAAATACTTCTTTAATAGATATAATCATATCAGCCTATAAGATAGATAACCTGGTACATGGTAAAGAAAACGCTCACTAGTTCTTTTATTGAAGCAGGATGTATCTGTAGAACTTAAAAGCAAACTAAAACAAAGTACTTAAAACAAAGTACAAGTCCTAATCATACATCCTCTACTAAAATCATAAAACATATAAATCTACATTAAAAAAGAAAAACCTTGAATATTTCACAATATTTACTTAGACTATGAAGACCTCAATGAAACTCCTCCTCCATCCCAAACATAAGCCCACAATAACCCACAATAATCTCTTTCTCCAATCTTAAACAAGGGAAGGTCTTTCTGATCCAAATGCCACACCTTCTACCTTGTTCTGGATTCCATCCTAACCCACTCCAGGGGCCTGGCCTCCAGAAAGCCCACCCATTTTGACCCACAATCTTCAGCTTCCCCACTGTTACTCCATGTACTCTATTCCAGCCTTTAAAAAAAAAAAAAAAAAAAAAAACACCTTCCTGTTCTCAAGCTAGCATTCTGTTTTCTTCACAGCTAGTAGGCATACAACTGCTGTCTCTAGTTCTCCAACTCTCTGAATTTTGAATTCTCCTTTACCAATTCTATGACACTATTCTCATCAAAATCACGGATGGCATTCACATTAAAATATCCAATGGACACTAATCCTCAGCAGCTATGATTTTCCATAGTAACTGACAATTTTTGGAAAATCACTCCTTATCTGGTTTTCCTGGCACTATTCTCTTGATTTTCCTCTTTCATTCTCATTATCCTCTGTAGACATACCTATCTTTCTTCTCTTTGAAATGTGAGCATTCTACCCACACAAAAAACAGCTCTGTATACACTCTAAAGATAATGGCTTCAATGTCTTAAAGGAATAACAACTTCCAATATAGTTCTACCAAAACTCTACATTCTAGTGAATATTTTTACTTGAGGTTGCCTCTATGCATTTCAAACTCATATTGTCTATAACTTAACTCCTCACTCACTTCTTTTTCATCCCCTATCTCAATAAACAAAATATACCAACAACTCACTCAACCAAGGATTTATGCTTGGTTTCCTTCAATCTTCCTAATCCCCTGTATCTGATGAGTCATACCAATTTCTATCAAATTCAGCTTCCTCAAAGTTTTAAAATCACTTCCCTTGTGATGTCTATCATTTTTTATCAGGAATATTCTAAGTGTCTCTTGTTTCCCTAAATTCAGTCTCTCTCCTCACAATCTTCCTGCCCATCCACTTATCACAGTGCTGCCAAAGGAATCTAAAGCACAAAGTTGGTATTATTTTCTCATCAAAAATATTTCAATGACTCTCCACACTTTATAGCATAAAGTTAAAACTCCTTAGCTTAGCTTACATGGGACTTTGACATGTGACCACTAGTTATTCCTCTACTCTCACTATCAGCTTCCCACCTTCCATCTTCGATGTGTATAACATGAAACTATCCCCTGTCCTCATACACATCATGCTGATTTACACTCATGTGCTATGCCTTTTGCCACAAATTTTCTCCTTGAACTACCTACCTAGTGTCTACTTGGCTTTTAAGTCTTTACTTCCTTTCCTCTCATTTTTCTCTTGAATTACAATTTCATCCCCATTACTTCATTAAACTGCTCTTATAAGGTTACCAGGAACACCCCAGACTTCAAAATCTATTCCTTAGCCTGTGGATAACATGAGCAATCAGCAGTAACTGATAAAGTGATGCACTCATTTGCAAAGGGCAGAAAAAGTAGCAAAGAGCAGACTCTGAAGCCACACTGCCTGGGTATGAATTCTAATTCCACTACATAACTTGTGTATCTGGGCAAGTAACTTCTCTAACTGGTTTTGGTGCTTCTGCCCTAGACTCCCCCACCCCCTTAGTTTATTTTTGACAGGGTGGTCAAAAATGATCCTTTTGAAAAATATAAGTTAGATCAGTTACTCAAAAATAATGATCCTAAGCTGGAAATAATCTGTATATCCTCTAAATAGATAAACTGTGGTATATCCATACAATAAAATAATTCTCAGCTATAAAAAGGAACCACATTTTAATGTATGCAACAACACTGACGAATCTTACATGAACTTTAGGACAATGAAGCCAGATCCCAAAGACTATATAATGTGTCATTTCACTTACAACAGTCTGGTAAAAGCTGAATTATAAAGATGGAGGATGGAAAGCAACCAGTGGTTGCCAATGGCAGAAGGTAGAAGAAGGGCTGACTACAAAAGACAGCAGCAGGGTATCTTGGGGGATGGAACAATTTTATGTCATGTTTGTAGTGGTAGATACACAATCTATGCATCTGTACAACCAAAAGATCTACCCATACAAAGAGTGAAACTTACTATTTGTGAATTTTTAGAAAATGGGCAAACTCAAGATGGAATAAAAACTGTAACAAATGATAGTAACTGTATTAAAAGTAAATAACAAAATCACACTGAAGAAGTGAGAGAGAAGAGTTAACCTAACATACTCTGAAAAACAGTACTGTTGACTGTATAAGGCTAAAGACAAAAAGTACTACACATTAATACTATACTCTAATAAATCTGTTTTTCACAGGGATATAGGCTTGCAACTGTGAAGTCATTTTATGGGTATATATGGCTAAACAAGTAAAAATATGCAGATAATGAGAGCCTGATTTCTCACTGATGGAGAACAAAGTTACAAAGGAAAGGGGTGAAGGGTAGAATGAATGCTGTGGTATTGGATCAGAATTAGATGGAACATATGAGCTGATATTTTTACAATAAATACTCAGAGATACACAAATAAATACTATATGTATTTATATATACCCTGTACAGTTTCAAACTACTAAGAGGACCTACAAGTCATTACACTTTAGTAACAATGATCTTGGTTTCCAAATATAATTATCTAGTAAGACCACCCTAATTTCCTCAGAAGAGTGCTAGATTCTAGGACCGGGACAGGAATAACATAAGATGGGTCTGAAGCCTCTGAGAGTACAAATGCTCAAAAAAGTAAGCACTTCCAAAAAGGCAAAAGAACCTCCTGAAAAAGTTCTCAACACCAACGCTGAACAAAACAAATTACTGTAGTATTGGATTATAACCCATTGAAAAAAAAATAAATAGCTACAAGTCTGTATGGATCCTGATTATAAAAGTGAGTGAAGAAATAGCACTTTTAGAATAATTATAATAGATGGAAGATGAGGAAAATAGAAAATCATCATCACAATACCATGGTAATAATCGTATGGGCAAGATCTACCAATGAATGATAAAATTAGTGGGTGAAAGTTTAAGGAGAAACAAGATATTTGCATAATCTCAAAGTACCTCCTTCAAGATATTTATTAATTATAATGGGAAAAATAGTAGTATTACAGTGGAGAAATACAGCAGATACCACAAGAAATCAAGATTAACATTACCAGTAATAAGATACATGGACATCATGTGCCCTCTGATGATACACTGAGGAGGGCACATCACTTTTGTGGTATTCTTATCAAAAATGCATAAGCTTTGTGTAATCATAAAAAAATACCAGACAAACATGAATGGTGGGACATTCTATAAAATAAGTAGCCAGTCCTTTTCAAGTGACAAAGACAGACTCAGGTACTAACTGAAGAAGAGGTAAGAGCTAACAAAGACATGACAACCAAATGCAACGTGGGACCATGGAAGACGAAAAGGACCTTAGTGGGGAAAAAATGGTTAAATCAAAACAATCTATACTTCAGTTTACAGAACTGTACCAGTTTTATTTTCTAAGTTCTGATAATTATAATTATGTGAGATGTTAACACGAGGTGAAGTCGAGTGAAACTCTTCATACTATTTTGTAACTTTTAAGTCTAAGATTATTTCAAAATAAAAAGTTAGAAAGTTGTACACAACCACTCCATACCTCAATAGGAATTAAATCCCAAGTTCCATGTGATCTGGTTTTCAGATACCATTTCACTTCATCTCTCATTTTCCTCACTCTCCTTGCTGTAGTCACACTGGCCTCTTTGTCAGCCACACAAAGAACAAGCACAAGACCACCTCAGGGCCTTCACCTTCTTAGTCCTTTGCCTAAAACATTCTTCCCCTACTTACTTACATGGCTGTCTCTCCTAATCTTCCTCAAGAAATATGCTTGAATATTATATCAGACAGGTCTCCCTCAATTTTCCTATACAACATGTCCTCTTCCCCCATTATGCTCTATCTCCCCCTATTTTATTTTTCTTCCCAGCAGATATCACCACCTGACATACTGTATGCTTATGTACTGTTGATCTCTACCATTGAATAAGAGCTTTATAAGAGCTCTATAAGAGCTTTATAAGAGCAAGGATTTCATCTATTTTGTTCAATACTGTGCTTCTGGAATATAAAATATTAACTATTCTGTAGTAGGGCTCAATAAATATGATGAATGAATGATTCATCCCAAGGATCAAGTCTTCCAATAAACTTTACTTGGGCCCATGTGACTCCAAAGTATGAGACACTACTCTCCTTCCTAGTCTCAGGGTATGCTGTAGAGAGCTACTCGGCAAAACTTATCTGTCACCGCAAGGACAAATAGACTACAGCAGTGTCCTTCAGTTCTATTTTAGAATTTTTTTGTAACAAGTGAAAAAAAAATTAAGGTAAAAGAGAACTATCCCATTATGAAGAACCAAATAATGACACATTAAAATGAAAATGGAATACACGTTATTTCACAAAGTGATTACACATTACTTTGTAACAATCTAATGAACTGTTAAAAATATTTATCATGTTCAAGATAACTTTATTAATGAGAATATTCTGAAGCAGTCAATGGCTTTAAAGATCTGTCCATGGAAGAGCAGTAGGTGAAATATTTGGGTTAAAAGAAGATTTTTACAAAGTTCCTATTCTCATTACTTTAAAAATACAATTCACCTAAGAAAGATCTGATTTTTATACCAAATGGCAACAACCACTTTAACCTTTTCTCTAACATAATAGTAGAACACTTCAGCTAGAATAATGTGAACATGTAGTAATAATTTCTAGATCAATGGTTCTCAAACTTCAGTGTATATCAAAATCACCTAAAGGACCTGCAGAAACACAGGTTGCTGGGCTCCATCATTCAGTAGGTCTGGGGTGGGAAGTGAGGATTTAAATTTACAAGTCCTCAATGATGCTGATGCTGCTGGTTTAGACACTACAGTTTGAAAACTGCTCAGTGCTCTAGGCAAAGTTTTTGTGACCTGTTCATTAATACTTAATACAGTAAAAGCTAAAAAACATATTGCTGTACTAGTATTTAACAAATTGAGAATAATTTCGAAAATGCCATGGTCAAGCTCCTGTTGTATCTCACAACCTGGTCGCACAAGTGGACGTGATGAGGTGTGATCCTGGCCTGGGAAAATTAGTGTTTCAGATGGATTCCACATGCTTGTCTGTTGGCAGCATTAATGGATTATGGGGGAAGTTTCTCCACAGTAGTCTATAGGAACAAGTCTAACCATGGATCATTTCTTACTTATTTACCATTTTCCATGGTGCTTGTCAGAAGAAAAATATTGGGACGCCTGGGTGGCTCAGTTGGTTAAGCAGCTGCCTTCGGCTCAGGTCATGATCCCAGCGTCCTGGGATCGAGTCCCACATCGGGCTCCTTGCTCAGCAGGGAGCCTGCTTCTCCCTCTGCCTCTGCCTGCCTCTTTGTCTGCCTGTGCTCGCTCTCTCTCCCTCTCTCTCTGATAAATAAATAAAATCTTAAAAAAAAAAAAAAGAAGAAGAAAAATATTATATAGTTGACCCTTTAACAATGCAGGGATTGGGGCGCTGACCCCATGCACAGTCAAAAATCCACAGAACTTTTGACTCTCTGAAAACTCAACAACTAATAGCCTACTGTTGACCAGAAGTCTGATGACCTAAACAATCGATTAACACTATTTTGTTCATTATATTACATATTATATACTATACTCTTAAAATAAAGTAAGCTAGGAAAAAGAAAATGGCATTAAGAAAATCATAAAGAGAAAATGCATTTATAGTACTGTATTGTATATATTGAAAAACATCTGCATATAAATGGAGCTGCACACTTTAGCTTTATGTTCAAAGGTCAACTATACCGCATTAACTAGACTGTCCATAATTTACAGTGGTATCAAGTAGCAGCAAGAGTATTGAATAGTGCTAAGAATGGAAAAGTACTACTAGTTTTTTCACAGTAAGAAAGAGTATAAATCACAGAAACTAAATACTAATGTAGCTGATATAAGCAAAAGAAAAAAAAAAGGCAGGATTATTTTGAGACTCCATATAGAATTATTTAAACTCCTTTCACAGAATAAAAGGGATAATTATGATGCATATGCATTCAAACTTTAAAAGAGCTGAAAAGCAACAGCTGAAAATGTCTGAATTGGCTCAGCTAACTCAGTAGAGTAGCATACTGTTAAAGTGGCATATATGCAAGCATTCTAAAAGAAAGCCAATCCAGGACTTATGCTAATTAGAAAAGTAAAGACTCAGGGGCACCTGGGTGGCTCAGTGGGTTAAGCCTCTGCCTTTGGCTTGGGTCGTGGTCTCAGGGTCCTGGGATCGAGCCCCATGTCAGGCTCTCTGCTCAGCGGAGAGCCTGCTTCCCCCCTCTCTCTGCCTGCCTCTCTGCCTGCTTGTGATCTTTTTGTCAAATAAATAAAATCTTAAAAAAAAAACAAAAAAAGTAAAGACTTTAAAAAAACAGCAAATCTTAGTTAAAAATATATGTTTTCTTATAATAGCTATGGAATTTCACATTATGACATAGCATTCATAGTTTCAATATTTGAGCTTTAGTAGTCTACCTGAGGCTGAAGAAAAATAGGGTAAACATTAAAATTCTTTGATCCAAGAGTATTAATGTCTTAAATTAATAAAAAAAAATGAAGCTGGTTTTTATTGCTGCCTTCTTCCTATCAGCACTTAGGAGGTTGGCAATGAAAAGTAACTCACTGTGGTTTTAGCAAGAGATGAAACCACTATGGTTATTTGTGTAGTTATCCTTTCTACTGTGTATTAGTAAATACACAAAGATGCGAGTTTTTAAAAATACTGTACTTCTTTTAGTTCTTTGTGATGCTCAAGGAAATCTTTAAGTAACTGAAGCAAAAGGCTTTCAATCATTTTGTACCTGCTGTAAAAGAAAGCTCTGGAAAAACAAGAATTGCCCAAAAACAGCAATTTATCTATGAAAACATTTCTGATACCTATTTAACTGAATATGAATACCTTAAAGTTTGCCTAGTCAATCAAGGTACAATTCAGAAAATCAACAGTAGATGTATTATGATACATTCTGTGGGCCAAATAGTGAATTCTCATCACAAAGTCTGGTAATGTGCTCTTAAAAAGATACAGTCCACATTCCAGCACAGAAGAAAATTTAAACTGTCTCCCTACAAGGAAGAGTCAACCTGACCCTACAAGGAAGAAAAGGATTTCCCTACAAAGAAAAATGAGAAAACTGTCATTGCCTGAAGACTATCCAGAAGACAAAATTTTGCTGGTAATATATGCTGTTTTGGTAATGCCTTCTTTGTTAAATACCAAAAGCAAGTTGACAAGAGAAAAAAAAATGGATTGATAATGTAAGACTGATAAATCACTGAACTCTACATCTGAAACTAACAATATACTATATGTTAATAAACTGAATTTAAATTAAAAAACAAAAATTTTTAAAAAATAAAATAAATCTTAAAAAAAAAAAGATATTGAAACATAAGCCTAATAGTGGGTGGTTAACAAGTGATTTTAAGGGTCACTAACTAAGGACTCAATCATTAACTTAACCTGAAAATAAATAAATTTGGCATTAAAACATGAAATATACAATAATCTTTGTCAAATATGGTAAATCCAATAATCACCGCTATTGCAGAAACATTCTGTGACAGAATAATTTTTTAGAGGAAAAAAAGTAACATCAGTGAAAGCCAGACATTAGAAATAACAAGACAACAAAGACACTCTTTCAACTTCTCAACTTCTGTCTGTAATACACATGGATTTAGGATACTGTGAATAAGATATCAATGAAAATGTTAAAAATATGAGACCTGTAACTGATGACAATGGAGTACTCATTTGATCTACGTAACAGCTATGACTCTACAGTTGTTTCAAACATTTTTAAAATGATTAAGTGAATTTGCTTTATTTTAAAGCAACAATTTTTTCAATTCCACATATAGTAACTTGAGACAATTACCATACATAGTGTAAAAATGTTAGAGACAGACAAAATTGCATTGGAAGTTATAAATGGTTATATCCCTTTAAAATTTCTATAAAAACAGTACTTCAATGTAGAAACTGTCCCTCATCTAAATGCCTACTGAGAGAGTAAAGTGAGATAATCTATTAACATTCATGAAAAGGATGTGAAAATTATGTGAAGGACTGTAGGTCTGATTTGTATCATATTACAATACCAGTGTGTTAGGACATACTAGAGCATACAGTTTAAGAGATTCCTTATATTATTCCTTCAAATAAATAATATACATTATAATGGAATATTTCATTATTGATAAAGTTAAAATCTCTTGATATAAAAAAAAGTAATGTGTAAGAATTTAGAATATTTTAAAATTAAAACAACACTGAATTTTAGAACCTGAAAGTCCACCAAGACATTAAATTAACACTTATCACTTGAAAAGAAACCTGCTGATATCAATATCAGTTGTGACAAATACAACTATTTATTAAAGAGGAATGTAACTAACTTTCTGTGAGAAAACACTTAGTTGTTCACTGGTTTAAAAGAAAACCTGCAATTGTAGTACAGATTAGTAACATAAAGAGGTTACCTGACTACTAGTTTCACTTATAGCTTCCAGGAGTTTCTCAACTGCTGCTTGTAGTCGAGAGCTAATACCCAGCATAAGTTCTTCATTTTCAGGATCTATTTCAGTTCCAGCAAAACCACTCCTCACAAGCCGTTCTGAGAGATCTGTCCCTTCTTCAGTTACTTTTGTCCACATACTACTGTCATTTCTTGGCATATCACTTCCAGAATAAGAGGATATAGACTCATCTGTAACTGAAATAATAGTATTTTTATTTAATTCCTAAATCAATTATAATTAATAATTAGAGAAAAAAATTTACAAAATAAAATCAAGTTAAAAGCTAAAGTCATTGAACTACGAGGTCTTTTTTAAAGGCCTTTTAATAACAACATTGCAATAAAACAAATAGGTAATACTACTGTAATTGTAAGAGAATGTAATACTCTTTGATAACCAAGCAGGTAGAAGAATGAGAAGGATAATGCTTTGCTAAGAGGGCTGTGCACAAATTAATGCTTGGGTTATTCAGTATTTTTTATTTGACAGAAAACTTTTTAAGATTTACTTATTTTAGAAAGAGAACAAGAGTGCATGCACATGCACACAAAGGAGGAAGGGGCAAAGGGAGAGAAAGATGGAGAAAATCTCAAGCAGACTCCCTGCTGAGCACAGGGCCCTATGCAGGACTCAATCTCAAGACCCCGAGATCATGACCCAAACCAAAATCAAGAGTCGGTCACCCAACTGGGACACCTAGGCACCCTTCTGTGATAAAAACTTTTAAAACAACTTTTAACGCTATCTACTAAGTGCCCACCATGCAGGATTTACTAAGTAATGGAGACACATGGGTGGTGGGATCTGATTCCTATCCTCAAGGACTATATGATGACATAAATGATATATGAAAAGAAAAACACTATGCAATGGGATATTCCAGGAATAAGGATAGAAGAAGTGCTAGATTTTGTCTAGAACAGATCATAATTTTTTTGAGTTATTTTATGTATTTGAGAGAGAGAGAGAGAGCACAAGCGAGCAACCAGTGGGAAGGACAGAGGGGGAGAGAAAGAAGCCTTAGACAGACTCCCTTCTGAGCATGGAGCCCAACACGGGGCTTGATCCCAGGATCTTATGATCATGACCTGAGCCAAAACCAAGAGCAGAGTTGGGTGCTTAACGGACTGAGCCACCCCAGCGCCCCATAGGTCCTCTGATTTCTGAGCACTGTACTGGGTAGCAACACAAGCTCAGGCTAGACAGTAAAAGGGATTAAGATCATTTTGCAGCCTGAAACTTTTCTAAGAGCTATAGTACAAAGAGGGTAATAGACTGAGGAGCAGTTCTAATTTAACAATGGATGTGTATGTATCCACACTATTCTGATTTTTAACTTAAACAAAACTGAGTTTATATGAGCAGAGAATAAACTTTGGAAGTGTTTTCTCTAACTAAGTGTTTTCTCTAATAAAAGGTTATTCATTGCTGTCATGGAATACAGTTATTTGTCTGTGGCAGCACAGTACAGCCCAATAGTGAAATATCCTGATGAGGAATTACCTATTCTTTTATTACATACAATGTGTATTTCTTATCAGTAACTTATAAAATAAATTAACATCAAACTTTAATTTCTAAAGTACTCAGAATATTCGTTTTGATATAGTCATCCAGGAGAATAGGAGCTATTTATTAAAATGTCCAGCTAAGCTAAAGCAGCTGGTGCCATGCATTTTTCTCAAAGTCATGTATTAACAATATCAGATACAACTTTAGTCAAGTTCTACGAATGCAGAAAAGTCCAAAATTCACTAAGTACCTCCTCTTTAGTCACTGGCTAAAGAATTGAAAACTGCATTCTAGGAAGTGATTTTAAATGTCTGCTATTACACAGTTTATCTAAGTTCTTAATGTAACAGCCAATACAATTTTCACTTTGTATTTTTATTCTCAAAACTTAAAAACAAACAGCAACCAGACCAATATTTCCTTGGATTATTCCATGTATTCAAAACTGAGTGTCTTGGTAATACTGATTAATACTTTACAAAAGTATTCATGAGTTCAAAATGATCTTGGAATTCAAAATGAATTCACATAAAGTATAGTACAATGTATACTACAAAGTTACTAAACAAAATGAAGGTAGTCTAGGAAAAAATATATTTAAAGCTGTGGAAGAAATATCAATAGTTTATAATTGGTATTTAAAGCTAAAAATATATGTTATATAGCATCTTTAAGGAATTAAATATATTCTAGTGACCTTTTCTAATAAATAGATAATGTGACAAATCTGAGTAAAGAGAGAGAATAGTCTCACACAATGGAGAGCTAAGGCTTAATGGAGCAAAAGTATATGGAGGAGTTAGGATGGGGTGAGAGGAGGGGCAAAAAGGTAGTTGGAAAGGAGGTTGTATCCAAGTTGTGAATGGTTTTAACTTCATAGGAATCTTGGGGTTTTGCTATAAATATTGGGGTAGTAATTTTTTGAACAGGAAGATAGCAAATCTACAAATCAGGAAACAAACTGCAGTAATACACAAAACAGGCTGAAGAAGATAGGTTAGAAGACTATTTCAATCGGGGCACCTGGGTGGCTCAGTTGGTTAAGCATCTGACTTCACCTTGGGTCATGATCCCAGGGTCCTTGGATGGAGCCCCACATCTGGCTTCCTGCTCAGCAGGAAGTCTGCTTCTGCTTCTCCCTCTGTGTGCATGCTTGCTCTCTCGCTCAAATAAATAAATAAATCTTAAAAAAATAAAAAGGGAAGAAAACTATTCCAATCACCTAGATGAGAAGTGTTGAAAGGTAGGGGGCTGGGCACAGGTCGGAGAAGACTAAATGGATAAGATAAGGGAGAAAGAAAGTAGTAAAAGATGGGGTTCAAGTATAGATCATTCTTAGGTGACAGAAGAGTCATTTAGAGAACTATTTTTAAAATCAGGAGAAAATATATAGAGTAGGCATGAAAAAAGACGGAAGTGTTAATGGGCTAGGTAGAGAAGATGAGTCAACTTTGGAAATACGGGTCTGCAGAGCTTTAGAAGTCATTTGTATTAAGGTAAGAGTTGAAATCCTGAAAGTGGATACATTTATTTCAAGAGCAGTAAACAACTGCTTTCCTGTTTCAGGAGAGAAGGAGGACAAACATAATATAATAAGCTAACAAGAGAACCTGTGTGAAAGAAAGTCACAGAAAGACAGAAGATGCTCCAGGAGACAAGAAGAAAACATTTCAAAAAAGGAAGAGATGTCAGTAATGTTATTTGTTTAGACCCACAGGACAAGGACTGAGAAGATGCTATTTGATTTGACAACTGGGAGGTCACCGTCGTCCTGAGACAGGATAGCTGTGGCTGATAAAAGTAGGAACTGGTCTAATCTCCCATTGAGTTTATCAAGGTTTACCTTGATTGGGGAGCAAAGTTAAGAAGAGCCAAGGCACCCCCCAACACACACATTGTGAAGACATAAATATGCTTTGAAGAAAGAGAAGAAATCAATGGTGAGAAAAAAACTTAAAGATATTATGTACTGAACAGGAACAAATCTCAAGCACAAACTACAAAAGACATAAAACAAAATGGATAAGCCACTAAAAATTATTTTTTCAAATGCTAAAGAAAAATACATATTAAAGTATCTAGAAAAGGTAAAGATGTCAACTAGCTTAATGTATCTTAATTGTAACATTTTGAAGATTTACACAAAAATAATGCGAATTATGTTCCTCATTATGTTCCAATGAGGAAAGAGAACTTTCGTTGTTATTATTTTGATGAAATAAAAGAATGAGAAAGACATCAAGGTTACACTGTATTTATAATAACTAGTCTTTGGGAGAAAAATCAGAGAAAAACAAATGGCAGGGCAATTTCATAAAATGCTGATAGAAATCTCAGAATTGCCAGTTTGGTGAAGTGACTCATGACTTCAGATTGGTGAACCACTCAGACCTGTGTCTTAAACACAGCAGATTATGGTTATTCAAAAGTCCTTTAGTCATTTACTTTATAGATTTATACCATGTTCATTCCTTATCTTCCCAGATTAAACAGGGTAGGTGATCCGATAGAGCCTCCCCTACCCCAGTGGCCTTCTGAAGGTCTCTAGAGCTCCAACTGAAAACTACTGACTCTACTTCGCCTCTTTATACCTGACAGGTGAGTAAACTGAACTGAAGCCCTGGGAGACTGAGAGATTTGCCCAGGGCTGCAGAGAGCTAAAATAAGATTCAAGGGCCTTCTGATACTAACCCAGCATTCTTTCTATCACATCACACTACTCCAAAAGGAAGCTGCAACAGATGAGATTCAGTGCCTGGTCACCTGGGAAAATAAGGAGTGCCTAAATGAGATGAAGTGGTCAAGGAGGACCTCTCTGAGGAAGCATCATTAAAGAGTATTCTAGGAAATAACTACTGTTGGCTAGAGACATTTGGCCTTTATCCTAGAAACAATAGGAATATTTAAGATACGCAGTCATCGAGGAGACTGGAAGCCTGGGCTGAAGGTCCAGACAGTTTCCCAGGAGGTATTCAAATACTTCAGTTTCCCCTGAAAGTGGAAGGCACGCTCACGTCAATGGTTAAGTACTCATGTTACCTTCCTTTACAATTTAAAAAATGTATTAAATTTATTGATTTTCCTATTGCAAAAGTAACAGAGGTGAGCATTCTTCCACTGAGCCATCACAGTTCAGGCTCAAAGAACTTTTCTTTCAACATATTCTAAGGGAACTTACTGTTATGAACTACTTTAATATTCATTCAAGTTCAACTGATTTCACATTGGCTCGAAATCTCCCTTTAGTTTCATAAACTAGGTTACTCTTATGAGGAAGCACACATTAGCAAATCAATTATTTACTTTTTTAGAGAGTTAACAAGTCCATACATGTGTAAAATCTAAACAAGTTTGGACTTGAAAGCTGAAAACAGATCACAAGTGCTATTACCTACAATAAAAAGTCATACATAAAAACTGAAAAGCAAATGTTGTTTCATAATCAGAGTAAGACTGAACTTTTTCAGTCATATTAAATGAGACATGAAAGAAATATTTCACAAGTTCCTTTGACTTTTTACAATAAGACTCCATGAAAAATATGAAGGAAAAAAAAATCTTACGAAGGGAACAGTGTCAATTTTTTTAAGCCAATATATTCTTCTAAGTTTATCAGAAAATTCAGTTTTAAATGATAAATTCTATTAATCCAATATTTTCCTCAAGATGCAAAATGTACCTCTAAATGTCCCCAAATGACATTAGTAGTCATCCTAACTAGTTTGATAAACACTTTTACAGTAAGACCAAGAAAGTGTTACCTAATTCTTTTCTAAACATTAAGATCTATATGTAGAAATAAAATAGCCCTTCATTGAGTGCTTAACAGAGAGTGAATTTGAAAAAATACTTCTACAAAGTTTGAATGAATTTGAAAGAAGTTAAAAAATTCAGTATATTTCAGCTTATTTTATTAAGAGGTTTTTTTTTTTTTTTCAAAAAAATTTTAAGATTTATTTGTTCATTTTAGAGGGAGAGAGAGTGACAGCATGAGTGAGAAGGGGAGAGGGAGAGAGAAACTCGAGATTCCATGCTGAGGGTGGAGCTTGATGCAGGGCTTTATATATGACCACAACCTGAGCCCAAACCCGAAGTCAGAGGTTCAACCAACTCTGCCACCCAGGTGCCCCAAGAGGTTTTTAAAATTATCTTTGTACTCAACTGATAGAGTTTTCTCTGCACTTAGAAACAGGCTCTGGCCAGCTTGTAATTAGGTAAACTTTCTGTAAGGGGGGTAATTTCTTCTCATTTCTCCATATGAAACTTAAACAGAATGCTCTCAAAAATTGCAAATATTGGCATTTTTAGAAGGTTGGCCTCTAACTGGGGAGAAATGCTTGGGTGTGGAATGGTAGTAAAGTATGGACCTGATCTGCTGATCCAAGAGTCCAGACCCTATCTTCCCCATCTGACAAAAACTTTCTCACCTTTTGATTGTCTGATTCCCTCATCAATAAGGAATTAAAAAACAAGAGGGTAGATGTCAGTAGCATGAAAGTAAGACATTCGAAGAGGAGCCCAGCCCACACGGCTGGAAGAAGGGAGAATTAGGAAGAGAGCTATGTCATGTTGGGATCTAACCTTTGGATCCACACACATTGTCATTCTTCAAAAACACTTTTCGGAGAGGAAGAAAGGAGCTAACAGAGGACAGTCTAAAGATCAAGTCTTCAGTTTCTTATCAAAACTTCCTTCTAACCATCTCAACAGAAATGTGAAACTGATGCTTGATTCTTAAAAGCTCTTTATTACTCATCTTATAGGGTGGTTTCAGGATGTTCCCACTATCTCATGGCTATTGATAAGAGTCTTGAGAAGTGATCTGGAAGTTTTCTTTTATGGTGGAGAAATTAAATAGTCTCTGGTTTATATAACAAAGTGGTTAAATCTGGGTATCTAAAACAACTCCAAGATAACATTGCAAATGCTATACAATAATGGTGTTTTGAGAATACTGGCTCCCAAGTACTTGTGTCTGAAGACTTTTTGTTGGAAAAAACTTTAATATTGTCTCTTCTGTATTTTCAACACATAGCAAAACTGCCTTGAATTCAGAAAGATTTACTGAGCATAATTTATGGTAATCTCGATGGCATACATAACTCGTACCTCCTGTGTGTTCCTCATGGATACATGACTTTATAGGTGCCTCTGCTTCTGACCTCCAAATCAAGCTAGCAGACGACTGGACCTTACTAGATCTATCTAGAATACCAAGAACATGGCGACCAATTGTTTCTTCAACAGCTGCTGTTGTCTTTACAACTTCTAAGAGTATCTTCAGAAGTCTGTTATTAGCTTTCTGAAGTGCAAATCTGTATAGATAAAGAAACATTTATTAAAATGTTTGATCTTTTTTAAACACTTTGCTATGTTCCACAAAAAATGTAAAAAAATGTACCACAAAATATGACTTGAAAAATAAAATATCACATGATCTTCTCTACCAAAATATGCTAGTGTACTTAAATGAAGTGCTTTTGTTTTTTATTTAATAATTACATTATAAAATTTGTTTTCTTCTAAGAATTTTTGGTCTCTCAGTAAATTATAACTTTTTTTTTTTTTTTTACAAATGTGCAATACTGTACTGATCTTAAAGAAATCATACAACTAAAGTTTTAAGCTAGTAAAGTTTCTAAACTAGAAAAAGATTTTAAGGAGATACAAAAGTTAAGTTTTAAAAAAAGTGGTAGTAAACAAGCACATACAAGCTGATATGTGGTTTTATGGTTCTTTATGGTTCTTATACACGTTTCACATTTAATCTTCTTTGTGTCAAACCTATAATTTAAAATATAATTTAAAAACTCCACCAGAAAAATGTGTATTTCTATAACTTTCTGGTGATAATCTAAATAAATTACAAAAACAGGCAAAGACCTGTTCTTAAAAAGGTCTACTGTGCAATATCACTATCTGCCAATACCAGAGGGAATATCATAGGACATTCTTTATTATATCTGCTCCAGAGACACAAATTTCTCAAGTTATATAAACCACATTCATTTCAGCCAGTAGAAAGAATTCATTTTCAACCAAATGGAATAATACATCTGTCTTTTTAAAAAGATGTCAAACATTTTCATTTTCAAAAAAATTCAAAAATATTGCTAACCTTCCACCTAAATATCTCAGCAAAAATAATCACTGTTAACATTTTAATATCTTTCTAGCCTTCCCCTCAACCTCATAAATATATTCATTTTAAAAACAAAAATGGAATTATCCTGGACAAAGAGTTTTTATATTTTGTTTTGTTTTTTTGCTTGACACAAATACCTTTTCATGTCAAGAAATATACTTCCATAAAATGCCGATTCAGAAGATTATGTGATTAACCTTTGCAATAGCTAAACAATTCTCTTGTCCTAATAGCTTAATTCAGTAAGAGTACTATAACAGTAGCAAACTTTATACATATAGATGAAGTAAGAGACTTTCATGGTAAAGGTCCTCTGTCTTAAGACAGTTTGCTCTCTCAACTTCACACTGTGGGAGATCACCAAAAATCAGGTTAAAGGGTATCTATTTTCACAGGCACATGACATAACTATTTTAAGACAAGGTAATAAAAGGACAAGTTTTCCTTCAGTATTTGTCAAGTGAACGAGACAGTTCTATTTTTGTACCTAGATCAAGTTCTCTGCTTACATGAGACCAGGCATTAAAAATAAAACTCTAAGTAATTCAGTTAGTAGTAAGTCAGTCAAGGGTTTTATTTAACTTTTTCTTAGGTTTTGTTAAAGCCTCAAATGCCTCAGGACTAGGATAATTTGAAAATATTTCTAAGTAAGAAAAGTAGTTAAAATTAATATGATGGTAAAGAGAAATAAATATGAATACTCATTTATTAGCACTTGCTGCAAAAATTCCTAAAAATTAAACACTACATTGTTTTAAAAAAAATATACCAATCAGAGATAAATAATATAAAATAAACAAGGTTTATTTTATATTGCCATGGTAACTCTAATTTTCATACACTGTCTTTCTTGTTTGAGTTCCATACTGACTGCGTTCCATACTGATGATCCAATGGGGAAGCCAAAATCTTAGGGGCCAAATTCCTCCATGCAAGCTGAGGAAGGAGGTTAGGAGGACACAGAGGGTTGACAGTCACAGAAATTGGAAAAGGAGGAAATTAAGTTAGTAGGTATTAGTTTAATTTAAAATTAAAGAAATTATTTTCATTTGAATAAAACAAATTTTAAAATATTATGCTTATAGTCCTTAATATGGGGGTAAATTCTCATTTAATATTTTACAATTAAATATTAACATCTACAAAATCAAGTCAGGGAAAGTTTTGTTAACATCGGATCATTAATTTATTCCTCTATAAAAGTGGGATATGGATTAAAAGTTCTCATCTGATATGCAGTAAATTAAAGAAAGAAGCTAATAGCAGACTATCACACTTCATTTTTTTTCCTCATCACAAGCAAGTGGGTGACTTATATTGAATGCATGTCCATGAAGTGAAGAAATGTACTCACAAGTGCAACTGTGTTTTTTAGGATAAAAAATGGCATATGAGCAGAATAAAATTCATCGAGAAAGGTTCAATAATCAAATAGTGCCTTACCATTTGCTGAGATAAGTACATGGTCAATATCCAAACAAAAATTACTTTACATATAAAAAAGATTTAAAAAAATTGTTCTATTTAACAATCAAAAACTGAAAATTCTTTACATACACAGTAAAATGGACAAATAAATGTACAAGATCAAAATAAGGACAAAGTTTACCACACTGACACAACTATTTAATTCCCTTTGTACCAAAAAAAAAAAAAACCCCACACTTTCTGCATACCTTTCATTGGTCAGAATATCAGGAAGCACATCTTCAGGTTTTCTGTCTGACTCCTTTTCTTTAAAGATTTGTTCTTCAATTTCCTCTTGGTTTTCATTTCCATTCTGCTTAAGTTTATGTAAAGGTAGAGAGGACAAAACAGAAAGAAAACCTGTCATCTGGGAAAAATCATGTCGTTCTTCTACATTGTTATGAGGTGAGACAGAAAACTCTGCAGGCAAAACAGATAATCTTCCATATAATATTTAACTACATTTTATAAAGGGATTAGCATTATCAAAAAAGATAAGCAACCTAATGCAGAGATGAAAAGAAGTTTAATGGGTTCAAATTAATGCATGCTCTAGTGTGACATCAAGTTTGTTAGGTTGCTCCCTGGTGAAACAATAGTTGCTACTATAGTAATGTCCTATGCAAATTACCTTAAATAGAAGGTAAAAATCTTGACTCCACCTACCTTGGATGTAAACAATCACAAATACATTAAGCTCAACACCTATAAAAACACATTCATACCAACAACAAAGACAAACAGATTCTACTGCATTGTTGATCCACTGCTCCTAGGTGGGCCAAAGTCCATACTACCTGTGTTTGCGTACTGCTGTTGCGCAGCTCACAACACAGCTTCTCTCTTCCAGCTAGAGACAGCTGCTTTAGTGCTTCCAGCTCCTCTAAAAGCACCCTCTCTCTCTCTGAAACCAGGTTTTCATTATCTATTGAGGATCTCTAAATAAGAAAAAAGGTCATGAGAGAATATTGTTTGCGATAGAAGAAAAAAAAAAGCAGAAATAATTAGCAGATTTCTTTTAACCCCCTAGAACCAAGAAGCCCTTTCTACCTATGAGTTACATCCCATGATTAGGGGTTAAAAGCACATATAAAGTTCAATGCAAAATTTGAAACTTAAAAAAGCTAATTCAGGAATTTGTGAAGCTCAATTAATATTATTTTTATATGCCAATTTTGCATTGAAAAATCAGATTTAAATTCACAAAATGCGATGAAGAAAAGCAACACCAATTTTTCCAAATGATATGTTTTATGTTCAACTCCCAATTTTCTTATTATTCTATATTTGAAAGAATACATTTCAAGATTTCTCTATTTTTTAAATCTCATTTAAGTTTCCAAGATAAATTGAATAAATTTGTTTTTATAGGAACTTCTATATAAATATTTCTTGCTTTTCTGTAATGATTTTGTGAGTACACTGTATATAGCAATTGATAAGAATCCAGCTCCCAAATACCAAGGAGTAAGAAAAGGGACAAGAATGTTATGTAAATCTGCATTTCTCAAATCAAGAAGAGATGTTTCCTTAGACAAAGTTCCAGAAACATACTACTTCAGATTCCCATTCATGATTAAAAAGACAGATTAAAGATAGATAAAGGTAAATCTTGGAGATGCTAATTGGTGGACTCACAAAACTAGAAATGAATATAGGAAAAATGACTATCAACTGCATCTTAGCACAAAGAATTCCCAAAATTGTAAAAGTGCTTTTGTTGTGTATGGTCAATGGAATGATTCAAAACAAACATACAAACAACCTTGTAGCTACTTTTCCAATAGCAAAAAAGGCAGATAAATAAAATGGCACAGAGGACAGGCACTCCAAAGTTGAGTCAGGTGTTCCTAACAAGATTTAAGGCTGCTGTGCTGATGGAGTCTGTTCCTAATGTTAAATATTTGTATTTATTTGTAACTTGGCAATAATTTTAACTTTCAAAAAAAGGCTATATAAAGAATATTGTTATTTTAATTGGGGAGAAAAGGGCCTCTAAGTCCTATACCTGGGCTAATTGTCTGTTCAATCTCTTAATCTCTTCTTGCAGCTGTTCCTGGTCTTCTCGCTGTCTCTCCATCTGGCGCATGTGCGCCTGCCGTAACAGTTCTGTTGCCTGCTGATGTTCTTGGTATTGCCGTACAAGTTCCTGCCTCATATCTTCCAACTGTTCTTCATTTAACATTAGTTGTCTAGAAGCATCTATACTCGATACCAAAATCTCATCATGGATCTACAATTAAAAAAAAAAAAAAAAAGGCAGCATGCATAAAACATTTCATGGAAACCTGTCAGCATCAAAATCAAAATCATTAGAAACAAATATGAACGCAGTTCTAACCCACAAAGCACCTGATGTTTTCTCCCCATTACTAAACTAAAACATAAAGTTAAAGAAAAAAAAAGAAAAAGAAATCTGTCTTCATTATAATTCCAATTCGGTGTAAAGTTAGTTTATTATCATTACACGTTATCCTCTAAAAGCAAAAGAGTTGTTTAGCAGTTTGTTTAGATGCAATCTGATTTTATGGGAGGAGGAGAATAAAAATTTAAAATCCTCAGGATGCCCTCCTGTTCTTAATGAAGCTATAACTCCATTATCCCTCCTGACATTTTATGATGAAGAGATAATATAAATGTAATATTTATAATTTAAAATTATATTTATAAAACATGAAAAATTTTACCTAATTATATTATGCAATGGTTATCACAGTACTACAGAGAACTGCTTGATAAGAAACAACTTTTAATAATTTTTATTTGGAAATAAAGGCTTTATATTCCACTTTCTCAAATTCATAAGAAATCAACTCCTTAATGAAGTTCACACTTACTTCAATTCCCAAAGAACTACTACTTAAATGAACAGTTGCTGGTAAAATAAAGAGGTTTTCACAAATACCTTAGTTTTGCACTTCATGTAGAAGTGGACAATTTTATTTGAATATGACTCTAAACAAGACAACATATCCTGAACATTAATAAAAAATCTGGATTTAAGTAATTTTAAAATGTAGGATTTACTACTTTGCTAAATGCACAAATGGTTGTGGTATAGACAGAATAGAGCCTCCATTAATGAGTAAGCAAAGAAGAAGAGAATTAGTAGATAGAGTACAGTATCTTAAATTTCTTCTTAAACAGGTAGCTATTTCCTTGTGATGTTATCATCACATTAAATGAAGCAAATATTTTATTCATACATATTCCTAAACTATAAGACAATTAATCTTAAATTGACTAAAACAAAAATAATGCAGGTATAACTTACAAT
Source organism: Mustela nivalis (assembly GCF_964662115.1). Classification (NCBI taxonomy): domain Eukaryota; kingdom Metazoa; phylum Chordata; class Mammalia; order Carnivora; family Mustelidae; genus Mustela; species Mustela nivalis. The sequence goes on from NC_139031.1 coordinate 69,334,451, forward strand.
GAGATTTTACCATTCACAATATGTACAAGATTAACTATACTATGAACCAGACTTGTTTTATTTAATAATAGTATTAAATCATTTATTCATATGTAAGTAATAAAGCATATTCATAATTCGAATCCCTAAGTCAAGACTAGATTAGATACTTTCCTTTTTCATTAAGAAACATTAATTACTGGTAATATTTTTATCATGAGGGAAGCCACAATTTTTTATACAAGGAAACCATACTTACAGGTTCTCTGACTATAAATGTTTTATCTTTGGAGAACATTTCTTCTGAAATAGTCAGTTCATGGTCCTTCGACTCTAGTATATCATCAAGATTATCATTTTTTGATAAGAGAACTTCCTTTCCATCTTCCCCTAACTCTTTACTAAGTGGTTTAAATTCTTCTTTAAATTTCATGTCCATTGCTTCAAAAGTTTGACCCTCTGATAATTTCATTTCATTTAAATGTTCTTGCTGACAGAAAGCATGTGCTTGTTTTGACAATGTAGTATCTTCTTTTTCCCCAGTTATTCTAGATAGTTCAGTTTGTTGAGCAAATGCTATACTCATTGACACAATGACCTAAAGAAATAAACAAAAAGGATTAGATTTATAAATATCAGCAAGAATTTATTTATTTAAATAATTTCAAAATTTAAATTAATTAACATATAATGTATTACTGGTTTCAGAGGTACAGGCCTGTGATTCATCAGTCTTTTATAATACCCAGTGCTCACTACATCACATCCTCCTTAATGTCCATCATCCAGTTACCCCATCCGTCCACCTGCTTTCCCTCCACCTGCTTCCTCTCCAGCAACCCTCAATTTGTTTCCTACGATTTAGAGTCTCTTGCCAGTTTGTCTCCCTCTCTGGTTTTGTCTTGTTTTACTTTTTCCTCTCTTCTCCTATGATTTCCTGTTTTGTTTCTTAAATACCACATATAAGTGAGATCATATGATAACTGTCTCTCTTGATTGACTTACTTTGCTTAGTATAATACCATCTAGTTCCATCCACATCATACCAGCAAGAATTTAAAAAGCAAGTTACCAGTCAAATGGTTTTATTTATTTATTTGTTTATTTAAGTTTTAAGATTTTATTTATTTGAAAGAGAGAGAAAGAGAGTATGAGCAGGGGAAGGGGGGAGTAGAAGGACAGGGAGAAGCAGACTCTCTGCTCAGCAGGGAGCCTGATGCAGAGCTTGATCCCAGAACCCTGGGATCTGACCTATGCTGAAGGCAGATGCTTAACTAATGGAGCCACCCAGATGCCCCTCAAAACGGTTTTAAACCAAAAGAAATCTTACAGAAAGTGACAGAGATAGACTCTATTTTACATGCCTTTAATCTTCTCCAACTAGTGGTAAGACCTCAAGACTAGCTTTTACTTTAATTTCCTGTTCTGAATCTGATCTGCTTGTCTCTCAATACTAAGAATGCAATACAGACAAAAAGATTAAAAATATGAATAGAAGCAGATGAAGGATAGAGTGGGAATGTTCATCCAACATCTAACCACTGTGTCAGGAGGATATATTAGGGAATAATGGAAAGGAACTCTTTCACGGGTAATAGATGAGAATACGTAAGGCATCGCTCCTAATGGAGAAGACAAATGAATCTTGGAAGGACAAATAAAGAGAACACCAAAGAGTTTTTAAAAGTTTCCAGAATAAAAAGATGTATTACCTATTTGGGAACAACAATTAAAATGACAAGGACTTTCTTAGCAGAAACAAGAGGAAATCAGAAAACAATGAAAGGTTATCTTTAAAGTTCTAACATTAAAATAACTGTCAACCCAGATTTGAATGGTCAATAAAACCAACTTTCAGGAATAAAAGCAAAATAAAAGCATGAAATAAAAAGCTGGCTCCTAGTAGATTGTAAGTGAAAGAATTTCTAAAGGATGTTTCTCAAAAGGCAGAAAAAGATCCTAGAAGGCAGCCATTAGATGCAAAAAGGATTAGAGCATTAAAAGTTCTTTTTGTAAATATATAGATAAATCTAAACGCTGATAGGTATAAAGCAATAATTCTATCTAAATTGTGGAATAAAAAAAATAAGACAGAGATTAGTAATTCTAGTTAGCACAAATGAAACCCACTATGGCCCCTCTCTCCCACAACTGAAAAGTGAACAAAATATAAAAGCAACTACCAGAGAGATCTGAAAAGTAAACAAAAGCAAGCAAACTGCAGAGGGCATCAAAAGTTGAAGAAATTTGTGTGAGGAAGGTGAAACAGAACTTGTGGTCTGTCCCTATTTGGACTATTTTTAAAAAAGAATTCATATTTTCCAGAATATTTTAAGACCCAGTGTCCATACAATATTCAAAATGTTCAATATACAATTCAAACATTAGATGACATACAGTATGTTGTATGCCAAATTTGTTGCCAAGGCAGGCTAAAGAGAAATAATACCAGAGGAAAACTGAAGTCTGAAGAGCAGAATACTCATTCTTTTCAAATATGCATAGAACATTCAACCAGAACATATTTAGGGCAATAAAGTAAACTGAGGGGCGCCTTGGTGGCTCAGTGGGTTAAGCCTCTGCCTTCGGTTCAGGTCATAATCTCAGGGTCCCGGGATCAAGCCCCACATCGGGCTTCTGCTCAGCAGGGAGCCTGCTTCCCCCCTTCCCTGCCTGCCTCTCTGCCTACTTGTGATCTCTGTCAAATGAATAAATAAAATCTTAAAAAAAAAAAAAGTAAACTGAAATCATACAAGGTATGTCTGACCACAAAGAAATTAAAAACTATACATTAAGAGGGAGATATCTGAAAACCCCTAAAATGTAGAAATTTAACAACATATTTCTAAGTAACTCACGAATCAAAGATGTCACAAAAGAAACCAAATATTTCAATTGAATGAAAACGTGTTGAACGCAGTTTAAAGATGTGCTTAAAGGGAAACTTACAGCAGTTAAATATATGTATTAGGAAAGAGGAAAGATCTTTTAGGAAACCTGAAAAAGAAAGCAACTTAAACCCAAAGCAAGCAGAAACAAGTAAGAAATAAAGAAAAGCAATCAATGAAAGTAAAACAAAAGCAATTTTTTGAAAACCCAAAAGCTGGATCCTTGACAATATCAATACAACTGATAAACTTCTAGCCCGAATGAGAAAGAAAAAAGAGAAAACAGAGATAACATACAGATCCCACAAACATTAAGTGATAAAAGAATAGTATAAACAACTTCACCAACATAAATTCAACAGTTTAGATGAAATGGACCAATTCCTTGAGTGACACAAACTAACAAAGCTCACTCTAAAATAGATTACCTTAAAAAAAAAACTATTAAAGAAATTGAATTCCTAGATTAACAAAGCCTTCTGTAAAGGAAAATTCCAGGCCCTGTTGGTTTCACTAGCAAATTCTACAAAATATTTAAGAATAAAATAGTACCACGGTGCCAGGATGGCTGTTGGTTGAGTGTCTACTCTTGATTTCAGCTCAGGTCATGATCTCAGGGTCGTGAGACTGAACCCCGCTTTGGGCTCCGTGCTCGGTGCAGAGTCTGCTTGTCCCTCTCCCTCTGCCCCTCTCCCCCAAAATAAAATAAACTAAAATAAAACCAATTCTACATAAATTCTTCCAGAAAATAGAAAAGGGAATATATTTCAACACTTTACAAGGCCAGCATTATCCTGATATCATAGCCAAAGACAGTACAAGAAAACAAAACTATGGATGATGTTCCTCACGAAAACAAACATAAATATCCTTGACAAAATATTAGCAAACAGAATCGAGCAATATAAAAAGAAGGTGACTGTCTCCAAAGGAATATGAACAAACTTGGGGGTGATGTAAATGTTTTATATCTCCATTTTGAGTTGGTTTCATAACTAAACATCCTGTTAAAACTCACCAAATTCTGCACTTACAGCTGGTGAATTTCATTATATGCAAATTAAACCTTAGGAAAGATGATAACAACAACAAAAATCTGGCCATGTTAGGTCACAAAGGAAGCTTTTGAAATTCTGAAAAGTCTGTATCATAAAGATCACTTTCTTTAGCTAGAAATGAGTAACAAATAATTTAAAAAGCTATATGGTCTGAAAACTAAAAAACTCAACTGAAAACTCAATTACCTCGTTATTCTTTCCTTTCCATTTCACTATGCTATCTATGGAAATTCCACCTGTGATTACAGGTGACTCTGTGTACTCTCTGCCTGTATAAAACGAGCTTAGCTGAGGAGAAAAAAAAAAAAATTCAACCAAGCTGACTGGTCTTATTTTAAATCTGTAAACTATTACCCTTGCATGAGCCCTTCAGGACACTGGGCAAATCTACTCAATTTCCCTTGTCTTTTCCACTTATTATTCCTTCTCCTAGACAGCCCTCTCGCCTTAAACCTTCAGTGTCTTCTCTTCCTTTCTCATTCTCAGGTGCTGATCTTTCTTCTTATTTTAGGGAGAAAATACAAGCAATCAGAAGAGAACTTCCAAAGCTCCAAATACTGTATCTGAACACATCTTGAATCATGAAGCAAATATTCTCTGCCTTCCTTCTTGTTATTATGGATTAAACTGCCATGCTCCTATCTAATGGCAACCTTCCAGGGATTACATCTCTTCTCTTCTCAAGGACACTGCTCCAACAACTCTTTCTCTCTCTCCTGAATTAGCTATTTTTTCCTTCTCTCTTTAATCATCTCTATTAACAAGGAAATATGATATCTTTCTTCTTAAACAGAAACAAAACAGCAATAACAAAAATGTACTGCTTGGCTTGCTCTATTATACTGAGCTACCACTCTATTTCTCTGATCTTCTTTCAAGTAAAATTCCTTCTTCATTCTTCCCCTTCACTCTCTCAAATCTAATCTAATCAGTTTGTCTGCATCACCCCATCAAATGTGTTCTTGTAAAAGTCACCCATGATCTCACATTGTAAAATCCAATAATTAATTCGCAGTTCTAATCATTCTTGACCTATCAGAAAGCTTTGACACAGTTTAATACATTCTCTTCTCGATATACTTTTATTACTTGTCTACTGTAATGCAATCTTTGTTCTTCCCATATTTAATTCACTGCTTTTTCTCCATCTTCTTTGTTCTTCCTCATTTCTCTGACCTCTCAACATTAGCATTATCCAGACTCAGCCCCCAGACCTCTCTTCTATATACAGTCACTACATTGGTGTTTTTCAAATTTTTTCACTGTAACCAGGGTAAACACATACATACCAATAAAAAAATATTTTATATTGACACCCAAAGTGTACATAGTTACCCGTGTTTATTATTAATTTTTAAGTAGGCTCCATACCCAACACGAGGCTTGAACTCACAACCCAGAGATTAAGAGCACCGCCCCAACTGAACCAGCCAGGCACCCTTATGTAATGAACTTTCCTATTATGTTATTATGTTAAAATCCTGGACTCAAACCAATAAACTGTTTTTATAACTTAAAGATGAGTTATAGCTGTGAGTTTTAACTCACAGTTTGAAAAACACTGCCCTACAGGCTAACATATTTTCATGTCTAGTCTTACCTATTTCCTGAACTCTAGATTCATATAACTACCACTTATTCAATATTTATTTTTAAACATTTATGAAGTGTTTGCATTTAATGGGTCTGGATTCTTATGTTGAAGGTCTACCTCTCCTCTCCAAAAACTACTGTTTTGTAGTCTTTTCTGACACCTAATAGCAACTTCATTCTCCCAGTTGCTTATGTCAAATAACCTACAGCAATTATCTTCCCCTGAAGGGCAAGCCCTTGTCCTTTTCCCTTTTATTTATTCCTCCTGTATCCAGCTACATCTGCTGAGAAGATAAATCTGTGCCAGGATTTCACAATTTTTCACCGAATGGGTCCCCTAACTGTGAGGGTGGTAGGACTGAATCAAACTGTCCTCTAATTCAGCAAAGCTGTGGCTGGGCAAGTGGTCTTCACACTCCTGGCCACCTCTTCGAAACACTTTCTCAAAAGGTACTCAACCTGTTACTTTCGTGATTTACTCTCCCATTTCCTTCAGGGTTCTTCTACCACTTTAAGAGGTCTTCCGTGATAACCTTGTATCAATAACACCATGGGATTTCCCAATAGTTCTATTATCCAGGTTTTTTTTCTTTTCATAGTACTTACCACCATCTATAACAGGGTCTATCTGCACCAACTAGAATGTAAGATCTATGGGAGCAAACACTTCATCTTCTTTTACCTCTGCTATACCCTAGCACTTAAAACACTGTCTGGCAGTGAAATATAAATAAATGTTTATTTTCAGTAGTAAGTACACAAATCACAGGTTGAATCTAATATGATGTATATTAGGAATCGCTACCCCTAACTGGATTTCTTCTATACACCCTGTATTTTTTAAACAAGGGTTCTCAATCTTTTTCCAACATCCTATCTAAGAGGATAGAGTATAATCCTATCAGTATTGGTAGTGAATGTCAACAATCTGCATTATTCTAATATCAAGCTGAATCTCTTGGGACCACAGTACCTTGGATGTCTTAGGGACAGTTTTCAATGTCCTATACACTTTGGTGCTCTGCCATCTGCTTAGCTGACTAATGTCTTACAAAAAATATTTATCAGCACCTGGTGGCTCAGATGGTTATACATCTAACTACATGATCCCTGGGTCCTGGGGTAGAGTTCCCCCATTGGGCTCTTGGTTCAGCAGGGAGTCTACTTCTCCCTCTTCCTCTGCCTCTCCCCCTGCTCATCCTCTGACAATCTCTCTGCCTCAAATGAATAAATAAAATCTTTAAAAAATACCTATTTGTAACATCACCATTATCACAGTAATATGACTACTTAAAAAATCTTATTTATGAGTCTTTATCATCTACTAGGTGGTTTACATAGATTAGTTCACTGAATCCTTATAAAAATTATTTCTTCCTTTTTTCCCTCTTTTCACACAGAGAAAATGGACTCAGAAGTTAAGTAACTTTCCTAAGATCATAAATGTAGTAAGTCAGAAGAACAAGAATTTAAAGCATGGTATATCCTATATCAAGCCTCATGCTCATAATTGCTATAATGCCCTGCTATCATATTTCACTTGGGAAATTTTTTAAAGAGTGATGTGCAAGAGAAAATCTGCATTTCTTTAAAGAACTAAATAAGGAGAGCTATGGTGCCTCACTTTTTACTTTGATCTCCAAGAAGCAAACATTCAGTACAAATACAGAAGTGATTAAGTCCTTCAGCCCATAATATTTCTTGGGTCTTCCCCTTCTGATTTATGTTTAACCTAATTCCTTATGTATTTCCTGTATACCTTAACATCCTCCTCCTTTAAAGTGCCTATATCCACGGGGATTGTTATACTGGAACAGCTGAAGTATTATAAAAAAGCAGCAAAGAAAATCAGAATTTAACTGTTCCAATATAAGACCCCAATCAGGCATAAGCATTTATTTTTTTAAAGATTTACTTATTTATTTGAGAGAATGAGAGAGAGAGAGAGAAAGAAGAGTTTAAAAGAATACCTCTGGGCACAGCAGCTAACGGTATCTATAGTTAACACTATAGTAATTTCTCTGGGAGGAGATAAGCAAAGAGAATATATAGAAGACTAAGCACTTTCTCTCTCATTTCCTACCATATTCCCCACCTTCAGGGGAGGTGAAACTCCATTATAAGATATTATTCACAAGGCAACAAATTTATAAAGACTTTTTATGGCATTCTAAAAAGTTTCTTTTTTTTTTAAAGGATCTATTAATTTATTTGAGAGAGAGCACGAGAGAGAGAGAGCACAAGCAGGGGGAGAGGGAGACAGAGAAGAAGACTTCCTGTTGGGCAGGGGACCCGATATGGGGCTAGATCCCAAGACTCTGGGATCATGACCTAAGCTGAAGGCACCCAACTATGCCACCAAGACGTCCCTGAAAAGTTTCTAATTACTATCCCATATTAAGAAAAATGCTTTTCTTTTTTCTTTTTTCTTTTTTTTTTTGCTCATAGCAGTTTTATTAATAAAAGCCAAATCTGGAAACCCAACTTTTTATCAACAGGCAATGAACAAAGGTTTGTCCGTACAATAGAACACTACTCAGCAGAGAGATACCCAAACACATAACTACTTGGTTGAGTAGAAAAATGCTTTTCTTAAAGAAAAATTCACAGAATAATCCATTTAAAAGGCAAATGCAGTTGATACCAGTAGCTGACAATTTAAAGATAAGCTATGTAATAACAATTTTAAAAAATAAAGTGCAGGGGTATCTGGGTGGCTTGATCAGTGGAGCATTAACTCTAGGGTCTTGAGTTCGAGCCTCATATTGGGTATAGAGACTACTAAAATAGTTAAACTTAAAAAAAAAGTGCATTACTATCAATAAAATCTATGTGGTTTTTTTTTTTTTTAAGATTTTATTTATTTATTTGATAGACAGAGATCACAAGTATGCAGAAAGGCAGGCAGAGAGAGAGGAGGAAGCAGGTTCCCCGCCGAGCAGAGAGCATGATGCGGGGCTTAATCCCACCACCCTGGGATCATGACCTGAGCCGAAGGCAGAGGCTTTAACCCACTGAGCCACCCAGGCGCCCCTAAAATCTATTTTTTTTAAAGGTCTAAAAGGAATATAAACCATAATAACCTGCCAAAGTATAAACTTACCTTAGCTACTTCTTCTTCTAATCGTTCTTGGTACTGTTTTTCCAGCAACTTAACCATATTTGTTTCCTGTTTCACTCCAAAATCACCAGAAAACTAAATTAAAGAGCAAAATATAACATACTTGTTTATACTAATCACACATCACTTATTTTTAAACTTCTATCCTCAAATATCCTCAAAAGATCAATGTTTCTTAGAAAACTTCTGCAAAGTTCCAATAAGTATGTTTTAGTTCTGTTCTTATTCAAAAATAATAATTCTGGTGAATAATTCTAGTGTATAATTCTACTAAATAATGCACTTACAAAAAATGTACTTAATAGACCAAACTTAATGATGCTAAGTGAGAAATATATTTATATATTCTAATTACCAATACACAGTTCTACAGTGCAATAAAGACACTTCATAAATATAATTAAGAAGTTTTTAATTTTAAGAATGTTAACAGTGGCTATCTTTGCTTATGAAATTATAAGCAATTTTTATCTTCCTAATATTTATTAATACTGTCCAATTCTCTGCAAATACAAATTACCTTTTCAACTAGAAAAAACATAAAGTTAAAAAAAATAGAAACATATTCTCAGCATCAAAGCTGTTTATTAATTATCTGAATACTCCATAGAGAATGAGTATAGAAGAATCAAGATATGTAGACATCTCTCCTCTCTATCCAAAACAAGAGAATGCAATAATCTTTGTTTTCTATAGGAGTTAAGAATCAAAAATCTACTGAAGTAAAATAAGGGTTTTGCAGCTGCAAGTTTCAGAAAAGTGGCTACGAAATGGGAGTATATAAAATGTTGAGGATAGGCAGAATGTGCAGGCCTATACTGTAAAAGATGAGGGGCTTTTATATATCAGATGGCCTGTGCTGAAGGAAGCCTTGTCTATTGTTCCAGCCATAACATCTTTTGGGAATTTTGAGGATTCCTAAATACTATTCTAGACGTGAACTGATTCAACTTCCTATGGTGGCAAGAAAAGCTGTTGCAAGGGCATTGAAACTAATTTGTTAATATAGCTAATGTTATACAAAACAAGACAAATTTTAAATTAGAAAATTTTTAGAGAGAAAAAACTCTCAATTTTAACTGTGTTAGTCCTATGCTACAAAAATACATTAAATTTCTTTATTTATGTATTATTCTGGGTCTTTTATATAAGACTTTATATATTATGCTTACCTCTCAGCAAATATGAGATTGGATAATTACTGCAGATATAAAAATGACAGTAAGAAAAATAATATCAGTGCACACAATTTAAAGATACAATACCTCTATTGTACCATCAGTGTTCTGGTTTAGACAACTTCCAGGATATACTGTTTTCTGGACATCAGATTCAGTTATTACCATCGAATCAATGGAGAAACTAAACAAAAAAGAGAGTGAAGGAATTAGAATTGTGAGTTTTACTGTCAGTTCAAAGTTACAGCATGCATAAAATGTGTACTAGGGCAGGGGCAAAAAAGATGACAGATCAAGAGTTATAGGTATTGTGACTTAAATAGTATTTTTGGCTAATTTTTCCATTTAAAACTAAAGTAACACAACTGAATGAGAGAATATTTCAACAGATCACCATTGAATTTTATGCCACTTTAGAAAGTGTACTAAAAATATATGATGTAGAGCTATTTACAGGTACAGACAGACATTTTTAAAAAGTTTTATTACTGAGTAAAAAAGTCTATAAAATCTCATTTTTTATTAAAAAAATCATTTACACACACACAGAAAAAAACATCTGGATGAATACATGTCAAAAGTAACAATGATTAACTCTAGCAGAACTGGGGAGCAGAGGCAAGAAAAGGAAGATTTTTAATTTATACAGACACTTCCAGATATTTTTTGTTTTTAATCTATTCATTTATTTTTTGGTGTTCATGTTTTTATTCTATATTGTTTTACACGTATTATTTTATAAAAAAGTGATTTTTTTTCCTTATAATGTTGAACTTGGGTCATAAAAACAAGGTATATTTAATATTTAGTAGGAAAAAGAACAAAGGGGCTAATTATAATTTTTTCTAATACAATTTCTCACTTCTATTTTCATATGCACCCATGCTGCCTTCTTTATTCCAACCCCCTCCTGCCCAGCTTCTCCTTTCTCTCTCCTATCCTCTTCTTTCATTCTGTCCCAAATTGGCCAGATACAAGTTATCATCAACTCATTTCATAACTTATATAACTAACCCTTATTGACAGACATTTGGTTGTCTCCAAATGTTCACTATTACAAATAATGCTACAACATAAATCCTCGTAAGTATGTCTTGCACACATTTGTGGATTTTCTGTATGATAAATCTTACAAATAAGATTAAAATATTTAATATTTAAAATTTCAACATAATGCCATATTCTAAAGAGTTATATTAATTTTAACCCATAACAGTGTCATTTAAGTATTTACCCAAAACTTCAGCAACACAGAGTCTTAAGAGTTTTGAACTTTGTTAGAACATGATGGTTTTATTTTTGAGATTATATATCCTTCAACTTCTATTGGCCTGTAGGTTTCCTCTGCTGTGAACTGCCTATTCACGTTCTAGGTTCATGTTAAATGACTGTAAAAACTCATCTCCCTTTTGTTTCTTCTCTGCCCTTCCCTGGTTCTTGTCTATCTCACAATTTTGTCTGTTTCCTCATTTCTTCTTGTATACAACTATTCTGATCCTTGGTTCCATGTTTTGATTCCTTTCTCATAGCTTAGAAAACCCTCCTGATTATTTATTAAGACCCAAACTCTAATAAAAAATGGTACTTTGTTCACAATGACTCCATTTTATACCTTTACAGCATTTGAAAGTGTTTATCCCAAATTCAAAAAATCTGGCTAAAACCAAACTCACTGCTCCCCTCTTATAATTAAGGTACTACTCCACACTGTCCTTACTTCTCTATTTATATTAACATACCACTGTTTTCCATGTTCTCTAGTTCAAATAACACAAGGTCATCTTTATTTTTCCCCTTCACATTGTTCTCAACATTCCTTCTAATCCATTATCTGATATTCATCCCTTCATTTCCATTTCGCCTAGAACTCCAATAGACAATTATTACAAAAATGTGCAGTGGAAGATGTCACACAAACACGGTTTAAATTCCAGCACTCTGGTTCTATCACCATGTTACATGCCTTAACCTACTACTTCTTAAAAACTGTTTTGTAGTAAGTCTTTTTCAATGATTAGACTGAAGTCCCTTGAGGGAAAAAAGCCACTTTATATAGATCTAAAGCTTCCTCCATGAACCTAGCCAAGCTTGTTCCAGTCATTATTCCATTTAATCCTCACAATCTTAATGGTACTTATATTGTCCCTAATATTATTACCTAAGTATGTTAAAACAATCTGCCCAAGATCATATAACCAGTAAAAAGTTAAATCAGGTGTCAAATGCAGATTTGACTCTAAAGCCAAAAGTCATTCCATGAGACTCTGGCATACCTGTAAGAGGCTTTAGTAGGCCAGCTCCAAATATATGTTAAATGAATGATTCAATTATTTTTTACATATTTTTTAAACTAGTTCAAATCTATCTTAGAAGAACAGCATGCTCTTTATTCACATACTCTTTATTCAAAAAGTATCTTAATTGTATCCAAAAATGTGATGACATTTACAAGAAATAACTTTGACTCATCACCACTAGTAGGAGTGAGCATGGGTCAGTAAACCTCTTTTTTGGGGGGGGTGGGAGAAAACTAATGGTCTTAGTTTAAAGGTACTGTCAACACACTTCCACTGAACATTACAGAAACCTCTAAGAGAGGGTGGTTAACTGGTAAAAGCTCAAATTCAATAACTGCAAAGTAAGTCTTCATTTCCAGAAAACTCCCTTTTCTTCATGTTTTAGAGAGAAAGCATCACTAATTAAAGGAAGGCTACTTGAAACATTGTAGTTGATTATTAGTGACTTCCTGCTATTTACTTACTTTCTTCCATATCAGAAAACTCAGTCATAGTTTTGAAATGTCAATCCATAAACTATCTGCATCAGAATTATCTTGTTACAAATACAAATGTCCAGGGTCCATCTCAAAGCTACTGAGTCTGACTCTCCAAATGTATAATCCAGTAATCTAATTTTAAGTATTCAAAAACCTCCACTGTTTTTGATGCATGGCCAAGTTTAAGAACCACCAATCTCAAATAAGATGTAAGCTTTATAAGGCTATGCCAAGGCTGATGTATAATTCCAAAGCCTATATACTGGCACTGAGTAAAAGAAGGAGAAACAGACTGCTTCCAAACAAGTGTGGAATTCAGTATTTTGTCTCAAAGAAAAAAAAAATGGGGGGCTTGAGATTCCATTAATAAGTGCCTATGAAGATATCAGGCCTAGAACAGCAGAGCCAGCCAAAGTTAGATGAAGTCTCTGAGCACTTTATAGAGATAGTTTAAACATTAAAGCATACTTCCTAACTAAGTTATGAGCTGTTCTCTCATTCATTTAACAAATATTTATCAAGCACCTACCACATGGAGGGAATTATTATAAGGTTTGGAATACATCAACTCGGACAAAACCCCCACCTTTACAAAGCCTGAAGTCTTTCATAAAAGGCAGAAAATAAAGCAAACAAAACAAAGTCCCCTACAAATATAAATAGACTTGTTTTTTTTTTTTAATTTTATACATACACAGCTTTACATACATATAACAGGCAATATTAAGTAATAGGGAAAAAATTAAGCAGGAAATTAGTGTACAGAGTTCTAAACAGCAATTTTAATTTAAACGGGGTGATCAGGATAGGCCTCATGAGAACATGAGATCTGCAAAAAGACCCAAAGAAGGTAAGCATGTTGGGCATGTAAATATCTGGGGAAAGAGAATTCTGGGTAGAAGAAATAATAATGAGAAGTCCCTGAAGCAGGAGCATACCGATGGTCTGAGGATCTCAAGGAAAATGTGTGGTGTGACAATAAAGACAGGCAAGGAGATAAAGTCCAAGTGGTAACAAGGAACCATCAGGTAGGACTGAGTAAGGCATTGTTAGGAAAGAAGAGTATGGGACTAAAATGATCGGTCTTAAATTTAAAAGCAAATTCTTACATTTTAAATGCAAAGTTGTGGAAATGTGTTGAGAACAGACATTAGGAAAGAGGGTAGAAACAGGGAGATGAGTTGTTGTAGTAACCCAGGTAAGAGATGATGATGGCAGGGAGCTAGTGAGAAATAGTCCAGTTAGATGTATTTTGAAGGCAGAGATAATAGGATTTCTTGAAAGATTAGAAGGAAAAGGAGAGAAAGAAGAGTCACCTTAGATGGAAATGGCTACAGAAGGAGCAAATTTCCAGGGGAAGATCCAGAGTTCTATTTTGGACATAGTCAATCTGAGTATTAGACAACTAGGTGGAGAAAGTCCAGCTATGACTGAAATGATCTTATCTTATATTTCTTGGGTATGCCCCACATCAAAGTAGCAAAGACCAGGCATAGGATAAGTAATACAAGCACACTCTGATTTAATCCAGCAGATTAACAACAACCACCATCTTTATAAGATAAAGGTGTAAGTAAAATCTCTATAATAGAATATCTTTGGTTTATAACAATACTTACTTCAGACATTTCAAAGTATTATCTCCTGTTCTTATTTCTTGATAATGTGGCATCCCATCTCTTTCAAGGAACTTTGGTTAAGTTACATTTGCTACTGAAAAACAACTATGCTATGATTGTTACTAAGCTATAAATACTGCTGAATGAGACTGTAAACGGATGGGTACCTTGGCTGAACTGTGGATACAGAAACAGCTTGAAGCCTTTCCTGCAAACAATGGATCTCTGCTCCATAGTTTTCTTCTGTTTCTTTCAACTGTTGCTGCAAAGAGAATATGAGTTTTTCTAATTCTTGAACTTGTCCTTCAAGTTGTTTAATGTTTTCATAATCTTGCAGAGTAGAAAACTTGCTTTTACAACTGACATCTAAGTTATAGGAAGAGAAGAAAATACACATTTCAAAACAAATTTCTTACTGAAGTAGCACACTTTTTTTTTGTTTACAGAGATTATTCATTCTTTGAAAAAATAATGCTTTCTTAGTAGTAAAGAATTTCACTTAGACTCATTTTGACTGATGAAAAAAAAAATGAATAGTGTAATTCAAGATCATTTCTTCAAACTTCATGTCTGCAGTACCCCTAAATCTATCAATATCATGTCTTTAAATTGAAAACAATTAAGAATCACAGAACAAGTGAGACATTAGAAAGGAATAGTCCAAACCCTCCATTTTGAGAATGAGAAAACTAAAAGCAGAGTGATTGTAATGAAATGCCAAAGACTACTAGGTTGTCTCAAATTTTAAAGTAAAAAACCAAGTGACAAAATATTTGGTATAAAAATACTACACCATGGTATATAATCAAAATTTACCAATGTCTTGCAAATTGGTCATCTGAGAAGTTTCCTCATTTGGTAGGTTTCCTTCTGCAAATTCAAGTTTGACAACATCTGTCTCCTGTCCCTGAATCTATTGAAAATAACAGAAGATGAGTGACATAAATATATGATTCAGCATTTTGAAAACTATATTAAAGCAGCTTTACACTACAAATGTTATTGAGAATCACTTAGAATTATAACACTCTGATACAAATATTTTCCCTTCCAACTTATTTTTTGCTTTCTTCTGACAATGACTCATATTCCCTTCACAGCACTGCAATTAGTAAGTATATTGTTTGGTCATACCCAGAAAGAAGTCCATTTTAATATAAAAACAGAAACTGCACAGAATTTTGGTATGAAGTTCAGGTAATATTTATAATATGACTTGGTCTTTGGAATTTCAACTCATACATAGTAAATTTTATGTTTATCAATACCTGATAGTATAACTTTATGAATCTAATCTATATACCTCTAGGTAACTGACAACTGGTATGCAGTTCTTCACATAAAAGTAAGGAAAATAATGAAAACAGATAAATATCACATTGTTTCCTTACTTTAAAATTAGGCAGCAATTTGTCAGATGCATATGTGTACTAATTTAGTTATTCATCAAATACTCAATAATTATCTACTACAGGACTAGCACTGTGACACAGATATACCATATCTGCCCTTACAGAATTTATCAACTAGTGAGGGAAGAAAATTAAACAATTAGAGGAGCAACTGAGGCTCAGTTCGTTAAATGTCCAACTTTTACTTTCAGCTCAGGTCATGATCTCAGGATCAAGAGATGAAGCACTCCTTCAGTCTATGTACTGCTTATGGGGCCTGCTTGGGTTTCTCTCTCTCTCTCTCTGCCCCTGGCCCCCATCATCCCTCTCTTAAAAAAAAAAAAAATTAGTGAAGCACTAAACTATAATCAACGTTAAGGGCAATAACAGAAAGACTGTGTAATTATGGAGTAAGTCAAACTTAACTTGGGTCTCAATCATTTTGGGTCATGATTAGGAAAGACTATAAGGAAGAAAAAGTTCCGTGCAAGCTGCTGCAGCCACTCCAGAAAACAGTATGAAGGTTCCTCAAGAAGTTGAAAATTGAGCTACCCTACAACCTAGCAATTGCATTACTGGGCGTTTACCCTAAAAATACAAATGTAGATCCGAAGGGGCATGTGCATCCAAATGTTGATAGCAGCACTGTCCACAATAGCCAAACTACAGAAAGAACCTAGATGTCCATCAACAGATGAATGGATAAAGAAGATGTGGTGGTATGTGTGTGAACACACACACACACACATACACACACTGTAATACTATGCAGCCATCAAAAAACCAAGATCTTGACATTTGCAACAACGTGGATGGAACTAGAGGGTATTATGCTAAGCGAAATACGTCAATCAGAGAAAGGCAATTATCATATGATCTCTCTGATATGAGGCATTTGAGGGAAAGGGTGGGGGGTTGTGGGGGTAGGGAGGGAAAAAGATGAAACAAGATGGGACTGGGGAGGGAGAAAAACCATAAGAGACTCTTAAGCTCAAGAAATAAATTGAAGGCTGCTGGAGGGAGAGCGGGGAGGTATAAGGTGGCTGGGTTATGGGCACTGGGGAGGTATGTGCTATGATGAGTGCTGTGAATTGTGTAAGACTGATGATTCACGGACCTGTATCCCTGAAGCAAATAATACATTATATGTTTAAAAAAAAAAGCTATTTCTGATGAAGGTTATTTCAGTTGGTACTACTCTTATCAAGTCCTCTACCCCATGCCTAACCCCCTGAGCACCTTTCAGCAGAGGACCTTGCCAATTATTTCCCAAAGGAAATAAAACCTGTCAGGTAAATTCTTCACTTTCCAGCCTAACCTTTCTATTCCCTCACTTAATTCATTCAGCAAACATTTGGGGCACCTGGGTGGCTCAGCGGGTTAAAGCCTCTGCTTTTGGCTCGGGTTGTGATCCTAGGGTCCTGGAAATGAGCCCCATATCGGGCTCTCTGCTCAGCGGGGAGCCCGCTTCCTCCTCCTCTCTTTCTGCCTGCCTCTCTGCCTACTTGTGATCTCTTTCTATCAAAAAAAAGAGTAATAATAAATGCAAATTTTTTGGCACCTGGGTGGCTCAGTGGGTTAAAGCCTCTGCCTTTGGCTCAGGTCACGATCCCAGAGTCCTGGGATCAAGCCCCACATCGGGCTCTATGCTTAGCAGGGAGCCTACTTCCTCCTCTCTCTCCCTGTCTGCTTCTCTGCCTACTTGTGACCTCTGTCAAATAAATAAATAAAATCTTTTAAAAAAATAAAAAATAAATGCAAATTTGTACAAGGAGCTATGGGAACAGGGAAAAAAGATGGGGGTCATGGAATATTTAAAATAACAGAAAGAGATAAGTGCAATAAGCAAAAGCTTGTACAGATGCTAAGAAAATGGAGGAAGAAATGCCAAAAGTCTAGAAAGATAGGTAAAAAGGACCCAAAGGAAGTAACATCTGAACCAACTAGAAGATCAAGTAGGAACACACCAAGCAAATTGGAGGTAGATGCGCAATGTTTGGCAGAAAAAACAACATGCAATAGAGGCCAGAGGTGAAAGATCAGGTGCATTTGGGACACTCTTCAGTATGGCTAAAACAGGATTAGAAGATGAAGGTAACAGGTTAGGCAGTGATGTATTGTAGTGCTGAGTGTGATCCCAACAAACCTCTGGGATACCTCAGTGGTTGTAGCTACCTTATGGGGTTAAAAAAGTGAAATTCATTTTTTTACTTTTTTTTTTCCTGGGGAGAACTAAAGAAGTTAGTGTGGGTGTTTGCGTTCCAGATTAGGCCTCCTACATTCTGGCACTGGGGAAGGGAGGTGTGTGTCTCATCAAAGCAAACTGCTGTCCACTCACTGTCCTAAAAGTAAAGAGGCAAAATGACAAATCACTCACTCACTCACAAATTCATCACTGTGGATTACTTACTATAAGCCCTCCTATACTATTTAATAGCTTCAACTGTGTACTGCCATAGGAAAAGCAACATTTTTAAAAGAAAGAAAATAAGGAAGTAAGAAAACAAAGGAAATCTGGTAATGATTCACTTCTGTTAATTAACCTGAAGTTAAGTTAAAAATTTGGAAGGGGGGAAGGAAATCACTGCTGACTTTTGCCAAAGAAAACATTGTGAAGTACTAGTGGAGAGCTTGCTTAGAAGGAGTAAAAGAGAGGAGGTGATGGGAAGTTCTGGCTGTAGTTTATTCTTTTTTTTAAAGAATGTGACAGTGAAGAGGAAAGAGACACAAAGGAAGATGAAGGATTGAGGATGGATTATGTTCTCAAAAGGAGAGATCTCTTTTTTTTCTTTTAAAGATTTTATTTATTTATTTGACAGACAGAGATCACAAGCAGGCAGAGAGGCAGGCAGAGAGAGAGAGAGAGAGAGAGAGAGAGGAGAAAGCAGGCTCCCTGCCAAGCAGAGAGTCTGATGCGGGACTCGATCCCAGGACTCTGAGATCATGACCTGAGCCAAAGGCAGAGGGTTAACCCACTGAGCCACCCAGGCACCTCAAAAGGAGAGATCTGAGGAATGTGTAAGGGGAAGGAACAGAAATAGAGAAAAACAAAGGAGCTAAAATCACAGAACAGAGGGAAGGGACAGGTTATCAATCTTAGAGGAGGTAGAAGGATATACTAACAAAAGAATAGGAAATAAAATAACCTTGGTTAGGAAAAGGAGTAATATCTTCACAGACAGAAGGAAAATAAATTAGGGCTTTCACAGATTTAAAGAAATATATATGGTCTAGAGGCAGCAGGCTGAGATAATTTATAATTGATAGCTCTAATACTTGCAGAGAAAAAAGAGCTAAGGTCAATTGCAAAGAAAAAAGGGGAGTATAAGTGGAATATATGACTTGAGGAAACTTTGTAAAGTTGGGAAATATCTACTGAAGGGCCTATGAAGGATAAAAGACCACATAAAAGAATTGCCAAGTGATCCAGAGGGTCCAACTGATGTCGACCATCCTTATGTAGTGTTACCAAACCACATCTAATTTTCTTAGCAGCCCTCAGAAACCCAAATATGAGTAGAGAAGAAGGGTCCCAGGAAAGATGATGAGGGCAGAAGAAAAACAAAAAATCCAAATCGCTAAGATTATTGGTAAGGAAATGGCATGATGATTCTGAATAGGGTTCAACATGTTGGCTATGAAGGGAAACAGAAAAGTAATTATTGTAGGGAAATGTGGAGTTAAGAAAGGATTTTTATCTACCCACTTGACCTCCTCCTCCACTTGACCTACAAAGTTATCTGTAAGATACTGGAGTAGGTTCACAAGTTTTAGAGAAGGTAAGATGAAGTTTGCTTAATTGCACAGGAAGAGAAAGAGGGAATGATAGAAAGGAGGAAGGAGAAATAGGGGAAGACAGAAGGCAAGAAAGAAGGAGGAGAAGAGAAACAAGAATTTCAGCTACAGCATCCCTCATCACCGATAGAACTTTCACTCCCTGCTAAATCTTTTAAATCCACACAACTTAATATAATGACATCAAAAGTATCGCAAACAGACAAAGAGATCCTTCTGGAATTTTTTCTACAACATGAAGATTACAACACTTATCTTTGCCAATATATGCTGTTTATTTTCCTGATATAGTTAATAAATTACACTATGCCATCTATACTCTGAGTTTTGTGTGCACACATTTCTAAAACAACTACTTGAAAGAAATTTGATATATACAATACGTTAGCTATGTTCTAACAACTACACTAATTCTATATTTCTCTAAAACAGACAGACCCACTACTTTAAAACTGTTGTATGTAAAATTAAATACAACTCTTTCGCCAAGTTTACAATCTGACATTTTATATTTATTTTATCAGGATTTCCAAAACTCCCTAAAGGGGTAAAATAAGTATTCAACTTGCAGAAATTCCTTTAGCTCACTGATACTATAAATATGTCACTTTTCCCTCATCTTTATCATGTTCACTTATTTTAGAAATTCTTGGTTGATGAAAAAGCTTACAAAATAGTACATAACACAATAAAGGAAAACATAATACATTTTCCATTTCACAGACCTTACTTAATTGTGTTTGAAGTACCAAGAGTTTATTGTATTCTTCTGTTACTTTGTTGAGAAGAGTTTCCATATTTTCTTGCAAGTCTAGATGATAAATAAACAATTATAATAATTTCACTTTATAGTAAAAGTCTGTTTCTTTCAATAAGTATTATTTATCTATTCATTACTTCAGAAAATTGCCTGCTAGAAGTACACTTCATATATTTAATTACCAAAAATTTAAATCTCATTAATGTAAAAGATGTGCTAGAAAGATAACTTGATGATTCCACATTAAAATATGCTAATTTATTTTGGTAGTCATTAATTTGTATACATTTTTTTCACTATTCATATAAATGGATAGGGATAGAAAAAATTTTACCTCTGAAAAAAATACCAAAAAACTAACTGAGATCACAGTTTGTAAAAATAAATATAGGATTCTTTTTAAGAATGATAATTTAGGAGGGTGCCTGGGTGGCTCAGTGGGTTAAAGCCTCTGCCTTCAGCTCAGGATGTGATCTCAGGGTCCTGGGATCAAGCCCCACATCAGGCTCTCTGCTCAGCAGGGACCCTGCTTCCCCCTCTCCCTTTCTGCCTGCCTCTCAGCCTGCCTCTGCCTGCCTCTCTGCCTACTTGTGACTCTGTCGAATAAAAAAAAAAAAAAAGAATGATAATTTAGGTCTTCTTATTCTTTAAAAAAAAAATCACTGACATAAATGTATTTAATAAATACAATAACTTTCAAAGGTATGGATCTATGGTGTAAAATTAAGGAAAAAATTACACAGGGAAAAACACAGGAGTAGAGGGATAAAGGATAAAGAGACAAGAAACTTGTAGACATCTTTGGTTCTCTTTATATCACAATTATTGCATTTTTTAAAAAATAAAAATCTGTATTAAATATAAGATTTCATGAATCCAATTAAGTGACTAAATCATGATTAAAAGTAAAAGTTCATCATTAAATGACTTAAGAAAATAATGTGATCAGATTTTATTACCTTGAACTTCGTATCTATAATCTTGCAATTCTAGTTCTTGATTTTCAGAAGTGTGAACACCAGCACTCTCTCTCTCTTCTACATTTACTTCACATTTTAAAGCAGGAGTATTATGTTCATCAAGGACATTGCAAAAAGTCTATTAACAACAAAATTAGATATTTTACAGAATTAAAATGTTGATGTCTACCTTTGAAAATCATTAAACATTATTTTCCTAAATGCAAAAGACAGTCAAAATGGCACAGAAAAATCAGTAGGAAAACACTCTTCTTCATACCGTGTCAGTATGCAAAAGAAATGATTAAGTCTAGATCTTTCTCCCTTAATATAGGACATGAAATTCTTAGAGCAGGAAAATAATTACAATATTAATTGCATTAAACTATTTTTTTGCTTCTAATAATGAATATAACTTGTACTTTAATCTATCATTTTCTAGCTTGGATCCTAGACTGACGTTATCTCTGTAATGTTAACCACCCTTGAAAAAATATCAGAAGACAAGGACAGAAGTTAAAAAATGATGACCCCTATAGGGGCGCCTGTCTGGCTCAGCTGAGAGTATGTGACTCTTGATCCTGGGGTCATGAGGTAAAGCCCCAAGCTGGGCACAGATCTTACTTTAAAAAAAAAAAAAAGGTGACTAGAAAGTAGTCTATAAATTCTACAGAAATTATAATATATGAAGGCACCTGGGTGGCTCAGTCTGTTAAATGTTCAATTCTTGATTCTGGCTCAGGTTGTGATCCCAGGGTCATGATATCAAGCCCCAAGTTGTGCTCCAGACTCAGTGCAGAGTCTACATGAGATTCTCTTCCTCTCTGTCAGCCCCTCCCCCTGCTTAACATACTCACTTGCTCTCTCTCAAATAAGTAAGTTAAAAAAAAAAAAAAAGAAACTATATGTAGGAGATTATGTCCATATACTTTTCTGTAACACAAAGGTAGTATTCTGTGCTTTATATACACAAACAAATTAAAAATATTTGACACATTATTCTGGTTTTTCTCCTGAACAACAAACAATTCTACCATCATTTAAAAACAATACATGACCCACAATCATTTGAGACTCACCTATGCCTCACATACAACTGGAAACAACCTCTAACTTCTAGACTTAAAAACCAAACTGCTTATTATTCCTTATTTTTTGAGATTTGCTTAGAAGTTAAATATACTGTCAATTAATAATTGAATTTATTAAATTTTCAGCACAGTTCCTAAGATGGAATTTTATCATGTTAGAGCTGATAGAAACCCCATTTACAGATGAAGAAACACTCAAAAAGATGAAGTTAACTAGTCCATGGCAATATCAACAATTAGTGACAAAACCACGTTTCATGAAGAATCCCAGAGGAACACTTTCTTAGAACAAGCTGATTCACATTTTAACTTGAGATGAGCAATCAGGTAAAGACAACTAAAAAGGAAGGAACATGTAATGTCAGCTTATAAATGAACTACTATGATTTGGGTCCTCATTCCATTATTTGCTACCAACAAGAGATACACAAGGACAATGTCTGAACCCTTTGGCAGAGGTGGAGGTGGAGATTGCTGAGTAGCTGAAGGAAGATAGGCCTTAGCTGGGCTTAGTTCTCACTTTTTGAACAATATTATAGGAAATCAGAATTGGGGCCCTTGAGTGGCTCAGCTGGTTAAGTGTCCAACTGCTTGCTTCAGCACAGGTCACGATCTCAGGGTCATGAGATGGGGCCCCAGGTTGGGCTCTATGCTCAGTGCAGAGGCTGCTCAAGATTCTCTCTCTTGCTCTCTACCCACCGCCCACCCACCTCTCTCACTCACTCTCAAATAAACAAATCTTTAAAAAAAAAAAATCAGTAAGGTAGCTCTACCTCTCCCAACTAATACCACTGTCTCCCCCCCTTCAGTTTATAAATACAAAAGCCTGGGAAGAAATCAGGGACAAGCCAAAGCATGTATTTTAAATTTTGAACTATTTCAAATATGCAGAAAAAATAATTTATTACTAACTTAAACAAACAGTAATATTTTCTCATATTATCTCCATGTTTTTTTAAAGAAACTGAACAGTACATAGAGATTTGAAGCTCTTTGTTTTAAGTACTGCCTACCCATTTTATTCACCTTTCCCTTTACCCAGAGGTAAGTAATCAAGCATACAAGCTTTATACTTTTTTGAGATTTACTGATATTAATACAGATATCAAGCACTACTAAATGGAGTTCTACTGCATGGAGATAACACAATTTATTGCCCTTATTCACAGTAATCAGAGCTGTCTCCCATTTTTAACTTATTTTTTTACAAAGATTTTATTTATTTATTTGAGAGTGAGCGAGCGTGCACAAGCAGGCGGAGCAGCAGGCAGAGGGAAAGGGAGAAATAGGCTCCCCACTGAGCAGGGAGTCCAATGCGGGGCTCAATCCCAGGACCCAAGAATCACAGGCCAACCTGAAAGCAGGTGCTTAATGGACTAAGCCACCCAGGCACCCCTCCCATTTTTAACTTAAGACACTTAAGCAATGAATAGATCTCGTACACAAATGCTTGGGCTATGGGATGTATATAACTTCAAAAATAGACCTTGTCAACTTGCTTCTCAAGGTAGTACTTTCTCACTAGCAGTATATAAGAGGTTCTATTTCAGCCCATCTTCACAAATATAATTATACTGGCATAAATAGGGTTTTCAGTTTTTGGCAACCTGAAGTGTGAAATTGTATCTTAATGGTCTTGTGCAATCTCCCCAAGAAAGTCATCAGATACACTCAACCACTGAGTGGGCAGCGGCAGGAAACAGACCTGTCTGGGGTTTTATTGGTCCACTCTTCTTTTTGTCTTAGGTATACATTTTGTCTGTTCAACTGTTAAGATAATTTACTTCAATTTATTTTATTTCAAAAGATTATGAGGAAACATTTAAATGTTCATTTTAAACTTAAAAACTTGGGAATATTTTTTAAGTGCAGTTCTGAAGCCTAGCATTTCCTGTCTAAAAGGACTTTTTAACTAATATCTTACCTGTGTAAAATAAGAACATTCTTCAGACACCGCCTTGCGTAGTTTTCCAATGAGCATTTGTAAAGGCTTTGCTTCACCACCTAACAGAACAGATACTGCATTAAACATTTAATTCACATACTTAAGTACTATTATTATATTAAACCTATATCAACTGGAAGCTTCCTTTACAATAACATTAGTTTTAAATTCTTTCTTTCAAAGTTCTTTTCTACTGCTCATTGTTAACTGTTCCAGATAATGTGTAAAATTGTTTATATGCTACAAATTGGCATAAAGCAGTGACTTACAAAATTTTTTGCTACTACCCAATACAAGAAATACATCACATATCATAACCTATTTATACATCCATGAAAAACTGACATAAGAATTTTACAAATCATTATCTGCCCTTTCTACATGCTATGTACTCCATTGTTTCCTGATCTCCCATACTCTTTTATTTAAAAAATGATGGTGACTACTCACTAACTAAATTCATCAACCATTAGCAGACCAATTAATTAACTTGTTAAAAATCACTGGACAGATTCTATCTAAAGAGGATGTCAATAAAAACAACAAACATTTAACATCTTACTACATTCAAACCCAAGGAACTCCTTTAGTGAAAACTATGGCATTCTTTTTTAAGTCACTCTTTAAATTCTACTCTCTTCAACAGAGCAACTGCACAAACTTATGAACCACCTCATTCTCAAAAGCAAATCTGTCAAGGGTGAAAGCCTAGAGATGCCTTGAACAGAAGAAGTCTAATTCATTCAGTGATTAAATAATTATTAAAGATAAAAGTTAACTGCAAGTAGTCTTCTATTTCAGGTTCCTTATATGTTCCTGCTTCCCACAGTTCCATCTTAGTCTTTTGGCCCAAACTACAGTCTCCCAGGACATCTCATTCTTTTCTCTGGCCTCAAATGATCTTCTGATACCAAATCTTTATCATCAACCCAAACCTCCCTCTTGTGTTTTGGACTTCTATTTTTAACTACCTACAAGACAACTCTTTTCTAAAGTCAGTAGGTCTCTTTAACTCAATATGTAGCAACCTGAATTTATTATTTTCCCCACAGATCTTCTCTGCATCCTCTTTGTGACTACAGTCATTTTCAATCCAACTACCCAAGCTAGAAACTTAGAAACTTAGAGATCACTCTTAATTTTTCCCTTTTCCTCCTATTTACTACAGACTACAGCCTACCTCTTTTAACTCTTAAACTTTACTGTTATAAATATTATTATTAGCAGAATTACTGCCAAAGTTGCTTAATTGGTTTACCCATCAATAGTTATCTCCTCCACTTTGCCCCATGATGTTACCTTAAAACAAACATTTTAATGTTACTCCTACTACTTAAAATCCTATAGGTCTTATCACCAGTAGCAAAAGACTTACACATGGTTCAGTCAGAGTATATAAATAAAGCCTTTTCTGATCAAGCTCCTGTCAGTCTTTCCAGCTTTATTCCCTACTACTATCTCACATAACTTGAACTCTCAATTCTCCAAAATGGATATAATCTCTCACACTTCTATGTTTAAGACTCAGGAGCCTTCTCTAAAATTCCAACCTCCTCCTTCTGCCTGCTGCCCCACCCCACTCATTCTTCCAGAAACTATGAAACTTTTCTCCTTTCTTTCTCTGTTCTTTCTAGTCATTCTTCTATTACAGAAATTATCCTATTGCTTTCTAAGAAATTATTTTATATTGCTTTCCCACTTGATTCTAATTTCTGGGGGAAAATGATTCAGTGGTTTTAGATTTCTCAAGCACTTAAAAAAAAAGATTACATGAACAATGATTACATGAATAAATGAATCCAGGACTGGGGTACAGTTACCCTCTTCTATGGGTTCTAAGGCAAGGACAAAATTATGGAAGGGTGGGTAGGCTCTAAATGATACTTATTTGTTTCATAGCATTTATAATTTTTTTTTTTAGAAACCATTTACCCAGGGGCACCTAGGTGGCTCAGTCAGTTGTTAAGTGTCTGCCTTTGGCTCGGTTCATGATCTCTGGGTCCTGGGATGGAGCCCAGCAACAGGCTCTCTACTCAGCAGGGAGTCTGATTCTCCTTCTCCCTCAGTACGCTCTTTCCCTCTCTTGCTCACTCTCAGACAAATAAAAAAAAACTTAAAAAAAGAAATCATTTACCTGTTCCTTGTGTTTTTATATTCTGTAGCTCTTGCTGGTGTATTTCCTGAAGTTCCTTTATCTTTTCCTCTTGGGCAGAAATAAGTTCCTCCTTAAGACTACAAAGAGCTTTATCTTTTTCATTTTCCATATATTCACGAACTTGATCGACATGTGTTGAATAAACCAGAGAGAGGCATATACGCTGAGCTTCCAGCTGTAGCCTTAAATCATTCTTAAAGTAAATGTATGTGCACATTAGAACATTTTTTAGTTATTAAGAATTTTAAAATAATTTAACTTCTATTTTTTATATTATTGAAAGGGGAAAATACATGAAATTACAGTTTAAAACTTCATGTAAGATAAGTCTAATTTTTTTTCACTTATATTATGCTGATCTACCTGTCTTTTCCAAGGAAAGTAGCACAATATTGTCATTACCTCAACTTTATGGTAAATTTTGATATATGGTATAGCTTAGTATGGCCTCACCTTTATTTTTCATTTAAAAATATTTTAAATATAGAGAAATGCAAAGAAGAATGTAATAAACACTTATCTACTCATACCCCAATTTAATAAATATAATTCTTTTGTCTTTTTTTCCCATTTCTCTCCTTTCTACATATTTATTTGGCTTAGAAAGAAAATAAGATTTAATCTACTATGTTCCCATTCCTCCTTCCCCAAAGGCAAACATTTTCACAAAATTTGCAACAAGTCCACTACATTTCTTATACTATCACTTTTCAGTACTTATAAATAATACATTATATTTTCTATTTCTAAGAATTTACATAATTTATGTAAAATGGTATTTATTTTGCAAATTGTTCTCATTCATTTTGAGATCTATTCCATGTAGACACAGATTAATTTAACTATGGTACAGCATCTATGAATACATGAAAATTTGTCAACTTCCTTCTTGGAGATCAACTGAATTATTTCTAATTTTTTCATATTTCAAAAATACTGCACTAAATTTTTACAGATATGTCCTTATACAAATACACTAGTGTTTCCTAGTAGACTGGCTCTCAAACTCTCTCAGACATCAGAATAATCTGGACTGCTTATTAAAACAAACTGCTGGGCCCTTTCCCCAGTGTTTCTGGTTTAGGAAGTTTGGTGGGGGGCCCTCAAATTTGAATTTTACCCTGGTTTCAAGTGCTGCTGATACTGCTAGTCAGAGACCATACTGAAAACCAACTAGAAATGTAGCTGCTGGGTCATAGGTAATATACATCAAATGTATTAAATTTTAAAAAATTATGTTTTATATAATTGTGCCAATTTACATTGATATTAATAGCATATGTGAGTATTCATCTCCCCCATTTTTTACCGAAGGACTCATTTTGCCAATCTGATGGTATAAAATATTAACTTGTTATATCAATTTATAAGGCTGAAAGTATCTTTTCATGTTTATTAACCAAGTAGCTAGGTAATAAGAACAAGGTATTTTTTAGGGAGTCACCTTTATTTCTAAGCATAAACAGTTTGTTCTGAGATGTTACTAATGTATAAATTATCTATTTCTTCTGTAAGCTTCCTTTTACACACACATATTTTACTCCCCTATCCACTGATAAGATTTGTCTTGGTAGTGACAACTGGGAAGGGACAGTATACAGGTTTGCTTCCCTTTATGTAAGTTAATGTCAAGGAGAAGATATCTGAACATCAATGAAAATGTCTTTAGCAGGGAAAACAAAATTTTTACTGAGAAAATTT
Organism: Mustela nivalis; assembly: GCF_964662115.1. NCBI lineage: Eukaryota > Metazoa > Chordata > Mammalia > Carnivora > Mustelidae > Mustela > Mustela nivalis. The sequence continues at coordinate 69,362,460 of NC_139031.1, forward strand.
GACCATTTTGATAGTTTCAAATTCAGGTCCTCTCTCAATGTCTTTTTAAAAAATCTAAATGATCTCTGGTGTTTTTAGGAGTAATTAAGTTAAAAACCACATCATGCTTTTGAAGACAATGCCAGATATTTAACAAAGCATTCATAGTTAGCAAAATAAATTTTTAAATTCTATTTAGGTTATTAAAATGTAAAATATCTTTACATTTGATAAAAGATCATAAATGTGAATACACATAGTCCCCAACTTGCAATGGTTTGACCTAGGATTTCTTGACTTTATAATGTAAAGTGTAAAAGTGATACACACTCAATAGAAACTATACTTCAAATTCTTAATTTTAATTTTTTCCTGGGCTAATAAACAGGCCATATGGATACTCTCTCATGATGCTGGGCAGCAGCAGGGAGCCATAGCACCCAGCCAGCCACATGATCATGAGGATGAACAAACAATAAAGTTACGATTTTTACCCATTCAAGCATTGTTTTTTACTTTTAGTATTCAATAAATTAATGAGATATTTAACACTTCATTATAAAACAGGCTTTCTGTTAGATGATTTGCCCAACTGTACACTAATGTAATAAGTGTTCTGAGCATGTTTAAGGTAGACTAGGTTAAACTATGATGTTCAGTAGGTTAAGTGCATTAACTTCATTTTCAACTTAAGATACTTCAATTTGCGATAGGTTTACTGTAATGTAACTCCATCATAAGATATGTATTTTTTAGAAATAAAAAGAGAACATTTTCCAAAGGCTTCCCACTGTATACAGAATAAAATCTCAACTTCTTACCAAGTCTGTAAGGCTCTCCAAGATCTTGTCTCTTCTTTCTTTTTCACTCTTTTTCTTCCACTCTCCTGCTTTCAAACTCAACTAAACACACCTTCATTCAGTTCCTGAAACTCATTTAAGTCTTCACAATTGCTCTAATTTACATGTGGTAGGCTCCCCCTTGGTCTTTCAGATATCAATTCAAATATCAATTCCTCTGAGAGAACTTTCCTGACTATCCTATTTAATGCTGCCACCACCACTACCTATCATTCTCTATCACCTTCTTTATAGGACCTACCACCTCTTCCAACTACTCTACTTGTTCCCTTGTCTACTATCTGCCTCCCTGGCTAGAATATATTCCTGTTCTCAAAGAAAGCTCTTTTGCTCTCTTGCTTACCCTATACCTGACTAGAGAATCAATAAATATCTGTTGCATAAATTAAGAAACAAAATTTTACTTAGCAGCATTATACAAGATACCTAGAGGAATTTTCCAGTTATTTCATTTTTTAAAATTATTTTTATTAACATATAATGTATTATTTGCCCCAGGGCTAGAGGTCTGTGAATCATCAGGCTTACACATTTCACAGCACTCACCATAGCACATACCCTCCCCAATGTCCATAATCCAGTTATTTCTAATATCAGTATCCGATAAATACAAATTGTCAAGAATGATTATTACTCATTATACGCATTCTTTAGTTATAGTTAGAATCAATACTTTTTGCCCCTTCAGCTTTATACAGTACTCTGAGAGAATCCTAGGACTTAAGTTGAGATTTCTTTTTCTTTTCTTTTCTTTCTTTTTTTTTTTTTTTAAAGATTTTATTTATTTATTTGAGAAAGCAAGCAAGCACAAGAAGTGAGAGCAGCAGGCAGAGGGAGAGGAAGAAGCAGGCTCTCCACTGAGCAGGGAGCCCAAAGAGGAGTTTAAACCCAGGACCTTGGGATCATGACCTGAGCTATGGCAGATGCCCAACCAACTGAGCCTCCCAGGTGCCCTGAGATTTTTTTCAAGGAAATACAGTGTTGTAACTACTGAATAAATAAGTATAAAGTACTGAAAAGTTTAAGAGTTAATTTTTAGTTGTGGAACTTCGAAAACACTAAAATAAAACAAAATGCTGAAACCAAGCTTTGAGATTACAACAAAATATTACAAAATAACTTTTTTAAAGCTCAGCTTCTCTACCAAGTTACTGAAATTCTTGCCTTTCCAAAGAAAGTATGAAACCATTCCCATGTTTTTATTTCCTTAACAGAATATATAACATAAATTAACTGAAGGAAAGCCAACAGTGTTTAAGAAAAGAGATAAAAGCAATGACAGCTAGGGCACCTGGGTGGCTCAGTCAGTTAAGCGTCTGCCTTCAGCTCAGGTCACAATCCCAGGGTTTTGGGATCGAGTCCTGCATTGGGCTCCCTGCTCAGCTGGGAGCCTGTTTTTCCCTCTGCCTGCCACTCCCCAGCTTGTGCTCACTTGCTTGTGCACTCACTCTCTTTCTGACAAATAAATAAAATCTTAACAACAACAAAAAAATAGCTGATAGGCCCTAATGAGAATTACATTATGGGGTTCATTTTCATTGTTTTGTAAAATTAATTGTGTTTTAGGAAGATGAAACATTTTTTGCATGAATTATACATTTTCACTATGTTTTAGCATCTATACATATAAATATATAAACATACCTGTTCTGATTTAAGTACACTGAGTTCCCACTGAAGTTTATCATTTCTACTTGGTTCAGCTGTCCCAAGTGATGATCCATTTGTCATTAATGGCAAGTGATCCAAAAACAACTGTTCTTGCTTGCCTTCTTTTCCAGTAGTCCTATTTTCAAAAGGAATTTTATCTTCCTCCATTATTTTTGATTCTTCAACAAAATCTTTATTTATTTTAGAAACTGATCCTCCAGAATCCTTGCTTGTCATAGTCACAACACCATCTTTTAAAGAGTCTAACTGAACATCACACACATCTACATTTTCTGTCCGTTTATGGTTAATGATGATTTCTAACTCTCTACACCTCAATAATACTTGTTCTTTCTCTTGCTTTAAAGACTTTACTTCTTCACTCAGAAAAGTAATCTCACCATGTTTCTGTTTTAATTGTTCAGAAAGATCAGACAATCTCTCCGACAGCTCTAACTTTTCTCGCTTGGTGACCTCAAGTTTTTCCATAAGTTCTGTTGTATCTTTCTCAACGACCTCACCGGTTTCCAGTGATTCTCCTATGAAAGTTTTGTCATCATCAAAGACTGAACTTTTCATTTTTACCATACTTGGATTTATTCTTTGCAAATGATGAAGCTCTTCACTAAGTGTTTTAAGCTTATTTTTATACTCTACTTCTTGTTTGTTTTTGCTGTCTTCTAAGTCAGTTTTTACCTTGAGAAGGCAAGCATAGTCCTCCTGTAACTCTTGATAGTTAACTTCAAAATTTTTTTCAGCAAATGAAAAAGTGTTCCTTTGCCTTTCAATCTCTTCAGTTAGCTGAATACATTGTTTCTTGAGGTCCTTGTTTTCCTCAGTAAGAACTTCTATTTCTTTTTGCCAGTTACAATCTTGGGATTTGGACTTAATGGGATCCATGAATATTAATCTTTCTTCTTGGTTAACAGGAGTATACATTTTCAACATGTCTTCAAGGGCTTTCTTTTCATTTTTAAGAGTGCTGTTCTCTGCTTCAAGTTGTATAAATTTTTCTTGAAGGTTATCCTCTTTTTCCTTCATTTGTTTCTCCAATAATTCAGTCTTAAGTTGCAACTCTTGAACTTCTTGTTCAAGTGTACCCTTTTCCTTTTCTTCTTGCCTGAGTATTTCAATTTCTTTTTGAAGTTCATTGATTTGAAGAGTCATTTCCTCTGATTTTGAATTCACAAGGGACTGCTGTAAATCTTTTAGCTTTGAAATTTCTAAAATTAATTGATTCTGCTTAGTTATCAAACTGTCTTTTTCAAACTGCATGGTTTCTATCTTTTTACTCATTTCATTCTGTAAGCCATCTATCTGCTGTTTGTAGTGAATGCCTAAATTATCCTTAAGTTTCTCAATATTTATTCGATGCTCAATTTCTAAATCTTCTTTTAGTTTGGAAAGTTCTTCTTCATGACTAAACAGAAGCTGTGTCCTCAGCCTCTCTAATTCAGCTTCTTGCGATTCAGCCATTCTGTCTAATACAGCATTTTTTTCTCTTTCTAACATTTCAAGTTTTATCTTGTAATTTGTAACTTCTGCTTCATGTTTTAATTCTAGTTCTTTTCTGGATTCAGAGGCAGAAACAATCTCAGCTTTCAAATCTTCCACTGTACTAAGGGACTTGTGTGCTTCACTGAGTTTACTTTCTTGTTCAGCTATTGTCTGTCTAGCTCTCTGAATCTGTTCCCTTGAAAAGCTCAATTCTTCAAAAAGGTCTTCAAGCTGCCTCTGTAGCACAGACTTTTCTCCTGAAATTACACCTAATTCTTCCTTGAGTTTTTCTTTTTGAGAGTTAGTATCTTGCAATTTTATATTCAGTTCATTTATTGCCATATTCATTAACTTTATTTGATCTTCATTAACTGTAATACTTGGACATGATCTTAAAGCATTCTCTATTTCTCCCTTATGTCGTATTTTAAGTTCATCTATCTGTGACATGTGTTGTTTTATTAACTCCTGTTTCATCTGTACTATCTGCTGCCCGTACATCTCATCCAGCTCTGCCCGGAGCTGTTCTAATTTTCTTTGTGTTTCTTGTTCCATTCTTTGTAGAATATCAGTTTCAAATTGGCTATCTTTATGATTTTTCTTCTGAAGTTCTTCAACTGTCCCCATTAATTGTTTTATTTCTTCAGAACACTGTCTTTCTTTTTGCTTGGAATTAGTCAACTCTAATTTCATGTTTTTAATCTCTTGGTTCTTTTGTACAACCTGTTCTTGTAATTCTTCCAGTAATTTATCAGCAACTGTGACTTTATCCATTAGCTCTACAGTTTTTTTTTCATCTTCTATTATTTTTGTATTTAATTCTTCAATGATTGTATCCTTTTCCTGTATTTCTTTCTTTGAGCTTTCTACTTTTTTGTCTTGTTCCTTTAGAAAGAAAAAAACGAAAACATAAAAATGGCATTTTTAGTTCCTGGCAACTTACATTGTTTAACCTCAATACCAGAAGACTGAGAAACATCTGTTTTTGTTCAAAATTCTGTAAAAAGTAATTGCAAGCCTTGCCCCTTAATATTTCCCAAGTCAATGAGATAAGACTTGTGTACCCAACACTATTTGTGAGCAAACACTACAGCAGTGTTGGTCTTCCTGAAAGAAAGAAATTCTTACACTGCTATGGTTAAAAATATTAATTTCAAAATTAGTAGGATTAAAATGTCTAGGCCATTACATTTTCATCTTTCTTATTAACTGATGAACATTCTAAGAACTTAGTATTTTCTGTAGCTATAGTACTATGTACTCTTTGTTCCAGAACAAAGTCTTAAATATAACTCAAGATTCCTTCCATGTATTCTAGTGACTTGAAGGTGTTTGATGGGCAAGTGCTATGAAAAGACTAAAACAACAACAAAAACAGCTTCCTATGGGTCTGCCTTAGCTTCATTCCTGTGGTCTGCCTTAGCTTCATTCCTGTGGCTAAGTAAAATTAGAAATTTAGAGATATCCAACACGTAAGTGGCTAAATCTCGAATAACATATAAGACCACTATACCATTTATGGCACATTCACTTGATCCTAGACTTTGGGTTTGAACAGAAATTTGAAAGCAGGACAGATATCTTCTTCTCGTTCTGACTTGGGCCTCTACTTTGGAACTGTATATAAGCCTAAATCTAGAACATAGCTCAAGGTACATCCATAATCACAATCATTCATAAGAGTGGTATAGCATAAAGAAGTTAAGCAGAAGCATTAGAAAGAAAGTTCTGTTTCTTAGTTTCCTAAATAGTTTAGGGCGAGGTCCCAAGTACAAAGAAAGTACAATGTTCCAACAAGTGGAACAGAATATAAGTAGGTAAGTAAAATCACCTTACTGAGACAATAGTCCCAGGCCAAGAGGATTTAAAGGCAGCCTGAATGAATGTACTCACATCTCTAAAGAAAAAATTTTAAGTCTAGAGAAAGGAAAGCCTCAGAGAGTTGGCACCACTCATTTCATCCATACGAGAAGAACGCTTCTCGTCTAGAGAAGAGAATCAAGGTGCCTTGAGGCTGAAAATTCTGATCCCTCTGGGAAAACCATATCTAATGAAGAAAGCAATGTAAGGGGTTGTAGCAAACAGAATTTAAGAATTTCAATCCACAAACATGACTTTCCTACTGCGAGATGATACATCAAGTTATCATAGCCTAATGCTACAGAACATTGGACTCCAATATCCTTTAATCTCATGCTCACTAAACAAACAATTTCCTGTTATTATTTGGCTTTTCAAATTCATTTGCTCATGGAAAGAAAGTAAAATCCAATGAACTTGAAGTATACAGGTCTCTGTGATAATTATTTCTCACTGTAAATTAATACTCTTATATTCAAGGTTTAAACGTTAGCCTCTTCAAATTGAAAAACCTAAGCCTATCTCAGAGGTAGTTCAAAACTCAGTTGATAGAAGATAAAAACCAGACTTCTCAGCCTACAAGTCAAAGGTCAGATTCTGCACTATATAAATTAAGGCAATGAATATCCTTCTGTGAAGTCTCTTGAGCAAAATTCTATACTTTTTTCCTGGTCATCCTATATTCCATTCAATTTCGCCATTAAGTTATTACACCAAGAGCTGAGCCTTCTGACTTTAATTTCTATACTACAATATGACATTTAAATCAGTTTAATCTCTTAAATCTCAGTGTTTTCATCTGCAAAATAAATGTAGTATTTCTTCTATGTCATGGAATATGCTTGAAGCTGAAAGAAAAATATATTAATGTGTTTTATGCTCTCTGTGCTATGTACATATGTGATACATTTATATACTAGAAAGTGTCTATAATGCATTTGGAATCTGTAAGAAAGTAAAATTAATTCAGAAGGCCAACTTCAGTTGATTTATTAAATAAGTAATTAGTCTTGAAATGTTAACATTGTAAAATCTACAATACTTCTATTTCCTGATTTTCAGTTTTGGGGAGGAACCCTCATAAAAACTTTAATTCAGAATTGTCCAGTATGTGATACAATGGCAAACAATGACAACTCTTCATTCAATTGTGAAATAATACAAAATCATGGCTCATTTTTCTTAGTACTGTTTATTTCAAAATACAAGGTTTTAAAATATTTATTTTCTGTTGCAAAAGACAGCTCTGTGGTCGAAGATACAATCCCTTTGTTTCTGGAAACAAGACCTGAGGGAGTGGGGAATAACGGACTTTCTGCCTGTGACCACTATACCATGGGAAGTTCAGAGGATTAAAGACAATGAGAATGAGGGGAATCAAGTATAGCTATCTAATGGGGAGATGGAGAGAAGTAAGTTGGGGGAAATTGGAGGGGGAGATGAACCCTGAGAGACTGTGGACTCGAGAAAAAAAACGGAGCTGAGGGTTTTGGAGGGGCAGGGTTGGGTGAGCCTGGTGGTGGGTATTATGGAGGGTACGTATTGCAAGGAGCACTGAGTGTGGTGCATAAACAATGAATTCTGGAACATGAAAAGAAATTAAACACACACACACACACACACACACACACACACACACACACACAACTAGAGTTCCCTATTACCCTGCAACTACTGGGTATTTACCCCAAAGATACTGATGTAGTGAAAAGAAGGGCCATCTGTACCCCAAATTTTATAGCAGCAATGGCCACATCACTAAACTATGGAAAGAACCAAGATGCCCTTAAACGGACAAATGGATAAAGAATACATGGTCCATATATACAAAGGAGTATCAAACCTCCATCAGAAAGGATGAATACACAACTTTTGTATCAACATGGACGGGACTGGAAGAGATTATGCTTAATGAAATAAATCAAGCAGAAAGAGTCAATTATCATATGGTTTCACTTATTTGTGGAGCATAAGGAATAACATGGAGGACATTGGGAGATGGAAAGGAGAAGTGAGTTGAGGGAAATTGGAGGGGGAGACAAACCATAAGAGTACTGTGGACTCTAAGAAACAACTGAGGGTTTTGGAGCAGAGAGGGGTAGAAAGTTGGGTGAGCCTGGTGGTGGGTATTATCAAGGGAACATATTGCAGGGAGCACTGGGTGTGGTGCATGAACAATGAATTCTGGAATAGTGAAAAGAAATAAAATAAAATATTTTTTTTAAAAAAAGTGTAGTTGTCTAGGGGACCATGACAGTTTCAACTATCACCCTAATGCACTAGTCCCTCAAGTGCACTGGTGGAACTACTACTCAGGGGGATACATACAAAGTGGGGATAAAAAAGGGGGAAATTAAAATAATTTCAAATAACACTGCCTACTGAATATAATAAATACTAATAAAATCCAACTTATAGGCTCTTCCAACTAGGCCTAGACTACCTTTCTACACTTCCTCCTGTAAAGACTCACTTTCAAAGACTATTTCTAGTTAAACTATTTTTTTCTACCTAGACCTTTTTAACATGGGTCAGCCTGGATGTTTATATACAGTCCATCCTCTATCTAAAATGTCCTTCCAGGGCGCCTGGGTGCCTCAGTTAGGCCTCTGCCTCTGGTCATGATCCAGCCCCCTGTTAGGCTCCCTGCTCGGTGGAGAGCCTGCTTCTCCCTCTCCCTCTGCCTCTCCCCTTGCTTGTGCTCTCTCTCTCAAATAAATAAATAAAATCTTAAAAAAAAAAAAAAAGTCCTTCCTATCAATCAGCTCAGACTCATAATGTATTTGCTTATTTACCAAATGAATATTAGCTGCTAATATGCCACACATTATGCCTACTGCTGAGAAAATAAAATATAATTATAGAGAAATTATTCCAACTTACAGACATGCCTCAAATATCATCTACCCCTAAAGCCATCCTGAGTCACTTCCCTTATAAAGTCAGACCTACTCAAAACACTTTTTATCTATGTTTGCCCTTGTTTTGTGCTATCTTGTGTATGTGCCAAACTAAACCATGAGGTCCGGTGAAGAAAAGGGCAAATTTTAGGCATTGTTATCTTCTGCAAGAGGCTGGTACAAAATAGGTGTTCTGTAAACAGCTATCTAAAGATTTTTAAGTTACATTGGTTGTAAAGCATACCATTTCATAATTTCAGTATCTTAAATTTGTATGTTTCATATTTTCCTAAGGGTATAGTCTCTGGAATAAGGCTGGCTAGGTTTGAAATCTGGCTCTACCAACCATTACCTGTCTGATTAGGCAATTTACCTTACCTTGTTTTGCCTTGATCTCTTCATCTGTAAAATGGGGGCGATGACAGAACCTCTATCTCATAAAGTTATTACAATAATTCAATGAGTTAATATGTGTAAGATGCTTTGAATATTGCCTGGTGCCAGATAAACAAAAACAAATACTAGCAAATAACTTTATTATAATCTAAACAATATTTTTGTCTTCGTTACTTCTCAACTTCTTGCAGAAGAACTAAGTTTGTAATAAGTACAATATTATATATACAGTCTGTCCTAATTATTCAGACTCCCTACTTGCAAATCCATCTTCTTGCTAAAATTTATTTGTAATCCAAAATCAATACTCAAAGTCATTTATAGAAATGCATACAGCAGCAAAAAATTTGAGTTGCTGGATATGTATGCTTCTTCCAAAGTTGACGTTGAACAACACAATTACACTCTGACTTCATGTTTTCGCTCATTAGGAGAGCAAGGATGGAGAAGAGGATGGAGATTACAGGGGGCAGTGCAGTATAGCATAAGAAATATGGGTTCTGGGCCTGCTATAGAGGTTTGAATCACAACTCTGACAGGTATCAGCAGGGCAGCCTCAGGCCAAGTAACTTAGCACTTGGAATAGCATTTTCTCTTTTGAAAGTAAACAAAATATAATCTACCAGGATGAATTGTTTTTAGGATTTAAGATTATAATCTATGAGATATGTTATGTGTGTACATATCCATATATGAATATATAAATATAGTCCCTAGGATATATGTGTGCCCGTGTATAAACACATACATGCATATATATGTATGTATGTATATACATATAAACAAATATAAACATTTAAAATAAATATATTTCCTCCTTTTCTTCCTTATGAGCACTTATTTGCTAAGTAAGAGCTCTAGGCAACTTTATAAAACATAACTACCATAAACAGAGACTCTACTGTAGTTTTTTCTAATTAAAATCCAGAAAATTTCATTTTGTTATGGAAATATTTTCAGAATTTCATTACTGGTAAAGTGAGTAGAAATATCTTTAGTATTTCTTTATAATCTTTATAAAGATTACTTTATAATTCTTTATAAAGTAATCACTTTACTGGTAAAGTAAGCAGGAATATCTTTAGGTGAAAAAACAATAAGAATGGAATATTCTGTTTATAAATTTAGATTCTCCTGAGAACTCACTTTAACATAGGCTGATCACTTCCAAAGGAACTCAGTAATGAATATTATCTTAAAAACTATTATTATGAGACTCCCGATTGCTTTTGAAAGTTGTTTTGCATACTTAAAGAGCTTTTCTTAATTATGAAATTTTGTAATTCATGTACATAATAAAAAGGATAAACAGTTGTATAAAAAACTTCAATTATATAGCTGTTACACATTGGCTGACTTCCTTAAAATAAACATACCATTTCATATGCTCTAATTTTCTCTTGCAAGAAACTAATTTGCATTTTGAAGTCTTCTTTCTTTTTTTGATAATCTTCTAATAAATGGTCTTGTTCTTCCAGCTGTTGCTGATGAGAGAGGATCTGCTGTTTCGCATGTAGTAAATCTGCAGCTGTGCTACTGTGAGTGCTGTTTCTTAGAGTTTCACTAGCCTGTAACTTGAAAACAGAAAGAAACCTCCAAGTTAAATTCTGAAGAGATTGCACCAAGGAAGAGATGCCTTTTAGGGTATTACTTGGGCCACAACTGCTCTCTGGGAAATCTGCTAGATTCATAGGCTTGAAACTCCAGTAAACATACTGCCATAGCTTATCAGATGACTGTGGGCTGATCAATAAGATCCAAGCTGAACCAATACGATTATCTTTCCCACCGTAAAGCAGAGAAGGTAGTCTAGTGAGATAGCCAAGACTACAGCAAACATGCAGAAAGAAATGAAGACTAAAAAACAGTACTTCCTGGATTCCAGATGATTTTCCAATTTGTGATTCTAATCCCTTTTGGATGTCTGATTCTATCTTCTTCACCTTGCATTCTGTTTAGATAAGCTTGTATTCTTACATTAGATTCCTCTCTTTTTGCTTAAGCTACCTTAAATTATTTTTCTGTACTTGCCATCAGAAACTTGATTAATACTATTAGATTCTTACAGCTCTGATTAAAGGCAAATGGAACACTGTCTAGTTACCCTTTTGGAAACTAAAATAAAATCATAGCAAGGTTGGCAAAAAGGTAGATGTGACTACATGTTAATTTCTGCAAAAATCCACCCAATCAAACTTAAAAGATTTTGTAGGTTTTCAATATATAGACAAGGAAGAAGTACAGAGAAAATAACAGCAAGAAACCAAGCAAGAACTAGGAGTTAAACTTCGGGTTAATGTAACAAAAGGTATTCACATATTTCCAACATGATACATAATAAGCAAATCCATTTTAAACTAACTTAAATTTGTTCTGAAAATTAACTTTAAAATAATTCATTACTAAAAATTTAATAATTTTGTTCTATTAGTAATACTTACATGCTGGAATTGAATCTGTAACTTTTGACTTTGTTCTGTCAACTCTAAGAATTCTCTCATTGTCTCATCCTTTTCTCTCCTTGCTTGTTGTAAATTAGCAGTGAGCTGGGTTATGATGCCATCTCTTTGCTTAATAGCAGCTTCAAATTCTTGTAACTAAAAGACATCAGTGAAAATAAAAAGTGCCACACTTATTTTTTTAAACAAAATTGATTACTACTATAGGTGACTATTCTTCAAAAACAATATTCAAAATGCACTGACAGAATTATGATAATTTTTAAGTAACCTTATCTATTCTTGTCCATATCTGAAAGATCAGCTTGCAGAAATGGGCTTTAATTCCAAATCAACTTTAAAAAAATTACTAGGTCTAACTTATCCATTGTATCTGCTTCTAGAAGGACAAGTGCCATTATATTTAGGAATGTCCCAATCTGTTCCTAGGCAACATCACCATAGACCTGTTCAATTCTCACTTGTTTCTGGAGAGGATGAAACTGAAATGTATTCTGTCATCCTCATCAATGGCCTTTTCCACTTTGTTTTTATAACTGACTGCCACAAACGCTTACTTTTACAAGGACTCGCTGACATTTTTAATGAGTGTAGGTCATCATATTCTGATGTGGTTTGCACCATAATTTTCTCTCCGGCTGATTATAGAAACACCTATCCTACCAAAGTGATGTCAGCCTAGTTATCTCATAAAGTTAAAAAATTAAGCAAGGTTGTTTGTGGTATGTATAAGGACATGTATGATGAGATGACTTAAGTTACTATTTAAAAACCGCATCTTTAAAGAATGTACACACATGATCATTCAAATTTCTTATTTCTGTCTCAGTAACAAAACAAAAACAAAAGTACACATACCTGCTGCAGTCCATCACTCCCATAGGTGGCTCTCATTTCTTCTAGTTCTCTGTTCAGCTCTTCAATCTCATGCTGTTTGCCAGCCAATTCATTTTCCATCATCTCTAGGTGGGTCTGATTGTACTGTGCTCCATGTTCAGAATAAGAATCATCAGCACCAAATTCTTCTTCCTAAATCAATCCAAAATTTTTAATAATTCATACTAATAACATTCCTCAGGAAGAGGGATTTAAACACGGAATTCCATAGCAAAACGCAGTTTAAAATATCACTTATCACCTCAGAGTTTACAGGAATGACAACCTGCTTTGTTATTACTGTGATAAACCTTAAAAGCAAAAACAGTATATTGTGAAATCTGTTACAATTGAGCTTTTATAACAACAAAAGGTGGCTAATTTTGTTTTGTTAAACATTAAAAGCATTTAGAAATCACACACAGAAAGAAGTACATGCAGGAAAAAGCTTTGTTAGTGAGCCAGATGGTTTTAAATAGTGTAAAACATTAGTATTGTGAGAGTTTTAAATACTGTACCCTTAATAAATTTGTAGGCTTTTCTGTTCTCACCACAAAACTGCAACCATTTACCTGTACAAAAACAATTTCCTGATATATTATGATTTTAGAGAGAATTTTATTTAAAGCTAACAGTTACATTTCTGCTAACTGTATTCACGCATATCTTATGCACAGAGAAAATGCCTCATTGGCAAAAATAGACACAATGATTAAATTTAAATCTAAAAAGATATTATGATCATTTCAAATGCCAATGATTCCCAAAACATTTGAGTGCTTACAATGCAGAAAACACCATAATATAGATTTTCATTTAAGTGAATTAAAGTTCTAAGAGCAGCTTCCAGTTTGCCCTCACAGGGGTAATTATAAACCTCAAGTGACTAAATTCTCATATACAAAATACTGCCTTATAATCATTTAAATAACTGTTTTTTGATTAAGCTCTTTCATTTTGAAGTAAAATTGTTTACTGGTGCAAATTCACTGAAGATTGGTAATCAAGTCAACAAGTATGAGATGAATAGCTGAGAAACAGTCTCCCAACTTTCCCAGTCATGCCGACCCTGAATAATGCAGATATTTTCCATAAGATATTATTGCCTCTCTCTATCAAAGATTTTGACGATGGGAAGAAGAAGGATGACAACATATGTCTCCTGGGTTGACCTGGCCAGAGATTAATTTCAGATCAATTAATCTATTTAACAAACCCTTATTTCCCTCAACAGTGCACAAAAGAACTTCACTTCTGCTTATATCTTAGTTATTCATAATTCTACATTAACAGAATCCAAGATAATAAAGTTTATACTGTTGGAATACATAAACTAGAATATCTCAGAGTTAAGATATGCACTACATCTTTTTAAAAGTGAAGATACTGTGGAGCCTGGCTGGCTCTGTCAGCAGAGCATACGACTTGATCTTAGGGTCATGAGTTCAAGCTCAGCCCACTGTAGGTGTGAAGCATACTTAAAATTTTTTTAAAAAGTGAAGATACTAGCTAAGAGTTCTGTAATAGAGTTTGATTCCTTGCAATTTGCGAAAACTTTTAGAAGACAGGAGTACTAACTCTATTTAAATTATTAATATCAAGTCACTTGAAATAATTTTCCAATTAAATCCTCCTAAATTTCAATTAGCTTTTCTTGATTCTGAAATGAAGTACTTTGATAAGCATCTACTAAAATTTTTAGTTATAGTTAAATGAAATGGATTTTATGAATATCTTTAAATATCATATTAAGCAAGGATACAACTTTAGGTGGAGACAATATAACTATAATAATTTATCAGTTTATAATGACTGTATCTAACACATAATATAGCCAAAGTTCGGCTTAATTTTTCTTTAATTTAAGAAAAATTACACTAAAAAAAACTCCTATGTATTGGCTTCTTAAACTTAATTATGCATTATTATAACAAACATAAAAATAATTATTAATACTTTTTAAAAAAATTTAATACTGTTTAAATAGGTAATAAAAGATTATTCACCAAAACTAAACTAATACAAACTATATTCTGAAGTTAGAATAGAAATACCCAGCAGACTATTGGGATCATTAATAGTTAGCATTATTCTATTTTTTAATGTATATAATTATTTTATTGATATCTAAAGGGTAGAGCATTCATCCCTTCTTTTTTTTTTTTTTAAAGATTTTATTTGACAGAGATCACAATAGGTAGAGAAGCAGGCAGAGAGAGAGGAGGAAGCAGGCTCCCTGCTGAGCAGAGAGCTGGATGTGGGGCTCGAGCCCAGGACCCTGGGATCATGACCTGAGCTGAAGGCAGAGGTTTTAACCCACTGAGCCACCAGGCGCCCCTCAACCCTTCTTATATTAATCTTCTAGCACTATATCTGGTAAACCTTAATATGAAAGTAAATTATTAACTTGAAACATGAAGATCAGATTGATAAACTCGAGTGAAGAAAAAGCCTTTTTCTTAGTGTCTTTTTTTTTTCCTGCGGCATTTGTCAAAGTTATTTAACCACTAGGCTATACTAATAAATTCTTTCTGAATTTACAGATTTATTCAATCTGTATGGACAACATGAAGACTTGGGAAAGTATAAGTAAGGTACATTTTCAAATTTAAAATGTTCTGTGTAGGTAAGTATCACCTCATAAAGATATCAATTCAGAAAGAATCAGAGGAAGATAATTTTTATAACCATAACATTGCCTTTACACCAAAACCTTTTCCTTCCAGTGGATGTTAGTTTAAAATCACAAAAGACAAAAAATAAAATAAATTAAAAAAATAAAAACACAAAAAACTAATTCACTATTAATATCTTATCCTATTATACTTAATGTGGTACTATTTATATTCAAAAATATTAATAATGTGTATTTTAATAAAATAAGAATCTGATGGTTCAGAAAAGTTCATGAAAATTATAGGACTTCAATGTGACTCAGTGACTCATGGAATTGCAGCCAAGGAACTAATTAGGTTAAGATCATCCACTTAAAGTTAAAGCTGAGTATCAAATATACCATGCTGTACATCTTAAATATGTATGATTTTTAACCGTCAATTATACCTCAACAGAGCTGAGGCAGGGAGTGAGAAAAAGAAAATGAGGTGAAGTTAAAAAAAAAAAAAAAGTGATAAGGCTAAGTTTATAAAACTTTATGGCTATAGGCTATGTCTCGAACTCCAGCTAGTCATTTCATAAATATCATGAATTGTACAGGTGACTTGGTTAAGAAGCACTGAATAATCACATGAAATCCATAATGAGATTTTTTGTCCTACTATCACTTCATCTTTCCATACTTAGCAAAGCATATTTATTTACCTGTCATGTGTATAGTTTGCCTCTAGCATTTGCAACTTTCTCCAAATAACCCCACTCAAAGGGTATCCATAAGAATATTTCCTATACATACAACATTTTGGAAATGAAATGTCCCTTCACGGGGGACTGAGTAGACTATGTGTAATTTAAATTAATTTGTAAGAAGGGCATATTTTTTTAAAAAAAGATTTTATTTATTTATTTGACAGACAGAGATGAGTAGGCAGAGAGACAGGCAGAGAAAAAGGAGGAAGCAGGCTCCCCGCTAAGCAGAGAGCCCGATGCAGGGCTCGATCCCAGGCTCCTGGGTCCATGGCCTAAGTTGAAGGCAGAGGCTCTAACCCACTGAGCCACCCAGGTGCCCCAAGAAGGGCATCTTTTATTCAGTCTGATTTCTCTGGCACATGTAACTGAGTGTATATTTACACAGAAGAGATCTCATTAAATATCATAGGTATCATAGGATAATATTAGCCAATTCTTTCTAGGCCTGAATCCATTATTCAATCCAATGAGAATACCAGCCAAAGTAGTCAAGAAAATTAAGTGTGTACCGTATCTATTTGCATAAAATTCCCAAACTAAGTAACATAATCAGAATCTGAAATCCTTTTGAGAATAATTTGTTAAAAGAATTCTCATCACACATTCCATCTATTTAGTGGGAAAATAAAGCACATTTCTGGGGTGCTTGGGTGGCTCAGTGGGTTAAGCCTCTGCCTTCGGCTCAGGTCATGATCCCAGGGTCGTAAGGTCGAGCCTCACATTGGGCTCTCTGTTCAGTGGGGAGCCTGCTTCCCTCTCTCTTTCTGCCTGCCTCTCTGCCTACCTGTGATCTCTCTCTGTCAAATAAATAAAATCTTTAAAAAGAAAGAAAATAAAGCATATTTCTACTGAAGAGCAGTTAAAAAAAACTGTAAACTTTGTTGATTATCTTGTTTATACCAAACACCATACTAAATATCAAATATAACCCTCACAACTACACTGTGAAGTAGATATCACTGTTTTACAGGTGAAAAAACTATGTATCAGAATTAAAGTGATGGGCCCGGGTTGATAACATCTTGGTGGTGATGACGGTGAAATCTGAACACAAGGCTCCAGAGCCTCTGTTCTTTTTTATTACCTTACTTCCCTATACATCAGAAAAATGACAGCAATATTTTAAAAACATACAGGATAATTATGAGGCCTACAATTCAAAATTGTAATTCTGAAATTTTAAAAATGCTCCAATGCAAACAAAGCCAAGATTATTAAACTTTGCAAATCTGGCAATCATAATGAAGTTAAAATCTAGGAAGGAATTTCCTTTGGCAGGGAGGGTGTGATACTAAGAGATAATTCCTTAAAATTTCTAATAGGAAAATCTTAATGGTGATATTTATTCCTCAATTTACAAATTTGGCTTACTGATGATTCTTCTGCCTCCTGAAAAGGTGACTATAGCTTAGAAGTCCCTCATAATTCTATCTCAGTCAAACCAGTTTTAACATCATTAACAGGAATAGCTAAAGCTTCAAAACTAGGCCAGAGTATCATGGATTCAACCAGGCTCCACACTGGCAACCTTAATGAGGTTTTCAAACATTTCACAATCAATTTTTCTACTGTTTTCTATGGACAAAGAGAATATGTAACTTTGTCACAGAATAATTCATCATGATTCCAGGCCCAAACTCTATATAATATCAAAAAGATTATGATCAAATCAGATCAATCTGTCAAAAATTATTTCAGAAATATCTTTTTTCAGTGTAATCTTCTAAGTAACTGTTTTTGTCCAATTATAAATCAGTTAGTCAATTTAGTTTTTGTGACCACCTTAAAAAGAGAAAGTATCAAAGGATATGTCACATAGTAAAGAGATGTCTCTTCCCTGAAATTTTTGTTTGGAAAAAATATATATATAAATGTATGTATAGGTATATATTTATTCATGTATATAACAAGAAAACATATGTTGATTACATATGCAAATACATAGAAATTACACACACATACATGTAGTAAAGATTTCTTGTTCAACAATGGTCAACATACTCTAACTTTTACTGTAGGGATTATATTTAAATAATACTTGTACTTTACTTCAAAACATATCAGATTTACTAGGTATCACAGACAAATAGTTTCAATACATTCTTCTGGGCCTCATAATTCCCACCAGTTTTATATTACTGTTTTCAAAAAGAGAACTTGAAAACCACAATCTTTTGATGTCTTCACTTTTAAAAGCTGTAATAATAAAAATTAAAGTTATTCTCTTATCCCAAAGTGATAAAATGGCTACATAAATTTTATCCAAATTTCACAGGCATATAAGAGATGGCTTGATCTATAGCCACTTGGCTTATAAAAAAATTCACCTGAGTGTAAAGAAGAAAAATGTATTTTGTGGAGTCCTGCCAAAGACATAGGCAGTTCAGGCACAAAAAATGCCTGAAACTTTCAATCAAGAAAGACAAACTATGAGAATTAAGGCATTAGCAAGAGAGAGAGAAGACGGCTGAATAGGAGTGTCCCGAGATCACTTCTCCCCATGAACATATCAAGGCTGCAACTACCTATACTACAATTTACTGAGAATGACCTGAAGACTAGCAAACAGCTCTTCCATAGCTAAAGACAGAAAGAAAAAGCCACATGGAAAAGGGTAGGAGGGACAGAGATGAAATCAGAAACTAAACATCCCAAGAAGCAACCCACAAGTAGGAGATATAACACAGGTGTGAAAGTCCTGCTTGAGAAGTGAGAGGCTCAAGCCCCACACTGAGCACCCCTCATCCTATTGATCTGCACTGGGAATATGAGCCTCCATAAATATTTGGATTTAAATGAGCCTAATTCTGGGACAGCGCAGGGCAATAAGAAACCAAGACTCTGTCTTAAAAGGCCAATATACAATAGCACATGCTCAGAGTCACAACTCAAAGGTACCAGTTTGAAAAGTGCCTGGACTATATTACATGGAGATTTATTAATTTTAGGGCATGTGCCACAAGGGCAAGGATATACAGGAAATTTCTCTGGGAATGGAAACGCTGGCAGGCACTATTTTTCTTGCCTTCCTTCAGCCCAGCTGGCTTGACACTGGTGGGCCCCCATTTAGACACACTCTCTTCCTAGCACCACTTACCCTGCCCTGCAGAGTCATTCTAACTAACCCAACTGCCCTGGTAAGCACCCTTCCAAAGAATGACTCCTGCTCTAGTATCTAAGAATAAAGCTAACCAAAAAGGTAAAGACCTGTACTCTGAAAACTTTAAGACACTGATGAAAGAAACCAAAGATGACACAAATGAAGGGAAACATATACCATGCTCATGGGTTCAAAAAATTAATACTGTTAAAATGTCCACAATACTCAAAGTAATCTACAAATTCAATACAATCCCTGTCAAAATACCAATACCATTTTTCACAGAACTTAGGACAAATAATCTTAAAATTTGTATGGAACCACAAAAGACCCCAAATATCCAAAGTAATCTTGAGAAAGAACAAAGCTGGAGGGAACACAGTCCCAGATTTCAAGCCATACTATGAAGCTACTGTAATCAAAACAGTATGGTATTGACATTCAAATGGACACATAGATAACGGAAGAGAATTGAGAGCCTAGGGGAAAAAAAAACCATGTTTATGTGGCCAATTAATCTATGACAAAGGAGGCAAAAATACACAATGGGGAAAAGACCATTTCTTCCATAAGTGATGCTGAAAACACAGGACAGGTACATACAAAAGACTGAAACCACTCCTATACCATATATAAAAATAAGCTCAAAATGGATTAAAGACCTGAAACTATGAAACTCCTAAAAAAAACCATGGGAGTAAACTCTTACACCACAGTCTCAGGAATATATTTTTAGATCTGTCTTGTTAGACAAGGGCAACAAAAGCAAAAATAAATAACTGAAACTACATCAAACTAAAAAACTTCTGCACAATGAAGGGAACCCATTAAAAGGCAACCTACTAAATCAGAGAAGATATTTGTAAGCGACATATTCATTTAAAGATTAACATCCAAAATATATTTTAAAAACCTCACAACATGGGACGCCTGGGTGGCTCAGTGGATTAAGCCTCTAATTCGGCTCAGGTCATGATCCCAGGGTCCTGGTAACGAGCTCCGAATCGGGCTCTCTGCTCAGCAGGGAGCCTGCTTCCTCCTCTCTCTCTGCCTGTCTCTCTGCCTGCTTGTGATCTCTGTCTGTCAAATAAATAAATAAAATCTTAAAAAAAAAAAAAACACCTTTAATAAATAAATAAATAAAAACCTCACAACAGAGTGTATAATGCCAGGTGAAATAAGTCAGTTAGAAAAAAACAAATGCAATACGATTTCACGCATATGTGGAATTTAAGAAATAAATAACAAATGACCAAAGGGGAAAAAAGAGACTGAGACAGATTAAGAAACAGACTCTTAACTACAGAAAATAAACTGATTGTTATCATAGGGGAGAGGAATGAGGAGGATGGTGAAATAGGGGATAGAGATTAAAAAGTACACTTGTCATGATGAGCACTAAGTAATGTTTAGAATTCATGAACTGCTATATTATACACCTGAAACCAATATAACATTGTATGTAAACTACACTAAAGTAAAACACTTAATAATTTTTTTTTAAGATTTTTAAATTTATTTATTTGACAGAGCTCACAAGTAGGCAGAGAGAGAGGAGGAAGCAGGTTCCCCGCAGAGCAGAAAGCCTGATGCAGGGCTCAATCCCAGGACCCTGGGATTATGACCTGAGCCGAAGGCAGAGGCTTTAACCCACTGAGCCACCCAGGCACCCCAATAAATTTTTTTAAAAATTTAACAAAAAGAACTCCTAGCACTCAACACCAAAAAAAAAAAAAAAAAAAAAAAAAAAGAAAGAATGAAAGAAAAAAGAAAAAAAAGGAAAAAGGAAACAGCTTAACAATCCAATTAAAAAAATGAGCAGAGGCCCTGAACAGACGTTTTTCCAGAGAAGATAAAAGAAGATATACACATGACCAAAAGGCACATGAAAAGATGCTCATTGTCACTCATCATTAGGGAAATGCAAATTAAAAGATCAAAGATATATCACCTCCACTTGTCAGAATGGCTATTTAAAAAAAAAAAAAACCACAACGGAGCGCCTGGGTGGCTCAGTGGGTTAAAGCCTCTGCCTTAGGCTGAGGTCATGATCCCAGGGTTCTGGGATCCAGCCCCACATCTGGCTCTCTGCTCGGCAGGGAGCCTGCTTCCTCCTCTCTCTCTGCCTGCCTCTCTGCCTACTTGTGATCTCTGTCTGTCAAATAAATAAATAAAATCTTAAAAAAAAATAAGTAAATAAAAATAAAAATTAAAAGAAACACACAAACAAGAGTGGTGAGAATGTGGGAAAAAGGGAACCCTTGTGCACTGTTAGTGGGAATGTAAATTGATGCAGCCACTATGGAAAATAGTACGGCAGCCCCTCAAAAAATTAAAAACAGTTCTCTATGATCCACTAATTCTATTTCTGGGTATTTACCTGAAGAAAATGAAACACCAATTTGAAAAGATATATTGCATCCCTGTGTTTATTATTGCTTTATTTACAATATGCAAGACATGGAAGCAACCTAAGTATCCATCAACAGATGAATGGATAAAGATGATGTGGCATATATATATGTATGTGCATATGTCTATATATGTATATGTATATACATAGATAATATGATGGAAAATTACTCAGCCGTAAAAACAAATGAGATCTTGCCATTTGTGACAACACAGACAAGTGAAATAGTCAGAGAAAGGGGCACCTGGCTAGCACAGCCATCTGACCTTGATCTTGGGGTCATGAGTTTCAGTCCCACACTGGCTGTAGAGATCACATAAATAAATAATATTTTTTAAAAAGTCAGCCAGAGAAAGACAAATAACATATGATTTCACTTATATATGGAATCTAAAAAACAGAACAAACAAAACAGAAACAGACTCACAAATACAGACAACAGACTAGACTGGTGGTTGCCAGTGGAGAGGAAACACAGGGCAATGGGTGAAATAGGGAAAGGGGAGTAAGAGGTACAAACTTCCAGTTACAAAATAAATAAGCTACAGGGATGTGGAATATCCCACAACATAGGGAAGAGAGTTAATATTACAATAATTTTGTATGGTAACAGGTGGTAACTACAATTACTGTGGTAGCCATTTATTATGTATATAAATGTCAAATTACTATGTTGCACACCTGAAACTAATATTCTGTATCAACTATACTTCAATTTAAAAATAATGAATAAAAATAATTTTTAATTATGTTCAGTTAGCCAACATATATAGTACAACATTAGTTTTTGATGTAGTGTTCAATGATTCATTGGTTGTATATAACACCCAATGCTCATCACAACACATCCCCTCCTTAATTTTTAAAAAAAGAATATAGCCATTATAGGGGTTGGGGGGGAAACAGGGTTGCTTTCATATGTAAGCCCCAAATTTAAAGTCACAAGGCCAGATTTTCTGAATTGCAAGTTGTGATTTTAAACTGAGATACTTCCTCTACAGGCAACTTTACATAGTATAAATCAGGTACTAATTTATTTATTCAACCCTGGTTATTTTCCTGATCAGATTACTAATAAGTATATTCCCAGCTTTTTTAAGCACATTAAACTTTTGAAATGTCAAAGTTTTTACTCCCATTTGCAATTCAAAACAGTAATCTGTTCACTTCAGAACATGAAGTTGTCTTTTTTTTGGTATTAGAAACCTACAATATGGGGCGCCTGGGTGGCTCAGTGGGTTAGAGCCTCTGCCTTCAGCTCAGGTATTGGTCCCAGGGTCCTGGGATGGAGCCCTGCATCAGGATCTCTGCTCAGCAGGGAGCCTGCTTCCTCCTCTCTCTCTCTGCCTGGTTGTGATCTCTGTCTGTCAAATAAATAAATAAAATCTTAAAAAAAAAAAAAAAAAAAGAAACCTATAACATAACAAAACTTATGGAAAATACTGAGTTGCTGACCATTCATAATTTTCCAAATCCTCAAACTGTGGACCAAAGAAACAACAATAATATCGAAAACAATAAGAAAAAGGTAACAGCATGGCATATATTTACTAATAACACATAATGAAGGTATTTCCTAATGTGGCCAATGTCTACATTAGCTTTATCAGCTAAATTAAAAATCACTACTGCAGGGCGCCTGGGTGGCTCAGTGGGTTAAGCCACTGCCTTCGGCTCAGGTCATGATCTCAGGGTCCTGGGATCGAGTCCCGCATCGGGCTCTCTGCTCAGCAGGGAGCCTGCTTCCTCTTCTCTCTCTCTCTCTCTCTCTCAGCCTGCCTCTCTGCCTACTTGTGATCTCTCTCTGTCAAATAAATAAATAAAATCTTTAAAAAAAAATCACTACTGCAGCATTAATTTCATCAAATGAATATATGTAATTATATAGAATTTGAGCATTTGTAAAAAGCATTACTCAAAATATGAAATAGTCTGTATAATAAAATATTTACTGTGTTTAATATGGAAACCTTATGACAATCATTAATCCTAAAATCTCAATATCATTTTCCTAGAGACTTAAAGGCCTCTAATTAAGGTATTCAAACAGATTTAAGATCTTAGTAATATGAAAAAAAATATAGAGAAATACATAACTTTCAGGTTTTCTAGGTCATTTACACTGCATTTTGTTATGCTATACTTCATAATATTTATAAAAATACATAAGCATGTGAGTTGCAAGAAATAAAGTCTTAATAAGTTTCAAAAATAATACACAAAAAGTCAACCTACCATAATATTACTTATTCTTACCTCTGAACTGTAATCATCTGCTGTAGTTGAAATCTCACTTTCTGGCTAAAACAAAAATAAAAACCAATTACATTAAGAGCTTCCCCACCCCCAAACATGGTACTTTATTTATCCATTACTATTATTAACATGTGATAGAAAATTCACATAAAAATATCACTAAAAAACTAGTAAAAATTATTCAAATATCTAAAAAAAATTTTAAGTATGTGAATTTTATTTTATTCATTTTTTAAAATTTAAGTTCTATGCCCAACCTAGGACTTGAACTCACAACCCTAAGATCAAAATGTCACATGCTTCACCAAGTGAGCCAGCCACATGCCCCTAAAGCTTTAAAATTTTCACTCTATGAAGCACAATGGCTAACTACCACATTTGATATTTAACATAAAGCATTTTTCTGAATATAAATGTATCAAGAGGCACTTTCACACAGGGTCTTATATACATACAAATCATTTGTAAGGCAAAAGAACTAAATAAGATATCATCCTTCTAATTCTTATCTCTCTTTTAAATAAGAGAAACTCTTAAAATGTTACTCAAAAGAGTTCCAATTTCTTCAAAAAGAAAAACCACTGGCATGCCTGGCTGAGTTGGTAGCGCGTGAGACTCTCGATCTTGGGGTCGTGAGTCCGAGCCCCACAGTGGGCTTAGAGATTATAAAAACAACAACAAAAAGTTTTTTAAAAAATCACCAAATCTTGATGCCAGAAAAAGTAGTAACAACTTGAAGAAAAGTAACAATCTTTGTTGTTATTAATGCCTTTGCAGCTTATAAAACACTTTCTAAAACATTCCTGTTTCATTCTTACATCCCTGGGATTTGGGTATGAAGTGAATGGCTTTTCTGAGCTTCCCTCAGTTTAGAACCACTAGAAAGTTTCCTCAAGGAGGAAACTTACATTTTCACTGATTCCACTGTTCACCCACTCATCTAATCTAAGAATCTCAATTTACAGGTGAGAAAAGAGACCTAGAGATTTCATCTTTTTCATTCAACAAATATGAACCATCATTGTCTCCTTTACCATCTATACTTGAGGAAATTTTATTCATCACTCAGTACCAAACTCTGCCTCCTCTCTGATGTAGTAAGTGATGCCTATTCTAAAATTCTGTCACAGGGCTTCCTAACTTATAGGACCTTCTTTTAAATCTAAAATACTTTCATGACATCAACTTTCATGATTGATTCACTTATGCCTTTTAAACAGTTATAGTATATTGTATACTAAGAACTGTGTTACTAAGGATGAAATGGTGAACAAGACACTCTTTGCACTGGAAATGCTATAACCCCACTGAGAAGCCCAAACATTGATTTGTTATCCAGAGAAAGATAACAAATACCTCTGCAAACCACGCTAAACACCAGAGTTTTCATACCATATCACTATATGATGTATCATATCATTTCAGATTTCAACAAACAATTACAAGATACACAAAGAAAAAGTATGGCCCCCACACACACACACAAAAATGATAGTCAGTAGAAACAGTCCTTGAGGAAACACAAATATTGGACTTAATATACAAAGACTTTAAACGAGCTATTTTAAATATAGTCAAATAAATGAATAAAATTAAGTCTAAATTCCTAAAGAAAAGTATAAGGATAGTGCCTTACAAAATAAAGAGTATCACTATGAAAGAACCAAAGAGGGGCGCCTGGCAGGCTCAGTTGGTGGAGCATGCAATTCTTGATCGCGAGGCTTTGAGTTCAAGCCCCATGTGGGATATAGAGATTACTTAAAAAAAAAATTTTTCTTTTAAATAATAAATTTTTTTTTAATTTTATTTATTTGACAGAGACAACAAGTAGGCAGAGAGGCAGGCAGAGAGAGATGGGAGGAAGCAGGCTCCCCACTGAGCAGAGAGCCAGACATGGGGCTGGATCCCAGGACCCTGAGATCAGGACCTGAGCTAAAGGCAGAGGCCCAATTCACTGAGCCACCCAGGCACCCCATAAAATAATAAACTTTTTTAAAAAGCAAAACAACAAATGAGAAATTCATTAGAGGGGCTTGACAGATCTGAGGAAAATCAGTAAACTTTAACATATAGTTTAACTGAAATTATGCAGTCTGGGGAAAAGATTAAAAAAGAATGAAGAAAAATGAACAGAGCATGAGAATCTGTGCAACAATATCAAACATACTAACATGCATAATAGGAGACCCAAAGGATGGGACAGAAAGTAGACAGAATATGAGGATACAATGCCCCAAAACTTCCCAAATTGGATGAAAAACACTAACCTACGTACCCAAGATGCTAAAAAAATTCTAAGTAGGAAAATCTCAAAAAGATCCACTCTTAGCAAATCCTTAACACCCCTGACCTTTTGAATAAAGCTCAAATCCTATATATTATCTAAATCTTTGTTCCCATAAAAATATATTAAGGTACAATCCAAATTATAATTATTATCTGTCTCATCTACCACTCTTTCTTCCTAAGCATCCCGGTTTTCTCTACTCCTGGTTTTAGTTGGTATCTCCATCCCACCCACAATTCCAACCCACTTTTAAATTGTCCTGCCTCATCTTATTCTGGAAAATTATGCCATTAAAGAGAGAAAGAACACTAGCTTTTATTTTGGGCCTTCTATGGGCCAGGTGCAATCTCCTGACTCTCACCTTTACCACCAACCCATCCCTATCATTCTAATACATTTAAAACTAAACTTCCTACAGTTTCCAAGTCACATCATAACTTCATGTTCTTGTGGATGTTGCTTCTTTATCACAGAGTTTGCCTTGCCTACTGCTTTGCTGATAAGCTAATACTGATTTAGCATTCCCCCAAATCGTGGTACTCTAGGGTACCATACGCAATTTTGTTACCATAGCTGTAATCAGAATACACAGACTATCTTACATCTGCTTTCCCCACTTGACTAACTTTCCTAAAAGACAGAGAATGTCACATTTACCCTTGTATCCTTGGTGCTGAATCCTTGATGTTATTACAGCTGTTGTACTACAAATGTTTATTGAATCAAGCTCACAAAAATTGCACAGGGTGATAATGAGTGTTGTCAATTACAACTTTCTAGTTAGAATTCTAATTTTCAAAAAATCTAGATGAATACTTACTTCAACAGAGAAGACCTCATCACGTTTGATTATTGTGGATTCAGGAGTCACGGCTGTTCCTACCCTCTGAGAACTATTTATGTACATGTCATCACTCTGTGAGTGCTCAATATTCAAAGCATGGTATGTTGACACATCATGTTTGCTGCTTGAAGTTTTCCTCTTTTTTTTCTGCTTCTTAGAAGGATTCTGCCCATCAGACTGAGCTTTCCTTTGTCGAAACTGGGCAAGCTACAGAAAAAAAGACATTGTCCTTATCATTAGAGATACTTTTTCTTTAGCACCTCTGTGAAAAAAGCAAGCATCTTTGGAGTCATTTTCTTTATAAGATCAAACCATCATTAAATGATAACTAACTAAAGGACAGGTGTTATAGTCCTTGATACACCTACTGAATTGCAAAGAAATTAGGTACTTCTTTATAACTACTATTCAACTACTAAGAAATGAAAATGTCACGTCTAAAGAAAAAAATTAGTCCAGAGTTGCATAAAATAGGGAAAACAGGTACTTCTACTGCTTGGTGAGAGTATAATCTATCTTAGATTATACTATTATTAGATTATTCAAAATTATACAAAAATATAAGAGGTCTAAATGTGTTTACCTTGTGAAATTTCTGGGACTTCTACTAATTTGTACTAAACGTAATTAGTCCATGCAAAAGATTTAGTTTTACAAATGATCACTGAAGCCTTGTTTCTAACGGGAAAAACACTGAAATAATTTAAATGTCAAACAACAGTGCTTCCTATCTCCTAATCACTTTCATATCATCGTAAGGATTTCTGCCATCTCCTAATGCCATGCATACATATTAACTTAACATGTTTTAACTAGTGAACTTATCTAAATTTATTTTAAAAGGAGATTTTCTATTCCAGTATAAATTAAAAGCCAGTATCACTTGTGATTTCCTTAAAGAAAATAGTAAATAGAAATGAATATAATGAAAACTTACACTACATTATTAAAATTTTAGTTAGGTATTACTGCTGAAGGTGATAAGATAAACAGGCAAGTGTTAGAGGAGTATTAAGGATAGATGAGCATCAAACAGACTTTTGGCTAACTGTAATCATATTGACTAAAAAAAATCCTGGAAAAGTATTAACTTCCTTATGATACTACTCACTATTATTTAATATTGGATCAGGCCATCACCTAAAATATCTTAAAATACCTTTTTTTTAATAATAGTATTTATTTGACAGAGATCACAAGTAGGCAGAGAGGCAGGCAGAGAGAGAGAGAGAAGCAGGCTCCCTACTGAGCAGAAAGCCCGACGCAGGGCTCGATCCCAGGACCCTGGGATCATGACCTGAGCTGAAGGCAGTGGCTTTAACCCACTTAGCCACACAGGTGACCCAATATCTTAAAATACCTTGTCACCAATATCTTGTCACCTAAAATCAGAAGTATGCATTACATACTTTGGGTAACACTGGATTAACTCAATTAAAATTATGTTAATGCAAACAATTTTAAAGATGTTTATATAAAGAGTATATATGGAAAAATAATAAAGATGTTTATGACACAGTGGTATATATAATATTGCAACAGTATCTTTTTTTAATAAAAGGAAAATGGTGTGCATCTCTTTCAACTAAGACAAGCAGGGCTCAGTCTCACAGCCTTCAGTAATTCTAACTAGCTTGAATTTTAATAACATTGTGTATATAGGCACAGATAAATTCTGGAAGAATATAACCACAAATTTGGTATCTCTACAGAGTGGAGATTATAGGTATTTTCCTTATCCTTACTTAAAATTTCCTTTTTTATGCAACACATTTCCTAAATTTTATATGAAGTAACTAACCACCAATTCTTAAATTTAATTTGAGCTGCTTGATCACTGAGAGAACAAAAGCATAAGAATAGGTATAAGCTGCATTGTGCCTTAAAAATAGGAAATCTATTACCAGCATATTAATTATATAACTATTAGTTAGACCAAGCATAAAGACAGCCAGTAAATTTCTTATGATATTAAGTGTTAAAACAGTCTTAATGATGTTGGTATCATTAACTATCAAAATATGTGACAAATACCAGAACTTAGAGAATAAAACAGAGCATATTTTATACTTATTTTGTCTGTTGCAGATGAAAAGGATACAGCATAGCTATGCAGTAGTGATTACATAATAAAGACATCTAACTCATAAGTCGGAAATATCTAATCAATCACTGACCTTGTAAAATGTAAAAAAATATATCACATTAAAAATTTTCCCTAGTTTATTTAGCAACTAGCCTGTTATTCTATCTCATGTCTGCTTAAGGAACAGATGCAAGACCAGTTGCCTCTATTTGTACATTATTAAGCTGCTGGAATGCATTTAAACTACTTTGGAGGATAGTAAATTCATTCTTAAAAATAAACCAACTGAAACACTATTACATATTATCTGAAAATAGAATCAAAAGTCTAGGCACATCATTTTAAAAAGATTCCTCAGAACACAAAACCAAGAAAAATACTAATAATGACATTATTGGTATTTAAGTTCAACTTCAGAAACTTCTTAAAATTCCATGTTGTCTGTGTTAGAAAATATGCCCAGAGAGCACAGAATATAGATAAAGATGAATATTCTGTTTAAAATCCTGACTTGTTGAATTATATACATAATTTATATTTAATTATTTTATGTACAAATACCTAACAAAAGAGAAAACTAAAGCTGTATTTTTAAAAGCTTGATTTTTTAAAAAACACCTCTGAGACAACAGTATCCATTACTAAATGAACCCAAATGAGAAAGTTATTGATAGTGAATAAAAAGCAGAATGGTTCTTGGGGTGCCTGACTGGCTCAGAGGAGCATGTGACTCTTGATCTTGGGGTCATGAGTTTGAGCTCCACTTGGGAATAGAGATTACTTAAAATAAATAAATAAAAATTAAAGAGTAGGGGCGCCTGGGTGGCTCAGTGGATTAAGCCACTGCCTTCGGCTCAGGTCATGATCTCAGGGTCCTGGGATCGAGTCCCACATTGGGCTCTCTGCTCAGCAGGGAGCCTGCTTCCTCCTCTCTCTCTCTGCCTGCCTCTCTGCCTCCTTGTGATCTCTGTCAAATAAATAAATAAAATCTTTTAAAAAAAAATTAAAGAGTAGATTTTTTTTTATAGTGTTTAGAACAAATCATTTCTAAGGACATAGAATTACCAAGACATTGTTTTAGGCCTTGTACTGATTATACAAAGTCATACTATTTTTTTCAGAACAATTAACTAGAAGGTAAACAGCATGAGGGTAAGGACTTCTGTTCAGTGCTATATATTCAAAGTCTGGAACAGACTAAAAAAATACATGTTGAATGAAATAAGATAACTTATCTTTTTACAGAAAAATCACCACTAAAAACATCACTTTAAGCACTGTTCCAGAGAACCAGACAATTAAAATACAATATAACAGGCATATCTAATTCTACTATCTAGAAAAGTTTCATGGTCTTGGAATTAAAATCGGCAATTAAATGAATCAAAACACAAAATAATCCCTCTCATCATCTCTTTCTCCATCAGGCAAAACAATACAAAGCAAGACAAAATTAATTCTCAAAAATAATGCCCACGATAGTTTTTTAGCAAGAGTTCTATTTCATAAAAATATACATAGAACTTTACAACTCAACACCAAAAAAACAGACTAAAAATGAACAGAGGTTCTGAATAGAAGTTTCTCAAAGAAGACGCACAGATGGCTAACAGTGCATAAAAAGCTACTCAACATCACTCATCATCAGGGAAATGCACTCATCATCAGGGATATCACAATGAGATATCACTTTACTCCTGTCAGAATGGCTAAAATCAAAAACAAGAGCAATAGAAAGTGTTGCTGAGGATGTGGAGAAAATGGAAACCCTATGCATGTTTACTGGGAATACATATTGACACAGCCACTGTGGGAAACAGTACAGAGATTTCTCAAAGAAATGAAAATAGAATTACCATATGATCCAGTACTTCCACTACTGGGTATTTACCCAAAGAAACTGTAAACACTAATTTTAAAAAAACACATAGACCCAATAGTTATTGCAGCATTATTTGCTATAGCCAAGATACAGAAGCAACCTAATAGTTCATTAATAGATAAATGGATAAGAAAGATGTGGAACAATATACAATGGAATATTACACAGCCATTAAAAATGAGATGGTGTCAATGGCTTAGTTAGGTGGGCATCTGACTTAATTTCTGCTCAGGTTATGGTCTTGGGTTGTAGGATCAAGTCCTGTGTCAGGCTCCGTGCTAAATGTGGAGCCTTTTTGGGATTCTGTTTCCCTCTCCCTCTGCCCCTACTTCAAATAGAGAGAAAGAGAAAGAATATCATTTGAGACAATGTGGGTAGCCTTGGAGGGCATTATATTAAGTGAAATAAGTCAGACTAAGAAAGACAAATACTATATATTTTTACTCATATGTGGAATTTGAAAAATAAAACAAACAGAAAAAAAAGATAAAAAATCAAGACTCTCAAATGCAGAGAAGAAATTGTAGAGGGGAGGTGGGTAGGGAGATGGGTGAAACAGATAAAGGTGAATGAGAAAACACTTGTATAGGCATAGAATTGTTGAATCATATTGTACAACTGAAACTAATAATGTTAATGATACTATTTATTTTAAAAATAAATATATAATGCCCAGAATAGCTTTTCAGCAAGAGTTCTAGTTCATAAACATGCGAGAGGCGTAAGATCCTAAGCCTAATTCCTTATACCTATCTGAGATATTTTTATTTTAAATCTGAACAATGGCAAGCTAGCAGATAAGCAAAAATCAGAAACTCTACTCAATTAGCTAATCATCTGATATTGAAATGATAAACTTTAAATTACTGGGAAAACATTTATTCTAAAACATGCTGAAAATTCAGACTACGGCCATCTGTGTTTGTCATTTGGAAGCCAATTGTAAAAATGTTAACATATGTAGGCACAGAAATAGTTTCAAGATTTACTGGAAAGATATCATGTCCACATACACTTGTCTTTCAAAACTAATTCAAATCTCAGTATCTTATTCTGACCAGAACATAAATAAATGACTAAACGAAAATGATAATTTATTCCTTAAGTTCAATATTTATAACTTTGTATGTAATCATTCTCAATAAAACAAAGAACTTAAAAAATGCTGTATAAAAACATGCCTAGTTTTTATAATGGGACTCCAAAAAAACTACAAATTATAACCTATTTATCAAGTGTTCACTGAGTGTTAACAATGTGCCAGGCCCTGTGTTAGACACGAATCAAAATATATGGTCCTACTAATAGGATCTATTAGTGATAGGGCCAGCCTATCACATCACTGAGTTGTGTGAAGCAAATAAGATAAAAGTTAGTGTACAATTTCATAATCAAAAGTACTCCTACATATCTTTAAGGAGGTGGTAATGGGAGTCTCTCATAGCCTGATTTTCTCAAAGACAATTTTTTTAAATAAAATTTTTCTTTTTTTTTTAATTTAAATTCAATTAGCCAAGATATAGTAGTACATCATTAGTTTCAGATGTAGAGTTAAATAATTCATCAGTTGTGTATAACACCCAGTGCTCATCACATCTCGTGCCCTCCTTAATGCCCATCACCCAGTTACTCCGTCCCTCCACCCTCCTCCCCTCCAGCAACCTTCAGTTTGTTTCCTAGAGTTAAGAGTCTCATGGTTTTTCTCCCTCTCTGATGACTTTCAAAGGCAGCTTTTTAGAAGAGGTGTGTTGTGGGGGTTGAGTTTTATATCTGTGAGGATATCTTGGCATATGATAAGTATTAAATAGTTTATTTATTTAAAAAATATTTATTGACTGCCTATCATGTATCCAGCACTGTGTTAAAGGCAATACAGGTAGTAATGAATCAAACAGATATACACCATACTCCCATGAACTGTAATTCAGGTTGGAAGAACAAATAAAACAAATATAGATAAACACAAAAATATATAATTTCAAGAGATAAAAAATACCTTGAAGATAAAGTATAGGTACTAGAGAAAGCCTACAATGGAGATTTAATTTGGTTGGGGATGCTGGGAGAAATCAGGAAATACCCCACTGGAAATAAGAATATGGAAGCTGAGATTTGAAGATAAATGTGAGTACTTGCCTAAGATCATAATCAGCTAAGTGGCAAAATAGAACAAGAACAACTGACTCCAAATCCAGTATTTTTTCCACTATACCAATTTATATTCCGTGCACTGAGTTCCCTTTTTTCCTTCATTTATCATTGTACTTCAAATCCTAGGACACTAAGTTCAAAGTCATGCATACATGAAATCTCCAAACCAAGAAATACTTTTTTGACAAAACTGGGGGAAAAAACACATCCACAACAACAACTACAACACACACACACACACACACACACACACGAGAGAGAGAGAGAGAGAGAACACTGTAAAATATTTTTAAAATGTTATCTAGTCTCTCCAGTTTCCATAAACAGCTGTAAGTTGAGCCATTTTTGCTGTAGAAAATTTAAGAAATCCTAATTAATTCTAATTACAGTGACTATTTGTACTTGTCAGTGCTGCCTTTAAATCTTTTTAATACTCCTTAATGAATGCTGCACAACAATGTTGTACAAACTTACAACAAAATTCCAGGGGCCTAACTATGTAAACAAAAAGATTACAACAGTTGACCCAAAGACAATTTGTATGTAGGCCAACTGAAAAGCAAAGAAGACAAAAGCAGTATTTTCCAATACTATCACAAACTACTGGAAAATAATGGTGCCAAAAAGCCCCAAAAATATCAGATATGGAAAAGACCTCAGAACTTTACATTACTGAGCTGTAAGTCTTACTTATATCCTATAACCTCATTCAATGTAGATTTTTTATTAGTTTTGGAACACTATATGTTTAAGAAGAAAACAGATCTTGAACTCTAAGGAATCATCTTAATTTTGCATATTTTAACACATTTCATTGTGTGGCACATAGCAGACACAAATGTTTGTTG
This sequence comes from Mustela nivalis, assembly GCF_964662115.1. Taxonomy (NCBI): domain Eukaryota; kingdom Metazoa; phylum Chordata; class Mammalia; order Carnivora; family Mustelidae; genus Mustela; species Mustela nivalis. Next base: position 69,396,170 of record NC_139031.1, read on the forward strand.
AATGAAAAATATTATTTCAAAAAGAATATGGATTACATATGATAGAGTACCAAATCATTATGTTTCAAAAGAGTCTAATAAGCTAGCTTTGTGACACTGGACAAGACACTTGACCTCAGCAGAACTCAATTTCTTCAAATGTACAATGAAGAGGTAGGTTAGAAGGACGTTTTAAGATTTCTTCCAGTTTGGGGACACCTGGGTGGCTCAGTGGGTTAAAGCCTCTGCCTTCAGCTCAGGTCATGATCTCAGGGTCCTAGGATCGAGCCCTAAATCGGGCTCTCTGCTCAGCGGTGAGCCTGCTTCCTCCTCTCTCCCTCTCTGCCTACTTGTGATCTCTATCTGTCAAATAAATAAATAAAATATTTAAAAAATTTAAAAAAAAAAATTTCTTCCAGTTTTGGGGCACCTGGATGGCTCAGTCAAGCAAGTGTCCAACTGTTGGTTTCAGTTCAGGTCATGATCTCAAGGTTGTGAGATCTAGCCCTGAATTAGGCTCCACGCTCAACAGGGAGTCTGCTCTAGACTCTCTCTCCCGCTCTCTCTGCCCCTACCCTGCTAGCATGCATGTGCCTACACACACTCTCTCTCTCAAACAAATAAATTTTAAATAATAAAGATTTCTTTCACTTTTAAGGGCTCTCTTGAAGAATTGTTTTCAACTTTTCCCTATCCTTTCTCCTATTCCTATTCTCCATTATAAAGGAGGAAAAGCTAGAATTTTACATTATAAGAGCTTTTTAAAAAAAACTCTTGCTAGGGCGCCTGGGTGGCTCAGTGGGTTAAGCCTCTGCCTTCAGCTCAGGTCATGGTCTCAGGGTCCTGGGATGGAGGCCCGCATTGGGCTCTCTGCTCAGCAGGGAGCTTGCTTCCTCCTCTCTCTCTGCCTGCTTCTCTGCCTACTTGTGATCTCTCTCTCTCTCTCTCTGACAAATAAATAAATAAAATCTTTAAAAACAAAAAAACTTTTGCTTGAGGGGTGGCTGAGGGGGGCGCTCACTTGGTTAAGCGTCTAGCTCTTGGTTTTAGCTCAGGTTACAATTTCAGGGTTGTAGGACTGAGCCCAGTGTTGGACTCTGCACTGGGTGTGCAGCCTGCTTAGGATTCCCTCTTTCCCTCTTTCTATCCCTCTCCTCTCCCTCTTTTAAAAAAATAAATAAACACAAACAAATAAAAACCATTATTTGAAAAACAATAAACAGTACCTATTATTAAATGATCCCAAATGAAAAAAGATGATAGATATGGAATACAAATTAGAATGGTTACTTTATAGGGCTTAGAACAAATCTCTAAGTACATAAAATTATTAAAATATTATTTTAGGCTGTTACTGACTATACGAAGTTAACTTATTTCAGAATAACTAGATGTTAAACTCCAGGAAGGAAGGGATTTTTAATCAAAATCAAAGCCTACATAATACTCTAAAAGTCTAGAAGAGTGCCTACACATAGGTTCTCAATGAATATTTACTGAATAAAAGAAGATAATTTATTTTTTTAAAGGGTTTATCTGACAGACAGCGAGAGAGGGAACATAAGCAGGGGGAGTGGGAGAGGGAGAAGCAGGCTTCCCATTGAACAGGGAGCCCTATGGAGGGCTCGATCCCAGGACTCTGATCATGACCTGAGCCAAAGGCAGATGCTTAACGACTGAGTCAACCAGGCGACCCAAGATAATTTATTTTGTATAAAAAGAGGCACCACTAACAATAATTTTAGGCATTATGCCTCAGAACTTCAGAACATCTGTACAGCTTCTTTAAAAAAAAAAAATGGGGTGCCTGTCTGGCTCAGTCAGAAGTGCAGGTGACTCTTGATCATGGGATTGTGAGTTCAAGCCCCACACTGGGTGTAGAGATTATTTAAAATATTTTTTCTTGAAAAAGATGATGTATCAGGTCTATGGTTACATTATTGTATAACCATACAATGTAACTTATGTAACTGTCAAAAATAATGTTTTCAAAAAAAATTTTAATGTGAGAAAATGTTCTCAACATAAAGTCAGGGGAAAAGAAGCCCAAAACTGCATAGAGTATGATTCATATTAAGTTTAAAAACATACATAGAAACAAAGAATCAACAAACTAATAGTGATTACTTATGGATGGAGACTATGGGTGATTGTTTTCTTCTTTTGAAAAATCCTCACTGCCTCCATCCCCCACAGATCTGTAAAGAATATTCGCCAATTAAATTATCATGGACTTATAAATTTATACCACCCTTTTTTTTAAAGGACATAATACAACTACACATCTACCACAAATCTCATCCCAAAAAGGAGAGAGAAGGCACAGCTCCAGAATACGCTGTCCTGGGATCTAGCCACTTTCATCAGCCTCTCCAGACACGGTTACCAAACCTCATAAGCCTAACTGCCAACACTGACAGGCCATTACATCTTCACTGTTCACATGCCATCTACCTCTGCTTCATTTCACTGTCACCTCAGTTATTAACAATGAACAGTGAAAATAATGGTGCTCTGCCCCAATCTTATCTACTCTCTCCATATTATAAAGCTTAATCTCTTTAAAAATAGATAAAAAGCAGTGTACATACCATATAAAGGAGAATCCTTAAACCAAGTTGTATCTCTAACAAATATTCTCTCTCTCAGCAACATAAATACACACCAGTTTATTACTTGAGCTTTCATTTATAAGCCACAGGTTATAGACTATTATTCCTTCTGATACACGTATCTTCTTTTGCAGGAATTCTCAACTGAATAATGGAAGAACTGCTACACCTGGTCAGTTCAAAGGCCACCCTTTGATGGGTCAGGTATCCAGTGTCCATCAGCAGCTCTAAAGGACATCTGTCAGAGATCACTTATGTGATGTAATAAGGTATATAATAAGCACACAAGTATCAGGATTTTTTTCCACTTCATTTCCTCTTCCTACCTAATTTCCTCACACAGTCACTACTCCCCAAGAACTGAATAGACCTTGGGATCAGATCAAAATCTCCGCTGTGTATCAGAAGATGGACAAAAGGTAACACAGCAGCAATGTCTGTAACAACAAAAAAACTGGAAACAATCCAAATGTTCACTGATACTGGGGCAAATGCCAATAATGGAATACTATGCAGGAGTGAACACTCTCTACATGACACTGAACATAAAGCAAATCACTAAAGACTGCTTGCAACATGATACCATTAAGTTCAAAAACAGGAAAACCAACAAACTATATATATAGATTTATAGTGTATATATATACACTACACACACACACACACACACACACACACACACACACATATGAGATACAGAAAAGCAAAGCAATAATAAACAAAATTCAGAATTGCAGCTACCTGAGGTGGTAAGAAGCTAGGGTTAGATTTTCAAATGTATTTGAATGTGCGTTATTTCTTAAGTTGGGTAATAAGTATAAAGTTGGGGTTTTTTGTGTTGTTGTTGTCTTTTTTAAAGATTTTATTTATTTATTTATTTGACAGACAGAGATCACAAGTAGGCAGAGAGGCAGGCAGAGAGAGAGGAGGAAGCAGGCTTCCTGCGGGCAGAGAGCCTGATTCGGGGCTCGATCCCAGGACCCTGAGATCATGACCTGAGCCGAAGACAGAGGCTTTAACCCACTGAGCCACCCAGGCACCACATTGTTGTTTTTTAATCATTTATCTTTTTTTTTTTTTTTTAAGTAGTTTCCACACTGGGTGTGGGACTTGAACTCACGACGCTGAGATCAAGACCTGCTGAGCTCAAGAATTGGACACTTGGGGCGCCTGGGTGGCTCAGTGGGTTAAGCCGCTGCCTTCGGCTCAGGTCATGATCTCAGGGTCCTGGGATCGAGTCCCGCATCAGGTTCTCTGCTCAGCGGGGAGCCTGCTTCCCTCTCTCTCTGCCTGCCTTTCCGTCTACTTGTGATTTCTCTCTGTCAAATAAATAAATAAAATCTTAAAAAAAAAAAAAAAAAGAATTGGACACTTAACTGACTGAGCCACCCAGGGGTCCTTACCTATGCATTTCATATTTATCCTTTCGTAAGTAAAACATAATTAATTTAGGTATTTCTAAAGTATGCAGAATATCCTTCTGAAGAAATCAGCCAATGCTCCTACCATCCACAACACCCAGGTCTCTCCTGTCACTATAGTTTGAGAAAAGAAGTGAGTCAATTCAATTCTTCTCCTGGAATTAGGGAACACGGAGGCAAGAAATGTCCAGAAAAGAACAGAAGGGAGGTGCATCTTACATGAATGATATAACCATATAAATCTATAAACATCCCTAAAATCAACCATAAAGTACAATTTACACAATAAACCTACTAGTCATGTTGCAGATTCAAATACTCTTCTCTGCTGTTTTCCTCCTGACATATATCATCCCTATTTCTTCAGTTACACACTAAGGAAAGTAGCTGGTAGATGAGAGTTCATAATGTACACACACTCAGTGTTGCAGAATCACAAATAGTGATGATGTTATTGGATCAGTAACTTTACTACATATTGAGGATCTTTTAAAAAATACTGAGTCCTGGGGTGCCTGGGTGGTTTAGTTGGTTAAATGTCTAATTCCTAGTTTTGGCTCAGGTCGTGATCTTATGGGTCATGAGTTGAGCCCCACGTCGGGCTATGTGCTCAGTGCCTGCATGAAGATTCTCTCCCTATGCTCCTTCCCCACACACTCTCTCTCTCAAATAAATAAATCTTTAAAAAATAAACAGTGAGGGGCACCTGGGTGGCTCAGTGGGTTAAGCCGCTGCCTTCGGCTCAGGTCATGATCTCAGGGTCCTGGGATCGAGTCCCACATTGGGCTCTCTGCTCAGCGGGGAGCCTGCTTCCTCCTCTCTCTCTGCCTGCCTCTCTGCCTACTTGTGATCTCTCTCTGTCAAATAAATAAATAAAATCTTTAAAAAAAAATAAAAAAAATAAACAGTGAGTCCACAGGCACCTGGGTGGCTCAGTTGATTAGGCGTCCAACTCTTGATTTCAGTTCAGGTCACGATTTCAGGGTTGTGAAATCCCTCTGTCCCCCCTACTGTGCACTAACTCACTCTTTCTAAAAAACAACAACAACAACAACAAAAAAGTAAGTCCTGGCTCCACGTGAGATATTCTGATTTCGGGATGAAGTGTGACCTTCAAACAATTGTTTGAAGCTTTCCAGGTGCTTCTGTGCAACAAAGTTTGGGAACCACTATGCTAGATGCTTATTCTATGAAGAGATGGCTCCCAATACTTGAGTAAATTTTCTCTCCCCCTCCTTTTTCTTGTTTAAAAGTGTATATAGTTTCGGCTCAGGTCATGATCTCAGGGTCCTGGGATCGAGCCCGCATCGGGCTCTCTGCTCAAGCAGGGAGCCTGCTTCCCCCTCTCTCTCTGCCAGCCTCTCTGCATACTTGTGATCTCTGTCTGCCAAATAAATAAATAAAAATCTTTTTTTAAAAAAAAGATGTATATAGTGAGAAACAACCTCATTAAATAGAACAGACTCAGAGATTCATCCCATAATTTTTGGTCATGTGTAAACTGATGTATAAGTGAAGGAAGCTGATCTGCAAAAAGAGGAGTATCAGATACTGTGAAAGATAAGAGATGATACAGAGAACACCACTGATTCCAAATGCCTTTTCAGTTTCCTAAGAGGCCCAACTATATTTCATTTACCTTCCTCTGAAATCTATCTTTGTAATAACCCTCTATTTTCTCTCCTTCACTTAAATAATAATAGGTTTTTGAAAATAAAAAAGCCCAGGGTGCCTGGGTAGCTCAGTTGGGTAAGCATCTGACACTTGGCTTTGGCTCAGGTCACCAACTCAGGGTCGTGGGATTAAGCCCCATGTTGCCCACCACCCCCTCTCACCCACGCAGGAGGGAGTTTGCTAGAGATTCTCTCTCCCTTTCTGTCTCCTTCTGCCTCTCCCCCTGCTCATGCACTCTCTCAAATAAATAAATAAATCTAAAAAAAAAAAAAGATAAAAGCATTACTAGAATTAAGCTACTTATATTTACATTTAGCTATATTATTCAAATCAGTATTTTATAATTTTTTTAAAAATGGTTTAACTGCTTCATCTATATAGTAACAACAGAACTGCCACCTGGTGGCAGCATACCTACTGGACTATAGGTTTTATTTTTTGGAAAGGAATAAACTCTTCAAAAGTTAAACATATCAAATATGTATTCTTCTAACAGTCTTCTGCTACTTTTAGGATAAAATCCATACCACTTCAAATAATACATACAGCTTCTCATGATCTGATCCCAGCCTATTTCTCCAAACTAATTTCTGCTATGTAGCTTGATTCTCTATGCTCCAACAAGAGAAGGATGATGGTGGCTAATACTTCCTGAACTCTTTTCATAGTCTGACAATATTCTAAGTGCTTTATAAGTATTAGCTGAATTCTCATAATAAACCCAAGGCAGGTATTATTACCTTTCTCATCTTTCAGATGGGAAGCAGGGGCACAGAGAGGTTAAGTAACTTGCCTAAAGTCACAAAGCTAAAAATGGCAGAGCCGTGATTTGATCCAGATGGCATGGTCTAGTCTAAGCTCATACCACTACAATTATATTGCTTTTCACAACAACAACTCTGAAAAATTAGGTGGCACACACAAACTTTTCCTGATTCCCATTCATTCCCCAATCTGGAATCTACACTTCCCTTTCTGATCAACTACTGCTAAAGCTAATGGTCACTTTTCAAGCCTCCTTCATACTTGATTTCTCATTTTTGACTAGTACTCCCCCCTTACTTGAAACTCTGTCTTCTCTCAGTTTCACAAACATCATCTTCTAGCTTTGCAAAGTTTGTGTCTCAGCATCCTTTGTAGATACTTCTTCACCTGCCTTTTAAACATGGGTGTTTCCACAGGATTCAACTCTCAGTCTGCATTAGTCTTCTTCCTGAGTGAACTCCTCACTTCCACAGTATCGCTAGTATTTTTATACCAAGTATTGATCTCTAGCATGGGCTTCTGTTTTCCACTCCAAATACACATTCAGTTTTACACTGGGATGCCATATAAGCACCTCCAACTCAACATATCTAAAACTCATCTTTATCTTACTCAAATATGTTTCCCTCCAAATATGCCCACATTTCCCCTCTCAGATACCCATTTCACTCAAACTCTTCTCTTCCCCCACATACATTCATCTTCCTTATCTCAGAGATTAGCATCCAACTCCTTCTCAGTTGCTCAAGTCAGAGTAGAGTCATCTCTTGCCTTAGCCTATTTGGAATGCTGTAAAAAAATATTATAGACTTAGCGCTATATACAGAAATTTATTTCTCACAGTTCTGGAGACTAGTCATAGCTGTGGAAGCTAAAGTCTAAGATTAGGGGCCAAAGATTTAGGACCTGGGGAGAGCCCACTTTCTAGTTCATAAATGGTCATCTCTTTGCTTTAACCTCACATGATGGAAGAGGCAAGAGATCTATTTTTTTATAAGGGAACTAATCACATTCATAAGGGCTCTGCCCTCACGACCTAATCACCTTCCAAAGGGCCCACCTCCTAATACTATCACCTTGAAGTTGGGATCTCAACATAAGAATTTTGGAGAAACAGGGGAGCCTGGGTGGCTCAGTGGGTTAAAGCCTCTGCCTTCGGCTCAGGTCATGATCCCAGAGTCCTGGGACTGAGCCCCACATCGGGCTCTCTGCTCAGTGGAGAGCCTGCTTCCCCCTCTCTCTCTCTTCCTGCCTCTCTGCCTACTTGTGATCTCTGTCAAATAAATAAAATCTTTAAAAAAAAAAAAGAATTTTGGAGAAACACAAACATCTTCCTTACCCTTATACAACCAATTACCAAAGCCTCTCAATCCTATCTCCTAAACACTGATCAAAGATTTAAGAGCCTGTGTAGGACTGAAGTTAAGAACACCATCATCTCTTTGGTCAGACAGACTGGGTTTAAACCTTTGCTCTGCCACTATGACACTGTGCAAATTAATTAAATTAGTTAATTAAATTAAAAACTTAACCTCTCCAGTTTTCCCACCTATAAAATAGGGATAGCAACAGTATCCACAGCTCTAAGAACAGTTACAAGGATTAAAGGAGGTAATAAATATCCTTAGCATAAAGCCTAGCATTCGAAAGTACTCTTTAACTGGTAACTACTATTACTATCGAATTCATATTCTTTCTTCCACTGTCAAACTTCCCACTGTCCAAGTGAGTGATAATGAGGTAGAAATAGAAGTATGGATAAATGAAGAGATATTTAGAAGGTAAAATTAGCAGAATGTGGTGACTGCTTGGATCTGAAACATTAAGGAGAGTGCCAGGAAAACCAAATAGAATGTGAGGTAAAGTGGGCCTGTTTTACTGGGTAGTGAATGGTGTTAGAATGAGAAGAAAAAGGCTAAGTATGAGACACATACTTTGAATTAAAAAAAAAAAAAAAAAAAAAAGAATGGGATTGGGTACAAGCTTGCAGGATTTAGACCACATAAAAATCTAAGTGAACTGTACTCCACAGTAATAATCATAACCCTGAAGGCAACTTAAAACAGACACTATACGGGGCGCCTGGGTGGTTCAGTGGGTTAAAGCCTCTGCCTTCGGCTCAGGTCATGATCCCAGGGTCCTGGGATCGAGCCCCGCATGGGGCTCTCTGCTCAGTGGGGAGCCTGCTTCCTCCTCTCTCTCTGCCTGCCTCTCTGTCTACCTGTGATCTCTGTCAAATAAATAAATAAAATCTTTAAAAAAAAAACCAGACAGTATACTGTTCATGAACAGAGGATAAAGGAATTTTTCATGATATAAAAAAATCTACAGATTTAAACAAATAACCTAGGCAAAACTACTTCTGGGACAATGAATGGTATTAAATCCATCTGCAAATCAACCAAAACTTTGTGTAGCATACAAGATAAACATTATGTATGCTAAGAATATTTTGATGATTGCTACCACAAAAACACTAGAAGTAAAAGGGAAGTCAAAATGACAACAAAAATACGTTATACTAGTAAAATACTGGACTCACATATGAAAATGACAGGCCTTTTTGTTACTGAACAAGACTTGTTATTTTGTTCCCACAGTGAAAATGGATCGGTAATAACCAAGCCAAAAACCCAACAGGTGCTCTTCTGACCAACTGCATACACTTGTAAAACAGATGGCCATGGAATGAAATGACTCAATAGCCCACACAGAAACCAAACTTCTGTATCAGGCTCTTATCAATTCACTTAGAACCTATTATTCAAAGCAATAGTTTAAATTTTGGAAGAGCCCTTTAAAAACAGGCTCTTTTTAAAATTTTTAAATTTTGGAAGTCTCTAAAAAAAAAAAAAAAGAGAAGCACAATGGAAGATAATCCTACGGAGATGTATGGTTCTCTGTCTACCCCTCTCTCCTGTCCACCTGAGCACATGTATTCTCACTCTCTGTCCCTGCGTACAGAAAAAAATGCATACAATACCTAATATTTTATATATAACAATTGGCAACAACCCAATTAAAAAATGGGCAAAGGACTTAAATAAACATTTTTCCAAAACAGACACATGGCCAAAAAGTGTATGAAAAGATGCTCAACATCCTCAATCATTAGGAAATCACAAATCAAAACATAAGGACATATCACTTTCCACCAACTAGAAGAGTTAAAATAAAAAGAACAGAAAACAGTAAGTGTTGGTGAGTATACGGAGAAACTGGAACCTTCATACATTGCTGGTGTACATGTAAAATGGTACAGATGCTGTGGAAATCCAGTTTGGCAATTCTCAAGAAACACAGAATTGCCTTTTGATTTAGCAATTCCACTCCTAGGTATATACTCAAGAGAAATGAATACAGGTACTTTCATGCCAATGTTCACAGCAGCACTATTCATAATAGCCAAATAGAGGAAACAGTTCAAATGCCCATCAATGGATGAACAAACAAAGTACAGTAAATGCTACATACAATAGAATATTATTCAACCATAAAAGGGAATGAAATATAGATGCATGGATGAAAAAAGCCAGCTGGTAAGGGTCAAATATTATAGGATTCCATTTATAAGAAACATCTGGAATAGGAACACTCAATAGAAACCGAAAGCAGACTGGTGATAGTTGGGAACTAGGGGAAGGAGGGAAAGAAGAGTATCTGTTTAATGTATAGGGTTTTACTCTAGGATGATAAAAATGTTTTGGAACTAGATGGAATTGGTGATTGCAAACTGTATTTACCAAATGCCACCAAACTGTTCATTTTTAGATGATTAATTTTTGTTAGGTGAATTTCATCTCAATTTTATTTTTTTTCAGTGTTTTTTTTTTAAGATTTTTTTTTTTAATTTATTTGACAGACAGAGATTACAAGTAGGCAGAGAGGCAGGCAGAGAGAGAGAGGTGGAAGCAGGCTCCCTGCTGAGCAAAGAGTCCAATGCGGGGCTCGATCCCAGGACCCTGGGATCATGACCTGAGCTGAAGGCAGAGGCTTTAACCCACTGAGCCACCCAGGTGCCCCACATCTCAATTTTAAAAAATCATAGCTTCTTTGTATCTAGCACCAGAACTTAAGTTTTCAATCACGATCTCATTTATTCTCCAAAATACCTGTTGAGATTCATGTCCTGCAACAGGATTATTCCCATAGAAAATAAACTGCAGAATTTGTGATAATTTAAATAACTGCCTGCTAAGTAAAAGTCCATAGTTGCAGCTGTAGGCGTTCAAAAATGTCAACTGGACAAATAAGCAAATAAATGTTTCCAAAAGTCCTAGTTTCTTTTACAGTATGCCAAATAGCTAGATTATAAATTCTTATACATATATACCCCAGATGCAAAACAACCTCTATAAGTTTTTCCAAATTAAGGTTTTAAATTTTAATTTTCATTTTAGTGGAATCCAAAGAAATTTAAATAATGTTCCTTACCATTTAATGTTTAACAATTTTCCATGAGAAATTTTTCTAGTTCGATATTGGAAATTTACTTACATTTCAATAATTAGTAGCCCATAATAGATATTTTACAGTCATAGTTTAGCTTTTCCTACAAATTTTATATATAAAGATAAGAGGTGTTTTTGTTTGAAAATAATTCTTGCCCCAACTTGTCATATTCTCGTCACTTGGATATATCCTATCTTTGCCACTTCCTCTCTTCCATGTGCTCAATTCGACTTTCAGTTTCAGTGACAACACATGACAGACCTCTTTGCTAAGTCTCTCTTCACTGGATCTTATCATGGCTTTTCACCCACTTCCTGCCATTTCTTGGATTTGCTTTAGAAGCCTTTCTTGACTATACACTTTAAAAAGACTATTCTGGGGGCACCTGGGTGGCTCAGGTCATAATCCAGGGGTCCTGGGATTAAGCCCTGCATTGGGCTCTCTGCTCAGCAGGGAGCCTGCCTCCCCCTCTCTCTGCCTGCCTCTCCCTCTCTCTGCCTACCTGCGCTCTGTCAAATAAATAAATAAAATCTTAAAAAAAAAAAAAAAGGACTATTCTGCCCATACTTTCCTCCATATTATCCCTCTCGAGGATATTAAAAACCAAGCCTGAAGGTCTTGAATTAGTTTTTGTCACAACACACAACTATTAGAATAAATGATGATGGGAAAAAATGATGATGAAGGTATCAAACTCCTGTATCCATTCTGAAGCTAAGTAAGCTATGTGACATATGAGAATAAGAAACTAGTAAGTTTTGGGTGCCTGGCTGGCTCAGTGGCAGAGCATGCAACTCCTGTTGCACTCCTCTGTTATAGTATGTATTGTCCAAAGTAAAGGATATTTTGTAGGACTGTTTCATGCATTACCTTAGGAAAGATAATTCTAGGGGCAAGCAATACAAAGTCTGAATTAAATGAAATGTCTAAAAAGCCCCACGCAGAGCTCAAAAAGAAACAAAAAACTAGAAAGTTTTAGAGAAACAAGGATGAAGAGCAATTTTCTTAGTGGAAGAGCAATGTATCTGAAATATGCAAAGAACAATTTTGCACCACAAGTAACTTTGTCTATCAGAATGTAAACAGCAACTGAAAAGTCCAGCTATCAATAAGGTAACACAGCTTGCACCAAGCTCTGTCCCTTTTTGCATACAACTGGTACTATTTTTCACACTGAAAATGCTCACTAAACAAATAAAAATCATATAATTACTACTCACTGAATGCAAGAGGCAAATTTTTTAAAGAGGCAAATTTTTAAATCATTATTCAACAAATAATACGTTATGCTGAATAGCTGGTGCAAAACATTGATTTTACTGAATTCTGTTACATGAACAGAATGTTAAGTATACCCAGTGTGAATGTATAGGAGTAGTAACATTAATTAATAATATTAACTACCCAACTGTCTCCTAATTTTGTTCACTAATATTATAATACTTTCTTTACATGACAGCATAAATAATTTCACTTGGAAAAAATGAAGTCATTCAAAGTAGCTTAATACAAAGACACCCTATGTAGTGTCATCCCCATCAGCACCTTGTAAATGGGGTTAGCCCAGCTCTGAAAATATTTACTTAATAATGCAGTAATGTCTCACATCTCCATGGGTTAGGGTTCTTGCTACATTAACACTGAGGAAGTTAACAGCAACAAAAAACAACAAGTAAAGCCCACTCACTGGTCTCCATTAGCTCTGATTTTTATAAACCAGCCTATCAAATGGACTGAGTTTTCTAGTCACAGCAAATCTCAAACAGCAAATTGGGAAAAGAGGCAGATGAAATGGAGCAAGGCAAGACAAGTATGACCATGGCAATGAGAACAGACAGCAAGGAAAAAAGAACTACAAAACAGAAAGGAAGTCTATGCAAGTCTAATAGTGGCTCCCCCAACTATGTAATACAAGCAGCACTGGAATAAGAATAACAGTTGCAGGACTACACCAAAGTGAGGGCCCTTGGGAAACCTACCTTTTCTGTGTCTCATTTTTTAATTCTCTTTAATAACCATACGATATAAAAAGTTCTTCATCATACTGTATTTGATAACATTTTATTGTATTTAAAAATGATGTTTAAACATTTTTTACTGATCCTAAAAGAAATATTATAATTTGGAAAATACTGAAAGTGTAAAAAAAAATTAAAATTGCCAATAACCCACCACCCAGAGATAGCCATCATTTACATCTTAGTGCATTTTTTTCAGGCATCTTCATATATAAGTATGTATATATATTTTACATGATAACATTTTTATTAAGCTGGCATTATTTGTGGACATTTTCCCAACTCAAAAAGTCTTTATAGCATTATTTTAATGGCTACATTACCAGAATTTATTCTATCATTGCAGATTTTGGTTGTTATTTATAAAGCATACTATTTTGCATACAAACCATAAAAAATCATTTATAAAATCTAGATACAAAAAGGAAATTTTTCAATGATCAGCTTACTGAACACCAAGAAAAAAATTTTGAGTTATGGTTCATAAAACCAAGTTCAATGAACAAATAAGACATTCAGAAAGCCAAGTTTCTAAATCAGTTTTAGAATTGATCAGTTTAAGTGATTTCTGATGCCAGCAATAACAGACTTCCAATTACAGGTCAGGCACCATGATTGGCTGCATTAATATCAAGAGCCTTCTTTGTAAAGCAGTCTCAAAAACAAGGTAGCAGCATTTAATGCACTTTTACAAGTGAAAAAATTCACCCCAAATCCCACTGTACCACCTCCTCTCTCATTGTACTTATTACCCAGTGTCTGTCTCTTCCACTGAACTGTGAACAACTTAACAACAGAGACTGACATCCCCTCTAAATTTCCAACTGTTGGTATAAAACAGTTCAATAAAGGTTTGCTGAATGACTTTACAATACAAAAATTTTAAGTCTTAATCTAAAAGCACACAAGCTTAAACAAATGGAATAATGTATACACTAATTTTGATGATGCTGTTTCATTCTATTCCCATATTCCTAATGGTCTTCAAAATCTTAATGGCTGCATAATATTCTATTGCACTTACATGATATGGTTTAGAAAATAATTATTCTAATATTCTCTTTGAATGCTGTTTCCAGTGTTTTCAGATTGTACAGCTAATGTTCCAGCAAACATATCCTGCCTTATAAATCTGACAGATTTATTTCTGACTAGAAAAATTGGGCTCAACGCTAGAATTGACAATAATCTTATACAATAAAAGTGAATATTAAAGAAAAAGATTTTCACCCTATAGGCAGAGTTTTGAAGGACAGGCAAGAACACACATAGACACAAAGAAACCAGAGGTTTTTTTGGCCAAATCAATTAAAATAAATCCTCTGTTACAATATGTATTGTCCAAAGTAAAGGATATTTTGTAGGACTGCTTCATGCATTACCTTTAGGAAAGACACTTCTGGGGGCAGGCAATACAAAGTCTGAATTAAAAAACAAAATGTCTAACTAGAAGATCAATGCTTTCCAAACGAGGCACACACTTTACCTCCACTTTCTTGGATTCAGAGACTGCTGAGCTCAGGCTGCAGAAATGTAAGCAACTTTGTGCTTCTGAAAATGTACTGATTCCCCTTTTTCACCATTTACAGATTTTAAAGTAAAATCTACCAGGTAAAAGCACTCAAGCTCTGATATTAGATAGAAGGAACTTAGGGGAAAGCCAACTCTATTTCAGAAATGTGACGCTAGTGTATATGCACAATCATCTAAGAAACTTGTGTTTAGCATCTACCAAGGCATCTCTGCAGTATGGCCCCTCGAGGATTACTAAAATCATGGAGCCAGCCTCCTTTATTCGTTTTATTCGAAGGGACGAAAGGAGAGGAAGAAAGAAAAACAGTTAACTATATTATAATTTAATTGTGGTCCAAGTATGATTGCTAACAATTATCTTTAATAGGACAGAATATAATCTATAAAAGGTAACGTCGTCATAACCGAGGTAGGGGACCTTTGAGAACAGCCAGAAAATATGCTCGAATATGTGATTTTTAAAAGAAATACGCTATTTAATTTACAACTTGTCTACATCAATTTTTTCACGATGCCCAGTGAGTAATAACTGTTTATAGTCTTGTATTGTTCGCTTTACAGGTTTTCTCTTCCACGCAGACATAGAATAGTGACTCCCTGAGACATACATAACAATTCAATTATTTGAAGCAGGAATTCTATAGGTTGCTTAGAATATGGTACCTTTTGTCCCCCGCAGTTCCATTCACAGTCTGCACTAACATTCCACACAATACAAAAGCGCATGCCACGACAAAGACCTCCAAACACAAACATATAAAGCTATGCTACTAAAAACGCCCCCAACGCGAACTTCACAGCTGGCACTTGTGGCACACTCAAACCACCACTAAGGCAGCTGTCACAGGCCAATCACACACCCAGAAGTGCCAGCGTGCCACCAAAAAAAGCTAAGCTGATGATCGGCGTACAAATCCCCCACTAAATAAAGAAAAGCCCTAAATCCCCACCCTGAAAAGCACAATGCCGGCACTACCCAGGAAACTCCCTAAAACAGTGAAAGGCTGGAGATTTAAAAGCAATGAATACCAGCTTATAGCTATACAGTAAAGAAAAGGTTTTATTTGAGCATTCACAAGAAAGAAGCCACACCAGCCAATCATCACGGAAGTGTCATCTGCTAGGTAGTAACACCAGGCTTTTTCAATTGGAAAAAAAGAGAGAAGAGGGCAAGCGTAAAATTCAGGTCCTGAAGCACCTCGCTCCCGGGTAGCGAACCAGGGCTGCTGCGACCGCCGCTTGCCAGGCCCTCTCCCACCCCTTTCCAGCCACCGCCTCCCACCGCGGGCCCAAGAGCCTCCGGGAGCCTCCGGCTCTCTTACCTTCGCTTTGCCGGCCTCCAGTTTCTTCTGTCTCTCCTCGTCCTCCATGGCCTCTGAAGGGAAAGCTGAGGGAAGACAGGGAGAGGGTCGGGGGTAAAAAGGGAAGGTCGATTCCGACAGAGGTGGGACCGCAAGATCCGCCGCCTAGGGAGCAGGGCCGGGCCTGGCGCTCCCCCCGCCCGGCGTGGAACCAGTCTCCGCGCTCACTGGCTGACCGTCCTCAGCCGCACAGGGAACGCCGTCACCGCCGCCGCCATCTTCGTCTCCACGTAAACACACGGCAAGGCGGGAGTGGGAAGGGGGGCACGTCGGTCCGCGCAGCCGCCGCGAGCCCTGCCTTGCCGGGCAGGTGCGCCCGGGGCCCCGCCCCGTGTGCCGCTCCGCCCCCGCTGGATTCGGGTGTCTTTGCGGGGGTACCCGGCCCGGGAGCCCGGCTCGGACTCCGGCCCCCACAGGCGAAAAGCCCGCGAGGGTGAGCGCCCTTCTTCGGGGACGCACGCTCCCCAGGTGGCGGTCTGGCTGAGAAGCTGGGAGAGAGGGGGTGTGCCAGGGGCGCCGGCAGGATTCCACCCACCGAGCTAGGGACTCGCTTTTAAAACACTGAGATTTTTCAAGTTACAAAAATAATATATATCTAAGGGCGAAGTTGGTGACCGATGAAGAACCCAGAGGAAAAGACTAAGGTGGGGCGGAGAGGAAAAGACCCACCGGACGTTAGTTTTTGGATCTAGATGAATTCCTCCTGTCGAAGAATTTGGGAGATCAGCCAGCAGTTCTCATTACTTTTTTAGCTCAAAGCCCCTCCCTTTTCCCCCACACCGGCCCGCCCAATCTCCGATTCAATCCTTCAAGGCCCACCTCACGCGCCGCCCAAAGAGCTTTTCTGATCTCTTTGTTCCCTCCACCGCAGTTAGGAGTATCCAGTCACAACTTACTCCCCTTCCACTCCTCCTTCGATCTCCCTCTCAGCAATGACGTCCTGAAAGGAACGTAGGCTTTGGAACCTGGGTTGGGGAGAACACACTTTCTAGCTTGAATGACCTTGAACAAGTTACCTATCCTCCCTCAGGTTACCTGAAGTTTTGGAAGGGTTGTTAATATATGTGAGTCAATATATGTGACTGCCTCTGACATACTAAAATATCCTTAATTAATGGTAGTTGTTTTTCCACTCCTCGTATTTCCTTTATGTACTCTGCATGATATTTTAGTAATTTATGCACCACTTTTTAGTCCACCTCATACTCTAGATTCCTTCATGGCAGAGGCTGTCTTGCTTATCTTGACATTACTGAAATGACTAGCTAGCATAGTGTTTTGCACCCCATAACACTTGTTAGATTGAATTGAGCCATTTTAATAATTTTCATCTCTTCCCTCAATACTTTTGTTCTCCCCACCCTCTTACTCTCAAATCCATTTCTGTGGTAAGCTACACATGTTAATGTCGCAGGTTGATTACTCAGGCTGATCATGTTTCTCTGTTTTGAGCTAGGTTGGATTCAAACTAGCAGGTGTGAACTAAAATAAGTTATGAGTTCAATCATAGAAGTGGTGTTAGTGAAAATAGGGTTGAAAAATGAAAAGACCAAAGATCTAAAGTCTACCACTACCCGAAGACTAGGTTTAAAGACCTCTCATTTATAAATTCTTAGATTTTAAAAAATACTTTTTAGGGGTGCTTGGGTGGCTCAGTGGGTTAAGCCTCTGCCTTCGGCTCGGGTCATGGTCTCAGGGTCCTGGGATCTAGCCCCGCATCTGGCTCTCTGCTCATTGGGGAGCCTGCATCCTCCTCTATCTCTGCCTGCCTCTCTGCCTACTTGTGATCTCTGTCTGTCAAATAAATAGGTAGAATCTTAAAAAAATAATAATAATAAAAATAAAAAACTTTTTAGTCTCAAACTGTACAATGCATACATATTTGTGCCAGTTTTAACACTCAAGTATATACTGACCTGTTAACCTGAATTCGGCAATAGGTAAGAGGCATTTTATCATAGGAATAAAAGAATTGAGCCAATAAAAGGAGAAGTGAT
Organism: Mustela nivalis; assembly: GCF_964662115.1. Lineage (NCBI taxonomy): Eukaryota > Metazoa > Chordata > Mammalia > Carnivora > Mustelidae > Mustela > Mustela nivalis. The sequence continues at coordinate 69,413,982 of NC_139031.1, forward strand.
TTATTTAGTCACCCACCTAGCTAAGAGTCAAACTAGGACTACAGCCAGGTGTTATAATATTGCAGTGATTTAAATACTGCCTGGATTAAGGGATTGTGTTTCTAGATTCTGATTGCCAAAACGAGGAAGCCCTAAATTATCTGACAAGATGTTTGTTAGTAGATACTACTTTCTCAATGACAAAGGAAGTCAGCTGTTCCACTATGTACTAAAAATGTCCAAAAACCTTCTAAAGCAACAAGATTATTTCAAACTTTCCCTTCACTAAGACAGACCAATCATATACACCTGTTTTATATATAATAGATGCTCAGTAGATGTTGAAAGTTAATTGTGTGTTGACTTATGTTAGAAGAGCGTGTGGCACTTGTGCTCTGATGCTTCCTTATGGCACCTATTCATGTCATGTCATGTAATGTCATGTCATTCATTCATTCATTCATTCCCTGAAAAGATATTCTCTCATCACTTGAAAGTGATGAGAGAATGAGCCATGGGGATAAGTGAGGTTATGGCAAGTCTAAAGGCCTGTGACTGTCATGTCTGTGACATGTGACTGTCATGTAAAAGAAAAAGCAGGATGTAAAGGTGGCTAGAGTACAGTGAGGAAGGAGAATAGTGAGAGGAAGTATCGAGGTAACAGGAGGCCAGATCCTATAGCATTCTGAAGGTCATTAGAAGGACTTTGGCTTTTACTCTCAGTGAGACAGGGAGCCATTGGAGAACATTGAGTAGGTAAGTGACATGATCTGGCTTATGTTGTTAAAAGACATCTGCTGCTATGAGGATATAGCCTGTGGGGAATCAGTCTGGATGCTGTTGCAATAACCCAGACAAGATATAATGTAGTGATAGTAAATCAGAGTCTGTATATATTTTGCACATGCAACTAATAATGCCACAGTATTTGTATGTGAAGCTTGAGTCAGAGAGGAGTCAAGGTTGTAACTGAGTTGGGGAAGAGCTAATTTAAAGGAGACCAAGTTCATTCAGTTTTGGACACAAGTTAGCCATATATTAAGTATCCAAGAATTGATATCACATTGACCCTCATAGCCTGGAGTTCAGGAGACAGGTCCAAGCAAGAAATATAAATTTGAGAATAGCATATAGATGGCATTTTAAGTTAAGGGTTTGGATAAGACCATCTAGGGCCATGCTGTCCAATACAGCAGCAATTTAGCCAAATGTGGTTATTGAGTATGTGAAATACTGCTGGTCTGAATTGAGGTATGCTATAAGTGTAACAGTGAATTTCAAAGACTTAGAATTAAAACAAAAGAACTTAAAATATCTCATTAATATTAATGATGAGTGTCCACAGTAAAAAAAGTACCTTGCATATTTACCACTCCATCTCCTTTAGACAAAGTCACTCTTTTGGAATTAAAAAAAAAAGTCCCAAAGAGCTTCGTAAGTCATAGCCAAGTACAGAAATTGGAAGTTAAGTCTGATTTCATCAATCATGGATGGAATGACTTTACTGAAGAGAAAATATGTTGATATTTCTATAAAAACCAAGATCCAGAAGTCAAGCAAGGCTATGTGAGAGATTTTCCAAAAGTGCTGATTTTCTGTCAGTAAAAATTCTTAAACTTAGAACAAAAATAAAATATTTCCTGAAGAAAAAAAATAATAATTTTATACCTCATATTAATATAAAAATATATTTCATACTGATTATATGTTGAAATGCTAATATTTGAGGTATAGTGGGTTAAATAATATACATATATGAATTTCACCAGTTTCATTTTACTTTTTTTGTTACTGTACCTACTAGAAAATTTCAAATTACATATGTGGTTTGCATTTGTGGCTCACATTATTTTCCTATCGAAACTTGCTGCCCTGCGGAGCAAGTTTAGGTGAGGATGTGATTCAATGACTCAGTCTCAGAGCACTCCACCTCGAAGAGGGAAGGGGAAAGGCCTCACCAAATGAGACTGCAAATTCCTTGCAGTGGATACTGCAAGGAATGAAAATTTTCCTCTACTCTTCAAAGGTTCTTCTGGATGGCCTAAGAATTAAATTGACAAACAGATTAATGGGTGAGAATTGCATTTAATTTTCCATCTACAGGAGCCCCACATACATGAGAGATTCAAAGACAGAAAGGTAAAATGAGGTACATACGCTATCCTGAGTGAAGGAATGAGATGTGGCCTAGGGCATCAAAGGGGAGGAGAGCAATTTATAAGTAAAAAAGTTGTTTAGTAATCAGATGTTTTCCCTGCCATACAGATAAGTCATTCAGGTAAAATTTATATCTTGTAATGACTCAAATTCTGGAAAGACCCCCAATTTAGACTTTCCCAGGTAGTTAAGGGAGGGGCAAAATTTCTCTTAAGTCTGTAGGGTTTTGATTGCCTTCACGGGGAGGAACTGTGGCAAGTGCTGCTAATAAGTGAAGTAAAATAAGACCTGAGAAATGGCCAGCTGCATTTAGAAAGGTGGGTAACGAGGTTTCTATGCAAGTTGTAAATCAATCCTTAACTCTTTCCTGTTGAGTGCAAACTCTGCTTCAGTATCCTTCTCAACAAAGAGCCTTTGAAAGTCACTTCCAGTGGACCAGAATTGAGAAGGAAAATCTGTCATTCCAGATTGGAATTACATTCCAGTGATTCTCCTGCATAACATCTGTACAACTCATAATTTAGCTACACTGCTTTTAGTGTTTACTTAATAGTAAGAACTGCACTACACCTGTTTCCAAAGAGGAATTAAAGATTTCTTTTTTTTTAAACTTTTTTATTTTTTATAAACATATAATATTATTTTTATCCCCGGGGTACAGGTCTGTGAATCGCCCGGTTTACACACTTCACAGCACTCACCGAAGCACATTCCCTCCCCGATGTCCATAATCCCACCCCCCTTCTCCCAACCCCCCTCCCCCCAGCAACCCTCAGTTTGTTTTGTGAGATTAAGAGTCACTTATGGTTTGTCTCCCTGATATGAGGAAGTGGTGATGCAACATGGGGGTTTAAGGGGGTAGGAGAAGAATAAATGAAACAAGATGGGATTGGGAGGGAATTAAAGATTTCTAAGGGTACTTTTTCTATTTTCCATTTAAATACATATCTTCCTCCAACAATGATGGGTTACATTCCAATAAATCCACCATAAATGAAAACGCATTTGATACACCTAACCTACCAAACGTAATAGCTTAGCTTAGCCTACCTTACACTTGCTCAGAACACTTCTATTAGCCTACAGCTGGGCGAAATGATCTAATTTAAAGTCTATTTTATAATAAAATGTTGACTATCCCATGTAGTTTATTGAAAATGACACTGAGGTGAAAATTTATTGAATAATGTATTGAAATACTGTACTGAAAGAATGGTTGTAAGGGTACAAAATAGCTCTGAGTGCATCGGTTTTTTACCCTCATAATAGAACGACTGACTAGGACCTGTGGTTTGCTGCTGCTGCCCAGAATCACGAAAAAGTCTCCTACTGCATATCACTAAAGTAGGAAAAGATCCAAATCCAAAATTCAAAGAACAGTTTCTACTGAATGCATATCACTTTCACATCATTGTAAAGTCAAAAATTCTACGTTGAACCATCTTAAACTGGGGATTGTTTGTAGTGCTAGATCATATTGGCAAGATAGCAAACTAGTATATGAGGAGTACCTATTGCAAAGAGCAAACAAGAGACTGCTCCAATTATAGTTAAACCATATTTTGAGAAGCTTTCTCCATCCTTCCCCACAGTACAGCCATGCCTCATTTTATTGATCTTCACAGACATTACGTGTTTAAATAATTTTTAAAGGTTTCTGGTAACCCTATGCCAAGCAAGCCTATCAGCACCATTTTTCCAACAGCAATTGCTCACTTGTGTCTTATTTTGATAATTCTTGCAATATTTCAAATTTTTCATTAATAGTTGTTTCGGTGATCTATGATCAGCAATTATGAAATGCCAAAAGCTCAGATGATGGGTAGCATTTTTTAGCAAAAAGGTATTTTTAAATTACGTATGTACATTGTTTTTAAAGACATAATTAAGAATAATTCTATTGCACACTTAGGAGACTACAGCATACAGCAAACACAACTTTTATATACACTGAGAAGCCAAAATATATATTTGACTCACTTTATTCTGATACTCCCTTTATGATGGTGGTCTGGAACTGAATGGCAATATCTCCGAGGTATGCTTGTCTTTTGTGACTGCCATTTCCATGTTAATTGATCCTTCACAAATTGGTCAGGTAAGACCTAGCAGTTACTTCATTTTAGTAGCCGATATAGGTCAAAACCTGACCTATGACCTCACAAAAGCTGCAGCAGCAACTGAGGCAATTCTTTAAATTCTGTGTTTAAAAAAAAAAAAAAAAAAAAAAAAAGATGGTTCTCTCTGAAATTGTTTGGAAGTAAATATAACTCCTAAATTCAGGAGAAGGGACACTACAGTTTGTCTTTAGCCTTTTCTCTAATAGAGTAAATCATTTTTCTTTAGCTCTTTCTTATATGGTCTATTTAAAATATATTTGATCACCTTAGTTGCCATTCACTGGATCTTAACCAAATTCTAATAACTCACTTAAGTTAACCAAGTAATTTTCATTAAATGTTTAAACTATGTGTTTTACCTTACCATAGCAGAGTTATTTTGCATTTTCCTGTGTGCTTAACTCCTATTTGTATGTCACACCTATTTTAATGACAATACTACATGATTGATTTATTAACCTCATTCTTTTTTTTTTTTTTTTTTAAGATTTATTTATTTATTTGACAGACAGAAAACACAAGTAAGCAGAGAGGAAGGCAGAGAGAGAGGGAGAGAGGAGGAAGCAGGCTCCCCACTGAGCAGAGAGCCTGATGCGGGGCTTGATCCAGGACCCTGAGATCATGACCTGAGCTGAAGGCAGAGGCTTTAACCCACTGAGCCACCCAGGCGCCCCCCTCATTTTCATTTAAAGACAGACACATTTTTCTCTTATAATTCTGGTTTTGTTTTAATATGTGGCTTTCTGGAGTTTTTGCCTAAGTCAAGTATCAATATGCAATTCACTTGGGTCCTTGTCCACAAATCTTTAAAATGTACAAAGACTTTTAAAATTTTAATACAATTCTTTAAGGTACCTCACCGGCTGATGAATTCTGTATTTTGTTATGCAAACCATTTAAAAATGACTCAGATTTAAAATGAGTCAGATTCTCTCAAATATCTCATCAATGACTCTTTCCAAACAGGTATCTGTCTTTCTCATTTTTCAGAAGTGTTCATTGTGAAACTAAATACTGAGGATTTTACTGATTGATTCCTTCAATTTTTCCAAGGCCAGGATAAAACATTGAGAGTGCAGATACAAGATCATATAATAATAAAGTGTTATCTTCTTCTAACCTGGACCAAAATTATTCAGACAAAAGTTTCATCTCCAATTTTTCTGCTAAACCAGATAGTAATTATCTACCTCATTGTTTCACTATTTTGTCCAGCTTCATGGCTTTGCTTCTTCCCTAATTAGAAGACATGACCAGCTACCATTTCCACTGTACAGTTCTCACCATCACTTGCCATTCAAATTGCTTAAAACAATATTTAAGATCCTCCCCCCAATATCAACATTTCCAAACTTCTCTGTTTCAGTTAATGACCTTCTTCTGGTCTCCTCAACTTAAAATTTTGGAGACATCTTGTATTCTTCTCTACCTCATCTGTCATATTTATTAGAAACATGTCCCTTTGTGCTTTCTTTCCAACTGTCTTTTAATTTCCTCTAAGTTTTTCCTTTTCCACTGCCAAAATGATAGACTAAACCCTGATTATCCATATTTTGAAAACTTCAGAAGACTCTAAGATGGTACATTGGATTCATTCCTCCCCATTACATACTGTTCCCCATAAAAGTCAGATTAGTTTTCTAAGATGCAACTTTCATGAAGTCATTCCATTATAAAATGACTCCCTACTGCATGTAGGATGAACTTCAAATCCTAAATCCATTTATTCAAAGCCTTCCATAACTTGCTCCAATTCTATTATGACCCCTAACTCCAATTCTTCTCCCTCACCAACTCCCCATTCTAGTCAGAAAGGTGTTCAAGGGGCTCCCCATACATTGACTCAGCAGTCACATTTCCTGCCATGCCAGAAACCCATACACAACTTACAGGCTTCATAAGGCAAATATTTATGGGACATACATTTTAGCTTATTTTGCGGATAGGTGACTAGGCCCTTAAATTAAACTGAAGAAAAAGACATTAAATGCTAAAGCCAAAAATGGTTTGTTTTACTTATTAATAGAGATGAAGGATATATAATAAAGAAAATAGGAGGAAGCATAGTGATGTATCTTCCACACTGTATAGAATAAGAAACAAAGGCCTGAGAGGTTAAATAACCTGCCCTACTTTTCATGATTGGGTAGGAAAAGTCCTACCATGTCCTGGCCCCGGAATGATCTAAATGTTAACTCCATTTTGCTAACCTGCTTGTCCAAACAAAATCAGTACATGCTTAAAGTATGTACTAAATAAAATTTAGGACATTTTCACTTAATATTTTAGGTTTCAAAAGATTATTAATGACTCATGAAACTAGTACTTGTTTAAAGTTGTCTAATGAGGGGCCCCTGCTCAGCTGGTTAAGCAGCTGCCTTCAGCTTAGGTCATGATCCCAGGGTCCCGTGATAGAGCCTCGCGTTGGGCTCCCTGCTCAGCGGAGAGCCTGCTTCTCCCTCTCCCTCTGCCTGCTGCTCTGCCTACTTGTGCTGCTATCTCTCTGGCAAATAAATAAATAAAATCTTAAAAAAAATAAAAGTGGCCTAATGAACCTAATGATGTGTTAGAAAAATAGAAAGTGTACCTACCATCAAGATGGAATTATAAACCAGAAATCCAAAACATTGAAACTGATTACTAAGTAGAATACATACTAATTTCAGATCTTCAAGGATTTTCATATTGCCATGTAAACTATATAAGTTTCCAAAAGAGTTGTATCAAGGGTCCATGTGGTTTTTAGAATCAAGATACATTTAGTTTAAACATGAAAGGAAAGTTTAAATAATTAATCTTCCAGTTTTTCTTTTGTTGTAGCTAAGAATCTGTAAAATGCTGTACACCCACTATGTTTATGAGGTCCTTTTTTAGGCACACTGCTCTGAGTTGCTATGGCTTGGATTTGAGCGAAAGCAGCTTGTCTTTCCTGGGCTACTAATGTTTGAACCTCTGTGAAGCCTGGGGGCAAAGGAGGCTCACCTCCTATGAGTTAGTGTGGCATAAAATTCCAACCAATTTTAGAACTCCATTTTGAACTCCTCATTTTCTCCTTCTGTAAAGTAAAATGCTTTGTGAACTAAGAGAATTTAGGCATGATTCCAGTTTTCCATGAGACCTGTCATGCCATACTTCCTAATCTTAGAAGTTCCCGGAGGAACTCTATGACTCAGAAATAATGTCTTCGGCTACCTTACATTTCAGGATATCCACGCACAAAACTCTATGGCCAAAGATGATCTGAGTATAACTTCTCATTTTTAAGGAACCTAACAAACCTATTAAACTATATGCCATTAAAAATGGACAAAATTGGGGCACCTGGGTGGCTCAGTGGGTTAAGCCGCTGCCTTCGGCTCTGGTTATGATCACAGGGTCCTGGGATCGAGTCCCACATCAGGCTCTCTGCTCAGCAGGGAGTCTGCTTCCCCCTCTCTCTCTCTCTCTGCCTGCCTCTCCATCTACTTGTGATTTCTCTCTGTCAAATAAATAAAAAAAATCTTTAGAAAAATGGACAAAATTTTTTAAAAGGGTAAAATAACATAAAATATTAGAACTTTTTCTATATTTCCAGAATTAATATATATTTTCACATTGATTTTTTTCTTTAAAAAATATTTATTTATTTATTGAGGGGGGTGGCATAGAGGGAGGGAGAGCGTCTTAAGCAGATTCCATGTCCAGCCCAGAGCCCAGTGCAGGATTCGATCTAATAACCCTGAGATCATTGACCTGCAAAATCAAGAGTCAGATCCCTAACCGACTGAGCCACCCAGACAGGCATCCTTTCACATTAATTTCTATTCCCTCATCATTCATCCAAGAAACAAGGAACAGAACTCACCATTGTGAAGGTATATAAAGTAATCTTGAATGTGTTCATATACCCTGTGAATGTGTATGTGTGTGTATGTGTGTATGTGCATAGCAGTCCTCAAAACTTTACTAGAGAGTCTCTTGGATAAGTTACCAGCCAACAATCACCAAAAGCTTCTTTTTCTTTTTTTTTTTAAAGATTTTATTTTTAAGTAATCTCTATAACCAACATGGGGCTCAAACTCACAACTCCAAGATCAAGAGTCACAAGCTCCACCAACTGAGCCAGCAAGTGCCCCACAAATTTCTTTTTCTAATCTAATGACTAGAATGCCACTTGAAACTCTCTAGCAATGATTTATAAAAACTACCTAAATGCTTAAAAAGAGTTAATGTATTAGGAGTTGAATCTGACGTCAACATTGATAAACTGAGATATGACTATATCACTTTTTGAAAAAAAAATCCCAAGTTTCTAATTTAAATATAGAACCTCAAAGTTTATAGATAAAAATTGATTTAGTTATAAATTTTGCTGATTTTCCTTTATGAGCAATTTTAACTTTCATTTTTAAACATTTTTTTAGTAGTTTCAAATTTTTTAAATATTTTGTTAATGTCCAGATTACATTTGCCCAGATTTTTTGCCCAGTGTGTCACTTAAAAGCCACTGTTTCCTTGTTGATTTTCTGCTTAGATGATCTATCCGTTGATATAAGTGGGGTGCTAAAGACCGCTACCATTATTTTATTATTACCAATGAGTTCCTTTATGTTTGTTATTGCTTTATATATTTGAGTGCTCCCATGCTGGGGCATAGATATTTATATCTGTTAGATTTTCTTGTTGGATAGTCCCCTCTATTATGATATAGTAGTTTTCGTCACCTCTTGTCACAGGCTTTGGTTTAAAATTGTGTCTTGGGTGCCTGGGTAGCTCAGTTAGTTGAATGACTGCCCTTAGCTCAGGTCATGATCCTGGAGTCCTGGGATTGAGTCCCAGGATTGAGTCCCAGGATGGAGTTCTGCATCAGGCTCCCTGCTCAGCAGGGGGTCTACTTTTCCCTCTGACCTTCCCCCTCTTGTGCTCCCTCTCAAATAGAATCTTTAAATAAATAAATAAATAAATAAATAAAATTGTTTGTCTGATATAAGCATTGCTATTCCAGCTTTCTTTTGACGTCCACATTTGCTACTTTCTTGACTTTATGCCTTCTACTATAGTGGTTCTCAAACGTTAGTGTGCCTATGAATTATATTGGGTGCTACTGCGCCTATGAATTATATTGAATGTTTACTAGAAATGTAAATTTCTAGGGCAGAAGGTCTGAGCCAGACCTAAGGGACCCAGGAATCTGCACATTTAACAGGCAGCGCACTGTGACAGTAACGCAGGTAGTCTGAGGACAAGACTAATGCTATATCCTGAATGTCTGCCCTCCCCCTAAATCCCTATGTAGAAATCTTACTCTTGTTGTTATGGTATTAGAAGGTAGAGCGTTTTATAGGTGATTAGATCTCCACAGTGGAGCCCTCATGAATGGAGTAGTGCCGTTATAAAAGAGATCTTGGAAAGTTCCCTCTTTGTTTCTTGCCATGTGAGGATACAATGAGGAGTTGGCAGTCTGCAACCCAGAGGAAAGTTCTCACGAGAACCCAGCCATGGTGGCAACCTCATCTCAGACTTCAAGCCTTCAAAACTGTGAGAAATAAATTTCTCTTGTTTATAAACCACCCAGTTTATGGTATTCTGTTAGCACAACCCAAACAAACCAAGACAGCTTCTATATATAAATAATGCCAAATATGTAGCAACACAGATATGAAATTACCATTTCTTTTTTACCATTTTAATTGTAGCTATTGCTATAGAATTTAAATTTGGGGAAATGTGCATATGACATAATTTTAATATGGAAAGATCATCTTTAAATAATCTAGGTTTGAAAAACAAATATATTAACAGTTCACAGAAAAAGAAATGTAAATAGTACTTTAAAGTATGGAAGAATGTGGACCTAGCTCATAAGACAAATGCAAATTAGAACTATACTCAGGGGGTGCCTGACTGGCTCAGTGGGTTAAAGCCTCTGGTTCGGCTCAGATCCTGACCCTGGGGTCACCCCCCTTATCAGGCTCTCTGCTCAGCGGGGAGCCTGCTTCCTCCTCTCCCTCTGCCTGCCTCTCTGCCTACTTGTGATCTTCGTCAAATAAATAAATAAAATCTTTAAAAAAAAACCAAACAAACTATACTCATACCATTTCGAATGTACTAAGTTGGTGAAATACATCCTCAGTGAAAATCTAATAAAGGTGATGTTCAAAGAATATATTTTGTAATTCAAAAGGCATTTATTTTGGCTGTTAGGGGAGATCACCAGCGAACATTTCCATTCCCAACCCTTAAATATAAAAACATGATGACTTAGCATTGATTATAAAGACTTCAATTAGGCATGTTGCCAATCAATATCTGATTTTCATTTTACTGATAAGGATACTTGTGATCTGAATAGCAGCTCTAAAGAAACCTAATAATAAAAGATATACAACTCATTTGTATGAATGTATTTTTAAGCATGTTATGCTCTATATACTGGTATAAGTAATGATTTCACAAAATTTGTCCTCATTTCTGGTATGTATGTCTGATTAGTTTTGCATTCTTATGGAATAGGGAATAGTGATTTACATATCAATGAAATTCAATCCTGCCTAGACAGACCAATGGAATCAATAATAATAATTAAAAAAATGCTTAGATGTGAAGACATGGAATTGGAAATGGATCATATACTCTATTATCACCATTGTTGTACTTTTCATGATTGCTTTTCTTCCAATTACCTTTGTTAATGAAAAACATGTAGTGATTGTCAATAAATTTGTTGTGATAATTTCTTTCTATATATTTTAATTCAACTTATTGTAGCAATCATATAGGAGTCCCTAGGAACTAGAGATGAGAAAGTAGTGAAAACAACAAATCTACAGAGCCTATACACAGTTTTGACTCCCTCTCTTTAATTTCATGTTTCATCTTTGATAATTTATGGAAGTTGTATCTGCATAATACAACCTAAATGAGAATTAATGCAATAATCCAAAAGACATGAATAGAGCAAATGACAGAATCATCCAGTTAATGGCTTCAATTCTCCACTTTTTTAAAAACTAAAGCTCAAGAGAACTTTTCACATGTTCTGTCATACAACCCCCATCTTTTGCTTCCTTTCCCCATTTCTGTTTCATTTCTCAAATCAAACATTTCCAATGTGCCCTTTAGAACTCACCAAGTGTAGTCAGCAAAATCCCAAATATCTGAAACCTCTTCTCTCATCTTTTCCTTTCACTTCTTGATCTCCTGAAACTCACTCCCCTTACTGCACTGCTTTCCCTGCAATCCTCTTAAGTGGGAGCTATTCTTCCCTAAGACCTTTGGTACTACTGGGACTAGACATGGGGAGCAGGCTTTTATCCCCACAACTCTACCCAAACTGTTCTTGTTGAGGTCACCAGTGGCCATCATGTTGGCAAATCCAATGTTCAGGTTTGGCTCCTTCTTATTTTTCTGACCTCTAAATGTTATAGTGCCCAAGATCAGTCCTCCGATCTTTCCTCTATTTCCACTCACTACTTTGGTGATCTCACCTGGTGATGTTGCTATATGCTGCCTACTTACAGTTCCAACAGGAATCTCTCTTGAACTCCAACTTCAAATATCTAGCTACTTATTTGATAATTCTACTTGAATATGCAATACACATTTGGGTATGTCCAAAACCTGCTGTTCCAACAGTTTTCCATCTCCCAGTGAATGGTTATCCTACGTTAGAGGTTCCTCAGACTGATAATATTGGAGTCACTCTTGTCCCATCTCTTTCTCTCATGATTCTTATTCAGTCCACTGATGTAAATTGTGTTCAAATATATCCATAATCCTGCCACTTGTCTCCATTTCCACAAGTACTGCCCTGGTCCAAGCCACCATGATCTCTCACCCTGACTTTTGCTAAGGTTATGAAACTAGCCTCTCTGTTTCCTCCCCTTGGCTCCTTACAGCATATTCTTTATACAATAGCCAGACTGATCCTTTAAAAACATGTCACATCATGTCATTCTTCTGCTCAAGCCCTTCAATTGTATTTCCTTCAAATGCATCATATGGAGTAAAACATCAAATCCTCATAAAACCTATCAGATATGGTCTCTGATTTCATCTACCCTCTCTGCCTTACTTACTCTGATCCAATCACACTGGTCTCCTTGGTCTTTCTTTAAAAACAAAACAAAACAAAACAAAACAAAACAACAACAACAACAACAAAAAACAAACATTATCTAACTCAGGGTCTTCAAACTTGATATTGCCAATGCCCGGAATGTTCTTTCTGGAGGTAGGCAGACCACTAACTCTCTAATACCCTTCAGGTCTCATCACAATTATCTTACCAGAGAAGGCCTTTCCTGAACCCCCTGTAGGAATGTTCTCCTCCATTCCTTGCCTGGCTTCATTTTTTTTCATAGCACTATCATTACCTGGTATCATTTATTTTATGTCTCTGTCCCAGCTCATGCCAGAAATGCCCCCCAAACAGTGATTTTATTTATTTTGTTCATTGTTACACTCCCCAAATCTGGCATATTATGGGTGCTCAATAAGTATTTATTGGAAAAATGAATATTTCACTTCTCTCTTTCTCTCCCTTGCTTTAATATTCACTTAAAAATTAATTAAATCTCTCTGTAGTAAAACTACTCTCCACTCTTTGATAGTTCTCCAAATCAATTAAGATTCTATTCTAATGATGGTAAATAATCATTATTTGTTATTTTTATCTTAAGCAATGTTGTCCTACAGAACTTTCCACAGTGACTGAAAAAATATTCTATATCCACACTAATATGCTAGCCATGAAGTTATTGCATACTTCAAAGTGGCTAGTGCAACTGACAGGCTGACTATTTTCATTTTAATTTAAATAGCCATGTGTAGCTAGTGGCTATTTTATTGGATAGTACAATTTTGGAAAATACTATTTTTTAGTATTCCAATTCACATTTCATAATTTTACATTTTTATTTTTTAAACAATTTCCTTATTTTAATTTAAGATGATTTTCTTAATTGGAAGCAAGCAGCTTCACAGTTCCCATTAAAAATTTTTTCACTCGTTTCTTTCCAATTTAAACTTAGATTACTCTGGAATTTTTTAATATATAAATAAGATAAATACAGTAACTAGCACTTTTTAATAAAAACAGTGAAATTGAAGTTTCATCATAAAATTTAAAACTGTGAAATTCATTTTAGCAGATGTTGTTTGGTTACTCAAAAGCCATTCCCAACCTGATCCACCTTTGTAGCCTCTGATGATAGAAGCTGGAAGGAGAAGTACTTTCCTAGCTTCTCTCGCAACAAGGACTGGCCATGTGACCAGATATGACCCATGAGATGCAGGTAAACATTTACTAGGAAAGCATCTAAGAAAGTTTTTGGTATTCTGACTAAAAAGGAACAGGTAACAGAATACCATTTAGCAATAAAAGATCCAATCTCTTAATATTTATAACATAGGAGAATCTCAAAAATATGTTACATGAAAAAATGCAGACAAGTGTACATATTACATGTTTTTTTATGTGAATTTTTATGAAATTCCAGAAGGCAAAACTAAGCTTTACTGATAGAAATTAGAAGTATGATTGCCTCTGGGTTGATGAGGTAACTGGCTGGAAAGAAAGAAGCACAAGGGAAGTTTCAAGGGTGACAGGAATATTCTGTGTATTGCTTTATGTAATGATCACATTTGTGTATTGTGTGTACATTTGTCAATGAGCATTGATTGGTAGGTTTAAGATAATTCATTTTTCTACACATAAATTATAGCACAATTTAAAAAAAGGAAGAAGGAAGCACCAGAGGTAGCTCATGTGCTCTTCAGCCATCACCCTTTCTTCCTAGACAAGATTCCTAGAGCTGCCAGTCATTTCATTTTGCCTGTGCTCAAGAGAGAGAACTGCAGAGATATTTGACCTAACTTTGCTAAGCCACTGAACCACTAACACTAACTGTTCATCTCTAGACTTCTTATGTCAGAAAAATAAAGTCTTATTTGTTCTACTCCACCATAGTTGGGTTAACCAATGAAATGAGAAATACACTTTACTCGGACTTCAGAATGAATCTGGTGATGTAATAATTTCATATTATGTGACCTGTTTACATTCCACATCTCATCCAATGGGGTTCTACAAAATGGCCCTAAATGGTTTATCATCATAAAATCACTGACATGAGAAAATAGGCATACCAAGAAAATATGCCTCAATTAAGGAAATTTACCTCACTATTGATTGAATATTAGTAATGATAAGCTAGAATGTACATTTACAAAATGTAAGCATTGGTTTTTAAAATAAATAAGAGAACAAGTAAGAATAAAGACCAAGATGTTACGCAACATTCTTTTGTTTTAGAATTTCAGTTTCTAAAAGGGAACAAAACTACAGATGATAAAATAGGAAGAAATTATGCAGGCTGAAAGGTTCAAATTGCCCGCCATAAAAAAACTGTGACGGATAATATTTGCTGATTGTCTCCCAAATACCTGCAAGTCTTGTTCTAAACGCTTTATGACCATTATCTCAACATAATTATAACAACTCTATGAGGAATGTATCATCGCTATTTTGGTATGAGGAGACTGAGCTACAGAGAAGTTAAGCAATTTTCCCAAGGTTGTGGCGCTGAGAAACGGCAGACTCAGGACTCAATCTTGCCTCTTTCAGATGGTAGAATTTATACCCTTAACCGTGACTATATTCACTTTCTTCCTGCCACCAAGGGCAAAGAATCAAGTTTTATTAGGTTTAAAGCAGAATATATTTTTTAAAAGATTTCATTTATTTGAAACAAAGAGAGAGAGAAAGTGAAGGGGCACAAGCAGAGGGCGTGGGAGAGGGAGAAGCAGGCTTCCCACTGAGCATGGAGCCCAATGTGGGGTTCAATCCCAGGACCCTGGGATCATGACCTGAGCTGAAGGCAGACACTTAACAACTGAGCCACCCAGGTGCCCCTGAAGCAGAATATTTTTATTTTTATTTTTTCCCTAATATATGGAAAGGACCGTGACAATTTCTGGTATCATTAGGGTATTCTTATAACTATAAATTTAAAAACTGATTTCCTTCTAAAAATTAAAAGGCAATCATACTTTGAACTAAAGAAAGACATCGTAGCTATTAATCTTAGTTGTTGTAGACCACATGCAATTCTGACACATTCCATAATCTGTCCTCATTTAACATTTAAATGATGGTAAACTTTGTATAAGATATTAAAATAATGATCAGTTATAATCTGTTAAGAAGAATAATTACATCTCAAAGAATTGAAAAGATAATGATACGTAAAGACTACAGGGAAACTTTCTATCTAAGGGTAACTAGAATATTTTCAGTTTTGCAATTTCATCTTTGTAACCTTTAAAATGCAGTAGTGGCATAATTGCAAAATCATTCATTAAAACTGGTCAGTGATAAAGTGGTTTCAAAACATTAAATAAACTTTCATCCCAATAAGGAAAAAAAACCAGACTTTTGAGAAAATATTTTAAAAAATCAAATAGAGAATAGCAACTCCCCTTCGCCCACCCAGTTGTTGAACACATCTGGAAAATCCTCATAAAAACAGTTCACCTGATTATACTTCTTGATCAAGTCACGAAGCCTTACTATCATGCTAAACTTCACCAATCTCAGAAAACAGAAATAACATTTACAACCTGCTATTCATTTTCTGCAGGGTTGGAGAATATGAAGAGATGAAATAAAGAACTGCTGTTCTGTGAAATTATTTTTAATTTCTTATATGATGAATATAAGATGAATATATTTAGTGGTTAAGCCTCAATTATCTACTTCACATAAACACCCAAGTTATTTACTCCCATACTTGTCAACCCTGAATCTCCAGCAATTCGTCAATTACAATTCAGCTTTCCCCACCTCAGCACTGGTTCCCTCACCCAGTTCCATCCCTGAGTCTTTGTTCTAGGCATGATTTCCCTGTATTTACCCATCTCTTCAATCTTGGGAGCAGTTATTTGCCCTATGTCCTCTCCTCTCATGGATCAAAGAATTATTGATTTTTCAGCTTGTTCAGCTTTTTACTTTTAGAACACACTTCCAGCTCCTCAAGTGGAGAACTGGATACAGAAGTCCCATTCAGAAATTCTGAATGAGAGAGGTTCTGAACCTGTAGACACCAGGAACAGCTGAGGTCAGGAGTGAGGCACCGAACTGATACAAGATTTAGCAAACCTCTCTGCCCCAACTTCCCTTCTTGGCTTCCAGAATTCTGGAGACTAGACATATACTCCCATATGGGATATTGCAAGAATCCTGAGAAAATGGATAAACCCAAGAGAAGATGAGAAAGTAATTGGAGGCTCTCTAACTCAATAGCCCTGCCAAATCTCCCTTAGAGGAGCCCACTCATCAACAAGCCCTGGCCAATACATATTCACATAAAAACAGACAATCAAGAATTACCAGATACTTGAGTGAAACTTTTAACATTTAAAATGGAAGCCAAAGTAAACAAGGAACTTAGAGAAAACAGAGTGTAGAGAGTGAAAAAAATTTTTTGAAGAGACAGTATAAAGAAGGGAAAATTTTTTTTAAGCTCAGGTAATGTATATCCCAAGAGATAAAGAGAGGGTATTGTTTATGTACATGAGGCAAAAATAGAAGGCTATAAGAAAGTAATATTTAATGTCTAAGAATAAGCTCTTGGAAAATAAAAAGAATAGTGAAAATGAAATTTTCAGTGGAAGAGCTGGAAACTAATCTAGAAAATTTCTTGGCAAACAAGGCAGAGAAGGAGACACATGAGAAAAAATTAGAAAAGAGGTTTAACATCCAACTAGTAGGAATTTTAGAAAGTGATAACAGAGAAAGTGGAGGAGATAAATATGAAAGAAAAAATACAAGAGAACTTCTCAGAACAAAAGTGCATGACATTCTACTTTGAAAGAGCCCACAGACTGCCTAGCATAATGCATGCAAGTACTCCAACAGGGCAGTCACTGAGAAATTACAGAACTCTGGGAATAAAGAGATCTTGTATCCTCATCTCCCTTGCCCTTCTTCCTTCTTTGCCCTTGCTTGAGAAAGCCACAACTCTGGCTAAATCCAGCTCTAAGCTCACTCTTTGTACCCACCTCTTCCCAATAAGACTGCAGGAAAAATCATGCTGACTGGTTTCACTCTAAATTAATGACACTAACCCCTACTGGGCTCTCAATACTACATTACTCATGATATGTTTCCATGATTCATTCTTTTGTGGACTACTTCATGCCATTTCCTCTCTTATTGAACATCAACCCTCTTCCAGCATCCTCACTTTCAGCTAACTACCTCACTTTCTTTTGCTGAGAAATTTTGGAAACAAAGAACTTCTGCATACTTATACCACCACATCATCCTCCTATGTGCATTTGTCCTACCTTCTCTCATTAGTTTTGATGAGATCCCAAGCAAAGGCAAACTTCTCTTGTGCATTAGATTTTTGTCCTTCCTTGCCTACTCAAGGAGATTGCTCCAGGAGTTCTCCCCTTTCTCTCCTGAATCATCAAATCTTCTCCCTCTACAGCATCATTTTTCATTAGACTACAAACATGTCTCTCTCTTTCTATGTATGTGTAGAAAACCAACCTTCTCTTAACTTTACTTCTGCAGCCATTACTCTATCTTTTTCCTTCTCTATTCAGCAACACTCCAACTATCTCCAGTTTTCCTCTGCCTATTTCTCTTGGGCCCACTCTAATCATTTTTTTCATCTCTATTATGTCATTGAAACTCTCTACCAGAAGTTTCTGATGATCACCATGATGCCAAGTCTAAAATCAACTATTGGGCCTCATCTTCCTCAATCTATCAGTAAGATTTGACACAAACACAATAGCTCTCTCTTCTTTGAGACACTTCTTCACTTGACTTGCAGGGATGTAGGACATTCAGTAGTTTTCCTCTTAACTTTCTGACAGCTCCTTTTCTGTCTTTTCTACCAATTCCTTTTCATCGCTTCAACCTCCAACTGTTGGAATGCCTCAATGCTCAGTCCTTGACCTTTGCATCTACTACATTCCCTAGGTCATCTCATCCAGGCACATGACTTTAAATACCATCAGTATACTGAAGATTTTTATGTTTACATCTCAGCTTGGACTTTTCTCCAGACTCTTTTTGTTATCTTCACTTGGTATCTCAAATTCAATATGACCAAAACTGAAGTATTGATATATACCCTCCATGTTCCTCCCACAGGTTTTCCTAACTCATTTAAGAGCAACTCCTTTTTTCTATTTTTTCAGGTCAAAAACATTAGAGTCATGCTTGACTCCTCTCTTTCACACTCCACATCTAGTAAGTCAGCAAATACTGTTCGCTCTATGTTTAGAATAGACCTGGGATTTGACCATTTTTATATCTCTGCTACCACCACTCCACTCTAGTCCAACCCACTACTACTTCTCATCTGAATTACTGCAATAGCATTCTAAGGGCTTGTCCTACTCTGCCCTCAGGCTATTATTTACCCAGCTTAAGGAAAGTCAGAGCAGTCACATTTCTGCTCAGAACTATCCAACGGCATCTAATTTTTTTGGAATAAAAAGCAAAGTTCTTGAGTTAATACCTATATTTCTCAAATTATTCCAAAAGATAGAAAAGGAGTGAAAACTTCCAAATTCATTCTATGAGGCTGAGCATTACCCTGATAGCAAAACCACATAAAGACACCACTACAAAAGAAAACTACAGGCCAATATCCCTGAGGAACATAGATGCAAAAATTCTCAACAAAACACTAGCAAGCTGAATCTAACAATACATTAAAAAAATTTTTTACCATGTTCAAGTGGGATTTATTCCTAGGTTGTAAAGGTGGTATAATATTCACAAATCAATCAATGTGACATACCATATTACTAAAAGAAAGAATAAGAACTATATAATCATTTCGACAGACACAGAAAAAGCAAATGATGAAGTACAACAGCCATTCATGATAAGAACCCTCAACAAAGTAGACTTAGAGGGAACATACTTCAACATTATTGGGTGTATATGAAACCCACAGTTAATATCATCCTCACTGGGGAAAAACTGAGAGCTTTTTCTCTATGGTCAGGAACAAGACCAGAATGTCCACTCTCACCACTTTTATTCAACATAGTACTGGAAGTCCTAGCCACAGCAATCAGACAACAAAAGAAATAAAAAACATCCAAACTGGCAAGGAAGTAAAACTCTCACTACTCTCACTACGTGATACACAGTAAATCTGAAAGACTCCACTGAAAAAATGCTAGAACTAAAACATGAATTCAGTAAAGTCACAGGATACAAAATAAATATACAGAAATCTGTTGCATTTCTATACACCAATAATGAAGCAGCAGAAAGAGAAATTAAGGAATCAATCTCATTTATAATTGCACCAAAAACAGTAAGATACCTAGAAATAACCCTAACAAAATGGGTGAAAGACCTATACTCTAAAAACTATAAAATACTGATGAAAGAAATTGAAGATGACACAAAGAAATGGAAAGACAATCCAGGCTCATGGATTAGAAAAACAAATATTATTAAAATGTCTATACTAGGGGCACCTGGGTGGCTCAGTGGGTTAGAGCCTCTGCCTTCGGCTCAGTTCATGATCCCAGGGTCCTGGGATTGAGCCCCACATAGGGCTCTCTGCTCAGCAGGGAGCCTGCTTTCCTTCCTCTCTCTCTGTTTGCCTCTCTGCCTACTTGTGATCTCTGACTGTCAAATAAATTTTTTAAAAAAATGTCTATACTACCCAAAGCAATCTACACATTTAATACAATTCCTTTTAAAATATCAATGACATTTTTTACAGAGCTAGAACAACGTACCCTAAAATTTGTATGGAACCACAAAAGACCCTGAATAGCCAAAGAAACCTTGAAAAAGAAAAACAGGGGTGCCTGGGAGGTTCAGTCCTTAAGCGTCTGCCTTCAGCTCAGGTCATGATCCCAGGGTCCTGGGATCAAGTCTTGCATTGGGCTCTCTGCTTGGCAGGAAGCCTGCTTCTCCCTCTCCCACTCCCCCTGCCTGTGTTCCCCCTCTCCCTGTCTCTCTGTCAAATAAATTTAAAAAAAAAATACAAAAAATTAATTTTTAAATTTTTAAAAATAAAATAAGTAAATAAAATCTTTAAAAAAATCTTCTTTTAAAAAACAAGGAATGTGGGTAAGTAACAAAGGAACTGAATCCAGATTTTTCATAGTAAAAAGGTGATATATAAACATCTAAAATGGAATAATAAAAGTAACAGTATAAGCATATTATTTAGAATTTTAAATAGAAATAATTAAAGAAAGAGAGAAAAGAGTTGAAAGAAGTTGCCTGTGAGCCTAGCTGTTAAGAGACACAGCGAGACAGAAAAAAACAGGACCCTCAAAGTCTACTATTCTTCATTTAAGCTTTGTAGTATTGACTTTTTAGATTATATAAATGCAATTTCAATACAAGTAAAGAATTAAAATTTGATAAGTTCACATAAAATGAAGAAATAGTATTATAGATATGTCATTTAGAGTTACAGAGGTAATAAAGAGAACCAAATACAAACAGGTAAAAGGTGCACCTGGCTGGCTCGGTCAGTAGAGCTTGTGATTCCTGGTCTTGGGGTTTGTAAGTTGGAGCCCCATGTTGGGTGTAAAGATTTTAAAAATGGTAAAAGACAATGGTTACCACTGAAAGGTAGGATTGGGGGCTGACTTGTTATGACCATAAGCTTGACTGCTTTTATAATAAAAATAAATAAAACCAAACCACAATATGGGTTGGTCCATCAGGTATCCGTGAAAACAGGGTAATACTGAATAGCAAGTGTGAATTAGCCTGTTTTTATTAAGATCACTTATGCTAACAAAAAGAAACTACTGCTATTTTGAGAAAATGGACATGTTCCTTTAATGTGACGACGTTACAATGGTTTGTTATTTTAAAAACTCAATCTAGTATCTTAACATCAAGGAAAGGTGCGTGTTGGTTTAATAGGAGTTAACCAAGTACTAAAATTCAAATTCAAAATTATCTACTTGAATCGGAATGACCTTCCTAGAAGAATTAATCCTCTTGGGATTTTGTTCTAATCTTATTTTAGGAGCAGATTTTCTCTAATACCAAGTGGAGTCATTTGCGTTCTGACATGGAAATAAAACAAAACAGTAATGATAATTAAGTATTTGGTCAGAATTTTATGTGCCATGGGGGGCTGCATGGGACCCACTCATTAATTACATGGAGTTTACCCAGGGGAAAATATTTGTTTTTATTTTTTAAGATACTGAGGCAAAAATTTCACAACATCCCTCAATATCTCATTTTTTAAAATTTTTAAAAAATGTTTTTATTACATTTAAAAAAATTATTTATTTATTTGACACAGAGAGAGAGATCACAATTAGGCAGATAGGCAGGCAGAGAGAGGGGAAGGGAAGTAGGCTCTCTGCTGAGCAGAGAGCCCGATGTGGGGCTCGTTCTCAGGATTCTGGGATTATGACCCAAGCTGAAGGCAGAGGCTTTAACCCACTGAGGCACCCAGCCCCCCTTATTACATTTTTTAATACTGACTGAAAATTGTAGCACATGCACAAGGGATATAATATGGTGATATAATGAGTAGCAGTCAACTCACTGATCAATGTAAGAACTGGAATACTACCAATGCAATATTAGTACTCCCTAGAAGCTCCTTTCCCCATCCCATACTCATTGTTAAAATACCTTTATAACTAACTTCAATACTTCCTGTTATGATTTAAATTAGTTTCCTCTGGTTCTGTTCTCTGGAGATGCATATCTATGAAACACCTTTGCTTTCACTCACAAATAAGTGAGCATAGGGTTGGATCTGGTGGCAATTTCAGCTCTGACATAACCTTACTAACTGTGTAACTGTATACAAGTTATCTAACTCTTCTGAGCCACAATTTCCTCATTTGTAGAGCATTCATTACTTGTAGCTATTTTATAGAAAATAAACCATTGTGATCTTATCTCAGATTCTTTTTGCAAATTGTGAATAAAAGTATCACATGTCTGGCTAATTTCTTCATTTGGTAATCTTTGCTTCAAAAACAAACATAATTTAAAAAGAAATAATTCATTCATTTTTTTCCTGGATATTTTATAACTGAATCCAATCCAGTCCAATCCAATCAATGGATGATTTTCGTTGGCTCTGCAGATATTGATTGTCAGGTTGCCTAACTGTCCTGTTTATTATTGAATTCAATGACTTTCAAAAGACTAACATAAAGATGAAGAAAGCAGCAGAAACTGCACATGAGAAATTCACTGCATATTAATCAGTCTAGATCTTCTGGTTAGCTGGGACAGCATCATAGATACACAGAAAAAGGGGTGATAACTTGAGAAACATTTAATTTTCAACATTCATTTTGTAAAATAAATTTTCTGCTTTAAGAAATAATGTGACCAGCTATTATAATAAAGCAGTCTAGAATGTTACCAGTTAGTCTGTCACCACGGTAGCAGCATCTGGGGAACATGTACATTATTCTAGAAATCCCGAGGTTGACTCCCACATTTGTATGAGCAGCCTTGTTTATCTGAAGAGATAACAAATCAAATCACTATATACTTCTGAATTGCATGGCATGGTATCATCTTGAGAGAAGATATTAATGTGTAAAATTCCAGGCCATTTTACAGATGGCCAATGTCAAATAGCTGCAGAAGTGAAATCAGTGCCAAAAGGACAACAGAATAAAGAATTGACCCTTTATAGTTAAAACTACTTAATGTTTTGGTATCACATATGATTCTGATGCTAGAAATGGTGATGGTAACGATGATGATGATGAAAATGCAATTGTGAGAAAATCAGGACAGAAGATTTAATGTAGTGTTAAATACAATCAGTTTAATACATTTTTGTCCATTCTTCTTAAAGAGTAGTGCTTCTTTGTCATGTGGCGTGTATCTTACATTGTAGTCCTAAGTGGTGACTAATATGTTGTGTTGAAAAATGTGACAAGAGTTATAAAATTAGGTTAATTTTAAAGGATTCTTGCAAATAAGGGTTTTTTCCATCTTTTTCACTGTCATCTGAGGATAGAGCTACAATTACAGCATGATAAATATTTGGGTGAAATATGAAATAATTAGTCAAGTGACAGTTCCTTACTTGATGCCAGAAGATGGGTCTGACTGATTCTATGTTTCACTGACTTGACTGGTTATTTGACCAAACTGTTTTCTTTGGTATTTTTTAGACACAATTTAAGTGGGATAACCAGCTGTGTGAAACTTTGTCTTTATAATCAGAGTTTCAATGATGAGGTTGCCCACTTAACTGTATGGCCCAACCTCCGTAACACTATCAGAAAAAAACACATAGTGGTTTTAACTTTCAGTTAAGCATGAATTTTGAATAACAAAATTAACTTTGGATGACAACAAGATCGTTGAGAATTCTTGAGAATCTTTTTTTAATAAAGGGGACTTGAATTTTATTTCTAATTTCTTAAATTATAATTCATATTGTTATGAAATTTTATACAACTGATTGCTATAATTATAAAATTCATCAATTCTTCATAAACTCATACATTTTGCCTATTTACATCACAAAAGTTTAGAAGTGACAATCTGAGCTGGTGCCAATGCATACTTACTCTTCTTTTTATGGAACAGTTACCTGGTACTCATAGGAACCTTACCAAGGGAGAAGAGTTTTTATATTCATATTCCTTAAGGCTCTTAACTCCAAAGCTATGCACTTGGATTCTTCTGTACCGTTTCTACTATTTTTTAAGTTTATAAAACTTTTTTCATTTTATGAATAAAATAGTATCTGGCCTTTTGATCAAGAAGTTTTATGGCACAACCAAACATATCTAACAAGGCTCCCCCCCCCCCCAAATTATTTCAAGATGTATTTCCAGAATAACCACTAGTAAATTTGAGGGCTAATTTGAGTCTTAGAATATTGTGATACCTACTATTGCAATACAGATTTTTTAAAAAGTCACGGTCCAATTGTATATTTGTGTTATGTGTCATGACAGTTTTATATATCTATACAATATTTCCTCTTTTGCTATCATTATTATTGGCAATAACTCTATTACTTTTAATAATAGCACTATCATAAAAATAGAAAGATTTAACAGTTTTCATGGTTTTGAAAAATATAATTCAGAATTCTCTCTTGTAACGTGATGGTAGTTTTCCTGCTTATTAACAAACTATGAAATGGGTACTATATTCTGTCAGCTTGCTATCTCTTACTTTACATTTTATTATTTCCCAAATGCTAGAGTTTCCTGACATTTATGTTAAAAAAATATTATGCTTTTATTCCTTTGGAAGTATAAGTATGAAGTGGGTCCTAGTCAAAAACATTGCTTCTTTCTTATATATCGCTATTAGGAGTGAAAATTGGTACAATGTTCTTAGAGGACATCTTGGTTCTATTTGTCAAAATTTAAAATGCTCATACTCTTTGGTCCAATAATTTCAACTCCTAGGTTTTTATTCTATAATCTTGCATATGTGCAACACAAAATATGTGCAAATGAAAAAATTTTTTGCAGCCTATTTGTAATAGTAAATGATGAGAAACAATACATGCTATTATAGACTATTTAGTTGAATTATGGTACATCTATACAGTGGATTATTATACAGAAAGTATACAAATAATGACTTTTATATATACTGATTTGGAACAATCTATTTTTTTAAGATTTTATTTATTTATTTGAGAGAGAGAGAGAGAATGCACCTGAGTGGGGAGAGGGGCAGAGAGGGAAAAAGAGGAAAAGGGATAGAATCTCCAGCACTCTGCCCAGAGCATGGAGCCCAAGGCAGGGCTCAATCTCATGACCCTGAGATCATGACCTGAGCCAAGACTTGTATGCTTAACTGACTGAGCTACCCAGGTGCCCCTGAAATAATCTTTAAGAATGAAAACTCAAGGAACAGAGAAAGGTATATGGTATCCTACCCTTAGAGTGAAGAAAGAGGAAGAGAGAAGGGGGACTTATACATGAGTGTTAGCAAATGCATGAATTATCGTTGGAAGAATCTCCAAGAGTCTACCCAAATCAGTGTTTGCCTCCAGAGAGGGGAACTGGGTAAGTGAGGAAAGGAGATAGATTTAGGTTTATAGCGTATATTCTTTTGTATCTTTATATCATGTGTGTACACTCTTCTTTACATATACATACATGTGCACACAAATACTTCTAAAAACTGAAAGA
Organism: Mustela nivalis; assembly: GCF_964662115.1. NCBI lineage: Eukaryota > Metazoa > Chordata > Mammalia > Carnivora > Mustelidae > Mustela > Mustela nivalis. The sequence continues at coordinate 69,439,388 of NC_139031.1, forward strand.
AATATAGCCTCATGTCCCAGAAGAAATACACTGCCTGATAGTACTTTTCATTTCCTCCTTCCCTTTTCATCACTTGAAGAGGACTGAAGTTCTTTTGTTAGTTGACAAAGAATAAACATTTCTACCTTTACAACTAGCCTGTGAAATCATTGCCAAGTAATTAGAAAGTAGTTGAACCTCTTACCCTTAACATTTTAAGTGTTTGGCTTTGTAAATATGCCAATGTTGTTGGGTCTCTGCAACCTAAAAAGAATGGAGATCTGACAGTTATAAAGGCAGAGGAGAATCCCCTCTGGAGCTGGAATTGTTTGTGGTCCGAACTTAGTAACTGCCACATTGCTTCAATGTACTAATGTACACAGTCTGAGAATGATATTCTAGCGTCAGACTATAATTGAATCTCTGAAGATTGTTGAGTTTACACCATATAAAATATACTAAATGTTACAGAATGTATAGCACATATGTAAAACATATTTAGATATTAATGGCAGCAAGGTTTGAAAACTTATTTCGGTTTTAAAAGTTTTTAAACTTTAAGGCAATAAAATAACATATCCACAAGAGAAAAAAAGGTTAAATTTCAATACAGAAAAAGAATTATAAAGATTGTCTAAATAACAGTTTATAAAATGCTATCTTGCTTATAGGTAAAGATTGCCTCAAACCTTATATTTTGTGGTCATTCCATTGACTGCGAAAGAGAAACAAGAAAAGCAATTTCCTTAAAAGAAATTTCAAGGACATTGGGGGAAAAAAATCACACTGTCACATGCATTCTCACAACACAAGGACAAATACGTGCAGATCAGATTAGTGCCAACTGACTAATATTTTCCCTTCACCATACCCAGGAATTAATAATCTGTTTCTCTTCTAATGATGTTTAAATGACTATGTAGCCATACAGATGGACTGGCACCTGATTCCCTAGAATGAGTGAAAATACATACCCCCAGGAGAAAGATGTCTTTGTTTCCTGGATCTTGGAGTTGTACAGCATATGGTCTGACAGATTTTAAGCTCCAAGTGCCTATTTTTAGACATTCTAGTTCTTTACTTTTATCTTTTAATAAAAGAAAAAGTATTTGTTGAGCTAAGACTTGCTTTCACAATGGCACTTCAGCTAGCTTTGTCAGCTTAGAAAGTTTGGTGAGATGAATAATTTAGACTGTAGGAGTAATATGTCTAGAAAAGAAACTTAAGTAGGGGTTAGATAATACAGGTAATTAATTAAATGATCTTAGGATATCTGACTCACAATGACTAATCTAAATATGTACCAAAAATACATCAAGATCATAAATTATAATTGTGATACTCTCAAGCAACACAGAACACATACTTCACAATGTAATAGGAAAAAAAAATTTTGTTTTATATGTTTAAAAACATTTAAAAATTCTCTCTTTTCCTCTTTTTTCCTTTTTTGTCTTTTGCTAATGTTCACAAAGAATCACAGTACCTGGTCAAAACAGAGAACAATCAAACCTAGATTTATAGTTAATGTCAAGAAATATGAACACATTTTAGAACATATCTTCAATTAGACATATGTTTGATTTGTAAAAGAACTTTTCTGAGAATAGTTGTAGACATTACAAGGACTGCTTCTCCATATTGCAATAGTAATTAAATGGGTACTGTGTCATGACAGTGTCCTTGACATTAGGAAAATCAATATATACAGCAGATTCTCCAGGGCCAAAGAAGAGAGTAACTCCAGCCGTCTCACTGATAGCTGCGAAGTCATCAGAGTTATCAAAAGAAATGGATGTCATTAAAATCTGACTTCATATTCATTCCTTTCCTTTGGGAAATCTTAAGAATAGCCCCTGTGACACTGGAAAAGCAGACTTCTTAGTTAAGGGAGTACCTAGATATCTGCATGCAGTCCTCAATGGAACCCCTCAAAGTTTCAAAACTTTGGTACTCAAGTGGAATTTTCAATTAGGACAATGTTATAGGTGGTGTCAATCTTCTAAGAATACAGTAGGCCCCCCTTAACTGTGGTTTCAATTTCCTATGGTCAACTACAGTCCGGAAGCAGATGATCCTCCTTCTGACAATTCAGTAGGAAGTCAACAGTAGCCAAACACTATGTCACCATGCCTACATCATTCATCTTACTTCATCTCTTCATGTATGCATTTTATCATCTGACATCATCACAAGAAGAAAAAGGGTGAGTACAGTCAGATATTTTGAGAGGGGGTTCCTGGGTGGCTCAGTCAGTTAAGCATCTGCCTTCAGCTCAGGTCATGAACCCAGGGCCCTGGGATCGAGCCCCGCATTGGGCTCCCTGCTCTGCAGGAAGCCTGCTTCTCTGTCTCCCACTTCCCCTGCTTGTGTTCCCTCTCTTGCTGTGTCTCTTTCTGTCAAATAAATAAATAAAATCTTAAAAAAAAAAAGATATTTTGAGAGAGAACATATTCACATAACTTTTATGTGTTTTGCTATAACTGCTTTTATTATTAGTTATAGATGTTAATCACTTACTGTTGCCTAATTTATAAATTAAACTTTATCATAGGTAAGAAGGTATAGGGAAAAAAAATAGTATATAAAGCGTTCAGGGACAGCCAGAGTTGTAGGCATCCACTGGAGGTGTTGGAACATATCCCCTAAGGATAAGGGGGAGACTACTGTAATCCACAAAATGAAGTGTTATAAGAAATAGTAGTAGGATTAAAAAAAAAAAAAAAACTTGAGGGATGCCTGGGTGGCTTAATGGGTTAAAGCCTCTGCCTTTGGCTCGGGTCATGGTCTCAGGGTCCTAGGATCAGGCCCCACACCAGACTCTCTGCTCAGTGGGGAGCCTTCTTCCCCCTTTCTCTCTGCCAACTTGTGATCTCTGTCAAATAAATAAATAAAATCTTTTTTAAAAAATTGCAAAACAAATATCAAAGTAGAAACAACAAACTGATTAAAAATAGCATTTATGATGGGGCACCTCGATGGCTCAGTTGGTTAAATGTGTGACTCTTGATTTTGGCTCAAGTTATGCTCTCAGGGTCCTGAGATTGAGCCCCACATCAGATTCCATGCTGGGCATGAAGCCTGCTTAACATTCTCTCCCTACCTCTCCCCTTGCCCTTGCCCTTCCTCCACCTCTCTCTCTCTCTCTAAAAAAATAAATAAATAACTTTTATGTTGAATGTTGGTTTTTGAATAAAAGTTTTTATTAGAAGACAATGAAGAAAGTATAGATTTTTGTGGGAATTGTGAAGAGTTTTATTAGCACTTTCATGAACTCTAGAGGTTGTTTTCCTTTTCACATCAAAACTGTACTTTAAAAAATGCCTTCCCTTTACTCTGGTATTAGTCTTATGCTTAGGCATGAGGGAGGTTTGTAAAAATGGATAAAGAGAGAGGAGAAGACTCTAGAATTAGCCAAATGCAAGTTAAAAGAGGGAGAAGAAAGGAAAGGAGATTAAAGACAAAATATCTCTGGGAAAGAGATTACTAAGGTATCACCAACAGAAGTGTATGTAGTCAAATAAAGAGAAACATGTAGGTTGACATACGTATGGCTCAGAGATGTTAGGTCAGATGATTTCCTATTCATGCCTGTCACCAAAGAGGCACTCTTGACTCAGGACGACTTCGTTACTGAGGTTTAAGCAGGGAATGGTGGGAGGGGCAGAAGGACTGGGAGCCCATTAGAGTAAACACCTGCTGTTTTGCCTCCCCAGCAACTGTTTCGCCTTCTTTTACTCTCCCTATTCCTCTGGGGCAGGAGTTTAATCATAAGGAATAACAAGAGCCTTTAATTGCTGGAACTGGGAGTCCAGGCCACAGTGGGATTAAGCCCTGAGCTGCTGAGCTGCTAGCCTTAATTTTCCCTGGTCCCAGAACCCAAAGTGGGGCTTTAACTAGCAAAGGACAATTGAGTAACTCCAGCGTCTGAAGTATAGTATCAATCAGAATTATCAATTCTGGCTCTACATTAGAATCATCTGCTGAGGATTTTTTTAAAAAGATTTTAATAATTTTTTTTTGTCAGACAGAGAGAGAGAACTGTAGGGGGAACTTCCAACAGGCAGAGGCAAGGGGAGAATCAGGCTCCCCGCTGAGCAAGGAGCCTGATGTGGGACTTGATCCCAGGACTCTGGGATCATGACCTGAGGCACCCAGGCAACCCTCATCTACTGTGGATTTAGAAAACAAAAACAAAAAACTAGACCAGTATCTGGGCCTCACGTCAAACCAATTAAATCAGAATCCCCAGAGGTGGAGTGTTGGGCTTTAGCATATGTAAAGAGCGCCCGGGTTAATGTGCAGCTAGGCTGAAAACAGCAGGATATGAGAGTGACAGAGTGAAAAGATTAAGTGTCCAGCTCCTGGGGAAAAGGGAAGAGGGAAGCTCTATAGGCAGCTTTGAGTAGGGAACACGCATGTTCAGTCAGCTTAACCAGTGTCAAAACGGGATTTGGAGGACTCAGAGGGCAGCAGGACACCAGCAGGTAGTGGAGTTAGAGGTGCAGTGAAGAAGGTCAGTGGGCAGTAGGCAAGGCTTCCTGTTCCTTGTTATTTGGTTCAGGGGCAGCCTGAAATTCTCTCCTCAGCGATCATTTGACGAGCACTCCCTCCATCTCCGCTTCCCAATGTCTCGACAACGACAGCAATCCACCACCTCTGCACAAGGAGGGCAAACCTCCCACTCAACAGAATCACAGAATTTTAGAGCTGGAAGGGACCTTGAATATTATCTGGTTCAACACTTCTCTCTTGGACTGTGAATATCTCCACACACCTGTTAAAGGCAAGGGGTGTTTCTAATCCTTCACTGTTTCTCTATGCATAAATATTAAATGACAAACTGAACAAATTTTCAGATGAGGAAGCTGAGTGCATAGTCAGTAAATCAGTCAGTTCATTCATTCACTTAATACCAGTACAAACAGAAAGCTTTAGATATCCATAAGGATGAATGTATAGCACGGCCACTATAGTTAATACTGTATTGTATATTTGAAATTTGCAGAGAATAGATCTTAAGTATTCTTGCACACCAACGCCATAAAATAATGGTAACTATGTGAAATTATGGGTGTGTTAATTTGTTTGTAATCACCTGTGGTAATCATTTCACAATATATAAATATATCAAATCATCATATTGTACAACTTAAATATTACACAGCTTTTATTTGCCAATCATACCTCAATAAAGCTAAGAAAAATAAAACTAGCAAAAAGTTGAAATATACTCATAATTTTTGCTTTAACATAATGTGTTTTTTTCTTACAGTGGATATTTGGTATTTCATAAACAAAAATTAATGTCTGCAGCTGGAAAGAAACATAAGAAACTGAATATTTCTGATGACCTTAGAAATACAAGTAAATTGAATCCAACCAACACCTTGATGCCCTTATTAGGGAAGGCACTGTGTTAGGTGCTATAAACATTAGTGGAGTTTAATCATTAAGGGCCCAGGTTCCTGATTCAAAGTGCCTGGGTTGGAATTCTGGTCCCTACTTTTCGACTGTGTGATATTTATTTATTTAACCTCTTCATTCTTCCTTTTTCTCAACTATAAAATGAGAATAATAAAATATGCCTTGCAGGGATGACAGTACTTTACGCAAAAAAAAATTCACTAAATGTTAACTATTTTTAGCATTATTTAATATTATCTGCCGTTTTGAACCCCCACTACTGAGAAGAGTGGGACCTGTTACCTACATGGGACTTTATTTTGCTGAGCTTCATGCTGGGTTTGGGTGTGTCAATGGGACTAGGGCTGGAGCACCTCTGAATTTAGGCAAAATAATGCGGAGAGGAGTTTGAAGTCAGAAGGACAATCCAAAAGGAAGAAAATGTGAGCCACTGGTTCTAATGAGATCTGATAGCTATTTTTCTGTGTAATGTGGTATGGCACCTCCATGACAAAACCTGCAGCGAAGTTCACTTTGCTCACTAATGTTTTCAGGTGGTATGGTTTACTTTGGCAGAACTTAAAGCAGGGAGGATGTGTCCCTGGCATAGTCAGACAAGAGAATGGGAGGAGACATGATGTTCCTCTGAGGGCCTTCAAACTACGCTAGTAGGAAGCTGGTAGATCTGTCTAGGAAGCTGCTGTGCGTGGGGGTTGCATTTGTCTATTGAGTCCAGGAGTCTGGGTACTGCTGTAGTGGGTGGAGGGTGGGGGACTAGAGGGCTACTTCCTTTCTGACCTTAATTGGGTCTGCTGAGATTCAAAAATGAGTGGTCAACCAAGGGGCTGGGGTGTGCCAGAAGTCTATTTGCATGAAAAACTAAGAATACTTCCTGGGCAGAGGGGGTCAGGCAGGCACTTTTGATACAGTAAAAACAAAAACCATAATTATAAAATGTCAGTGGTGCTTCTGAATATAGCACAGATTTTGCACTCCAACTTGACTTTCAGCTCACTGCCCACCAGTGTCTTAAGTCCCACTTGGGGAGGGAGGGTACCAGAGTCCCCACTTTCCCCCACTAAGGCTTTTGGATGAAAAGAAGAACGAGAAGATGCTCCAATACAGACTTGGCAACTTTTTCTTTTCTCAAGTAAAGTCATTTAAAAATGCATATGCCATCTAATATTTTCATGGTTTCAGAAAAGAGAACTGTAACATAGATATGTAAGAAAACAAATTTAACTTAAAAACTGAGTTACTGGGACGTCTGGGTGGCTCAGTTGGTTAAGCAGCTGCCTTCGGCTCAGGTCATGATCTCAGCGTCCTGGGATCGAGTCCCACATCGGGCTCCTTGCTCGGCAGGGAGCCTGCTTCTCCCTCTGTCTCTGCCTGCCATTCTGTCTGCCTGTGCTCGCTCTCTTCCCCTCTCTCTCTCTGATAAATAAATAAAATCTTAAAAAAAAAAACTGAGTTACTTTATATTTTATAAAAAACTTTGAAAGATGACAAATTTAGAACAGCTTCTAGTGAGACATGGCCCGGATTGGACTTGGGTCTCCTCAATCCTGACTGTGAAATCTAGCCTTCCTGGACAGCTGAAACTTTATGCACCTTGAGCAGCATATCTTGCAGGAATGTGGAAGCAGGATGATTACCTCAAGGAGAGACTGAACTACAAAGACAGGTTAAGTCTGAACCAAACTAGTCTGTACCCAGGTGGAACCCTGGCCCTGGCTTTTCACCAACTATACCCTTCATTATAATACTAAAAACCAGGCACATGAGTAGAGATTTAACATGCTAAATGGACTTGCAACATTGAAGGAGCAAAAAATTTAAGTGTGTAGGCACCAATAAATCCCCAACTCTATATGTCTCAACACCACTCCTTTCTCTTCTTAGTCCCCTTAAAAACTTTCCCTGGCCTATGTTAGGGGATTGAGTCTGAAGAACTCCTTCCTTTGTGCTATCTCCCTTGTGCTCCAGAATAAGCCCCAATAAAAGCCTTGCCTGGAACTCCCTTTTGGCCTCTAATCAATTCCTATTGTTTAGAGAGCCCAAAGACCAAGTGGGTGACAGCAGGAAAAACTTCTCTCCACCATGTTGCAACTACATATCCCTTTTCTTCTCTGTTTCATCATCATTGCTTACTCCCTGCCTCTGGTCTTCTACCACACACAGCCCTCCAGTGTTTCCAACCATACTTCTTAATTACATCAGCTTAGTAGAGCATGGATCAGCTATGGTCTTGGGGATGTAAGATGTCTATGCAGAGCAGCAGATACTCAAGCTGAGTGGGACCTATCACTGGAAATAAGGTCAAGGAGGGCAGGGGCTGTGGCTTTTTCCCCACTACACCCCCTAGTCCTAAAAACGAGGCCTGGAATGTACAGGTGTTTCATAAATATTCACTGAAACAATGAACAAAATACAGGCAAGGTATATATAGGTTATACTATAATACACTAATGACAATGAGGTAGTAGTCACTGCCTTACTGGTGGTAATGACATAATACAAATCATTAACTATTAAACCTCTTTGCACAAAGAGGAGAAGGAAAAAATTGCTAATTCACCATGTTAACCTAACCATCATTATACCTTTGTTGCTATTCTTCTGAGTGTTTTATAATAGGCATTTAAAATTTATTTGTAATCAGAAAATTTGGATAGGAAATATGGCACTTATTTTCACAAGAACCAATCCCCTTTACCTACACTTACCACTAAAAACAAACTTAAGTGATGTCACCTAAGAAAGTCTGAACTAACCTTTGATAATCTATGTGAGTGCATGTGGTATAAATCACAGAAGACTTACTGGTTAAGGAGATACAGCATATGTATTCTCTTGCTGACTTCTAATGTAAGGGTTTCAATGTCTCATTCATAATGAGGGATTCACAATCTCAAAGGTCTTCTCCAGTCTGAAGTTCAATGATTCCTAAAATAGATTTTATTGTTTTATGTTGATTATAATGTAGCTTATAAATATTTATATATTTATTCATGTAAGTTTATATATTTAAATATAACAGTAAATTCAAACTCAGATATAGGAGCTCCTTCCATGCAGAAATAGATTTTAGAAATTCACATAAAGACCATTTCTAACATTTCAGGACTACATTTTACCTGGAGGGACAGCAGTGAGTAATTTCACTCAACAGAAAGACTGATTATTGTAAATTTAAAGGTAACTCTTTACCCTTATAAGCCAATAAAACAGAACATTAATTCAAAACAAAGTGACAATATACCAGCTAGCTCGTAGTCTAAGGGACAGAGCTAAGAGAAAACATTAATCGGTGCAGAAATGAGATAAAGAAAAATTTGTCATATGCTCCTACATGGAGTGGGGTAAAGCAGGAAATTCTTCCTTGCAGTAGAATTCAGAATCAACCTCTCCACCACTTTTTGTTCTTCTAAAGACCAAATCACTTGCTCCAGAAGATAACCTGGCAGCTTGGTGGTTATTTCATTAATTTATGTATAATCTTTCTTTTGGAGGTAACGGAATTGCTTTGAAGTTTAATCTCCATTGCTACCCCCTCCAGTCAAGTGAGACGGACAGGACCAGGAAAGTTTAAATAAATGACGCCTTCAAGGGTGACAAAAATGCTTCTGCTGTGGAGATTAAGTTTCTGTTGAAACTTTAAATAGCCTAGGCTCGTCACAACTTCAGGGGCATAAGTAATTCATGCTGCAAGCAGTTAAATCGAAGTTTATCAGAATTGCTTCCTAGCCTGAATGCTAAAAGCTGAAATCGGACTAGCAGCCACACTCCAGGATTTCCCCAGTAGCTCAAGAAAGAGAATTTGGGACTCTTTAGAAGAGTCTTCCGACACCAAACGCCGAGGAGTTTACCGGCATGTTAACCATATTAATAAGCATTATTACCCTATCAGGCTGCAAAATTCTTGTATATAATAGCAACTTTCCTACCGCACGTTGCCACCGGGCAAGGGACCTCCGCAGCCATCCTCCGCCCCAGATCCCTGCGTCAAAGCCCCGAGTGCTGCCTTGCTCCAAACCCAACCCCAGCCGACCCGTTCCCAGCGTTCACCATGGTCTCTTGCTGCCCCCTGCTGGGCTCTTCCGGTCCGACTTGCAGAGGACTGTCGCGCGGCCGCCGGGGGGCGCAAAGAAGGCTACGTCACCTGTACGCGACCGGAAGTGAGTCTTGTTCATTTCCGCCTCTCGGTCCCGCCCCAGGCCGTAGAGGCGAAGGTAAAGGCATCTCTGGACTATTAATACAGTGCCGGTTGAGGTCTGTGGCTCGTTGCGCTTGTGCTTTTTCTTTGTAGAAGTGGGTCTGGGTGATTTTGTTGTTTGGTGGAGTTCTCTTCCCACGCAGCGCCTTGGCGAGTCGGTTTGGGGGAGGAAGAAGGATGGGGAGAACCCAAGTAATGGAACCCGTGGAATATCTGTATTAGCTTCAGTGAACTAATAGAAACTTGTCACAGAGCTCGGCCTTTCCCCGATTTTCTAATTTTAGGAGTAATCCCTGCCTTTTAAGTTGTGGGGTTCAAGTAAGACAAAATATGGGAAGCACTTAGCTCTGGTTTTACAAATCAAGTGCGTGACTACGCTGCCTTTTCCCATTAATACTTAGGGGCGTGTTCTTGCTGTTTTCCTTTCGGTACCTCTGAGAGATGCTTAGTACATGAGAGGTGACGCTTCTCACAAGAACGTTATGCAGTGTTAGCTGGGATCGATTTCTTTAGTCTGTATCACGAAGTGCTGACGATATTGTGTCCTCCCCCCACCTTTTTTTTTTTTTTTTTTTTTTTGCCATATTTAGGGACAACTCTTTTCCAGCTCTTCAGGAGAAATGCAACGTCCTCTCTCTTTCAGACAAATTAGGTGAGAAATGGATTGCTGTAAGATCTCCAAACTTCCCTTGTTTTATCAAAAGAAGACCCAACTGGAATATAGTCCCCTGGGCAGAGTTTAGCCATCTCCATTAAAGTTTCTTTATCAAGCGAATTGTGCAGCAGAGAACAAGGAAATCCTCCTTTATTCCTTAGGCCTTAAAAGTTTTGAGTACAGAGGTTTTCATTGTATTTGTTAATTTTGTACTTTAGTCCTTGGAATAATGGCTTTAGTTAATTAAAGAGCGAATTGAGAGACAAACTGAAATAAATTTTGGAATATTACTTATTTTTTAAATTTGTAGTTTGAGACAGTTGATAACTTTTTGCATTAGGCTGCCCATGTATTTATTACCATGCTAGATGTTACCGGAGTGTTTTGAATGTGGATCAGGTGCTAAAAGTAAAACAGTATTTTTCAGGTTTAACTTTTTTGTATTGAAAACTGAAAAACTGATAAAGGTAACATATTTCCCAGTACTTTCTGCACCCCTAAGCCAATTTAATTTGTTCTTAATTTATCTGGTTGCAAAATAAGATTTATTAAATAGTGTCACAGTATTTCAGGAACAGTACATAGCCCCCATTAATCTCTCAGAGATAACTCTTACTACCTTTTTAACCTCTTTGTATACATTAATGCCCCCTCTTTATATAAGTGATAACTATTTTATCTGTACGGTTATGTGATTTGCCACTTAGAATATCTTGGATATCTTTCCATTGTGTTAGTTATGCCTCTTTATAAAGAAATCAGGTTGTACAGTATTATGTTACATAGATGTATCACAATTTATGAATCTTTCTGTTGGTGGGTTTCTTTTCTGCCAAAGCAAATATTCAAGATAGTCACCCTTTTTAATAAGAAATGTGTATTGTCCTTTTATTTCTTTGGATAATCTTAAAGACGTGAAAATCCTGGGTTAAAGAATATGGTGGATGGTGCCAAATCCCCAGCTGGGGTATTTGAGAATTTTCTGCATTTCCTCACATGCTCACAAACAGTAAGAGAGAAAGAGCACAAGGTGGGGGCAGGGGCAGAGGGAGAGTGAGAAGCAGACTTCCCACTGAGCAGGAGCCCTACACAGGGCTTGATCAGAAGCAGACTTCCCACTGAGCAGAGAACCTAATGGCAGGGCTTGATCCCAGGAACCTGGGATCATGACCTGAGCCAAAGGCAGATGCTTAACTGACCAAGCCCCCCTGGCACCCGTACATTTTAGATTCTTTAGTAATAAGTTACAAAACAAATGATTCACTTCAGCAGTATTTGTTAAGTTAAATATTCTCGTGGGAAGGTATTATTTGAATGAGACCTTGAACTATGGATAGATATGGGAGGATGGGCCTTTTTGAAAGAAAAGCTTCCCCAAAGGCAAGGAGACAAAAATGGTCAAGAATGTTTAGAATTTGAGGTCTGAGAGACAATAATACCTGGTTGTAAGGTTGTAGAATAGAACAGAGAGCTAGGAAGGTAGTTGGAATGATGTGGTGAGAGTTTTGAAGATGTTTGTGAAGATTTTTCTTTCTAGGAAGAGCTACAAAGGCCTTCAATCAGGGAGTAAGGGATGTAATCACTTCTTAGTTTCTAAGGTATCCTATGGTGGCAGTTTTGCGTGACTGATGTTAGAGAAGCAGCAGGTTAGGTGGCTGTTACAGCCTGGGTGAGGGAGAACAGCGAAGATGAGAGATACTATTGAAGATGCTGAAGAAGCTGAACTTACATGATTCGATGACTGGGATTGAGGAAGAAGAAGAAAATAATCACTTTTAGATTTTTATCATGAGTGACTATTAGGATAGTGGTAGTGATTCCACTAACAGAAGAGGGCTAGTTTGGGGGCTAGGAAAGATATTCAGTTTGGTTTTAGACATGTTAATTCATGTGAAAGATATTTCCGCAGAGAGTGAATTATTCACAAGACATAGATTCAGGAGAAACCTTAATAGATTTTATGACTCCTTTGTTAAGAAATCGGGCATATATTTTCACTATTAGTCTGTTAATACAGTTCATTTTGAACTTTCTGTGGCATGCTCAGCCTGTCAGTCATTTCAAGAGTTTGTTGTCTAGAGTAGTTGTCTTCAGACTTTTGATTGTGTACATTCTCAGTAAAATAGGTTTTATACATGTACTTCCAACGTATGTATATTTACTAATTATATACATGTTTTACAGTACTATTACATTGTATATATAAAACATATAAAATGGAATTTTTAAAAGGCTAAGACAGATATAAATTGGAGTTTCACAGCTTGTTTCCTATATCTCATTGGATCATCTTTCACCCCTCTTCCCAAAGCACAGGTCCTACCTACCACTGTCAGTGCTCTGTACCATTATCCAGTAGAGGTCACCCTTGCACATCTGGAAGAGAGAACAGATGTTGAGCTGTACAAGTAGAGCATTCTTTAGTCAGAATGAAGATCTTGTTTTTAAAATTCTAAATTCATGCATTTCTGGAAGAATATGTAGTTAAAAGAGTAGTATGTGTTATTATAGAGATATTATAGTGAACTCAGTATAGGGCAGTCTAAAATGTGCCACTGTTTGATGTTTATTTTGTGAGGGTCTTGAATTTTTGTTTGAATGTTACTTGATTCTATAGTTTGGGAATCTTTTTCTAATTCTTTGAAGATCTGTAGATTGCCTGAGATATCAGGGAGTTCCCTGCCTCTAAGCATACTCTGAAGTTCTTGTTACATTGATACAACTGAGGGATGGGTGGATGGTTCATTCAGTGCAGCGTGCGACTCTTGATCTGGGGGTTGTGAGTTTGAGACCCACGTTGGGTATAAAGATTACTTAAAAATAAAATCTTAAAAAAATAGTGTAATTAAAAGGGCAGACACAGAGAGGCTTTATTTAATACCAATCTTAAAAACAGTATCTCAAACCCAGAGATATTAGTATTGAGTTGGAACCATCTATTTCTATTTTTTATTTTTTTTTATTTTTAAAGATTTTATTCATTTATTTGACAGAGAGAGAGCACAAGCAGGGAGAGCGGCAGGCACAGGGAGAAGCAGGCTTGCCGCTAAGCAGGGAGCCCGATGATGTGGGGCTCGGTCGCAGACCCTGGGACCATGACCAGAGCCAAAGGCAGACACTTAACTGATTAAGCCACCCAGATGCTCCTATTTTACGTTTAATTAGGAGATGAGAGGGGAGGTGTGTCCTTTAAGTGATAAGAGCCTGTTGTTAGTAATTAGAAATTAAGAGCTAAGTTTGTCACAGCTATATAGTCAAAAAGGAAGAAGTACAATTTAAAAATATATAAGTTGTTTTATGACTCAGACCACAGTTAGCTTAAGAACACAAATCATCTGACAAATTGAGTAACAGATGAAAATTTTTCTGTTGCTTTCCTGATAAAGTATTTCCTATAAATGCACATACTTGTTTTAGTAGGTACCTATGGATATTATCATATATAAATTCATACATTTTATGCCCCATTTCTAAGTGATTAGGAAAATGAGTTGTTGAGGTTTTAGTCACTTGCCTGGAGTTATGTGTTCTGATACAGATGCAGAGAGCCCTGGGTTCATCTTTTATAATGTGAAAGGGTAGTAGAGGATGGTAAAAGTAACTTTTCAAAGTTTATGGGCTCTCAGCACAGTTCTACTATGTAGATTAAAAAGTGCAGCTAAATCATTTTGAAGATAAAAATTGGTTTGGAGTAGTTGGTTACAACCCAGGGGGCAATAGGGTAAACTGAAGGACGTGGAGATTGAGATAGGAACTGTCGACCAGAGGTCTATATAAAGCTAAGAATTAAGACTAATGATAGCATGGGTTTAAAGAGAACCATGAGTCTAGAAAAAGGTGTTTAAGGTGGAAATTAGATAGTCTGGAGTGTTGATTTTAAAGGCTATATTTAGAGTTTGAGGAACCAGGAAGAGGGAACAGGGGCAAAGTAGTCTGGTATCTGTGGGTGGAAGCAAGGCCAAAGATCGGGAAGTTGGAAGACAAGGCAGAATTGAAAGCATTGGTTAATAGGAATAAGCCAAAGCTTTGAAAACTAGGAGGATAAAGCAGAGGTAGGGAGGGGCAACTGGTTTTGGTAGCAAACAGGCAAGTCCAAATATAAAGAGCAAAATAAAGGCAGGAATAGTTGGAGGACAGTGATGATGCTTATATTGCTTTTCTTCACATTAAGAATGGAAGCAGCCCCAGGCCCACAGATAATCAGAAGGTGTAAACTGGAGAGTGGGAGTGCAGTGGCTGAATTGTTACTGCAGCACAAGAGAGCTGGAGCTATACATACTTTCTCATAGAAATGGCCATGATGCTTACAGGACCTTAATATGGCTTTTTAGCTGTTTAACATAAGCATTTGCATAATATTATGTATGTTGTTTTACACAGCATTCCAAAAGATTTGGGATACCTGACCATTATACCACCAAGAAACTTACTGTGTATGAGAAGTAACTTTCTCTTTGGTTCAAGATGTTGGATGATCCGATTTTCAGCAGAATTCCTCCTTAAATCAGTTTCATTTAGACTTTTTAGTGTGAAGTGTGGTAATGCCAACAGTGAGTCTTTGGAGAATGAAAAATTACTGAATAACTTACTTACAATGGGAGTTGATGTTGACATGGCGAAAAAACGACAGCCTGGAGTTTTTAATAGGACGGGAACTAAAGAGCAAGAGCTGAAGATGTTCCTTCTGTCCAAAGGAGCTAGCAAAGAAGTGATTGCTAGCGTTATATCAAGATATCCACGAGCCATAACACGCACACCTGAAAGTCTTTCAGAACGGTGGGATCTGTGGAGAAAAATTATGACATCAGACCTTGAAATTATAAATATTTTGGAACGTTCTCCCGAATCTTTTTTTCGATCTAGTAATAACCTAAACTTAGAGAATAATATAAAGTTCTTCTATTCAGTTGGATTGACTCATAAATGCCTTTCTCGATTATTGACCAATGCCCCACGTACCTTCTCAAACAGTCTAGATCTGAATAAACAGATGATTGAGTTTTTGCAAGAAGTCTCTTTGTCTTTGGGTTACAATAAGCCCAGAGATTTTGTTAGGAAGATAATTTTAAAAAACCCTTTCATCTTAATTCAGAGTACCAAACGGGTAAAAACTAACATTGAATTTTTACAGTCAACTTTCAGCTTGAACAATGAGAAGCTGCTTGTTCTGCTCTGTGGTCCAGGAGCTAAAATTCTAGACCTTTCCAATGACTATGTCAACAGAAACTACACAAATATCAAAGAGAAGCTGCTTTTTCTTGGGTGTACTGAAGAAGAGATACACAAGTTTATCTTACGCTATCCAGATGTTATCTTCTTGGGAGAGAAAAAATTCAATGATAAATTAGACTGCCTCATAGAAGAAAAACTCAGCATATCACAAATAATTGAAAATCCTCGGATTTTGGATTCAAGCATAAATACTTTAAAAAGTCGAATCAAAGAATTGGTAAATGCTGGCTATAACTTAAGTACATCAAACATCGCTCTGTTATCTTGGAGTCAAAAAAGATATAAAGCTAAACTGAAAAAGTTAAACATTGAATAGAACATTGTTCTGGAAAATTAAAAAGTGTCAGTCTTGGGGCGCCTGGGTAGCTCAGTGGATTAAAGCCTCTGCCTTCAGCTCGGGCCATGATCCCAGGGTCCTGGGATTGAGCCTCACATTGGGCTCTCTACTCAGCGGTGGGCCTGCTTCCCCCCTCTCACTCTGCCTACTTGTGATCTCTCTTTGTCAAATAAATAAATAAAATCTTAAAAAAAAAAAATTATCAGTCTTAACAATATAGTGATACTTCATTTTGAATTTGAGCCTTTCAAAAAGGAGAGCTTTGGTTTCTTTCTTTATTTCTTTCTTTCTTTTTTTTTTTTTTTAAAGATTTTATTTATTTATTTGACAGAGAGAAATCACAAGTAGATGGGGAGGCAGGCAGAGAGAGAGAGAGAGGGAAGCAGACTCCCTGCTGAGCAGAGAGCCCGATGCAGGACTCGATCCCAGGACCCTGAGATCATGACCTGAGCAGAAGGCAGCAGCTTAACCCACTAAGCCACCCAGGCGCCCCTGGTTACTTAACCGTATATACATACATAATGATTCTTTGGATATTTTATTTTAAAGGTTCATAGAAACTCATGGTCATTATGCTCTAGTATCATCTTCCCAGCTACCTTTTTTTAGTTTGAATTAATACAACATCTGGTTATATGCTGTAGGCCTTTGGCTGTCATATGAATGGTAGTTCCTGAGTGCCAGGGTGGAACAATATGTAGAAAGATAGAAAGTACAAAATAAGTGTTTTTTGGTTTCTGTTCAGATTAAAAAATCAACAGATTCATTTGTATAGTTCTGTATCCTCTCAGGGTTTTGAATTGCACCTGATTTTTCCTGTTATTGCCACATATCTAATTGTGGTTCATCTTCAAAATAGAATGTCAGTAAAAATTTGACAAACCAAAAAGGAGGTCTTTTACTCTCAAGTTCTGCTTTCTTCATTTAAACCATTAGTATGTTCCCCTTTCCCTCCAAGGTAGGGTTAATTTACTGTGGGAATATCTTGATTGCTTTAAAGACAACAGCAACTATGATGGGCAGAAAAATGGCCACCCAAAGATGTCAGTGTCTGAACTCCCAGAATCTGAATCTGTTCTGTTACATTGGAAAAGAATTTTGCAGATGCAGTTGCGTTAAGGACCTTAAGATAGGGAGAGGATTCCAAATTATCTGTGTGGGGCCAGTGTTACCATATGGGTTCTTAAAATGGAAGAGAGATTTGACATAAGGATTTGGCCATATTTACTGGCTTTGAAGAAGGAAGGGACCATGAGCCAAGGAATGCAGGTGGCCTCTGAGAAAATGGAAAAGGCAAGGAAACATTCTTCCCCTGGTGCCGCCAGAAAGGAACACAGCCTTGCTAGGACTTTGAATTTAGCTCACTGAGACTTGTCAAACTTCTGACCAACAGATAATAAATTTGTGTTGTTTTTAAGCCATTGAGTATGTGACAATTTGTTATAGCAGCAAATAGATGAATATAGGGGGAGGAGTCCCAATTATGTGGTTCTTTTAGTATATTTTTTCTTCCTCTAATTACCTGTTTTATCCACATATCTTTCTGGAATGACTAGCAAGTTGTTGTTTTTAAAGACCTCTAAATGTCTGTATAAAAAATGAAAGTAATAAAATCTAAATAAAGAAGTATTTTTACTTAAAGTAGTTTAAAGAAATGGTTGTAGTTTCTATATTTTTATATTTGATGTGCATTTTATCTAATGTAAATAAAGAACGAATTTTAAAGTTTTTTTTTTTGTTTTTTGTCATAGAGAAGCGAGAGCAAGCACAGGCAGACAGAGTGGCAGGCAGAGGCAGAGGGAGAAGCAGGCTCCCTGCCAAGCAAGGAGCCCGATGTGGGACTCGATCCCAGGATGCTGGGATCATGACCTGAGCCGAAGGCAGCCGCTTAAGCAACTGAGCCACCCAGGCGTCCCAAGAACAAATTTTAGATGCACTGACTTAAAAAATGACAAATCAGGTGATGTCTATATTTTGCAGACATTCACAACCTTGCTCTGATATAAATTGAAAGACAAGTGACAAATTATATGATCTTAATTACTTCCAGGTGTTTTCCAGAGACATTTGTTTTCCAAATGTAGATTTTGAATTAAATAATCGCGCTAAACCTTTGAAGCCTTATTTCCTAAATGATGCTTCAAAAAAACTTTTTCCTGCCACCTATAGAAACAAAATGCCTGTTTTATTGAAGTCCGTTTGATGTCAATGGTACTTAAAATTATTGCGAGTACACTATCTGATGGCAAGCATGGCAGGGTTAAGAAAACATGGGTTTTAGAGAGATACTTCTTTAGAGTGATATATCCGGGCATCATTCCTGATTAGCTCTGTATGTGTAAATATTTCAATTTCACTGAACTTATTTTCTCATCTTTAACATTAAAAATTGACCTTGAAGAGTTGGCAAAAATCAGATGACATAGAGTCTCTAAGTGTTTTTGTAGGTAGTAATTGTTCAGTGACAGTATGATAAAGTTATAATACTCTATAAAACAGCTTTATTGATATATAATTCACATATAACTCACCAAATTATTGATATATAATTCACATATAACTCACCAAATTATTATCAGTGTATATGTGTGTGTGTGTGTGTGTGTGTGTATATTTAATTCATAGAGCTATGTAATAATCACAATCAATTTAGGACATGTGTTTGCTCCCTAAAAGAAATCATGCCCATTTGTGTTAAATTCCCATTACCTTCCCTTCCCTAGGCCTAAGCAATCAATGATCTACTTTTTCTCTCTCTAAATTTGCTTATTCTGGACATTTCAAATAAATGGAATCATACAATATGTGTTTTTTTGTGACAGTCTTCTTTTACTTAGCATGATGTTTTCAAGTTTTGTCCATATAGCATATACCAGTATTTCATTACTTTTTCTTCCCAAATAATAATCCATTGTAGGAGTACAGTGGCATTAATGGGAGTAAATATTGTTATTGTTAACCAAGTATTAATTCCCTTCATATTCTGAATTTTATGAGAGCCATTTTCTGAGTCATTTCTTTGGAATCTAAAAAGTTTATAAGGAATTTGAGGGAGGTGGGTAGCAGAGGAGATAAAAGATTATTCGGTTCAATACTAGACAGTCACATGCAAAAGAATGAAACTGGACCACTTTCTTACCCCATAAACAAGAATAAATTCAAAATAGATTAAAGACCTAAATGTGAGATCTGAAACCATTAACTCCTGGAAGAAAACATAAGCAGTAATCTCTTGGTATCAGCCTTAGCAACATATTTATGGATATATCTCTTCAGGCATGGAAAACAAAAACAAAAATAAACTATTGGCATGACACCCAAATAAAAAGCTTTTGCACAGCAAAGGAAACCAACAAAACAGAAAGAGAACCTAGTGAATGGGGGAGAGATTTGCAAGTGATAGATCTGATAAGGGGTTAATATTAAAAACATATAAAGATCTTAATACAACTCAACACCCCAAAATTAAAACAATCCCATTAAAAACAGGCAGACCAGGGGCACCTGGGTGGCTCAGTGGGTTAAAGCCTCTGCTTTCGGCTCAGGTCATGGTCCCAGGGTCCTGGGATCGAGCCCCGCATTGGGCTCTCTGCTCAGCAGGGAGCCTGCTTCCCTTCCTCTCTCTGCTTGCCTCTCTGCCTACTTGTGATCTATCTGTCAAATAAATAAAATCTTAAAAAACAAACAAACAAACAGGCAGACCACCTGAATAGACATTTTTCCAAAGAAGACCTACAGATTCCCAACAGATACATGCAAAGATGCTCAACATCACTAATCACTAGAGAAATGCAAATTAAGACCACAATGAGATACCACAGAATGGCTGGTATCAAAAAGGCAAGTGTTGGTGAGGATGTGGAGGAAAGGGAATCTTTGTGCATTGTTGGTGGGACTATAAATTGATGTAACCGCTGTGGAAAACAGTGTGGAGTTTCGTCAGAAAATTAGAGATACGATATGATCTGGTAATTCCACTGCTGGGTATTTACCCAAAGAAGATGAAAACACTAATTTGAAAAGATATATGCACCCCAATGTTTACTGCAGCATTATTTACAATAGCCAAGATACAGAAGCAACCCAAGTGTCCATTGATAAATAAATGGATAAAAATGAGATCTTGTCATTTATGATAACATGGAGGGACCTAGAGGATATTATACTAAGAAATAAGTCAAAGAGAAATATCATATGGTTTCACTTGTATATGGAATCTTAACCAAATAAAACCAAATGACTCTTAAATACAGAGAACAAACTGGCGGTTGTAAGAGGGGAGTTGAGTGGGGTGGGGACATGAGCAAAATACATAAAAAGGATTAAGAGGTACAAACTTCTAGTTATAAAATAGGTAAGTCATAGAGATGAAAAATATACCATAGCGAATTTAGTCAGTAATAATTTCTAACATTGTATGATGACCACACTTACCATGGTGAACACTGAGTAATGTATAGATCTGTTGAATCCTTGTACATCAAATATAACATTGTATGTTATTTATACTTCAATTTAAAAAAACAGTATTGATGGAGAGGAAAAAGGGGTTATTTGTCATGAGGATTATACCTGTATATGCTGATATACCTCTCTATATACCCCTCCTCTCTATCTATATATAAGCATATAGAGGATATATCTCTAGGATCAGCATATATGAAATTAAACAGTATCTGTTGAGTTGGGGTGGTTGGGGGGAGTAAGTATAATTTTAAGTTTTAAGCTTTACATCCAAAAATTATTGAAAATCCCTTCTCTAGTATTTGCTCTATTCTCTTCATGTTTACAGTAAATACAAAAGAACATTAAAAAAGAGGGGAACCTAGACATTTATATATATCTATATGTTGGTCCTTAATTGGCCATGATTATACCTGAGATGGCAGTAGGTGATAGAACAGCAGTTGTGGCCAATGAGAAGTTGGATGCACAGCAGAACAACACAGCACATCTTGGAAGGTTGGGGAGGGACATCTCCTTTGTAACAACATGGATAATGCCTGTCAGGCAAGAGTAACATGTCATACTTTTAAGGTTTGAGTCTGAGGGACAGTCAATTCTTCTTTTAAAACTTTATAAAAGTTATATGAATTTTTAAAATTATAAAATTTTACAAAATTTTAAGTAATATTTTTTCATGAGTAAAAATGAAATCCATGTTTATAATTGGGAAAAAGGGGAAAATAAATGAATCACAAAAAAGAAAAACTATAACCTTATCGCCCAGAGATAACTGATTAGCATTTTGTGACTTTTCTTGTGTGTGTGTGTGTGTGTGTGTGTTTCCCCAGAATATATCTGTCCTGAGTAGGTATGTGTCATATATATTCAAATTGAGACCAACCTATGTATTTTATAAGTTGCTTTTTTAAAAAAACTAATAGCTCCTGAATGTATTAAGTATTTTTTAGTAATCAATTAACTACAGAGTTAATTAAGTATTCACCTATAACAAATTTTAATGTTTGCATGAAATTCTGTCATTTGGATAAACTAGAATTTTTCTAGTCAATCTCTTACTATTAAACAGAGTGAGTAATTTTTAGTACATTAATAATTTTTTGAAAAGGCCCAAATTAGTTCAGTATTCCACAACATTATATATAATATCATTTTCTTTTTACCATTGGTATACTTCATAAGTTGAGATTTTGCTCTTGAAAATGTGAATGTTAACGCTGCATTTTGCTGTTCTCCAAATATCAGATGTATATGCAAAACTTCATTTTTTTTTCCTTCTGGTAACTTCTTTATTTAAAAAAAAAAAGCAAACAAACTCCCCAAACTCCCAAAACAATAACAACAAGAAACCTGAATATTCTTAACTTTCTGAAGTTGTCAGCAGAATCAAACCATCTTTTGAGATTATTTGATACACATTATTTGATTAGTTGATCCATAACTGATGTTGTTGGTCTTTCAAAGTAAGTGGTCTTTCAAAAAACTTCATTTTTTAAATAGAAATTATTTGTGGATTCTAAATTAATGATGTAAACATGAGGACTTTCACATAACTGCAGGAATCAGGACAATAGCAAAGATTAAAGAAAAGTTAGTTTTTCATCATGAACATATTAGGAAGGAATAAAAAATCAGTATTATTTGTAAGAGTTCATCACTGTTAAACCAATTATTTCTCTCCTTAAACCATATGCTTCTAAGGCCCGGGTGGGTCTGTGGCTAAAGATCCAAGAGTATGGCTTTCATGTGATAAACCAGACTATTGGCTCCTTCCCTGTGCACCATAATATTCCACACATTATACCAACAGTATGATTTAGTGGAGATGGCAGAATTCTAGCCAGAGACTTTACTAATAGGCAGCTGTTACACAGTTCAGAAAGAACTTGGCGCAAACAAGGTAGGATAGCAGGACTGTTTATTGGATTTTGGGAAGAGATCAAAGCAGAAGCCTGGTTGCCCAATGCTGGGGAGGGAAGAGTTGAGCTGTGACTCACTTATCATAGTCCTCAAGGGATCATCTCTGGAAGGATGAGGTTTGGGGTTTGATTGGCCACCTGTTGCTTGGGAGATGGGTGCTCTAAATTAGTCAAGAGGTTTTTTGAACTGAGGCTGTTCATTCATTCCTTAGTTTATTCCTTGTTGACTCTGGAACCTGAGACAGGACAGCTGTAGTAGGATCAGTTTTGGGGTGTTGAGGAAGGCACTCATGGTGAATGTTATATCAAGCCAAATGTATCTTCTTACTTATTTTCATGTTTCTAGTATCCCCCTAATGACAGTCTTGCATCTTCACTTTCCTCTGGTCTTTTGAAGATAGCTGATGTCTACCTTTTTGATTTCACACGGGTTTTAAATAAAAGAAAAAAAAAAAACCCAAATTGTGTATAGAATTTCTTTTTTAGCCTTTGGACTAATTTCTGAGTGGAATTTGGTAGAAAGAAAACATATGATAGAGTCCCATTTTCTGTCTCAGTTTCACTATTAATCAGACAGATATTTGGAATTTGTTTTTCCTTAATAGCAATATTGTGTGAAGATTAATGAGCTTATGTTCATGAACTACTTTATGTTAATTGTGAAAAATTCTAATATGATTGTAGAATAGTTCTTCCATGTCCATTTTTAATATCTGTGCCACCTTCACATCTGTGAAGATACCTTCAATTTATGCCTACAGTCATTCCCTTTTTTAAATTTTACAATGGAAATAAATTTATTCTCTGAGAATATAGAAATCATTATAAAAGCCTTCAAACAGTACACTGAAACAAAGTCCCACCTAGCCTATTTATCATACAGTTGAGGAAATATCCTTTTCTTCTTAGTCCACAAAGAGGTTTTTTTTTTTTTTAAATCAGAGATAAATGATAATTTTTGAAAAAAAATTTAAAAATCACCTCTTCAATCCATTAATGAATGACATCAGTTGGTTTCTTCATGTTATCCTTTGTTTTATGGAAATAAAACCTAGGTCATATTCAATTTACTGATACTTGACTTAGGAATTTTCATTAGTATTCACAAGGGGGAAGTGGTCTACAGGTTTCCTGTCCCTCTCACCTTACTAAGGAAGTTCCATGGGTAGTTTCTTTGTGTTTTAGGGGGAGGGAGATTAACATTTTATCAGGTTTTTGGATCAGAATTGTGCCAACCTCATAAAATTAATTTGGAAGATTATTACTTTTTTTTTCTTTTTTTGCCTATGCTTTGGAACCATTTGAAAATGGTGGGCACTTCCTATCCCCTAATGATTGGCAGAACTTGCCTGTAAAATCAGCTAGGACTGGTATCTTGTTCATGATAGATCCTTGACAATAACGGAAAGTTGCTGTGAAGGCTTATCTAAAGGTTTTTGACTGTTATCTTTTTGTAAATATCAGTATAAAGTTCTTGCTTGTTCTGGTTAATGCATTTTGCTTTGAATTCTTTTTTTTTTTTTAAGATTTTATTTATTTGAGATACAGAGCAAGAGCACAAGCAGGGGGAGAGGCAGAGGGAAATGGAGAAGCAGGCTCCCCAGTGAGCAGGGAGTCCGATATGGGGGCTTGATCCTAAGGCCCTGAGATCACTCCACCTGAGCCAAAGCAGACACTTAATTGACTGAACCACCCAGGCGCCCCTGTTTTGGTTTGAATTCTACATTGATAGTAACATTGCCTGCTTTATGTCTATAAAAAGACTTTGTACATACGTGTTCTTAACCAAAACCTGGAAGCAACCCAATATCCATCAACAGGTGAATGGAAAAATAAATTGTGATATATTCATGCAGTGAAATACTACTCAGCAACACACAAAAAAATGAACTCTTAATACATGCAACAACCTGAGCGGATCTCAGTTACATGGAATGAAAGAAGCCAGAGAGGCACCTGGGTGGCTGAGTCGGTTGAGTGTCCAACTCTTGATCTCATCTGTGGTCTTGATCTGAGAATTGTGAGTTTGAGCCTCACATTCCTGCGTTTAAAAAAAAGAAGCCAGACACAAACACACACAAATGTACAATATGTTTGATTACACTTAGGTAAAATTGTAGAAAATGCTCACTCATCTATTGTGACAGAAAGTAGATCCTTTGTTGTCTGGGATGGCAGAAGGGTAGAGTGGGGAAAACCATGAAGGAGGCATTACCAAGGGGCAAAGACTTTTGGGGGTGATGTATATATCCATTATTTTCATTATAGTGAGGGTTTTGTGAGTGTTTACATATGTGAAAATGTATCAAACTGTATATTTTAAGTGTGTGCAGTTTAGTATACTTCAATTATTCTTCAGTAAAGTTGAATGATTTATCCATTCAACATTGACTTGAAGTGCAATCTTTATCTGATACTAAATTCGGTGTATGTATGTGTGCTTATTTAGATACTCTTCAATTCTATTGAACAAATGTATTTGACTTTATATTTCTATACTGATTATCAAGAATCAGGGGTGCCTGGCTGCCTCAGTCAGTAGAGCGTGTGACTCTTGATCTTGGGGTTGTGAGTTTGAGCTCCATGTTGAGCATAAAGAGGACTTAAAAATAAACAAAATTCTCCCAAAACAAAAGAATTAAACAGCATCTCTTTTTATTAAAGGCATTGACAGACCTAGGAAGCCATCTGAAAAAAATATGAATGGATTTATTCTCACACACCGGATAAACTTCAAGCAGAGCAGTAATGAGCCCTGTACCACTCAACCCCTGCCTTGGCCTACCATCTAATAACCGATACTCAAGTTTGGCTATGGCAAATGTTAGGCTCTGGCACTAATACCAGCATCTTTTTTTTGTTTGTTTTAATTGGAGTATGATTGACACACAATGCTATATTAGTTTCAGGTACACAACATAGTGATTCGACTGCTCACTGCAAGTGTAGCTACCATCTGTCCTACAATATCAGCATTTTTTTTTTTTTTTTTAATTCTAGAGGGCTTCCAGGGAAACCCCTCCCCCAGGACTAGAATTTATCAAGAGGGCAGCTGCCCCTGTTTTTTCTTGCTCTTCCATAGGTACAGATAAAGTTAGACATCAGCTTTTTTTTTTTTTTTAAGATTTTATTTATTTATTTGACAGACAGAAATCACAAGTAGGCAGAGAGGCAGGCAGAGAGAGAGGGGGAAGCAGGCTCCCCGTGGAGCAGAGAGCCTGATGCGGGGCTCGATTCCAGGACCCTGAGATCATGACCTGAGCCGAAGGCAGAGGCTTTAACCCCCTGAGCCACCCAGGCGCCCCTAGATATCAAGCTTTTTTCCGCAAGAGCCAGGCCTCTGATGAAGTCCTATGCTCCCTGGAGAAGTGCTGTGTTTCTTTGATTACTAACCTGATTGCATTTACTCCCTTGGCGGCCACACACAGCCTCATTTTCTAAGGAAAATAGGGTGCATGCACCCAAGTGAGAGGCATCCCTCCCTTTTTGCTTTCCTGCAGTTGAGGGACACTGATTGTCATATGACACTTTGAATATTTACTGAAGTATCTATAGCAAAATCAGTGCACTTTGATCAGCATTATCCCACCCTGCACATTTAAATATATCTCTCAGACCTGTTCAGCTTCTTCAGAATGCCTGTGTAGCCTGACCAAAGCTACAGGACTGCACTTCATGGAAGGACAGTACACACAGCGGCAGCTTACTGATATAGCTAAATGTGATAAATGACTCACAGAATCAAAGTTTAACTTAATGTGTATGATGAATAACTGATAAACAATTAAAACTGCATAAATTACATGGTTAAGTAATAAGTCAAAGTAATTAATAACTGGTAAAAGAATTACCATTTGGTGGTCCTAATCACCCTGTGTTTACTTGTGCACAGAACTTCATGAACTGCAGGGGGAACTGCAGACAGAGGTTTGGTTACACGGTTTCCTGAAGTCAGCTAGGTCTAAGTCTGGCTGATAATTCAAACTAAATAAAGACTCCTTTAAAAACCAAAAAAGAATTTGTAGGGTACCGTTTTATCTCAGGTTCTGTCAGCCTCAAGCTGGAAAGAAAATAAACGGGTAACTCTTGTATACAGGTCCCCCCCCCCTCATTTAATGTCTGTTTAAAGAATGCAAAAGCAGTTTACTTGAATGGTTATGCATTCCTTTTAAACAGATACTGCTGTTTAATTGTCTCAGACAGTTCTGAAATGATACAATTAGGGGACTTTTTGCATTTCTACTTAGGTTGAAGCTCTCCTCTTGTCTGTTATACAAACTTAGTGCTTAAAAATATTCTGTAGCCGAAGGCAGAGGCCCCAACCCACTGAGCCATCATGGTCCCGGGGTCCTGGGATGGAGCCCTGAGTTGGGCTCCATGCTCAGTGGGGAGCCTGCTTCCTCCTCTCTCTGCCTGCCTCTCTGCCTACTTGTGATGTCTGTCTGTCAAATAAATAATAAAATCTTTGAAAAAAAATATTCTGTAGCAATATCTTTGCACTTACTCAGTTACCACTGCCAGATCCTCTCCTTGACTTCATTTTTATCTGTAAGGCAATCTTTGGTTGTGTCTGTACACAAACCCCATCATAAAACAGTATGGTATCCACATCATTGCAGTTGATCTAATTAGTTTGTTAACTTTTTCCTTCATATGGTGGCTTGAGGAGGATTTTCAAAAATTTATTTATTTTTATTTTTTATTGATTTTTTTTTTAAAGATTTTATTTATTTATTTATTTGACAAAGAGAGACACACACACACAGCAAGTGAGGGGGCACAAGCAGGGGGAGTGAGAGAGGGAGAAGCAGCCTTCCTACTAAGCAGGGATCTGACGTGGGGCAAAATCCCAGACCGGGGATCATGACCTGAGCTGAAGGCAGGAGCTTAATGACTGAGCTACCCAGGCACTCCCTGAGGAGGATTTTTTTTTTTTTTATTAGAAAATTAAGATCTTAATGATGTCATCTGAAATGGGGAAATTAGAATAGTTTTATATCAAATAGACAAATTATAAACTGTCCTTGGTTTATTGTTTGGAAGATATTCAAATATGCATGCATGTGCTCTTGGGCATCTAATACAGCAGCTTTAATGACCTTGCCCATTTAACTATGATTGGGTGAACAATTCTTGATCTGAGAATAGTATGTAAGGGAGGATGACAGAATTGGAAATAAATATGAAATACCTTCAGTATAAAGCACCGTGTGTATAATGTATGCACCAGAGGTTATGATAGCCACAAAAGAGGTTGAAACCTCTATAGATAAAGCATGTCTTATATCTTTACTGTCTGCATCATACCTCCATTGAGCTGAATTCTGGTTTACATTGTACCTGACATCTGAAAACTTGAGAACAAACTCTAGAACAGAATTGTCATTAGATAGAGAAGGTCCCTTCTCCTCCCTCAGCCCCTGCCCATCCTCTCAAGCTGAAATTAGTACGTACTTCAATAAGGTTTGCTTTGTTTTCATTGACTTTCTTCCTTAGAGTTAGTGAACAAAGAAGTCACCTTGGTAATGGCTTGCGTGACCAATTAGATTCTTCAGAAAGCCCAAGTTCACTCCTCTCTCATTTCCCAATCAAAATGATATTTATGTAATCACCACAGTTTGAGTCACTGCTAAAATTGAGACCACAGAGGGCCTAGAGGACTAGTTTTGATAGTTTATTGGTTTATAAAAATAACATTTTTTCCTGATTGCAAAACAATCATGTAATTTCACAACATTGGAAAATACAGAAAAACACATACAAAAAGTTCCTATAATCCCAATACCCTAGAAATCGTACTTGTTAACATACGGTTGTATAACTTTCTAGTCTTTTTTTCTGATGAATATATTATGTGTGAGAAATAAATACAGTATCTTTTCTAGCTTAAATTAATGATTTATTCAAAGTATATTTGTCGAATACCAACTATGCACTACTGTGTCTGACAACAGATTATTACATAGTAACTGTTTTAAACCCATTTTAATAAATATTTTATGAGCATTTTCCCACATCACACACCATTTATGACCTGTTTTTAGATAAATTTGGGACTTGACAGCCCTGGTCCACTGTGGTTAAGAGAATGTGCCATTTGAGAACTATAGGGAAGAGGACTGCCCTCCCAGAAGGGCTTATCAGGTCACCATGTGGTATTGTGCTTAGAGCTTGGTCAGGGAATCCTATCTTGTTTCCACACAGCATGATGGAAATTCCTGGAACGAATATCAAGAACAGGAAAGCAGGAGGAGTACTTGGGGAGTTGTAACTTGAGACTCATCTCCAAATCATACACTGAATTAATATTCTAATTTAAAAAACTGGATTCTTGGGGCACCTGGGTGGCTCAGTGGGTTAAAGCCTCTGCCTTCAGCTCATGATCCCAAGGTGCTGGGATCGAGCCCCGTGTTGGGCTCTTTGCTCAGCAAGGAGCCTGCTTCCCTTTCTCTCTCTCTGCCTGCCTCTCTGCCTATTTGTGATATTTGTCTGTCAAATAAATAAATAAAATCTTAAAAACAACAACAACAACTGGATTCTTGGCCAATGCTTCTGGATCACGTATTTTAATTTAATTTTCGCAAAAATAATTCAAATTTAAAGCTTTTTTTCTAGTATCAATTAACCTTAATTCTGACATATTCTTCTCTAGGCAATTCCAGATTCATTCTTTTTAATCTCTAACCAATCCCTATTACCTTAAATATTCTCTGCAGTGCCCTTAAAGTAATTTTCTTTACCCAAACTGGGTCTGTACTGGTAGGCTGTGCACAGTGGTTCCTTCCTTATCACAGCACTTACAGT
Organism: Mustela nivalis; assembly: GCF_964662115.1. Lineage (NCBI taxonomy): Eukaryota > Metazoa > Chordata > Mammalia > Carnivora > Mustelidae > Mustela > Mustela nivalis. The sequence goes on from NC_139031.1 coordinate 69,468,400, forward strand.
CTAGCAGAGGAAGAGAGACAAACAGTTAAACATACAAATAAATATGTCACTATAAATTGAGAAAATATGTTTCAAGGAAACAGTTTCTAGGATGGAGAATAAAGGGCACAAACCCTTACACTGGCTGATCAGGGAGGACGTCTTAGGGAACTAATGTATAAACTGAGACTTGAAGAATGAGAAGGAGACAGCCAAAGAGCCAGGCAGAACATTCCTTACACAGGGCCAAATGGGTTTACGTCTTATACCCTTTATATGTCTGAAGGATGTCACATGCTGCTAGAGAATAGTGTCTACTGAGTGATTTTAGAGGAGGAGAGATAGTGATGGGCAGGCATGTTTGGGACTAGAGTCATATCATATGTAGGCCATGATAGGAAGCTTGGACTTTAAGGATAATGAAAAATCCACTGAGAGATATTAAGCGAATAAAAAATATAATGAGATTTATATTTTAAAAATCTGTAATTTGTGAGGAGAATCAATTAGAATGGGACAATTGAGGAAGTATGAAGATCAATAAAGACACCATTGTAGTAGTTTAGGCAAGAAATGATAGTGACTTGGATTAAGGTGGTAGATTAAGTAGATTAAGGAGATGTTGATGGATGCACTATAGAAGCACTGTTCAACAGAAATATAATGAGCCACAAATATAAGCCAAATATATATTTGAAAAAAAATTTTTTTTTTTAGTATATTTTGACAGAGAGAGATCACAAGTAGGCAGAGAGGCAGGCAGAGAGAGAGAGGGAAGCAGCCTCCCTGCCGAGCAGAGAGCCCAACACGCGGCTCGATCCCAGGACCCCGAGACCATGACCCGGGCCGAAGGCAGAGGCCTCAACCCACTGAACCATCCAGGTACCCCCAAATATATATTTAAAAATTTCTCATAACCAAAGATATTTGCAAACAATATATCCAATAAGGGGTTAGTATCCAAATATATAAAGAACTTATACAACTTATGCCAAAAATCCACATAATCCAATTAAAAATACATGGACAGGGCACCTGGGTGGCTGATTCAGTTAAGTGGCCAACTCTTGGTTTTGCCCAGGTCATGATCTCATGGGTCGTGAGATAGAGCCCTTAGTGGGGCTCCATGCTCAAGAGGGAATCTGCTTGAAATTCTTACTTTCCCTCTGCCCCCCCTTTACCCCTGCACACATGCTCTCCCTCTAAAACAAGTAAAACAAATCTTAAAAAAAAGCTTATTAAAAAGACATGAACAGACATGTCTTCAAAGACATACAGATAGGGGTGCCTGGGTGACTCAGTGGGTTAAGCCTCTGCCTTGGTTCAGGTCATGATCTCAGAGTCCTGGGATCGAGCCCCACATTGGGCTCTCAGCTCAGCAGGAAGCCTACTGCCCTCTTCCAACCGCCTGCCTCTCTGCCGACTTGTGATCTCTGTCAAATAAATAAATAAATAAATAAAATCTTAAAAAAAAAAAAAGACATACAGATAGCCAACAGACACATGAGAATGTGTTCAACATCACTAATCATCAGAGAAATGCAAATCAAAACCACAATCAGATATTACCTCACACCTGTCAGAATGGCTAAAATCAAAAACACAAGAAAAAATAAGTGTTGGTAAGGATGTGGAGAAAAGGGAACCCTCATGCACTGTTGATGGAATTGTAAAGTGTGGTGCAGCCACTGTGGAAAACAATATGGAGGTTCCTCAAAAATTAAAATTAGAAATGCTCTATGATCCAGTAATTGCACTACTGGGTATTTACCCAAAGAATATGAAAACACTAAATTTAAAAAGATAAATAATGCCTATGTTTATGGCATTATTATTTACAATAGCCAAATTACGAAATAGCCTGTGTCCATCAACAGATGAATGGATAAAGAGTTATATTCCAGCCATAAAAAATGAGATTGTGACCTTTGCAACAACATGGATGGAGCTAGATTATAATGCTAAGTGAAGTAAGTCAGTCAAAGAAAGACAGATTCTGTATGATTTCACTCATATGTGGAATTTAAGAAACAAAACAAATGAACAAAAGGGAAAAAGAGACAAGCCAAAAAACAGACTCTTAGTTACCAGAGAGAGGTGGGTAGGGGGGGTGAATGAAATAGGCAAAGGGAATTAAGAGTACACTCACTATGATGAGCACTGAGTAATGTGTTAAATTGTCAAATAACTCTATTGTACACCTGAAAATAATATAACACCAATGGCACGGAGCCTTTCCCATATGATTTCTTCTAGGAACTTCATAGATTCAGATCTTATATTTAAGTCTAAATCCCTTTTAGTTAATTTGTGTGATTTGTATAAGATAAGGGTCCATTTTCATTATTATTACATGATTATCCAGATTTCCAACATCATTTATTAAGGAGACTATCCTTTTCCCATTGAGTATTCTTGGTTCCCTTGTCAAATATTAGTTCACTGTATTTGCGTAGTTTATTTCTGAACTCTTTACTCTGTCGGTCTACGTGTCTCTTTTTATGCCAGTATCATTCTGTTTTGATTATTATAGCTTTGTAAAGGAGTTTCCAGCTTTTTTATTCTTGCTCAGGATTGCTTTGGCTATTTGAGGTCTTTTGTTGTTCCACAAAAATTTTAGGATTTGTTTTTCTATTTCTGTGAAAAATGCCATCGGCATTTTGATAGGAATTGCACTGGATTTATGAATGACTTTTGGTAATATGGGAATTTTAGCAATATTAAGTCTTCTGATTTAAAAACATAGAATATCTTTCCATTTATTTGTGTCTTTTTCAGTTTCTTTCATCAAAGTCTTATACAGGCATATCTTGGAGATATGGTGGGTTTTGTTCCAAGCCATCACAGTAAAGCCAGTATCACAATAAAGCTAGTCAAACGAGAGTTTTGGTTTCCCAGTGCATATAAAAGTTATATTTATACTATACTTTTGTCTATTAAGTGTGCAACAGCATTTTGTCTAAGAAATTTATATACCTTAATTAATAAATACTTTGTTGCTAAGAAATGGTATCATCTGAGGTTTTAGTGAGTCATGATTACTGATCACAGATCACCATGATGAATATAATAAAGAAAAATATTGCCAGAATTACCAAAATGTGACACAGAGACATGAAATGAATAAATGCTATTAAAAAAATGTCACCAATAGACTTGCTTAATGCAGAGTTGCCATAAACATATATTTTTTTTAAGATTTTATTTATTTATTTGACAGAAATCACAAGTAGATGGAGAGGCAGGCAGAGAGAGAGAGAGGGAAGCAGGCTCCCTGCTGAGCAGAGAGCCCAATGCGGGACTCGATCCCAGGACCCTGAGATCATGACCTGAGCCGAAGGCAGCTGCTTAACCCACTGAGCCACCCAGGCGCCCCATCATAAACATATTTGTAAAAAATGGAATATCTCTAAATCACAATAAAGTAAAGCATAATAAGATGAGGTATGCTTGTGATTTTCAGTATACAGATCTTATACCTCCTTCGTTAAATTTATCCCTAAAGTTTTTTTATTGTTTTTTTTTTTATGCTATTATGAATGAAACTGGTGTTTTTATTTTCTTTTCAGACATTTTATTTTTAGTGTGTAGAAATGCAACTGATTTTTGTGTGTTGAATTTGCATCCTACAACTTTACTGAATTTGTTAGATTCTGGAACACATTATTTTTGTCACTTTTATTTTCTGGATATTTGTCAAGAATGGTGAAAGATCTGAGATTTTATCTTATATGCAAGGTAATATGGTAACCTGCCATAGTTTTATGGATGCTGGCATAAGACATAAGACTCCTAGATCAGAGACAAAAAGACTATTTATTACTTATAGCACTAACAGTAGTCCAATAACTGGTATTTCTGCTAGTTGCCTGAATTCCACTTCCCCCATGGCAACGTGAAGAAGGCTAGGTGATACTTCCCTACATGGTAAGTTGCATTACAGGAAAGAAACCCTGAGTTTAGGAAACCTGAAAAAATTTTAAATTATTTATTTTTAAGAATTAAAATATAATTAACATATAGTGTTATATTGGGTTCAGGTGTATAATATAATGATTCAACAATTGTATACCATGTGTACTCATCATAAGTTAACTCCTAGTCCCCTTCACCTATTTCATCCATCCTCACACCCACCTCCCCTCTGGTAACCATCAGTTTGTTCTCTCTAGTTAAGAGTATGTTTTTCGGTTTGTCCCTTTTCTCTTTTGTTTCTTAAATTCCATATATGAATGAGACCATATGGTATTTGTTTTTTTCTCTGACTGACTTATTTCAGTTAGCATTATACCCTCAAGTTCCATCAATGTTGTTGCAAATGGCAAGATCTCTCTCTTTTTAATGGCTGAGTAATACTCCATTGTATATACATACCACATCTTCTTTATATATTTATCTAAATTTTTATTCTGGGGGCACCTGGGTGACTCAGTTGTTAGGTATCTGCCTTTGGCTCGGGTCATAATCCCAGGGTCCTGGGACTGAGCCCTGCATTAGGCTCCCTGCTCAGCGGAAAGCCTGCTTCTCTCTCTCCCACTCCCCCTGCTGTGTTCCTTCTCTCGCTGTGTGTCTGTCGCCAAATAAATAAAATCTTTTTAAAAAATTTTATTTTGAAGCTTCAAAGGGAGATATTCCAAGATCTTTCCAAGGCTGTTCACTATACAAACATCCTTGGATAGATAGTCTAGGACAAAGGAAGTTAGTGCCTTACCGCTTGCAAGATGTGTAGAAATGTGAGAGACCTATGAAGAATTGTTTTCCAACTATCCATTCTTTGTTTCTACACCATCTTGGCTTCTAGAGATTTTCCCTAAGAATATGCCACTCTACTGGCCACTCTGATTAATCTGAAGAAATTAGAACCAAATGCATTCACTTTGTCTCATACAAACATATACTTATCAACAGCATTCTAAGCAGCAGTTGAGGCAAACTACAGTATTGACCTTTAACTGTGACCCTCATGTTTTCAGCTGAACAACTCTCATAAACTCATCAGGTCTACCTTAGAAAGCTAGATGGCTTTACTAACCATTAGAGAAATGCAAATCAAAACCACAGTGAGCTATCACCGTACACCCATTAAGATGGCTACTATTAATAAGCTGGAAAATGACAGCACTAATGAGGATGTGGAGAAATTGGAACCCTTGTGCACTATTGGTCGGAGTGTAAAATGGTGCCAGTATTATAGAAAACAGTATGGTGATTCCTCAAAAAATTAAACAAATTACCATATAATTCAGCAATTCTACTACATATATGTCTAAAAGAATTGAAAGCAGGACTTTGAAGAGGTATTTGCCCACCCACATTTATAGCAGTGTTATTCACAGTAGCCAAGAGGTGGAGGCAACCCAAATGTCCACTGATGGGGGAATGGATCAACAAAATGTGGCCTATATACACAATGGAATACTATTCTGCTTTAAAAAGGAAGAAAATCTTGTCATACACAACAACATGCATGGACCTTGAGAACAATATGTGATGTGAAAGAAGCCAGTCACAAAAGACAAAAATTCCACTTATATGAGGCATTAAAGTAGTCAAATTTATAGAAACAGAAAGTAGAAATGGTAGTTACCAGGGGCTGGGAGTGGGGAGGGAGAAATAGGGAGTTGTTTTAAGGGGTACAGAGTTTCAGTTTGCAGAATTAAACAGCTGTAGAGATCTATTGCACAACAATGTAAATATACCTAACACTACTGCCCACTTAAAACTGGTTACGATGGTAAAAAAAAGGTATGCATGTGTATTTTACTGTAATTAAAAAAAGCCTCAAACCAGGTGACTTTCTCGTTTAGTTTTTATATCAACTTACCCATCACCCAACCAACAATGATCAACTCATGACAAGATTAACAGTTTATTCCTGTTTAATCTATGTCCCTATCTTCTCCTGCATCCTTGGTTATTTTGACATCATATAATTTCATCCACAAATCTGAGTATATCCCAAAGATTAGGACTTCTAAAATTTTTTATTATTAACTTTATCAATCTATCCATCATCACAAAACCATCATCACACCTAAAAAAAAATTAATGATTTCTGGTAGCTGTGCCTAAGTGTGGTCTTCTTTTTTCTTTACCCTACTTAAAATTTATATTGATTCTGTATCTTAATATGGTTCTTCAATTTGGAAAATAATCAGACATTATCTCTTCAAATTTTCTTTCTGCCCTCTTTAGTCCATCCCTTCCTATGCAACTCTAACTACAAAATTGTTAGATTTTCTCACTGTATCATTTATATCTCTTGCTTGGTTCACAGGCAACCTATGATGGGAAAAAAAAGAAAAAACTGAGTCTGAGAGTTCCTCTGAAATATATTTGGGAGGATAATATATTGTCATAATTTTTTATTTTTTCCACCATCCCCAGAAGCTGTTATGTTCTGATTCTGGGCTTTCTAGCTTCAGGGTACCAGAAACAGCTTTTATATGGAAGGTCCAAAAAAAGAACATGGATGAAAATGGGAGTTTCTTGCTACTTGGAATAAAACCTCACCACTCAAGTTTTTGTTTCGGGATATAGATGTAGGAGGAGAGTGGCAGTGGGGGCACGAAAGTGGCAGGGGGTTTTTGAGGAGGGCAGAAGATACAGAACTGACAAGAGTGTAGATTAGCTTTCAGAGATTGGGGTGGCATGCCAATCTTATGAATACTGGGAACCTGTCCCCCTTGCCTTCCTAGTAAGGTCTTCAGATGGGGAGTTAAAGTGGGGCATGCTGATGGTGAAAATTTATGACTCTTTAAGTACTGATTTTAGGGCATCTGTCTGGCTCAGTTGGTAGAGCATGCGACTCTTGCTCTCAGGTTCATGAGTTTGAGTCCTATGGGGGGTGTAAAACCTAGTAATAGTTTTTAAAAGCTGACTTATGAGATCTCTGGCAGAGAATAATGGTGTGGCCAATCTTTGGATGAACTGGTGGGCTTAAGCAATAAGCACTTCGTGTATGACCATGATGGTCTGAGGATCAGGAGAGATTTACCCTCTTCTCAGGGCACCACCCTGCCCCCCATTCTGGGAGAGCTGAGGAGGAAAAGGGAGTCTCCCAAATGTGAGCCGGAATATCTTGATACCTCTGGCTGGTGGGGGCTGAGCAAGATTTGCTTCCGAGTGGTGCATATCCATTAATGTGATCTATCTTACTCTTGAATGTTATAGAACAAATTCATACCTTGTTTTGGTCTCTAGAACTTATTGTCATCATCCAGCTATACTTCCGTCTTTCTCAGCTTAATCTAAATTAAAAAAAAAAAAAAAGATCTGGAAAGTAAATTTAGGAGCCCTCTTTTATCCTTTGACTTCCTTTGCCAGCAGCTCTACCAGTCTTTAGGAAACTTCAAAAGGACACATAGGAATGAAGGAAAAAAAAATCAAGACTGCTATTCTGAAGTGTAGTAGACCAGGAGGAAGAAAGAAACCTTGATAGGAGCAACAGGTAGTAGCAATCAAAGGTGAATTAGACAGTATAATGCTTAGGGCAAAAGAAAGAATGATGTTGCACAGGCTAGATCAAAGAGTGGGGCCTGAGGTGTGTGCTGGCAAGAGACTTTCGTCCATTCTTTACCTATTAGGCCATCCCAGACATTTACCCCTTATCCCCAGTCTCTGTCTTTACCTCCTGTATGTGATTCAACTACTGTGCTGGAACCCTGACTCCAAATAGTACTGGCCAGCACGGGTGGCTTGTAACTAGGGCAAAGAAGTCCACGTCCTATTGCCCAACAAGGAAGGAGGTCTGCAAAAGGAATGAAAGAGGGTGTTGTTACTGAAACTGTATCACAGGCCAAAAACGTGGAACTCTCCATGAATTTTCTCATTGAAATACTATGCATCGTTCTAGAGTATTATTTAGCACAGGTGCATTTTGGTTCGGTTTAACTGTTAACACAACCATATGGTGGGTTAAACAGGCTTTTATGGCCTTTCCTAAGAACCTAACCACTGAGTAGACCATTGTTTCTAGGGTAAAATGCTTTGAAAATCCCACAATAGACTGATAAAAAAACCTTTGGATGCAATCTGTTCGCAAGTTGGATTGGCCTGGCTGGGTTAAAGAGGCTCACCCTGCTTCTCAGCTTTAATGTCTATCCCAGTACAAAGAAGGCAAAGTCTTTTATAGTGACAGATAAGCCACCTACTCTGAATTTAAATAAAGATAAAGATTGGTTTTTTGTAGGAGAGCCTGTCTGATTTAAGACAGGCCATATTTAATGAAATGTGGCATTAAATGGGCCTGCTTTAAATGAAACATTTTGTACAAAGTTCTGTAATATTACCAAACCATCTGTGTTTACTTTCATCTGAAAGCAAAAGTTTCATTCTTATTTTGGGTCAAAAATGGCATGGCTCATTGTGATAAAGGGTGTGAGTATCATCAAGTAAAAAGTAAATTAAAAAGAGGGTTTTATTTTTTTATTGGTTGCCATTTTCGATGGAAAATAAATTAAATATGTGGAGTCAAAAGAGAGGTAAAATAGGAGGTGGTTGACAATTTAGTCATGGTTTATGTAACACTTGTTTTTCTTTTACATGAACACATTATACCATCCATCAGGACAAATTAATATGTCTTGGGCCTTTAAAAACTATAAAAAAATAATTTTAATGGTTCCAATAACAGCTCCAGATGAATGCTGGAAAACAGATACTCCAAACTGTCGAACAGCATATGTATTACTTGGCTCTGTTATAACTGCAAGTAAATGCTGCTTTTGTATGAAGTTTCCTTGACTGCCAGCGGAAGAACTGTAACACATTTATTACGAACAAAATTGGAATGGGAATGTGACATGTTACAACAGAATGGTACCAAATTTCTTCTTGCCACTTGGACTGAATTAAAATAATAAATCATTAGGACAATAAAGTGTTCTTGGTTAAATGAAGGAAAAATTAAATTAAAAAGTTTTTTTTTTTAAATAGCAGGTTCATACATATATCACTTGTGATACAGAGTATTTATTTTAAAAACATGATTTTTGTTATGTGGGGAAATAGATTTAGATCCCATATAAATGTGTGTTAAATGGAAAAAAGTATCAGACAAATTTTAGAGACAAATTCAGCTGTGGTATGGAAAGTGTTTACATAAAAGGGCAGTTCCTACTTGCTATTTGCTGCAGGTAAGGGATTTCAGGATGCTGTCCTGTGTTTGAAATGGATGAATCATGCCATTATTTATTGCGGTTAATTGCTAATGTTTGTGGGAAGCACAGTATGTTGCAAAGCAGGACTGAGTAATCCATGATGACCTTTTGTGCTATCAAAGCTTTATCAATTAGAAGCCCCTGATTATAAATTCAGAGAACACCCAGTGAGGACCATCAAAGAAAGATTACACTTGGCTTCTTATGCCATCCATTCTTGCAGGAGGCTCCTTTTCCTTCAAACTGAGTTCTCTCTAGGGTACTGTTTCCAAATCCACAAAGTGAAGCATATTCAAAATGTTTTCCAACTTCAAGGAGTATTGTGGTTTTTGCAAGCAATAGCAGGAATTACAGAAAAATAGTGGTTATATTTTCCTGATAAATGCCTTTCTTCTTGAGGCCCCTGCACTGGCTGCCTCACTTACTTCCTGGTCATTCCCCCTGCCCCATCTATTATATTTTGTTTATTCTGGGCTTGTATGACCTTTAGAAAACTTCGTTAAATATTTCCAAATTGTTAATTAAAGCCCTTATTTTACTGATGCTTTTCATTGTGAGTCAGTCTTAAAATATTCGTTCTCAATCACTGAGCTCCAGACAGGATTGTTCAGTTCTTACTCTCCTTCATGTTGCCGCAGCTTTGGACATTGTTTAATGCCTCCTTCTTGAAACGCTCTGCTTTCGTGTCTTCTATGACTACATTGTCCTGGCTCTTTTTTTTGTTTACTTTGCCCTTTTTCTTCTTTTTAGAACTGACTTACCTTTTTTATATTCTCTAATTTGGTCATTACCCAAGACTGAGGCCTCAGCTTTCTTTTCCTCCTCTACTCTCTTGGCAAGCTCATCTACTCCCAACGATCATCCAGGCTCCAGGTTTGCACTTCCAACTGCTGTCGAACATCTCTACCATCTACATCAAACATCCAGAATCACATTCCAATCTCTGCCCAGATTCAGCATCTTAAATTGTTACCTGAACTACTCCCTGAAATCCTCTCACCAGTTTCTCTTGGAGGATTGCTGCTACTGAGTCTCACGTTGCCACTAAATTGTCATTCTCCTTTCTCCCGTGTCCCCCCAGTGTGGGCTAGTCCAACAAGCCTGCACTTCTGCTTTGGCTTCTGTTTATAACTGCTGAGGAGTTCATGGAGCGGTCGGGTAGTTCTGGTCTCTGCTGGGCTCCTTTGTGAGGCTGTGGTAGCAGAGCCACCTACCCAGCCCGTAAGTGACCACAGTTACGGGCTGGGTAGGTGGTTCTGCTGACCTTGTTGGGGCCTACTCACATGTTTCAATGTCTGCTGGTGATAGGTTTCTCTTTTACTTTCTTACCTGTCTGCTCCAAAGGCAGCCCCGGTTTGTTCTCAGGGGAGTCTGGGCTTCCAGATTGTAAGCCTCTGACAGCTCAGCTGAACTAGAGTGAGAGGCCTGGTGGTCTGTTCAGAGCAATAGGAAATAGAATGAGGGAAGTGGCTCCAGTAGAAGAGCATGTATGGAAGGCAGGACAGGTGCGGAGAGGCTGATCAAGCTGCAGAGACTAAAACTGCAGAAGCAGTCTCCAGTGAGGAAGCAGAGCAAGTCAAGAGTTTGTGCACAACAGGTGGTAGCTGATAGAGCATGGCACCCTCAGTGTGGAATGAATATACAAATGGCAAAATGAACGGCCTTCCTGTGCCCGCAGACTTCTGTGTGACTCTGCAGCTTTTTCCATGCAGAGGTGGAGATTATCCCCCCACCCTTGAATCTGAGCTTGACTAGGGCTTGCTTTGGTCAATACGAGGTAGGTAAAAACATCAGGTCTCAGCACCTATGGCTTAAAAGCCTCAGTGGCTTTCCCCTTCCCTATTCCCACTGAAAGGTGAATTGCATTTGCTGCATTAGTTAAGTGGTCAGTCAAGATGGAATGTCCACTCATTTGATCAGGCCTACATCACTATTGCTCTGGGGAAAAAAACAGGCAGATCTCCTGGAAATGACTATAGAGAGAAACAAAGATTTTTTTAAAGACTCAGATTGAATCAGTTAGTTATATTGGCATCCTCCTAACTCCTCTCAATTGGGAGCTCTTCCAGTTCTTCAAATGAGCCATGTTTTTCCTGCTTCAGGGTCTCTTCCTCATGCTAGGAAAATGTCATCTCTTCATAATATAGTCCCTAACCAACTTATTTAAAGTTGGTTTTCCTGTTTTAATTTTTTTCTATTTTTAATTCTTTGTTTTTATAATTCATCATATTGAGAATTATTCGGTGTACTTTTTTCTCTTTAGTTAAACTGTGAGATCCATGAGGATCTAGTGTCTGACACATATCAGGGACTTGATTAAAGTTGAATTAATCATAACTTGGAGGGAAAAATCTTGGGGGCAGGGGACTAAGCTGGGTCTGGGCGTGGTCTGAGCTCAAGGTCAGACTATCTGAAAACCCCAAGACTGGTGCTCAACAGTCCAAATACAGTATCCAAAGTAGAGTGATGACTCAGATTCAGTCTCAACTGTTGTCTAAAAGGTTTCTTCTGGTGAGTTAAGAAAAGGCAATAGGAGTCTGTGGGGCATCTTAGTCATATTCATATGGGCTACTCACACACAGAACTTATATCCTAGTTGTCCTACTTGGAACTACCTTAAATTGTTATTGGTCCTCAGTCCGTGTCTAGGGGAATAGACTAGAAGATCTGGAAAAGGCTAGGGATGTTGCTATCAGCCATCTCCCTTCCATTAGGGCAAGAAGGGACCTGAGCTTAACATGTGGGTTTAATTCACTCATTGTCCTTCTAAGGAAAAGAAGGTCTCAAAGTACTTCAATTAAGGTGGAAGGAGGTAAGCCAAACAGGAATTTCAGCCGAGTGGGCAGGCCTCATAGGAGTCTATGAGATGACCTAAGCCTCAAGAGAAAGCAGGAACCATACTACCACTGAATCTCAATGAAACTGAAACAAAATCTCAGGTGGCTTTTTGGATCTCAGACACGGAGTTCACAGATCTTTAGACCAGGTCTCTGCCTTTAATATAACTAAGCAATTCTCTGTGCTTCTTTTTTGATGTTCTCTCCCTTTCCCCATTTCTAACTTGCTCCTTTTCTTCAATAGTTCTTGAGTTTGAGTCAGACTCACCCGTGGAGCTTTAAAAATTATCTTAATTTGGGTTGCTCTAACAAAGCAAACAAAATCCATGGCTCACAAATGACCGGAATTTATTTCTCATAGTTCTGGAGGCTTGAAGTCTAAGATCAGGGTGCCAGCATGACCAAGTTCTGGCAAGGACTCTTTTCTGGCTCTTTATAAGGGCATTAATCCCATGCATGAGGGCTCGGCTCTCATGACTTAATCACCTCCCAATGTCCTCACCTTCTAATTCCATCACTTTGAGAGTTAATATTTCAAAATAGAAATCTTGGGCGGGGGTGGGGCGAGAAAAGCATTTAATCTGTAGCAAATATATACATCTAATCCTATACCTGTAGATTCTAACTTAGAATACAGACTGAATAAAAATAATGGTTTTATTTATTTTATCCTATGCCTATAACAGTACTTGATACTGTTCAAAAAGTATGTGTTGAGTAAACAACAGTCTATGGGCTGGGACCCAGATGACTGAGTTTTTAAGTTTCTCAAGTTATCTAGCTATGTGGTCAGGTTGACCACTACCATGTATACTTGGTTTCTTTTGGCTATTTTACAGATTCATCTTCAGAATGTCATCTTGTTCATGGCTTCTGCTCTATTTCATGGCCTGCTTCTCTGCATCATTTCAGCTTCATATTTTTAATATATTACATATTTCTATATTTCATACTATTTCTCTGTATTTTTTTAAGATTTAATTTATTTATTTGACAGACAGAGATCACAAGTAGGCAGAGAGGCAGGCAGAGAGAGAGGAGAGGAAGCAGGTTCCTCGCTGAGCAGAGAGCCCGATTCGGGGCTCAATCCCAGGACCCTGGGATCATGACCTGAGCCAAAGGCAGAGGCTTTACCCCACTGAGCCACCCAGGCGCCCCTCTCTGTATATTTCAATTCAAGTTTCTATCAGCCACATACAACTTGGTTCTAAGAATCATTGGTCTAATTTATTTCTGTTTGAATGGATTTCTCACATCAGAGCCCTGTACAGTTATCTTGCAGATTGAATGCCCTTGTTTCTCTCTAGCCTAATGATTCATAGCCAAGAAGAAGGGAAGTAGAAAGAACAGAACCACCTGGTATAAAACACAGCAGCCTAACAGGCTGTGGGTATGGTAGGTAATAGGATTGGTTTGTCTAGTACAGAAGGCTATATTTTTACTAATTATAATTAATTGATTAAATATCTTTGAGTGCTTCATGTGCAGGTATTGAGTGCTTAATGCAGTAAACAGTAAGCAAGAGAAACATGTCGTCTTCCCTCACTGAACTTATTCTGTAATAGGAAAAATAGGCAATTAATAAAGCCATTAATATAGGGGGTCAAATGAAAGAAAAATGGGTAAGTGGGGCCCCATAAAAATTGATATCTTTTGCTTTTCAAAAGACAATACTAAGAAAGTGAAAAGGTGAGCCTTAGTCTGGGAGAAAATATTTTCAAAACATATATTTAATAAAGGACTGTATCAGAATATAGAGAGAACACTGTAACTCAAAAATAAAGAGTCAACCCAATACAAAACTGGGAAAAATATTTGAACAGATACTTTACTAACAAAGATATATGAATGTCACAGGAGTATATGAAAAGACATTCAACATCATTAGTTATTAGGGAAATGCAAATTAAAACCACAGTGTGAAACCACTATGCAGCCACTTGAATGGCTAAAATTAGAATGACGGGCCATACCAAGTATTGTCAAGAAGACAGAGCAACTGGGATGCTCAAATATTGGTGGGAATGCAAACTGAAACAACCACTTTGGAAAGTAATTTGGCAATTTCCTATAAAGTTAAACACATATTTATCATATGACCCAGCAATCCTACTTGGAGGTCTTTGCCTAAGAAAAATGAAAATATATGTCCAGACAAAGACTTGTAAGTGAATATTCATAGCATCTTTATTCCTAATGTCTCCAAACCAGAAGCAAACATTTTGGAAACAGGGTAATAAATGAACAAACTGTTACATCCATGCAAAAGAATGCTGCACAGCAATTAAAAAAAAAAAAAAAGGAATGCACTGCACTTACATGCAACAAGGATGAATTTCAGAAGCCTTCCATTAAGTGAAAGAAGCCAGCTACAAATGACTGCCTATGAGTGCACATATGATTCCATTTATGTGATATTATAGAAAGGCAAAACTACAGTGACAGAGGAGATCGGTGGTTAATCTGAAGTGGGTGGGGAGGTGGGGGAGGTGGGGGTGGGGGAACGATTAACAATGAAACTTCTTGGGCAGATAGAAATATTCTATATCTTGACTGTAGTGTTTGTAACAGGATTGATGTGTTTGTCAAAATGTGTTAAATTATACAGTTAAATTGTCTAATTTAATTGTGTACAGATTATACCTAAACTAAGCTAGTTTTAAAAAAGAAAAATGACGTGTGATACATGCTTGGATTGAGAAAAGCAAGGGGTGTTCTGGGAGCACAATATAGGTCACCTCACCATCCAGCAGAGTCTGAGGGGGCTTTTCATGGGATGAACCACTGGCTCTCAGCATGAGTATGAATAGGGCAAGTGCACAGAGTTAGGTGGAAGGGAAGGAGGTTCAACAGAGTCAGCAGCAGAGGCTCAGAGGCAAGAGAAAACAAGGAACTTAGGAAATGTTAGTGAAGGAGGAGGGAGGAAATATGAGTGTGGAGAAGTAGGCAGAGCAATATAAGGACTTTTATTTAAAGTCATGTTAAGTTTGGATTTTATTCTAAGAGTGACTGAAGGCTTTTAAGCCCTTCTCATCATGGAGTTATATGTGATTTTCTGATTTGTAAAGAATGTCCCTGGCTGCTGTCTGAAGAATGGGTTGGATGGAAAAACCTTGACTAAGAGGGCATCAGATGATAGTGCCACGAATTGGGGGAGTTGTCAAGGGGATGGACAGAGGTGGATAGATTCAGAAATACTTAGGAAGTAGAATTTTCTGTGGGAGTTGAGGGTGAAGGAAGAATCATCAAGAATGGCTTCTAGGTTTCCAGTTTGGATAACTGGGTATATGGTGATACCATTCACTGACGTAAAGAATAAAGGAGCCAGAAAGGGTTTGGAGACAATGTGATGACTTTAGTATTGTACATGTTGTTTTGAGGTGCCTGGGAAGCCTTGTGTTTTGAGGTAGTTAGATATACAGATCTGTTGCTTAGGAGACAGATCTCAGCTGCAGAAGTAAATTTAGTCATTTCCATGTAGGTAGTAATTGAAATCATGGAATTGATGACTGAGGAGATGAATGAGTAGGATGAGGGAAAAAGAGGCCCACAGAAGAATCCCAAGAAATACCATGCTTTATGGAGAGGAAGGAGGAAAATTAGGAGAGCACTGTTTTATGGAAGCTACTAGAAGAAATTAAGAGTCAATAGTATCAAATGGAATTCCTTCATTAAAGAATGTGGTGAATTAAATTATGATTAATATGTATATTAGAATTTTTGAGAGACGCACTTACAGTAAAAGATGAATCACTGTTACACAACTATCAAAAAGAAAAAGAAAGTAAATGGTTTGATGGCCTGTGAAAAAGCAGTGCATTTCTTACATAGATGGACGAACTCAAGAGTTTTCCATTATTTTGTTTTGTCCTTCCCCTTTTGGATTTTCCTCCCCCATTGGAGACTTTCAGAATACTAAACATTGAAGAGCTTCCAAAAATCCACTTACATATATTCTGGGTGGAGAAGCTCGCACCAGACATTCCCTTATTTACAAATCCATGAGCGAGAATGTACTTTTTGTAATGTTTGCTTAGTAAGTACTATCCACCTTAATTCCCCTGTTCCTTTCGGTCTGTTTCATTCCCTGAGGGGTTGTGACTAGCTTGAAGAGCTCAATGGGAGAAGGGCTTTGATCCCCCTAACTTAAGCAAGAAGTGTTTGTGGAGCAGGCAAGAGAATCAGTCACTGGTACTGTTCTTAAGTGCGTTCCAGCTGCTTTCAAATTGATCTTACTACCATGGTCAGTTTTAGTGGTCCATGGAAGAATGCTGGAACAAAAGTCTCCAGTTCCCCAGATGCCATCTTTCTCTTCTTCTTCTTTTTTTTTTTTTCTAATTCCCTTTTCTCCAAAAAGGAAGATGTAGAAAGCTTTTGGAAAGCTAGAATTATATTAGAATTATCATTAAAGATCCAATAGGAGAATATTTTTAAGGAGCCACTTAAAGGTCATGTTTGTAAGAGCTCAAATAGAATTGTCAGGGAAATGAGTAGGGGGGCCCTTACTCAGTCATGGTTCTAATCAAAGACAATTTCTGTTGTCATTACTTTGTTCAGGTAAGAAGGGGGAAGACTTCCAAACTGTCTGTGTCAATTATCAATTTACTGTTTCTGAGCTCCAAATTTACTTTTCAACATATGCTTGGGATAATAGATTAGACTCTTAAACATTTTTCTCTCCCAGTGAACACAACATTAAGCTTTGTCAATAGAGCTTGCCTTGGGACACTACAGGAAGACAAGAGCTTCTCTTCCTGGTCCCATGTGCTACATTTGGCTTTTCTTTGCTCCTGCTTTGAGGTCTGCCAGTGGTGTGTGTTTATGGGCCATCTACTGGTGCTCTACCCCAAATATGCCCCAGAATATGTGGTCCCTTGGTAACCTTAAAGGCCTGGGTTGGACCCAGTGACTATCTTGCTTTCACCCTCCCAAAGTGGACACTGGTGTGCTCAGGTCTAATGCTGGCTGGCAGTGGAACCTGATTTCTTTCATGTGTTTTCCTTGCTTGCTTTACTCCAGAAGGTTGTTTCTTGTAACTGTCTCACTATAGATACCATGTGCTCCAGGCCTTGTACCAGCAGTAATACCCTGATTCCTTCTCTAAGCTCATCCAGAGCCTTGACTTGCCTACTCCCTAGAGGGTTATTTCTGGCTGTCCAGTGACTCCGGCCTCTCCAGTTTGGCAAACAGCTCCACTGTTGAGTGGGCTACAGCCATACCTTCTCCAATGAGGTTTTTTACCCCAGCCTTGGGGAGGAGGCCCTCTGTCCAAATTTCTTCTTCCTTACATAATTTCCACCAACCATAATGCTCTCTTTAGAGTTCTCTTTCATCATTATAGTTACTTCTCTATCATAGTTTAATGATTTTTTAACACTAAACTTCTCCTATTCAATTTGTTGTGTGGTTTCTAACTTCTAATCACACCAGACTGATATATTATCCTTTCTTTAATTTATTACACATATAGTTCCCAGATTAGTCTTCTAACAGCTCAACTCTTATTTAAGACACAAATCAACACTGCCCCCCCCCCCTTAAACCCAACAACCACCCTTGAGTGATTTGGTATTGCCTGGCATTCAAGATCCTCCACGATCTGACCCCTGCCTGCCTTTACAATCTTATTTTCTACTCTTTCTAGAATAACCAAGGCAAGCAGCACTGTGCAGTACAGGAAGTCCACTCATAGTTTTGACTTTTAGCTCTACTACTTATTACGAAGCAGACAAGGGCATGTCCTTAGATTCCACTGAATTTCAGTTTACTCTCAGAATGTGCAGAAGTGCTTTGTAAGCTGTATAATAGAAGGAAGTGGAGTATTTTTAGAAAGTTAACCGGAGAAAGAAAACCTTCAAGCTGGTGAGAAATTCAACCTATTCAAAATTTAGACCCCTTAGGAGAGGCTCTCCTATTCCATGAGAATTTGATGAAGGGTCATAGGGCCTTAAATGTGTGGTAAAAGATGAGGGACCCAACTACTTGTATAGAAAAGAGGCAGATTTCTCTGGTTGCTCATGGATTGGACTCATCTTTGTTGGGCATCAGGCCAGCCTGTGGATTTTTTTTTTTTTTTTATCAGCAGGTGGTTCTTCTAAATTCCTCATTATTTTGGATACATAATGCTGGAGGAAAAAAATCCAATTCCAGGAGAACTTGAAACATGAATACGAAAGGCATTTAAAAATTTAAGTGAAAAAAAAGTCCTTAGGGAAGAAATACAGGATTCCTTCTTTCATAGCCTGCAGAGAAAGGTGAGTTTAACAGAGGGAAAAAATGAAGAGAGGTAGCCATTCCAGTCTTGCTTAGACAACACCTTCATTATCTAACCTCTCTACAGCTCTTTGTATTTTCCAAAGACCTTTACAAATGCACTTCCCCCCAATATAATAAGCCTCTGATCAAAGCAGGTTACTTTTCATCTTTCCATTTTCTAGATGAGAAAAAAGGAGTTCCAGAGAAGTGAAGTCACCTTCACAAGTCCCCGGGTGGGTCAAAGGTGGAATGAGGTTTTGAACCTTTGCCACAGAGTTCTTGGCTTAATTGCTTTGCAACATGTTATTTCCTGTCTTGACTAAAGCTCTACAAATTGGTTAAAAAAGATTCTTAATCTAAGAAGCCAAGTCTAGAATTCTAACTAGAGAATCCTCTGTGGGAAGTCTTGAGGTTTTATTGAAACTGAGATTCCTCTGGGCCACCGTGCTTGGGAGGTGGTGGAGAAGAACAGATGTGGTTCACAGACTTGAGAGAAGGAAGTACTACACTTCAGATGAGGTACTCCTTCAGGTCTCCTGGGGATTAGAGTTAGATCTCTTTATAGGAAAAAATACGAAAGTGATGCTTATAAGATTGGCATCTGAGAAAGTGGCTTCACTCAGTGGTTGAGATTTGTGTCCAATTCTCATGTGCCCAGTCCATTCTTCTTGCATTTGAATCCCTTTTTTCCCCAGGGGAGAAACAGGCCAGTTTCCAATTTGTGGAATTCTAATTTAGGTTATATATTTCTTTGCAATGTGAATCTATTTCAGATTTGATGTAAGGTCACTGACTAGTACATTGCCAAATACCCTATAGGTACCTTAATAAATATTTATTAATGTTAATCATGAGAACCATCTTTTTCAATATTTACATTTACAGTATATACTCTACCAATACTGCAACAGGGAAAACTTTCAGGATAATTACATTTTGCATTTATATCCAGTGATTTATTTCCTAGAATCTCAATTTTGTCAGAGTCATGATTATGGTATTTTTTCCCCCTCAACCTTAAGGTTACCGGCGAATGTTCGTCCTATTTTACAGATGAAGAGTGTAAAAGGAAAAGGGAGTAATTGGCAACAAGTCTCACAGTGAACTGAAGAGAAGTGGAGAATGAAAATTTAAGTTTATGTTTCCAAAGTTCACTAAAAATACCTGTTCTGGGAACTAAGTAATATTGAGCATTTTTTTATAACATTATAAATTCTTATATAATACTAAACTATGCTAGACTAGACTAGACCATACTATACTTCATTACAATATTTTTATAATTTTATAATACTACTATTGCTTCTCGGCCTTTTGGCTAAGATCAAGTATAATTTTATAATACTAGACCATACTATACTTCATTACAATATTTTCCAAACTGATGTTCCTGGCGCTTGTAAAAAAATAAATACGGAGGGGGTTAAGGAGCGCACTTCTTGTGATGAGCACCAGGTGTTAAATGGAAGTGATGAATCACTATATTGTACACCTGAAACTAATGTTACACTGTATGTTAACTAACTGGAATTTAAATAAACACTTGAAAATTATATATGTACATACATTATATATTTGGAATCTACATCACAGACCTACTAAGTCCAAATTTTTGCAAGGGGCACAGAAATCTGCATTTTAGTAAGCTTCCAGAGAATCTCTTACAGAATGGTTTCCATAGAAAATACCACCATTTAAGACCACATTCATATGGGAAAGTCATTCATGATTTCAACTAAGGATTTGAAGAATAAATCCTCCCTCTCCTTCTCCAACACTAGCTAAAGCACCTTCTTACTGCATTAGAGATATCCCACCCCATATCTTCCAAGTTTCTGTTGGTGGTTTGTACCTGGGAGAGAGCCTCCAACAAAGCTCAGGTGACAGTAAGGGAAATTGAGGAAGGACAGGCTTTCAAGTTACAGATAAAGGGATAAAGGCATTGGGGGGCCAGGACCTCCTGCCACTAAAAGACTATAGGAACACTCCTGGAACACACTCATTTTCTTGCCAGTCCCTTCCCTCGTACAGGTCAGTGTCACCCCATCCCCAGCTACCCATTTCTCTGCTATCTTCCACTGACTGACTACAATTTCTCTTTTCTTCCTGTGTCACTACAAAACCGGCCCCAAACTCACAACCTCTCCTCTCCTACCCCCAAAGCCTGTATCTAATGCCTGCCTGATTTCCTTATTATCAGCAACCAAGAGAAATAAATAGCAGCTAAAAAGAAATCCCATTGCATTGTGTCATTCACTGTAGGCAGGATTTCCAGATAAAATATAGGATACCCAGTTAATTTAAATTTCAGCAAATAATTTTTGTAATGTAAGTATGTCCCAAATATTGCACGAGATAATCATTATACTGAAAAAATTGTTCATTGTCCGAACTTCAGATTTCATTGAACATTCTATATGTTTATTTGAGAAATCCAAAACCTTAGCTGTAAGGGGAAAGAAAACACACAAATGATCACAAGGGATTATGGTCTTTGGGGTGTCTAAAAGACTGCAGTGAGAATCGTCTACATACCAGGAAACCTAGACTCAAACTCTTCTGGGCATCTCCCCTCAGGAGTAGAGACTGCTAGAGATGGAACGGAGCCTCCCAGTATTACAGAGAGGCCTAGTGTTGAGGTAGGCAAGAATCGAATGAAACTGTAGAAAACAGTACGTCAAATCCCAGAGTATACCACATATAGTAAGAGTAATCATTATTTTCTTAACAAATTTAAGAAATTTTTGATTTGGTACCTATATATTGGTAATGAGTCACCATGTAAAGTATATTCCTTATTGAAGTACAGTCTAGAAAGTTTGATAAAGACTTCTTTGGGCGATCTAAAAAGGTAGTTGCCCTCAATGAATGCCTGACTATAAGGAACATACATAAGTTAGGAAATATCTATAGTATGTTAACTTATTTATTTGAGCAGTTCCTACTCACTAGTATATATCTCTGGTATTGAATGATCTGTAAGAATGGTCTGTTGTGGCAGAAACTGACTCTGTTCTCTTCTTTCTCAATGAAGGATGAGACCACAGCTCCCAGATGCATGCAGCTCAATGGAACCATGACTGATTCTCACCAGGGGCATTTGGGAGAGGGGGTGATGTATGTCACCTCCAGTGAGGTGGTTAAGAGCATATGCAACTCTTCACGTTCTTTCCATACCTTGTCTGAATACTGGACGCAGACCACATTTCAAGACCTTTGAAGATGGAAAGACTGAAAGATGAAGATTGACAGAGGCCTGGATCTCTGCATGGTACAAAGCTCCAATCTATGCCTGACACCCTGCATTAGCTGTGACTAATGAGAAATAATCTTTTATTGTGTTGAGCTATGTTTTGGGTTATTTATTTCAGGAGACTAACATAACTACCAAAATTTTTTTATTAATGCAGGAGGCAGATAACTTAGAATTGCAAATATACTCAAATCGATATAAATTGCTACACAAATGGACTCTATAAATAGTATACCAGCCTTTAGGTACCTGGGTGGTTCAGTCAGTTAAGCATCTGCCTTTGGCTCAGGTCCTGATCCCAGAGTCCTGGGATCCAGCCTCTTCTATGTTTCCCTGCTCAGTGGGGAGCCTGCTTCTTCCTCTCTCCCCTGCTCCTGCTCTTTCTCTCTCTTACTATTGCTCTCTCAAATAAATAAATAAAATCTTAAAAAAGAAAAGAGTATACCAGCCTTAAGCCAGGTGTTTCAGGAAAGTTTCCCATTTTATCAGCATAATGATGGCATTTATAGTTATCAATGATTTTATAATTATAAATGTATATTATTAATATTATCATTTTGACTCCTGAATTTCTTTTTCCATACATTAATTTTTACATGAATCACAAGTAGAAATAATAGTTTACATGGCTTGTCATTCACAAGTAAAAAATTTGGAGCCATTAATACCAGGATAGTGAGGAATAAATCATATATATCTGATATCCTTCAAAATAATTTTATGTAAGAACACAACCCTATGTCTATTTAGCCTCACCCATCTTTCTTGATAGTGAAATTAACTCCACGAATAATTTATAAAAGTAACACAAATGAATCCAGTTAATTTATGTTGCTGCCTATCTTAAATCTCCATTACCTCCAGGATAAGATCCAAATGCCACAGCATATTGTGCCCTTCATGTTCTTGTTCATCTCCCTTGATTCGGTACCCATGTACCTTTCTTCTCACACTGAAGCAATGCTGAGTTATCTCCAGTTTATACTAGCCACTTAAAAAGCATATTTAAAATGTAGATTTCTGGAAAAATATATAAATTATAAATCTATAAAATATATAAATATGTAAAAATCTACTAAACTAGATAGTTTCTAAAACATCTACTAATATCTACATTTCTAAAATATCTACTGAACTTTCTTCTAAAATAACTAACCTAAGCCATTTTCCACTTTGACTAAGGGAAGTATTAACAGATATTCTAACTTCAACTACTATTTTTAATGTATGAATCTATATATTGAAAAGCAAAATATTTGATAAATTTCTATATTGATAGGGTTGATTTAAAAAAAAATGGTCAACTAATATGCAACAAGGCAGGAAAGACTATCCAATGGAAAACAGTCTCTTCAACAAATGGTGTTGAGAAAATTGGACAGCGACATGCAGAAGAATGAAACTGGACCACTTTCTTACACTATACACTAAAATAAACTTGAAATGGGTGAAAGATCTAAATGTGAGATAGGAATCCATCAAAATCCTAGAGGAGAACACAGGCAGCAACCTCTTTGACCTTGGCTGCAGCAACTTCTTGCTAGGCACATCTTCAAAGGCAAGAGAAACAAAAGCAAAAATGAACTTTTGGGACCTCACCAAGATAAAAAGCTTTTGCACAGCTAAGGAAACAGTCAACAGAACTAAAAGGCAACCTACAGAATAGGAGAAGATATTTGCAAATGTCTTATCAGATAAAGGGCTAGTATCCAAAATCTATAAAGAACTCATCAAACTCAAAACCCCAAAACAAAAAAAAAAAAAAAAAAAAAAAAAAAAAAATCCAGTAAAAAAGTGGACAGAAGGCATGAGCAGACATTTCTCCAAAGAAGATATCCCAATAGCCAACAGACACATGAAAAAATGCTCAACATCACTGGGCATCAGGGAAATACAAATCAAAACCACAGTGAGATATCGCCTCACACTGGTCAGAATGGCTAAAATAAGCAATTCAGGAAACAACAGATGTTGGTGAGAATGCAGGGAAAGGGGAGCCCTCTTACGGTGTTGGTGGGAATGCAAGCTGGTGCAGCCACTCTGGAAGACAATATGGAGGTTCCTCAAAGTTAAAAATAGAGCTACCCTAGGACCCAGCAATTACACTACTAGATATTTATCCAGAGGATACAAACATAGTGATTCAAAGGGGCATAGGTATCCCAATATTTATAGCAGCAATGTCTATCATAGCCGAAGTACAGAAAGAGTCTAGATGTCCATGGACAGATAAATGGATAAAGAAGATACAATGGAATATTACTCAGTCATCCAAAAGAATGAAATCTTGCCATTTGCAATGACATGGATGGACCTAGAGGGTATTATGCTAAGTGAAATAAACCAGTCAGAGAAAGACAAATATCATCTGATTTCATTCATAGGTGGAATTTAAGAAACAAAAAAGATGAACACAGGGGAAGGGCAGGGAAAATAAGACAAAAAACAGACATGGAGACAAGCCATAAGACTCTTAATCATAGGAAACAACTGAGGGTTGCTGGAGGAGAGGTGGGTGGAGGATGGGGTAATTGGGTGATGGGCATCAAGGAAGGCACTTGATGTAATGGGCACTGGGTGTTATATGCAACTGATAAATCACTAAATTCTACCACTGAAACTAATAATACACTATATGTTGATTAAATTGAATTTAAGTAAAAATTTTAAAAAATATACAGTAGTAATAAATTACAGTACTATAGGCATACCAAAAATTTAGTTATGATTTGTAAGTTTTCTAAAGGTATTTTATTTTAATGTATTTTTATTAATTTATTTTAAAAGATTTTATGTATTTATTTTAGAGAGAGAGAACACATGGCAGAAGGAGAGGGGAGAGAATCTCAAGCTGATGCCACACTGAATGCAGAGCCTCAAGTGTAGGACTCCATCCCATGACCCAGAGATCGTGACATGAACCTAAATGAAGAGTTGTTTGCTCAACTGACTAGGCCACCCAGGCACCCCATAATGTCTTTTTGTTTTCTTTTTTTTATGAATGCTTTCACAGTTTCAAGCTACATACTACTTAGCAAAGGACTTTTGGAACAGGGCCCCTTTCCAAATTTCCAAACATGGCTAATACAAGTGCCATCTAGTGGCCAAAATAATTTTAACTAGGTTTTGTTAAAAAAAAAATACTAGGGAATTTGATTTTCTATGTAACCAGCTTGAGGGACTAGCTCTGAGACATAAATGTTGCATGCTATTGTAAATTCTAATGGGAATCGCCTCAGTCACGTTGAAGTTACTGTGGCACAGATAGTTCTGCTTTCCCCATTTCTGAAGCAGGCAGCTGGGATAGGAGGCTTGGACCATAAAACGGCTCTGCTTATTCTCTGATGTTGGAGAGTATTTGATATTCACTCACTCATTATTCCATCATTCATTCAACACTGAGCCAACATTTGTTTACTTATTTGTTTGTTCATTCAGTGCCAACCAGGTTTAGGACACTGTGCTAGGCAATAAAAGATTAATCAGACTGGATTTTTATTCTTTTAAGGGCTTATTATTTAATGAAACTGGTTTTGTGAGGTTTAGAAAGGTGAATCAGATATTGTCCTAACCTTAAGGAACTTACGGTCAGCAGAGGAGACAGGAAAGTCGTAGTACTGCTCTAGGCGCCCTCTCACTAAGAGAGATGGGACACAGGCCCACAAGACAGGGAGGAATGGCAGGCAGTGGCTGAACTGAGTGCCCCAGGGCTCCATCCACAAGTTCTGTTCTGCTACAAGGTAGAAAGGGCATTCAGTACTCTATGCCTTCCCTACTTAGTTCTGCATGTTTTGCAAACAATAGACAATCATTGATGTAGAAGGAGCAACCAATTAGCTGTTTTTCATATCCATGGTTATCAATTGCAACACAGCAGCTTTACAGAAAAGAGGGAAAAAAAAGCCGGCCCTGTCACTCTCATCAAATCACTAATTTGTCTTAAAACTTTTATATAGATTTCAGCAAGCTTATGTAGCTAATTTTTTCAAATATGAAAATCTCATGGCTATTTTTTGGTTAATTTTGATGATAAAAAAATGACACAACAAACTGAATATATAAAGAAAAGCTTGTATTTGAATTTAGCTATGGTGAATTAATAGCAACCCCAAGTCCCTTCCTTTATAGCATTGTTAAAGTGTGTAGTGTTTTCTAGGGCCCCCTGTCTCTCCCATTTTCCTCTTTCAAGGTCATGATTAATTTTATTGACTTAATCTCAAACTGATATTTTTACAGTAAATCTTTTCATGCATTCAGAGACAGATTTCATTTAATGGTTTAAATTTGAACAGTTTTTCAGTGCTTTGCTGGGTTGCTGTTCTGAGTGCTCAGATGGGAGAAGGAACTTAAAAAATGATTTATAAAGTGATAATATCTGTGACATTCATATTACCTACTAAAAGCTGCAAGGAAAAAATTGATCTTGCTTTTTTTTTCCCTTCAAAAAAATTCCCAAACCACTACTCAATTAAAATCTCCAACCCAACACCCTACCTGGTACCATATTAATGACAGACCTACATAATTTGATGCTCTCTTTAAAAATCGTTATCAGAAAACACTTTGAGTGATTTATGATATAATAAAATTAGTATATTTATATATTGGTAAAATATATTATTTATTTATGTATTTATTTTGCATGCCATTAATGTTGACTAACATGAAGGCAAACTTTGGTTACTTAAAAAACACTCCCGGGGACACCTGGGTGGCTCAGTTGGTTAAGCAGCTGCCTTCAGCTCAGGTCATCATCCCAGCGTCATGGGATCGAGTCCCACATCTGGTTCCTTGCTCCGCAGGGAGCCTGCTTCTCCCTCTGACTCTGCCTGCCACTCTGTCTGCCTGTGCTTGCTCTCACTCGCTCTCTCTCTGACAAATAAATATATAAAATTTAAAAAAAAAAAAAACACTTCTGTAACAAGGTAAGTAGTATTGGTGACTGTGAGTGGGACTTATGCAAATTTCATGACCCTTATATAACTTTTTTTGAGTCTTATGATTTTCTAAAAAAAAAAAAAAAAGAAAGAAAGAAAAAGCAGCTTTGAAGTATAAGCCATTATTTCTGAGTTATCTGCTGAGAACGGGCTACAGAAGGTCCTCTTTTCTGGGCAAAGGAAACAGTACACAGATGCTCCTGCTAGGTGCAGCACTGGTCACAGCTGCTCTGCCCCAGCAGGGTAAGATTATTTTTGTGATTCTCCAACTTCTTTTTTTTTTCCCCAATCAAATACAAATTTGGACTTAAGTGTTCTTTGCTAATGATCACAGAAGCAACAACCTGACATAAACTAGCAAGTTGATAGGTAATGGTTAGACACACCTCCTTTAATAAGATGCTTCATTCATTCATTCATTCATTCAATCCTCCCAGTAAATATTTATCAAGCACCCACTATCTATCCCACTATATATCAAGTACTGTTCTAGGTGCTGGGGTTTCAACAATGGACAAAATAGGCCACCATCCTGGCTCATAGGCCCAAGCTTATATTCTAGTGGATGGACGTAGACAATAAACCAAACAAAGAAGTAAAACATAGTGTGCAGATGAGGTAAGTTCTGTGGAGAAACATAAAGGAGGAAAAGGGTAGAGGGAGTTTCCAGGATTAAGGAGGGGGATTCAAATTTAAATAAACTAGCCAGACAAGACCTCACTGAGAAAAAAGACAAAGGTGGCAAAGGAATGAGCCATGGAAATACATCCGGGGAAGAGTGTTATAGGCAGAGGAAACTGCAAGTGCCATGTGGGAGAGGGCTTGATGTGTTCGCTCAACAAGGAGCCTAGTAAGACAGGAGCAATAGTGCAGTAGACGGCACAGGGAGACATGATCTTGTTTGTGAGTCATTGTAAGGACTCTGGTATTTACTGTGAGGGAGAAAGGGAGCTACTACAGGGTTCTGAGGAGAAAAATAAAACTATCTGATTTATGTTTTAAAACAATGACAAGGTCTCCTTCAGTGAAATAGGAATCAAGGTCATCAGCTGGGGGTGAGGATAAAGGGGAGGGTGCTGGAAGAGATTATGATGTGGTTGTCTAGGAGAGTGGGACAGTGATTTGATTAGGGAAATATAGTGTGATTACCACATAGTGTTGTGGGCCCACTTGGGGTTAGTAGTCATGAATTTAAAGTGAGATCAGTCAGCCACGTGGAGCAGGCAGAGTAGGATTTAATGAGGTTTGAGGTTTTGTCAAGTGACTAAGAGGAGGGTGGGGAAAGGGAGTTGAGGGTCATGCATGGCAGTGATTTGGTGATTGGCTCTGAAATGTAGGCTGTGTAAGGAGAGAAGTGAGTACCTGAGGGGCAAGGACGATGCAAGTGTGGTAGGGTCACTGGACTGAAAGTGTCACGCTGCAGGACTGCTGGTCATGGGACAGAGTGAGCTGCTGGTCAGAGAATGAAATGCCCCAATTTACGATCATGGGACTAAATGGGGTTTCCTGTATGGTATGCTGAGAAGGCTATCTTTCTCAAGTGTGGAATGAAAATACCAAAGAAAAATGTTCACTGCAGTTGGGTCTCTCTGAGCCATGCCATTCCTTGTACACCACCCCCCCACCTGCACCCCATATATGTGAGCTTTCAGAGCACTAGCAGAAGTTGTCCACAATGGCTGATGTAGTTTAGCTACTCAGTTTGTAGAGTTCATTAAGAAAAGAAACTGCAACCCAGTATAATCTATCTTTCCAAGATTATTTGCTTTATCCTAGCCAAAAAAACCTAACCATACTGAAAACTAAGGAGGACTGAAATCAAGGACACAAAATAGCCACTGTTCAGTTGGAAATATTCAATGAACAAATGAAAATCACAATTTATAGATTCCATTGTTGCAGGCACTGGCTGTGTAGCAGGAGAACACTTGTGAATGACAGCACAGTAATGGTTACAGTAAAATCAAAACACAAGATCCCTAACTAAATACTTGCCACTGGAGCACTCATCTCATTTACAAAATCATGCTGTTTCTCTGTTGCTTTTGAAGGAGACTAATAGAGTCTAAGCACATAAAACTTGAAAGAAGTGTAAACGTAAATTATTTAGTGCTTTTTCTTAATACAGATTAAAATGCCAATATTTGGAATTTTATAACATTAGGCTGCTTGAATAGAAACTGCATCAGGTTGTATAAGGATCCTATAAGTGAAGTTGGAATGAGGATTTGAAGACACCTCCCTTTTTTGTTTATTGTTATTTTCCTTAAGACTGTAGGTATAGATGATGTGAAAAAAAAAAAAATGACACTTCAACCCCTGTAAGTGGTTAAATAGCAAGTTAATTATACAATTATTTTGAAGAAATTAAAAATGACTTAAATACAAACTTAAAGGGCAAGCCCACAACATTGTTGTTTTATAGTTTCTAAAATTCAAACACTTAACAAATTTTTTGTTTTGTTATAGCTGAAATGTAACTAGAAATACATATATATTTAACTGAGTATGTGAGAAAATTAAATTAAACTGGCTTAAACAACTACTGTTAAGTCTGTGTATTTTAATAGAGAGTTTAGATAATCCATTTACCATGGTTTGGGAAATTAAACAGGGACACATGTTAGGAATCTTTATGCCCTCTTCCATCAGTATTAGAAGTATGTGTGGTTTTTTTTTTTTTTTTTTTTTTTTTTAAGATAAATTAGGGTCATATAAAAACACATTTGTTTTGGGGTACCTGAGTGGCTCAGTGGGTTGATGGCTGCCTTCAGCTCCGGTCATAATGCCAGGGTCCTAGGATTCTCCCTGCTCAGCTGGGTGTCTGCTTCTCCTTTTCCTCTGCCTGCTGCTCCCCCTGCTTGTGGTCTCTTTTTCTCTCTCTGTCAAATAAATAAAATCCTTCAAAAAAAAAAAAAAAAAAAAGCACACTTGTTTGGATTTCCTCAAAATTACCAATTACAAAGTTCTGGGTTTTCTCCCCATTGCTCAAACTGTGGAGGAATTTACACGATTTTTATTTTCAGTCTATATAGAAATCTTTGGTCCTAGAGTTAAGAAGATGTGATGTTTTGTAAAGAGCCAAACTAGCTAACTCGTTAATTGAAAACTTCTTTTTCAATTATTAATTATTATAAATCCATTATAAATCAATTATTAATTAAGAATTGAAAAATTCTTTTTTTAAAAAAATATTTTATTAATTTATTTGACTGAGATAGAGAGATCACTCTCTCTAAGAGAGGCAGGCAGAGAACAAGGGGGAAGCAGGGTCCCCGCCGAGCAGAAAGCCCGATGTGGGGCTCGATTCCAGGACCCTGAGATTTTGACCTGAGCCGAAGGCAGACGCTTAACCCACTGAGCCACCCAGGTGCCCTTGAAAACATTTCTGTAAGCAAAAATCACAAAGAAGGTTTGTTACTAAAAAGTCAATTTTAGTTGTACTTAGAGAGGCATATGGCAACCTAATCAACCAATTACAGATGAGAGCCCCCTCAATATTTAAAAGGGCCAACAATTTCAATTAATATATAATAAAAGAAAAAGCTAGATGAAAAATAACTATACTAGGGCACCTCGCTGGCTCAATCAGTACAGCATATGACTCTTGATTTTGGGATTGTGAATTCAAGTCCCACATTGGGCAAAGAACTTACCTGAAAAGAAAAACCTTAAACTCATAATAAAACTGACAGTTGTAGTGCAGATGTAGGACATTACTACTAGTTAAATCAATTACTGATCATTAAACACTTTCTAGATTTGGCTGAGGTCTGCATGAAAAGTAGATCTCAAGGAGTCTATATATAATTTCAAGTGATCTCAAGGAGCTTGTAACTTCTTAGAGGAGGTAAGACTAACACACATCCCACATCCCAGAACACAGAATACAACATTTAATGAATGTAGGGAAGGGGCACTACCAATATTTTCCTTTCTGAAAAAATTCCACCCCCCCAGGAGACTTCATTTCTTTTGCACTTGGTATTACTCATATAGCACTTACTATACTCTTAGCTGCCTTAGGAAATACTTACCAATTTTGGGGGGTCTGTCTAGCTTCTGAGTTATCCTCCCAGATTTTGGAGAATTCTTACCATAGGTGTTTTGGTAGGAGGAAGAAAGAAAAAGCCAGATAGTCATTTTCCCTGCCTCCTTTGCAGCTACAACGTAGGCCCATGACTTAGGCTCAACCAATCAATTTCATAAAATATAACAGCTTTATAGAGATATAATTCATATACCATTCAATTCACCCTTTTAAAGTAAACAATTCAATTGTTCTTGGTATATTTGTAAATTGTGTAACCATTACCACAATCAATTTAAAAATACATTTATCATCTCAAAAAGAAATAGCCGCTTTCCATTTCTTCTAACCTCCTCAACCCTAGGCAATTCTACTTTAGATCCCTGTGAATTTTCTTATTCTGGACATTTCATATAAATGGAACCATAGAATACGTGGTCTTTTAAAATTGCTTTCTTTTACTTAGCATAATGTTTTCAAGGTTCATTCACTCATCACATGCATCAGAACTCCATTACTTTATTTTGCTGAATAATATCCCATTGTATGGATATACCATATTTTATTTATTTATTCATCAGTTGATGGACATTTGGGTGGTTTCCAGTTTTTAGTTATTATGAATAATGTGGCTATGAACATTTGTGTACAAGTTTTTGTATGGACATATGTTTTAATTTCTTGGGTATATAACTTGTAGAATTGCTGGGTTTATATGGTAACTTCATACTTAACAATTTGAGGAGTGGCTAAATTATTTTACATAGTGGCTGCACCATTTTACATTCCACCATCCATGTATGAGCATTCCAGCTTTTCCACATCCATGATGGCTAATGATGCCAGTCATCTTCTGATGTTTTTTTTATTAGGCCTTTGTATATCTTCTTTGGAGATATGTCTACTCAGATTCTTTGTCCATTTAAAAATTGGGTTATTTGTCTTTTATTATTGAGTTGTAAGCATTCTTTATATATTCTAAATTCAAGTCCTTTATCAGGTAAGTGATTTATGATATTTTTCTGTTTCTATGGTTTTCTTTTTTACTTTCTTCTTTTTTTTTTTTTTCAAAGATTTTATTTATTTATTTGACAGAGAGAGATCACAAGTAGGCAGAGAGGCAGGCAGAGAGAGAGAGGAGGAAGCAGGCTCCCTGCTGAGCAGAGAGCCCCATGCGGGACTCGATCCCAGAACCCTGAGATCATGACCTGAGCCGAAGGCAGTGGCTTAACCCACTGAGCCACCCAGGCGCCCCTTTACTTTCTTTTTAAAAAAATATTTTATTTATTTATTTGTTGGAGGGAGAGAGAGCAAATGCACAAGCAGGGGAGGCAGCAGGCAGAGGGAGAAGCATGCTCCCTGCTAAGCAAGGAGTCTGATGCAGAATTGGACCCTGGGATTGTGACCTGATCCGAAAGCAGATTCTTAACTAACTGGGCTACCCAGGCATCCATCTTTTTTACTTTCTTTTTTTTTTTAATTTTATTTATTTATTTGAGAGAGAGACAGTGAGAGAGAGCATGAGAGGGGAGAAAGTCAGAGGGAGAAGCAGACTCTCCAAGGAGCAGGGAGCCCGATGTGGGACTCGATCCCAGGACCCTGGGATCATGACCTGAGCTGAAGGCAGTCGCTTAACTAACTGAGCCACCCAGGCACCCTCTTTTTTACTTTCTTAATGGTGCCCTTTGAGGCACAAAATTTTTTAGTTTTGGTGATGTTCAATTTATCTAATTTTGTTGTGTTTCTTATACTTCAGGTGTCACATCTAAGAAATCATTGCCTAATCCAGGGTCAGATTTATTCCCATATTCTTCTAAAAGACATAATTTTCTCTCTTACATTTAGGCCTATGATCCATTTTGAATTAATTTTAGTATATGATGTGAGGTAAGGGTCCAACTTTATTCTTTTGCATATGAATATCCAGTTGTCCCTCCCAGCACAATTTGTTGAAAGGTTTTTCATTACACATTATTTGCTGTGGTGCATTTATCAAAATCAGTGGACTATAAAAGTGAAGATTTATTTCTAGACTATCAGTTCTATCCCATTGATCCACATGTCCATCCTATGCTGGAACCATCTTGTCTTGATTCTGTAGCTTCAAAGTAAACTTTGAAATTGGGAACTGTGAATCTTCAATGTTCTTTTTCAAGATTGTTTTGGCTATTCTGGGTTCCTTTAATTTCCCCATGAATTTTAGTATCAGCTTGTCAATTTCTGCAAAGAAGCCAGCTTGTATTTATTTATTTATTTTTTTAAAAGATTTTATTTATTTATTTGACAGACAGAGATCACAAGTAGGCAGAGAGCAAGAGAAAGGGAAGCAGGCTCCCCACTGAGCAGAGAGCCCCATGCAGGGCTCGATCCCAGGACCCTGAGATCATGACCTGAGCTGAAGGCAGCCAGCTTGTATTTAGATAGAGATTTTGTTGAATCTATGTATCATTGTGGGTACCAGAGCCATCTTAAGTCTTTTAGTCCATGAACATTGATGTATTTTCATTTGATTTAGGCCTTCTTTAAATTTCTTCAACAATATTATATAGTTTTTCACAGTAGAAGTTTCATATTCCTTTTGTTAAATTTATTCTTAAGTATTTTACTTTATGCTAATATTGTAAATGGAATTTTTTCTTTAATTCAATTTTTGGTTTGCTCATTACTACTGTGTAGAAATACATAGAACCTTACTTAACTTATGTATTAGTTCTAATCATTTTTATTGGATACCATCAGATCTTATCATGGGTATCATTTTGTAATGTACAAAATTATTGAATCACTATGATTACCCCTGAAATGAATAGGATACTGCATGTCAAATATATTTTGATTAAAAAAATATTAAGATAGGGGCTCCTGGGTGGCTCAGTGGGTTAACCCTCTGCCTTCGGCTCAGGTCATGATCTCAGGGTCCTGGGATCGAGCCCTGAATGGGGCTCTCTGCTCAGCAGGGAGCCTGCTTCCCCACCCCCGTCTGCCTCTCTGCCTACTTGTGATCTCTCTCTCTCTGTCAAATAAATAAATAAATAAAGTGTTTTTTAAAAAAGATTAAGATAACTTTATCTGTACTAGCTAGCATAATGTATCAGATATAGTAGGTACTAGGTACATGTTGGTGAAATAGAATCATACATTGTAGTGAAGACAAAAGGCTTTACAGAAACGGGAGAGCTGAGCTATGAATGAAGGATGACTAAGAAAGAGAAGGACAGTAGTGGGGAAATCTTAGTGGTGTAGAAGTAAATTTTATTACTTGGGTTAAAAAAAGCAACTGTTTAGAAATTTATTCTCTCACAGTTCTGGGGGCCAAAAGCTTGAAATCATACTCCCTCCAAAGCTTTTAAAACAGGATCCTTCCTGGCTCTTTCCAACTTCTAGTAAGCCCAGGTGTTTTTTGGCTTGTAATTGCAGTACTTCTGTCCCTGATTCCATTGTCTCTTGGTGTTCTCTCTGTGTGTCTCTGTCTCCATATGGCATTTTGGATGACTAGATGACACTAGTCAACTTGGATTAGGACTTATCCTAATTACCTTATCTAACAGAGTGAGTTACAAAGGTGGAGAAATCATATGGCGTTTGGCTTAATAAACTGGAAGGGTGTCCTACTGGGTACAAGAGGTTGGTACTATAGTCAGCACTGGAAAAAAAAATGGGAGAGAAAGGATCATGAGAAGTATTTATGGTAGAACAGAAATTATTTGGTCAGAAAACAAAATCTCAGCATCTTGGAACAGAAGGGACTGAGCAAACCTCTTTATTTATAGATAAGACAGCTGAGGTTCAGGAAGAAACCAGGGGACTTCTGAGTATTAATGAAAAAATATCTGAATTATATGATAGGGCAATGGATTTGTTTTCCCTTATCCTCAGACTGAGGGGAATTTCATGACACTATTACTGCTCCCTAAGAGGGTATTCAATTGTAGACAAACCCAAGAATTGCTATCTTCCTGTTTTATTGAAGATGTTGCTGATCAGAGAGTCAAGTATTATCTCTGTCTGGGATAAGAGTTTCCTTCTCAGACAACTTTTAGAACCAATTTGGCTGTGTTTCGCAAATAGGGATGGAGAAATGGAGACCCACGATGTTGCTTCCCCAGGGTCATCATTAACTAAACCAGCTGGCTGACAAGCCTGTGGCTATGGAAACCAAACTTACTGAGGAAAAGATGGATTATCAAAATAAGCCTATTTTCTTTCAAGTTGATTTGCTGGAATGACACTTTGTCCCTTTGAATTAGATACCACAGAAATACCAGATTGGGTCATTTAATCTCAGTCAATACCTTATCATCGTTTTTCTTAAATGTCCTCTCCTATGTGACTTTTCAGTTCTGCTGATGACAATAATGAATACTGCATTTTCCTACACATGAAGATTTTTACATTGTAAACTCATGATATGGTTTTCACATGTGGAAACTCAGAATTTCTGAGATGGAGTAAAAATAGACTGTAGTGCTGGGCATACCTTTGCTGCAGGGACTCAGGAGGATGAAAGGAACAGTAGCTGGGAGTTCAATGTATCAGTATCTATCTATACACAAATATCAGTTTGTTTCTCTGAAATATATTTATTTTTGTTCTTCATTGAAGTTTGAAGGAGGTATGATTCAGCTAAACTGAATAGCAAGAAAATGATTTCAATCACAACTTGTAGCCAATAAAAACCTTCCACAAACTGGAAGAAAACCAGAGGGGCCTAATTTCTTGAGTTCTTACAATCAGTGGAGCTTAATACCTGGAACTTTAAAGATCAGTAGGCTCAACTCTGGGAGAGCTGAAGAGTTAGAGGAAATGGTGTCCCTGTCCTTAAAGAGATGGCACAAGAAACAGTCCCACTGAAATACAACATAGGAGCAATAGCTTGAAAAATGCCTGGGGTATACAGGAAGAAGATTTGTTTACTAATCTCAGAGTGTTGCTAGAGGGACAGGGATCATTGGGAGACTTCTCCAGGAACAAAGGAGCTGGCAGGTGCCACTTCCCTCCTCCATTTCCTTCCTTACCCCCCAGTCTAGACATATGAACACCTATGGGAACCAGTGCTCTACCAACACTCACTACCTAACTTGCTAACAGTGTACCCTGCCCCTGCATTTTTTTGCAGATATGCCCCTTTAGCATTGGTTCCACATCTTCCCCCACAGAAGACTCATGCAAACCTTGCTAACACTGTGTGCACTGCCCCCACATTCTCCTGTGGACCTGCCTCCTTGAAGAAGCCCTTGCCCAGAATCCATCCAAAGAGGTGCCATAAGCTTGGCAATGTGTGAAAGCAGTTCCAAGAGGGGCCATTGCTACTCCAAAATGACTCTTGCATGGGGAGAGAAGATAACCCACATACCAGTCTGACTACAGCCCCAGTCCCATCTCAGAGGATGACACAGGGAAAGAAGACTGTAGTTTGGTGCTACATTTCTGGAAAATGCCTGGTCTGACTCAAACTCAAGCCCACAAGAAGCAAAAATAGTCATTGTAGATGACTGGACTGAAGGCTAACATAGTTCAGCCACAGTAGTAGTGGGGTGACACAACACACATAGGAGATACCCCTGAAGTGCCAGATTCTTGTGAACAGGGAACATTGCCATGCAGGGCAACAAAGGAACTCTTCTTCATAAGGCCACTACTTTCAAAAGCAGAAGAGATAGCTGACTTTCCTAACACAGAGAAACAGACACAGAGAATTAGACAAAATGAGGAGACAGTAGAATATATTCCAAATGAAAGAACAAAACAAAAATCACAGTAAGAAAGCTAAATGAAATGCAGATAAGTAACATGCCTGATAGACCATTTAAAGTAATGGTCATAAAGATAATCACTGGGGGCGCCTGGGTGGCTCAGAGGGTTAAAGCCTCTGCTTTCAGCTCGGGTCATAATCCTGGGGTCCTGGGATTGCACCCCTCATTGGGCTCTCTCCTTGGTAGGGAGCATGCTTCCTCCTCTCTCTCTCTCTCTGCCTGCCTTTCTGCCTACTTGTGATCTCTCTCTGTTGAATAAATAAATAAAATCTAAAAGGAAAAGATAATCACTGGACTTGAGAAAAGAGTGGAGGACCTCAGTGAGAGCCTTAAAGAGATAGAAAACATAAAGAATCAATCAGAGATGAAGAACTCAATAACTGAAGTTAAAAATATATGAGATGGAATAAATAGTAGGCTAGAGGAGCAGAAGGACAGACCAGTGACATGGAGGACAGAATAATGAAAAGCAATCAAGCTGAACAGGAGAGAGAAAAATGAAAATAGATTTAGGGAACTCAGTGACTCCATCAAGCATAATAATATTCGCATTATAGGGATCTCAGAAGGAGAAGAGAAAGAAAAGGAGGCAGAATATGTATTTGAAGAAATAATAGCTGAAAACTTCCTGAATCTGGGGAAGGAAACCAAAATCTAGATCCAGGAGGCACAGGGAGCCCCCAACAAAATCAATTCAAGGAGGACCACACTAAGACACATAGTAATTAAAATGGCAACAAGTAGTCAAAGATCATTTTAAAAGCATCAGGAGGGAAAAAAAAAAAAAAAAGCATCAGGAGAAAAGAAAACAATTACATACAAAGGAAACCCCATAAGGCTAACAGGTAATTTTTCAGCAAGAACTTTGCAGGCCAGAAGGGTATGTATGACATATTAAAAGTGTTGGGCGGGGTGGCGGGAGGGGAAGCCCTGCAGGTAAGTATGCTTTATCCAGAAAGGCTATCATTCAGAATATAAAGAGATATAAAGAGTTTCCCAGACAAACAAAAGTTAAAGGAATTCATGACTACTAAACCAGCCCAGCAAGAAATGTTAAAAATGTTAAAAAAAAAAATGGTAAGGAAAGACCATAACTAGGAGTAAGAAAAGTAGGAAGCACAAAAGCAGTAAAATTTAGTGTATCTATAAAAATCAGTCCAGGGATTCACAAAATGAAAGGATGTGAAGTATGATACCATATAAATAAAATGTGGGGGCAGAAAGGTAAAGAAGGAGTTCAAACTTAAGTGACCATCATCTTAACATAGACTGCTAAATGCCTAGGATGTTCTATACAAACCTAATGATAAACACTAATCAAAAACCAGTAATAGATATGTGAAAAATAAAGAAATCCAAAGATTTTGCTAAAGAAAGCCAGCAAACCATGAGAGAAGAGAGGAAAAGAAAAAAGGAACAGAGAATTACAAACATAACCATAAAACAAGTAACAAAATGGCAACAAGTACATACCTATCAACAATTACTGTAAACATAAATGGACTAAATTCTCTGATTAAGAGATATAAGGTGAGGGATGGGTGAAGAAGAAGAAGAAGAAGAAGAAGAAGAAGAAGAAGAAGAGATCTGTCTATATGCTGCCTACAAGAAACTCATTTCAGACTTAAAGATACATGCAGATTGAAAATGAAAGGATGAGAAAGCATTTGCAAACAAATGGAAGTGAAAAGAAAGCTGGGTAGCAATACTTGTATTAGACAAAATAGACTTTAAAGCAAAGACTGTAACAAGAGACAAAGAAGGACACTACATAATCATAAATGGAACAATCCAATAAGAAGATATGATAATTGTAACTGTGATGAGCATTATACACAACTGATGAATTATTGAACACCACATCTGAAACTATGATGTACTGTATGTTGGCTAACTGAATTCTAATTAAAAAAAATGTGTGCATGAGAACACTCAAATACACAATGCAACTAATAACAAACATAAAGGAAGTAATCCATAATAATACAATAATAGTAGGAGACATTAACTTACATGGATAGATCATGCAAACAGAAAATCAATAAGGAAATAGAGGCTTTGAATGACATATGGGACCAGATGGATCTAACAGATATATTCAAAACATTCCATCCTAAAACGGCAAATGTACATCTTCTTAAGTGTGCATGGAACATTCTCCAGAATACACCACATATGGGTCCACAAAACAAATCTCAACAAATTCAAAAGGGCTGAAGTTAAACCATGCATCTTTTGCAACCACAATGTTACAAATCTAGAAATCAACCACAAGAAAAAATTGGGAAACACCACAAATACAATAGAACAGATCAGTGAAACCAGGAGCTGGTTCTTTGAAAGTATCAACAAAACTGATAAACCTCTAGCTACATGCATCAAGAAAAAAAGAGAAAGGAGTCAAACAAAGTCACAAATGAGAGAAAGGAAAGAACAACCAACACTCTAGAAATACAACAATTATAAGAGTATATAATGGAAAAAAATGTATGCCAACAAAATGGACAACCTAGAAGAAATGGATAGATTCCCAAAAACATAATCTACCAAAACTGAAGCAGGAAGAAATAGACATTATTTTTTAAAGAAATAGAAATTTTGAACAGACTAATTACCAGCAAGGAAATTGAATCAGTAATCAAAAAACTCTCAACAAACAAAAGTGCAGGACCAGAGGCTTCAAAGGGGAATTCTACCAAACATTTAAAGATCTAATACCTAGGGGCGCCTGGGTGGCTCAGTTGGTTGGACGACTGCCTTCGGCTCAGGTCATGATCCTGGAGTCCCAGGATCGAGTCCCACATCGGGCTCCCGGCTCCCTGGGGAGTCTGCTTCTACCTCTGACCTTTTCCTCACTCATGTTCTCTCTCACTGTCTCTCTCTCAAATACATACATAAATAAAATCTTAAAAAAAAAAAGAGTTAATACCTATTTTTCTCAAACTCTTCCAAAAAATAGAAGAAGGAAAACTTCCAAATTCATTCTATGAGGCCAACATTAACCTGATAACAAAATCACATAAAAACACCCCTAAAAAAGAGAATTACAGGCCATTATCTCTGATGAACATAGATGCAAAAATTCTCAACAAAATACTAGCAAACTAAATCCAGTAATATGTTAAAAAAATCATTCACCATGATCAATGGAATTTATACCTGAGTTGCAAGCATAGTTCAATATTCTCAAACCAATCAATATAATACAACACATCAATAAGAAAAAGGGTAAGAACCATACAATCATCTCAATATATGCAGAAAAAGCATCTGACAAAGTACAATATCCATTCATGATAAAACCCCTCAACAAAATAGGTTTAGAGGAAACATACCTCAACATAATAAAGGCCATATGTATATGGCCTTTATATATAAAACCCACAACTAACATATTCAATGGTGAAGAACGGAGAGTTTTTTCCCCCTCACACCAGGAGCAACGTAAAGATGTTCACTCTCACCACTTTTATTCAACATAGTACTGGAAGTCCAAGCACAGCAATCAGACAAGAAGAACAAATAAGCAAGGGGGAGGAGAGCCCAAGATGGTGGATGAGTAGGGGCCCCTATTTCAACCAGTCCCCTGAATAAAGCTGGATGTCTACCAGACCACTCTGGACACCCATGAAATCAGCTTGAGATGCAAGAAGATATATCCAGGTCTATACCAACAGAATATCGCCAGTGGCTGGTTTCAATGTATGAAGCAGGGAGCCACAATTCCAGCAGATATTGGAAGATGAATGGAAGGGGGAGGAAGGTGCCATAAGTGGTGGCACCAGGAAGGTGAAATAATACAGGAGCACAAAAGCGTCCTGTGCTCGGGATTGGGCGCAGACTTACATGTTGGTAGCCACAGGGAAAGGACTTTAGGGAACACCCCAGACTGAAACCTGGAGCTGTGGGCATTTGTGTGTGAACTAGGGGAATCTGGCAGTTTTAGAAGGTTAAAGGGCACAGATGTGCCTGGACCTGGAAGTGAGGACTGGCAGTGTGGCTATGGGATGCACAACCCAGGATGCTGAGGTTTTTAGCAGCACAGACAAAAATGGAGTTAGTGTGGCCTGGAGGGCTTTCTTGAGAACAGACCATGATCTCCCTGTTCTGAGACAGAAGTTTGGATATGGTCACTTCTGCTCCGACCCTCAGAAGAGATGCAGAAAGCCACCAGGGAAAGCCTCCAGAGAACAAAAGCCCCCCCCCCCCCCAAACTGGTTTTCACTGAGCCCATCCGCCCCCAAAGGGGCAGGGCAACTCTGCCCAAACAGTGTTGCCTGAGTAGTAGCATGGCAGGCCCCTTCCCCATAAGACAGGCTGGAAGAACAAGAGGCTGACAACCCTAACATCCCTACAAAACAGGTGCAACTTGAATGGGTTGTGGTCAATAGTTTGGACTATTGACCTCATACATTCCCTCAACCACCCCTCACCAGAATGAATATGAGAAGGAACCTGGAACACAGGAAAAATTCAGACACAGTGACCTCTGCCACAGAACTAATGTATATGGATATAAGCAAGATGTCAGAAATAGACTTCAGGGTAACAGTTATGCAGGCAATACCTAGGTTGGAGAAAACCATTAATGTCAACATAGATTTTCTAAGGACAGAGGTGAGGGCTGATCTGGCAGAACTTAAAAATGTTATCATTCAGATCCAATCTAATCTAGATACTCTAACAGCTAGGGTAAATGAGGCAGAAGAATGCATTAGTGATCGACAAGACAACTGATAGAAAAGAAGGATCAGGAGGAGGCCTAGAACAAACAGCTTAGAATTCATGAAAACAGGATGAGAGAAATAAATGATACATAAAATGTTCCAATGTCAGAATTACTGGGGTTCCTGAGGGGGTGGAGAGAGAGGACTAGAAGATATATTTGGGAAAATCCTAGCTGAGAACTTCCCTAATCTCAGGAATGAAACAAGCATTCATGTTCTACAGCCAGAGAGAACACCCCTCAAGATTAAGGAGAGCAGACTGATGCCCAGGTATGTAATAGAGAAACCCACAAATCTTAAAACCAGGGAGACCATTTTTAGGGAAGCTAGAGGGAAGAGATTCCTTATGTACAGTGGGAGTAACATCACAATAATATCAGGCCTGTCCACAAAGACCTGGAAAGCCAGAAAGGGTTGGAAGGACATATTTAGGGTACTAAATGAGAAGAACATGCAGCCAAGAATCTATCTGGCAAGGCTGACATTTAGAATGGATAGAGAGATAAAGAGCTTCTAAGACCAGCAGAAACTGAAAGAATATGTGACCACAAAGCTGGCCCTGTGAGAAATATTAAGGGGAGTTCTATAAAAGGAAAAAGACCCCAAGAGTGACATAGAACTGAAATTTACAGAGACAAGCTATAGAAACAAGGACCTCACAGGCAACATGATGACAATAAAATCACATCTTTCAATAATCCACTCTCAATGTAAATAGCCGAAATGCTCCCATAAAATGGTACAGGGTTGCAGATTGGATAAAAAGACAGGATCCATCCATATGCTGCCTACAAGAGACTCATTTTGAACCTAAAGATACATCCAGACTGAAAGTGAAGTGATGGAGAACCATCTTTCATGCCAACAGACCACAAAAGAAAGCTGGGGTAGCAATTCTCATATCAGACAAATTGGATTTTAAGCTAAAGACTGTAGTCAGAGATACAGAAGGATACTATATCATTCTTAAATGGTCTATCCAGAAAGAAGACCTAACAATTGTAAATATCTATGCCCCCAATGTGGAAGTAGCCAACTGCATAAACCAACTGTTAACTAAAACAGACATATTGGTAATAATATGTTAATTTCAGGAGATCTTAACACTCCACTCTCTGCAACAGACAGATAATCTAAGCAGAAAATTAACAAAGAAACAAGAGTTATGAATGACACACCGGATCAAAAACAACAGAGTATTCATTTTTATTGGGCACACATGGAACTTCCTCCAGCATAGACCACATACTAGGTCACAAATCAGGTCTCAACTGATACCAGAAGACTGAGATTATTCCCTGCATATTCTCAGACCACAATGTTTTGAAACTGGAACTTAGTCACAAGAAAAAGTTTGGAAGAAATTCAAACACTTGGAAGCTAAAGATGATCCTGTTCAAGAATGTTTGGGTCAAGTGGAACAGAGTAGAGAGCCCAGATATGAATCCTCAACTCTATGGTTAAATAATCTTTGACAAAGCAGGAAAAAATACAGAGTGGAAAAAAGATAGTCTCTTCAATAAATGATGCTGGGAAAATTGGACAGTATATGTAGAAGAATGAAGCTTGACCATTTTTTTATACCATACACAAAGATAAACTCAAAATGGATAGAAGACCTCAATGTGAGACAGGAACCTATCAAAATCCTGGAGGAGAACATAGGCAGCAATCTCTTCGACATTGGCCACAGAAACTTCTTTCAAGATATGTCTCCAAAAGCAAAGGAAACAAAAGCAAAAATGAACTTTTGGGACTTCATCGAGATCAAAATCCTCTGCACAGCAAAGGAAACAGTCAACAAAACAAAGAGGCAACCCCCAGAATGGGAGAACATATTTACAAATGACACCATAGACAAAGGGCTGATATCTAAGATCTCTAAAGAACTCCTCAACTCAACACACACAAAACAGATAATCAAGTCAAAAAATGTGTGGAAGACATGAACAGACACTTCTCCAAAAAAGACATACAAAAGGCTAACAGTCACATGAAAAAATGTTCATCATCACTGGCCATCTGGGAGATTCAAATTAAAATCACATTGAGATACCACCTTACACCAGTGAGAATGGCCAAAATTAACAAGACAGTAAACAATATGTGTTGGGGAGGATGTGGAGAAAGGGGAACCCTCTTACACAGTTAGTGGGCATGCGAGTTGGTGCAGCCACTTTGGGAAACAGTATGGAGATTCCTTAAGAAATTAAAAACAGAGCTTCTCTATGGCCCTGCAATTGCACTACTGAGTATTTACCCCAAAGATACTGATGTAGTGAAAGAAGGCCCTTCTGTACCTCAATATTCATAGCAGCAATGGCCACAGTCGCCAAACTGTGGAAAGAACCAAGATGTCCTTTAATGGACGAATGGATAAAGAAAATATGTTCCATATATACAATGGAGTATTATGCCTCCATCAGAAAGGATGAATACCCAACCTTTATATCAACATGGATGGGACTGGAGGAGATTATGCTGAGTGAAATAAGTCAAGCAGAGAAAGTCAAGTATCATATGGTTTCACTTACTTGTGGAGCACAAGGAATAACACGGAGGACATTGGGAGATGGAGAGAAGTGAGTTGGGGGAAATTGGAGGGGGAGACAAACCACGAGAGACTGTGGACTCCGAGAAACAAATTGAGGGTTTTAGAGGGGAAGAGGTGGAGGGTTGGGTGAGCCTGGTGGTGGGTATTATGGAGGGCATGTATTGCATGGAGCCTGGGTGTGGTACCTAAACAATGAATGCTGGACACTGAAAAGAAATAAAATAAAATAAAATGGAAAAAAAAAAGAATGTTTGGGTCAATGAGGAAATCAAAGAAGAACTTAAACAATTCTTGGAAACCAATGAGAATGAAAACATATCAGTCCAAAACCTATGGGATATGGCAAAGGCATATTTCCCTTAATACACAACCATCCAAGCCTCACTCAAAAAATAGAAAAATCCCCAATACACAAACTATCTTTATACCTTAAAGAACTAGAGAATCCGCAACAAATTAAGCCTAACCCATGCACAAAAAGGCAAATAATTAAGATTAGAGCAGAGATCAATGAATTAGAAACCAGAAATACAGTTAGAACACATCAATGCTACTAGAAGCTGGTTCTTTGGAAGAGTTAATAAGATCTATAAATCACTGGCCAGACTTATTCAAAAGAAAAGAGAAAGGACCCAAATTAATAAAATTATGAATGACAGGGAGAGATCACGACTAACACCAAGGAAATAGAGAAAATTATCAGAAATTATTATCAACAGCAGTATGCCAATAAGTTAAGCAACCTAGAAGAAATGGATGCATTCCTGGAAACCTATGAACTTCCAAGACTGAACCAGGAAGAAACTGACAATCTGAATAGACCAATAAGCAGTGATCAAAAACTTCCCAAAAAACGAGTCCAGGACCTGATGGATTCCCTGGGAATTCTACCAAACATTCAACAAAGAAATAATAGCTATTTTCCTGAAGCTATTTCAAAAAATCGAAACAGAAGGAAAATTTCCAGACTCTTTCTATGAGGCCAGCATCACCTTGATCCCCAAACCAGAGAAGACTCCACCAAATGGAGAATTTCAGACCAAGACCACTGATGAATATGGATGCCAAAATTCTCAACAAGATCCTAGCTAACAGGGGCGCCTGGGTGGCTCAGTTGGTTAAGGGACTGCCTTCGGCTCAGGTCATGATCCCGCAATCCCAGGATTGAGTCCCGCATGGCGCTACCA
The DNA here is from genome assembly GCF_964662115.1 of Mustela nivalis. Lineage (NCBI taxonomy): Eukaryota > Metazoa > Chordata > Mammalia > Carnivora > Mustelidae > Mustela > Mustela nivalis. The sequence continues at coordinate 69,513,073 of NC_139031.1, forward strand.
GCTCCATGAGGAGTCTGCTTCTCCCTCTGACCTTCTCCCCTGTCATTCTCACTCTCACTCTCTATCAAATAAATAAATAAAATCTTTAAAAAAAAACGTAAAAAAAAAAAAAGATCCTAGCTAACAGGATCCAACAGTTCATTAAAAGGATTATCCAGGTAGGATTTATCCCTGGGATGAAAGGGTGATTCAACGTTTGCAAATCAATCAATGTGATAGAACAAATTAATAAGAGAAGAGAGAAGAACCATATGGTCCTCTCAATTGATGCAGAAGAAGCATTTGACAAAATACAGCATCCTTTCCTGATTAAAACTCTTCAGAGTATAGGGATAGAGGATTCATTCCTCAATTTCATGAAATTGATCTATGAAAAACCCATAGCGAATATTGTTCTCAATGGGCAAAAGCCTTTCCCTTAAGATCAGAAACACAACAAGGATGCCCACTCTCACCACTATTGCTTGACATAGGACTAGAAGTCCTAATAATAGCAATCAGACAACAAAAAGAAATAAAAGGTATTCAAGTTGGCAAAGAAGTCAAACTCTCTCTCTTTGCAGATGACATGATACTTTATGTGGAACACCCCAAAGACTCCACCCCCAAATTACTAGAACTCATACAGCAATTCAGTAATGTGGCAGGATACAAAATTAATACACAGAAATCAGTTGCTTTCTTATATACTAATAATGAAACTGCAGAAAGAGAAATTAGAGAATCGATTCCATTTACAATAGCACCCAAAATTTTAAGATACCTTAGAATAAATCTAACTAAAGAGGTAAAAGATCTCCATTCTATGAACTATAGAACACTCATGGAAGAAATCAAAGAAGACACAAAAAGATGGAAAAACATTCCATGCCCATGGATTGGAAGAATAAACATTGTTAAAATGTCTGTGCTACCCAGAGCAATCTATACTTTCAACACCATCCTGATCAAAATACCATTGGCATTTTTCAAAGTGCTGGGACAAACAATCCTAAAATTTGTATGGAACCAGAAAAGACCCTAAATCACCAAAAATGTTGAAAAAGAAAAACAAAGTTGGGGGCATCCTGTTGCCTAATTTCAAAATATATTACACAGTTGTGATCACCAAGACAGCATGGTACTGGCATAGAAAAAGATACATAGACCAAGGGAACAGAACAGACAGCACATATATCGACTCTCAACTCTTTGTCAAATAATCTTTGACAAAGCAGGAAAAAATATCCAATGGAAAAAAGACAGTCTCTTCAATACTGTACTGGGAAAATTGGACAGCTATATACAGAAGAGTGAAATTTGACCATTTGCTTACACCATACACAAAGATAAACTCTAAATGGATGAAAGATCTCAAGGTGAGACAGGAATCCATCAAAATCCTAGAGGAGAACATAGCCAGTAACCTCTTCAACATTGGCCACAGCAACTTCTTTCGAAGACACATCTCCAAAGGCGAAGGAAACAAAAGCAAAAATGAACTTTTGGGACTTCATCAAGATCAAAAGCTTCTGCACAGCAAAGGAAACAGTCAACGAAACAAAGAGGCAACCCCCACAATGGGAGAAGATATCTGCAAATGGCACTACAGACAAAGGGCTGGTATCCAAGAGCTATAAAAAATTTATCAAACTCAACACCCAAAAAACAAATAATCAAGTCAAAAAATGTGTGGAAGACATGAACAGACACTTCTCTAAAAAAGACATACAAATGGCTAAGAGACACATGGAAAAATGTTCATCATCATTAGCCATCAGGGAAATTCAAATCAAAACCACATTGAAATATCACCTGACACCAGTTAGAATGGCAAAAATTAACAAGGCAAGAAACAACAAATGTTGGAGAGGCTGTGGAGAAAGGGGAACCCTTTTGCACTGTTGGTGGGAATGCAAGTGGGTGCAGCCACTTTGGAAAACAGTACAGAGGTTCCTCAAAAATTAAAAATAGAGCTACCCTATGACCCAGCAATTGCACTACTGGGTATTTACCCCAAAGTTACAGATGTAGTGAAAAGAAGGGCCATATACACCCCAATATTCATAGCAGCAATGTCCACAATAGCCAAACTGTGGAAAGAGCCGAGATGCCCTTCAACAGATGAATGGATAAAGAAGATGTGGTCCATATATATAATGGAATATTACTCAGCCATCAGAAAGCTTTTGCATCAACATGGAATGGATTGGAAGAGATTATGCTGAGTGAAATAAATCAAGCAGAGAAAATCAATTATCGTATGGTTTCACTTATTTGTGGAATATAAGGACTAGCATGGAGGACATTGGAGAAGGAAGGGAAAAATGAAGGTGGGGGGAATTGGAGTGGGAGACAAACCATGAAAGACTATGGACTCCCAGAAACAAATGGAGAGTTTTAGAGGGGAGGCAGTTGAGGGATGGGTTAGCCCAGTGATGGGTATTAATGAGGGCACGTACCTCATGTAGCACTGGGTGTTATATGCAAACAATGAATCTTGGAACACTACATCAAAAACTAATGATGTATTATATGGTGACTAATACAACATAGTAAAAAAAAATTTAAAAAAGTTTAATTCCTAAAAAAAAGTTATAAATTTCCAGTTTAAAAAAAAAAAAGAATAGGGGTGCCTGTGTGGCTCAGGAGGTTAAGCCTTTGCCTTCAACTCAGGTCATGATCTCAGGGTCCTGGGATAAAGCCCTGCATCAAGCTCCCTGGTCAGCAGGGTGCTGGCTTTTCCCTCCCCCTCTGCCTACCTCTCTGCCTACTTGTGATTTCTCTGTCTCTCTGTCAAATAAATAAACAAAATCTTTAAAAATATTAAAAAGAGAATAAATAAGAGGCATCCAAATTGGATGTGGAATTAAAACTTTCACTCTTTGCAGATGACACAATACTATAAATAGAAAACCCAAAAGAGTCCCCCCAAAAGTTGGGGGGAGAGTTCTATCAGTAGAATTGATAAATGAATTCAGTAAGGTCAAGGATACCAAATTAATAAGAGAAATCCATTGCATTTCTATATACTAAAAATGAAGTAGTAGAAAGAGAAATTAAGAAAACAATCCCAGTTACAATTTCCTAAAAATAATAAAATACCTAGAAATAAACTTAACCAAGAAGGTGAAAGACAAGTACTCTGAAAACTATAAAGTACTGATAAAGGTATTCAGGACAATGAAAAGAAATGGAAAGACATTAGATGCTCACAGTTTGGAAGAATAAATATTGTTTAAAAGCTCGTAGTACTCAAAGCAATCTACAGAGTTAAAATAATCCCAATAAACTAACAGCATTTTCCACAGAACTAAAAGAAATAATCCTAAAATTTAAAAAAATTTTTTTCCTTTTTATTTATTTGATAGAGAAATCACAAGTAGGCAGAGAAGCAGGCAGAGAGAGAGACAGGGAAGCAGGCTCCCTGCTGAGCAGAGAGCCCAATGCGGGGCTCGATCCCAGGACCCTGAGACCATGACCTGAGCTGAAGGCAGAGGCTCAACCCACTCAGCCACCCAGGCACCCCAGAAATAATCCTAAAATTTGTGTGGAGCTGCAAAAGACCCCAAATAGCCAAAGCAATCTCGGAAAAGAAGAACTCATAACTGGAGGTGTCACAATCGCAGATTTCAAGAAATACTACAAAGTTGTAGTAATTAAAACAGTATGGTAGTGGCACAAAAATAGATATATAGATCAATGGACCAGAATAGAAAGCCCAGAAATAAACTTACGATTATATGGTTAATTAATCTATGACAAAGGAAGCAAGAATATGCAAAGGACAAAAGCCTCTTTAACAAAAGGCACTGGGAAAACTTGACAGCTAAATGCAAAAAGAATGAAACTGGATTACTTTCTTATGCCAAACACAGAAATAAAGTCAGAATGGATTAAAGACCTAAACATGAGACATGAAACCATAAAACTCTTAGAAAAGATGACTTGTAGTAATTTCTCTGACATTATTCATAGCAATATTTTTCTAAATATGTCTCTGGAGGCAAGGGAAATAAAAGAAAAAGTAAACTACTAAGACTTCATCAAAATAAAATGCTTCTGTGCAGTGAAGGAAATAATTAACAAAATAAAAGACAAATGACTGAAATGGGAAAAGATATTTGTAAATGGCATATCCAATAAAAGTTTAGTATCCAAAATATATAAAAAACGTATACAACTCTACACCAAAACCCCCAACCATCCAATTAAAAAATGGGCAGAAGGCATGAACAGACATTTCTCCAAAGACCTACAGATGGCCGACATGTGAAAAGATGTTCAACACCACTTATCAGGAAAATGCAAATCAAAACTATAATGATATATCACCTGACACTTGTTAGAATGGCTAAAATCCAAAACACAGGAAAAAACAAATGTTGGTAAGAATGTGGATAAAAAGCAATGCTTGTGCACTACTAGTGGGAATATAAACTGGCACAGACCCCATGGGAACCAATATGGAGTTTCCTCAAAAAATTAAAAAGAGAAATACCATATAATCCAGTAATTCTACCACTGAGTATCTACCCCCAAAATATGAAAGCACTAATTTGAAAAGATATGTATTCTATATTTATTGTAGCATTATTTATAATAGCTAAGATATGGAAGAAGCCCAAGTGTCCATCAACAGATAAGTGGATAAAGAAAAAGTAATCTTACACACACATACACACACACACACACACAAATATTACTCACCCATAAAAAAGAATGAAATCTTGACACTTGCAATAACATGGATAGATCTAGAGAATATACTAAGTGAAATAAGTCAGGGAAAGACAAAGATCATATGATTTCAATCTTATGTGGAATTTAAGAAAGAAAACAAAGATAAAGAGAGATAGCCCCCCCAAAAAGAGGAAAAGACTCTTTTTAAAAATTTTTATTTATTTTTTTAAGTTTCTTTTCAGTGTTCCAGAATTCACTGGACTTTTAACTACTTAATAGAACAAACTGATGGTTACCAGAAGATAAATGGGTGAAGGGATGAGTGAAATAGGTGAAGGGGATTAAGTGTATAGTTATCATGATGAGCACTGAGTGATGTTTAGAACTGATGAGTCACTATATTGTACATTGGAAACTAATATAACACTGTATATTAACTACACTGGAATTAAAATTAAAAAAAAAGATTTACAGTATAGTAAAGAGGTGACACTCTGACTTCTACTAAGCTATTTTAAAGAGTGTCTTAATATGGTACTCGCACAAAAACAGACTCCTAAATCAATGGAACAGAATAGAGAACCCAGAAATGGACCTCAGCTCTAGGGTCAACTAATCTTCAACAAAGCAGGAAAGAATATCCAATGGAAAAAAGACAGTCTCTTCAACAAATGGTGTTGGGAAAATTGGGCAGCAACATGCAGAAGAATAAAACTGGACCATTTCCTTATACCACATTAACAAAGATAGATTAAAATGGATGAAAGACTTCAATGTGAGACGGGAATCCATCAAAATCCTAGAGAACACAGGCAGCCATCTCTTTGACCTTGGCTGTAGCAACTTCTTGTTAGATATGTCTCTGGAGGCAAGGGAAACAAAAGCAAGCAAACAAACAAACAAACAACAACAACAAAAAACTATTGGGGGTGCCGGGGTGGCTCAGTCGCTTAAGCATCTGATGTCAGCTCAGGTCATGATTTTAGGGTCCTGGGATGGAGCCCTTTTTATGGCCCCATACTGAGTGGGGAGTCTGCTTGTTTCTCTTCCTCTCTCCCTCTGCCCCTCCCCAACTCATGCTTACTCTATGTCGAATTAAATCTACAAAAAAGAACTATGGGGACTTCATCAGGATAAAAAACTCTTGCACAGCAAGGGAAATAATCAACAAATCTAAAAGGCAACCTATGGAATGGGAGAAGATATTCACAAATGACATTTCAGATAAAATATAGTATACTATAAAAAAGTATAGTATCATACAGATAGCATAGATATGGTATAGTATCCAAAATCTATAAACAACTTATCAAACTCAACACCCAAATACCAAAAAGTCCAGTCAATAAATGGGCAGAAGACATGAACAAACATTTCTCCAAAGAAGATTATAAACGGCCAACAGACACATGAAAAAATGTTCAACATCACTTGGTATCATGGAAATACAAATCAAAACTACAGTGAGATACGAACTTACACTGGTCAGAATGGCTAAAATTAGCAGAAAACAACGGATGTTGGTGAGGATGCAGAGAAGGGGGAACTCTCCTACAGTGGCAGGGGAGGTTGGTGGGGAGATGAGGTAATTGGGCATTAGGGAAGGCACTTGATATAATGAACACTGTGTGTTACATGCAACAGATGAATCACTAAATTGTACCTCTGAAACTAATAATACACTATATGTTAACTAAATTGAATTTAAATAAAAAAAAGAGTCTTTTCTGTTTTTAAAATTAACTCCAAAGAAAGATCCATGACCTCCACTGATAACCCATTAAGTTAATAACTCTTTCTCCCAGGATTTAGGTTCATTTGTTGTTATAGCCAAATCAAATTTATTAGTTTAGGTGAACTAGCTTGACATACTCCCCTGGGGTGTAGACATTCTTATATGTGATGATTACATTAGGTGTATCCTTTTAGAAGATGGTAATTCCTTTAGCCTTATTTTTTATACTCCTTAATCATCTCGATTGCTTTCCTTTAAACCCTTCAAAGTTCCCTGACTACTAAAAATATGAGCTTGGTTTTGTCTATGATTATCTTGGGGTCAGACTTTTCGTTTTGGACTCTGTAGGAAATGTGAAAACATTGAAGTAATTTTCAACTTCTTTCCCTTGTAAATAAAATATGCTATGGGTGACTTCACATGTATAACAGAACATCAAAATGGACATTTCTGCCAAGATCCAAAGATATAATTAATGCTGCATGCTAAGGGAGGAGGTAGATCTTATGCAGTTTCCAAAGGGGTAAACTGGTTAGATGATTCTTAAATCCCCTGCCCACATAAAAGTCATGAAAAGGTTGAGAAAGTAGAGGTGGTTTCAGGATGTGTAAGGATTTCTTTAGAGAGTGTTGTGCTGAGCTTTACTTCTAAGAAGGTAGCTTGGGAGGGTATCTTCTTCTTCATCTCATATTAAGAGAAAGATTTAACAGTTGGTGTGAGGAATTTGATGTGGGCCCCTGTGGTTAAGGGAACACAGTGGACTAGTGTCTAATGATTACATGGAAAATCTAAAAGTGAGACCAGCCTCCTGATGTTCCAACCACAGGAGTGAAGGAGAGGTGTCTGTGTTGGTTGACCTTTCTTTCCAGTGTATGTTGGGCAGTGAACACAATTTGCCACAGACCAGATGTGGGATATGCAAGGCAAATCTGGTCTGGAGTCTGGGGTTCAAATTGTTACCAGTGTCTATTTCTCCTTTCTCCATCTCTCAGTGTAGCTTCTTGTGTGTTCAATCTATTCTCAAGCCCTCTCTTTGTAACTACAAGATGGCTGTCAGAAGTTCCTGGGCTAATCCTTCAAAGTTTCAAAACCAGTGAAATAGAGTAAGACTCTCTATCCTAGTGTTCTTAGCACAAGGCCCGAGTGCTTCTATTGGACTGGATTATGTCATTTACTTGGTCCTGAAAAAAGGCCAGGTTGACATCACCCATAGAACTGGGAAGTGTGTCCTATCCAGCAGGCTGAAAGTGGGAAAGAGGTAGATCCCCACATGAATGTTATACATTTTTCCCTTTTGTGTGAGTGAGTGTGTGTGTGTGTGCGAGCGCGCATGTTTAGGATTAAAAAAAAAAAAAAAGAAAAAGGACTTAGTGAACTCTTCTAAAAGATTAAATGTGAGGCCAGCTCCAGAAAAATTGAGATGAAAATGTTCCTGCCAATAATTTGAAACATTTAGTGGAGTTACAGGAAAGCTGAGAAGTGAGAGAAGTGCATGGTCTGAACTTGGAGACATACAGCAAGACTTTCTTGCAAATCTTTGTGAATGAGATAGGCATTTAAGGTTCAAATTGTCTCTAACATTTTCATGTTAACAAATAGCCCACAAAGATAGTGCTTGATGTGTGCTACATCTTTGAGTCAAAATTGTTCTTTAAATAAGTCCTCTGATAATATTCTTTCATAGTACTCCATATTTCCTTTCATAATAGGAACACGGTTTTGTACTAAAGATATTGGTGGGGTTATTTATATCTCATGCTAGATTGTAAATTCCATGAGGGCAAGAGCCATGTCCATTTTGCTCACCATTGGGCCACCAGCATTTTGCAGAATGCCTGGCAGAGGCTTTAACCCACTGAGCCACCCAGGCGCCCAGGAGATGTCCAGTAAGTGTTTGCTGAATGGATAATTGAATAAATATTGTCCTCTTACTCCTACATCATGACTTGGGAAATGTAGTACATGTTGCTATGGGGGAGGAGGGCCTGCTTGTCTTGGCAACCAGTGTGCCTGCAAGAGGACCCTTATATCTGCTGTGGGTCATGTTGGGTTGTTACCCAAAGCATTTACTGTAATTGTGTCAAGAATCTGCTTTCAAGATATGGTACATGAAGAAAAAAGAAAACTGCCTAGTATATAGTAGATATTTGTAAATTAGAGGAATTTTTAAAGGAGGGGGAATTATTATTTTTTTAAAAGATTATTTATTTATTTATTTGACAGACAGAGATCCAAGTAGGCAGAAAGGCAAGCAGAGAGAAAGGAAGGGAAGCAGGCTTCCTGCTGGGCAGAGAGCCTGATGCAGGGCTCGATCCCAGGACCTTGGGATCATGACCTGAGCCAAAGGCAGAGGCTTTAACCCACTGAGCCACCCAGGCGCCCAGGAGAGGGAATTATTTATAAGATTAATAAACTGGACCCTTTGGTGATCAAAATTATATTTACATGTTATGTACATTTTTATGTTTTGATTTAAAATACCTATTTTAGAAGCATAAGTATGATATAAATTTTTCCCTCAAGTAACAAAATCTTCATAACCATCATTTAATGGCTATTTCTGTGAGTAGATTGTCTATAAGACAATTAATCATACTCCTATTGTTGAACACTTAGTTGCCTCTAATTTTCCCAGTGTTGTCAATACAGGGAGCAACAGCTCTCTACCTATAGCCTTTACCATCCTTTTGCTATTTTCCTAGGAAGGTTTCCTTGGGGTAGTATTCCAAACTGCTGGCTTAGGGAATGAGGAGTTAAACTGATTTTTTTTTAACATGGGATGTTTTCAGAAATCTGGAGCTGAGTCTGTACTCTGTCCACTGAAGATCACACTTCAGGTGAAGTCTCAAAGCAGGAGTTCCTGTGATATCAAGCCCCCGCCTGGGCACCAACTCCAAAGCAAAGAATCTCTGCCACTATAATGAAAGAAAGTTAGACAGTCTGAGTTGTTGATCTTCTTTCACTTACATTAACAAATTTATTTTGGGGAAAGTGTTTTTTAAAATATAAGCATTGTTTTTAGAATAGTTTAGATTTATAGAAAAGTTATGAAGATACTACAGAAAGTTTCCACATAACCCATGCCAAGTTTGTATAATTATTAACATCTGACATTAGTATGGTACATCTAGGTTATATTGGTATATTATTAGATTTGTCTACTTTTATTTTTCAAAATTAAAATTATAAGGCTTTATTTCAATAAAGCAGAAGTCAAGTAATCCTAAATTTAAAGAAAGGAAAATAGAATGGAACAAAGAAAGACAGATGCTTCTTGAGAAGACCTGGAAAGTAGTCCTTGTCTTTATTTCTACTTAAAAAAAAACAAAAAACCAATGTGTAAGATAATATGCAAGATGGCAGAATGTCAAAGTCTTCTATGTTTAAGAGAGTTCCATTAGCAATTGATTACTATATTTTTCATTGTTATTGTTGAGAACTGACTAGTGTGTTTTCCAAAGTACTACCTTTCTTCTTGTATTTTTACTCTAATTCTGCTAAAATCTTCTATTTTAGTAAACTCATTTTGAATTAAAAATATTTTAAAATAACATATTTATCTACCCGCCCCCCTCCCCATTATAATCTTTAGATGTTATTGTCAAACTGACTTGCAATCCTTCTTGGGTTGTCCTTTTTCACCTTACAAGTAATTTCCCATCACCTCTCCCGAGAACAATCTGCTCACTGAAGTATGCTGTACAGGACTCCTGTCTGAAAAAAGTCGAGAAGATCAAAGTTGTCTTTCTCATTTTCCCTTTTCACTTTCATGGTTACTTGTTTTCCTCTTTGGTTTCTTCAGTCTCCAAATGTGGTCTGAGGTCCCTAGGATGGCCCCCAATGATCCCTGCCTCCAGATATTCATGGCCCAGTATAAGTCCTTCCCATTAAGTAACTTGTTTCTAACCAACAGAATACGGCAATATTGAGGGATCTCATTTCTGTGATTAAGTTAGACAAGACTCTGACTTTCTAGTAGACTCTGTCTTTCTTGCTAGCTTTGATGAAAGAAACGGCACATCAAAAAGTAATGATGTATTTTATGGTGATTAAAAAAACAATAAAAAAATAAAAGAAATAAATAGTGAGGAGGCCCATATGAAAAGGAACTGAGGGTTGTCTCTGGTCAACTGTTAGTGAATAACTGAGGACTTCAGTACAACAATATTCAAGGAACTGAATCCTGCCAATAACCATGTAACACATTCAGGTAATCTTTTCCCAATTGGGCCATTATTAAGATCCTAGCGCTAACCACAATCTTGATTACAGCCACATGAAAGACCATGAAGCAGAGGACCTGACTAATTAGTGTCTGGATCCTGACTCACAGGAAACTGTTTTTAGCTACTAAATTTAGAGGCACTTTTTTTTTTTTTTAAAGATTTTATTTATTTACTTGAGAGAGAGACAGTGAGAGAGAGCATGAACGAGGAGAAGGTCAGAGAGAGAAGCAGACTCCCCATGGAGCTGGGAGTCCGATGCGGGACTCGATCCCGGAACTCCAGGATCATGACCCGAGCCGAAGGCAGTCGTCCAACCAACTGAGCCACCCAGGCGTCCCTAGAGGCACTTTTAAATACAGTATTAGATAACTAATGTACCAATGTTCCTTCTACTCCAAAGAATTTGATATATCACAAACAAGTCACCCTTGAATATATATATTTCTCAAGACAATAGTAATAATTTTAAAAATTTAGGCACTTTCAACCCTCAGTAGAAAAGATATTTTTAGGGGTGCCTGGGTGGCTCAGTGGGTCGAGCCTCTGCCTTCGGCTCAGGTCATGATCCCAGGGTCCTGGGATTGAGCCCCGCATCGGGCTCTCTGCTCAGCGGGGAGTCTGCTTCCCTCTCTCTCTCCACCTACCTCTCTGTCTGCTTAAGATTTCTCTTTGTGTGTCAAATCAATAAATAAAATCTTTAAAAAAAGAAAAGATATTTTTAGCAAATTCTTAAGAGTATTAAAACAGTAAGAGATCTCAGAGATGATCTGGTTAATATTTCTCTAGGACTCTTCCACAGAAAACAGAACTCCTGTGTTTTTCTTTAAAATTGGTTTCACTCCCAGCCTTCTTTATTTTATAAAAGACCTCTCTTGGCACTCAGCTGATAAGCCTGAAAGACCAGGAATTTAGGAGTCAGCCTTGATTTCCTCCTTTTGTACCCACCTCTTCACCAATATAATCAATCATCGCCAAGCCTGTTAATTCTACCTCCAAAAACATGTCTTAAATAAGTCTACTTTTACCATTGCCAGGATGCTGGTCTTATCTTTCTAATGTGTCACTTGGAACTGCTATCACAGCTTTTGTGGTAGGTGGCACAAAGGAACGTGGGTTCTTCTAGAAGCTGAGAATGGCCCAAGCTTACAGCCAACAAGAAAACAGGAAACTCAGTTCTACAACCTGAGAGAACAGAGTTTTGCCAACAACCCAAATGAGCAAGTAATTGATTCACCTCTAGAAAGGAATAGAGTCCTGCTGATTTTAGCTCAGTGAGACCCATGTCAGACATCAGACCTTCAGAACTGTAGGATAATAAATTTCTATTGTTTTAGCCACCAAGTTTCTGAATAATTTAGTACAGCAGCAGCTGAAAACTAATATAGCTTCTTATTCTTCCCGAGTATTTCCTTGGCTTTCCAAACCGTTCCTTGCAGGACAGCAGGAGTGACCTTTTAAAAAACCAATTCCATCTATTCCATCTATCAGTACTTCTAGTTTAAATTCATTTCTATCCTACTTAAAATAAAACCCAAGCTCTTCTTTGTGGCTCTGAAGCTCTGCAAGATCTGGCTCCTGCCAATCTCTCCAGTCCCCTGAAGAAGTCACTCCTGCTCTTGCATCTCCCTGGCCTTTTTATTCTTTGAGCTTGTTAATCAGTTTCACACCGTGGGGTTTTCACAGATGCTGGTATTTTGCCTGTAATGCTTTCCTCTGGTCATATGCCCTTCTCTTCAAATGTTAACTTAAGTGATAATAATTATATGAGGATCTTATAAATTACATTAGTAGCACTTAAGATACTATGATAGCTTGATATATTATGATATTAGAGAGGCCTTTTTTCGCTATCTTATCTGAACATGCCCCCTTGTCATTATTTTTTATTAAAAACCCCATTTATAACAAATAGCATGGAGGACATGGGGAGTTAGAGAGGAGAAGAGAGTTGGGGGAAATTGGAAGGGGAGGTGAACCATGAGAGACTATGGACTCTGAAAAACAATCTGAGGATTTTGAAGGGGTGGGGGGTGGGAGTTTGGGGTACTAGGTGGTGGGTATTATAAAGGGCACGAATTGCATGGAGCACTGGGTGTGGTGAAAAATAATGAATACTGTTATGCTGAAAATAAAAAATAAATTAAAAAAAAAAACCCCATTTATTTCCTTCACAGCACTTTTCTCAACTTGGAATCATATATCTTTGTTGCTCATTTATTGTCTGTCTTCCTGACTAAAGTATAGTAGTAGTAGATGTAGATAGATATAGTAGATGCTCAATAAATATGGGTGTTTTGTGGTTTTTTGAGTAAATAAGTGGATATTATCCATATGTTTGTAGACAGTATCTCTTAGGACTGTTCTGTGATATGCAATTTGGTGAAGGTCAATATAGTTAAAGGTCCTTGTTTTCTACACAAGGACACCGTGGCCCAGGAAGATTCACTGACTTGTTTAGGGTTATACTGTGAGTTTTTGTAGCAGTCAGGTCTTTCACGAAAGTCTAAACACTTAAGAATGTCTATAGCATCTTTAAATGATTAGCTGAACCAATAGGGAAAGTTATGTTTACAGTAAAATTATAGACAAGAGTTTAGAACCAAATTCCTTATATCAAGGAATTTGGCCTCCTTTGGAAATTGCCATTTTTGATAAAAATGCCACAATAGAGAAAAAATTATTCAGACGCCATAATTTAAGAATGCTACCACACCCCCTCACCCATGCCCAGATCAAAACAAAAATTCATACAATTTAGTTTGCCCCAACTGCCTGGGATATGAAGGAATCATGCAAGAGGCATAAACCAGTCTGGCTTTCATTTACTGACTTGATTGCTATGTTGTTGTAGAAATTTTTGTGTGGAAATTCTGCGAATGTCTGTGAGTAAAATCTGTAGGTTCACTCTCAACACAGGGAATCATGTGTGATTAAGTACTTGGCTTTGGAATCCTACCTAATAGGGTTATGGAGATCAGATGATGCATGTAAAGAGTTCAGCCCAGGGGCACCTGGGTGGTTCAGTGGGTTAAAGCCTCTGTCTTCTGCTCAGTTCATGATCCCAGAGCCCTGGGATCGAGCTCCGCATCAGGCTCTCTGCTCAGCAGGGAGCCTGCTTCTACCTCTCTCTCTCTGCCTGCCTCTCTGCCTACTTGTGATCTCTGTCTGTCAAATAAATAAATAAAGTCTTAAAAAAATAAAAAAAGTTCAGCCCATTGCCTGGCACCAGCAAACCCTATAAATGTTAGTATTTTTGAGGGATTGGTGAAAATTCTGAGATGGGTTCCAAGGTTGCTCATTGAGGTACATTAACTCATTCAAAATTTTCTTGTTAAGACTGTGCTGAATTTGCAAAGCATGCCTTCTGCCTTGGTCTGGAAAAATAACAACTAAGAAAAAATAGTCCACATGACTTCTAGTTTGCTTCTGGACTTCTTAAGATTTTGCCTATAGCTCTGGAGTAAGATTGTCTGACCTACTGCAGCATAAACACCCATTGGCCATGATTTAATGACAAGTAGCATAATTAACACCTTGTATTACTAAGGGGTTTACATGGTTTACTTGGCAAAACAGCCATTCATTTGATCTTTGAGGCTGGTTTTCCAGCTGTGTGAGAGCAGATGTAGACTATCTTTACTAGGACTAGAGCAGTTCTCCTAAGGCATGGTTTTTCTAGGATCTTTCGAATGCTCAGGGTGTTCAGTGAGGTCTATTTTGGCAGGTTGAACCTTGAACATTTCCAAATCCTGTGGGAGCTCTGCTAGTTGTTCAGCTCATAGGTCCCCTGTAGTTGTTCCTTCCCTGGCTTTCTAGAGTCTTGTATGTGCATCAAAGACTCAAGGAGGCCCCTGCGTGGATTTTTGGAAATTCTATTTACTCCTTTCTAGCACGTTTCTCAACCTGGAATTAATGTATTTGTGCAGACAAATTACATAGCCCCTTTCTCTCCAGTATTGTGCCCCATGAATTCCAGCTGCCTCCATGGCCCTGAATTCTGACCTGTTTCCTTCGCACCCTACCCTGAGATCTGTAAAGCACTTCCAGGCTCAGCTTGTTTGTTTCCCTTCTCTCAGGGATCAGATTTTACCTGTTGCCCAACATCTGAAAGCTGTTAGTTCATAAGTCTTGTCAAGTTTCATAAGTTGTTTAGGAGGATAGGTTTCTCTGTTGTGGCCAGAAGTGGAAGTCCTTCCCACTTTTAGTTATTATTACTTTACCAGAGGGCCTCTATCTTGAAGAATCTCTGCCCTCACTTCCCCCAATACTGTAGCGGGAATTTGCTCTTACACCATACACTCTTGTGAAGTTTCTCTTCACCGAGGCCCTGAGTAGGGCACATGGGGATGGACCAGAGAATCGGTCTATCATCAGAGATTAAAACCAAATGAACTCTCAGGAACTGAAACAGTACTTGCAGCTGTATGGCTGACATATCTAACACACCCACAAGTACTGGATTCTACACCATACACATGATAGCATTTTGGCCTATGTGCTGGGTTCATTTCTGATCTAATTTCTAATCAAACTTGATTTTATTAGTTACATTGGTTATGTTGGTTTTAATTGGAATCACTGGAATCTATGCTCATTTCCGTGTTCTTAAGTTAAAGAGACCTGAATTTATCAGGAAAGGACCTGGCTTTCCTATGTTGGAAGAATCCTTCCAGCCACAGGGTCATGCAAGAACATTTATTTTCTTTAGTCATTTTAAGCACATTAATTTTGATGACCTGAGCTAATAAATCTATTTCTATGCTCATTTCTTTGATATAATTTGAAGTGAGAAGTAATCACATATTGGTATCTTTCATAAGGAAGTACCAACAAAAATGGACTCTTTCTGCCTGTAACATGACTAAGTGAAGAAAAATGCAATAAAATAAGATTTAAAGGGCTCAGAGGCTTTCGGTCATCTTTTTGCTTAATATATAAAAGATAATATAAAAATTGAAAAAACTCAAGAAAAATAATTAGTTTATTTTCCTTCCTCATGGTTGGTAGGGACCCACTGGTGAGAAGATGTTCATTAGTAAGTTTTTGCTACAAAGAATGTTTGCTGGCATCGGTGAAGAATGTTTATCTTTGCTTGCAAATGATATCACCTGTATCATGAAAAACTATAAGGAGAACACAAAAGGAAAACTTCCAAATTTAAATTTGCGCATTTATTGCAGTTCCATGTTTCAAGTGTCTAATGCCTATTACTGCAGATGCCATGATTTTCTTTTCTTCTCCATGATCATTTTTACTTGGATAACTTTGGAAAAGCATTTGAAAGAAGATGAAACGTCTTTGTGTCATGACTGGTCTGTGGATTTACTGACTCTAGGCTTCTTTAGGGCCTTGAACTTTGAGAATTTCCTATCCATTTGTAACTTCGAATAATCTTTAAAAAACAAACCACTTTGATATTTCCTTTTTATTCTTTTGAGTGTGTGACTTTATTATGCTAATTGTCGATACAGATAGTAATATTGCATACTCATTTTAAGAAGACCATAGAGTGGTTGATATTATCCTGCTTTTACAGGGGAGAAATAAGAGGTAAAGAAGGATTTTGTGATTCCCTCAGTGTCACTCACTGACAATTAAGTGTTATGGCTAGAGCTGGAACTGAAACTAGAGTCTAGCAAGATGAGCACTGGTTGAATAGGAGCAGGGAACCTAACTGTGGTTGCAATCTTGTCCTCAGTTTAGGCCAATTGCTTATCTGGGCCTCATTTTCCTCATTTGTAAAATGCTGGGGTGGAATAGGTGAGCTCTTGGGTCTTTCCAGCTCTGAAATTTTATGGTCATTTGACTCCCGTAGGCTTTTCTCCTGCAGTGCACTGCTTCCTGTAGCTTTTATCTGGATATACCTGGATCACGTTTGAGTCCTTCACTTCTCCTTGACTCTAATATATTATTTTGCATTTAAGTAGTGTTTCTGAAGAGGTTTTTGTTGTTTTTGTTTTTGTTTTTATTTTTAAAGGCATTCAGCTACCTAGCATACAGTAACTCTGTGATTTAGAAACAATCTGGTGGATATTCTCAATGTTCCTTCAACATTTTATTATTGTGTTATATACAATAATTGCAAATTTACCTATGTGTATGCAGTTCAACTAAAGTAGGGAAAAAGCCATCACTATATTTTCAAATAAGGTGGCTTCAAATAATCACATCATTTAGCTTCATTGTTAAACATTTCTGTAATCTTGGGCCTTTTTCTAATGTAATGAGGGAGGGTTATCAATAATTTGCCTTTCTCACAAAGATATGGTGATAGAATAGAAAACTAAATACTACTTAATTCCATGCTTGTTTTACACTTCTGACCTTAAGGATATTAAGGTTGAAGCATTTAAAGATGAAATATGTGCTTCAATGTCTTCAAAATAATTTAAAAGTAGAATTTCAAAATAATGCAGAAATTCAAAGACTACTGGACCTTTCAACTGGGTTATGAAATGCATACCAAAGTGTGGACTTTTTGGAGGCACTTCCGTACTTTTCCATGACTGATAAGTCTATAATTTGCTACTAAAATGTTGTGATTTCAGTTTCAGAAAGTTGAGCTATAAATTGCTGAGATCTGGGATAAATGGCCAATTATATTAGAACAAATGTCTATTGTTTTATTCAGGGAGGAGAGTTCACTGTACTACTTACTTAGAGTGATCATTTCAAATTCTCTTTCAGAAGAAAAAGTCCATGCCACATTTGTGGAAATGGTTAAGTGACCACAGGAACGAAGAATTCAGGGATGATTTAGTGCAGATCATCATGAAGGCTTCCTGGCATGTGCATTTTAAACAGTACTGTGTTGTCTTCAAGTTTGCCAAAGTGTAATCTGTGAGCAATTGAGGCAAAATCAAAATCAGAAACCTAGGAGAGTAATATTGTTTTGGAATTGTCAAGCAAAAGACCTTGGTTTGGGTTGTTACGTCTGGAACCAAAATGTCACATGTGGCATACATCATTTGAAGTTTATTATTTTAACCTTAGACCTCCTTGTTGAAAATTTATGCTATTCAGTGCTTGCATCCCAGTATAAGCATTTTTATTCTATTTTAAGTGAGTCTGTGCCAGCTACATGGTGAGCATGGCAAAACCATAGCTTGGATGCCTGGATGGCTCCCTCCATGGTTCCACTCTTGCTGGCACTGCCAAACCCAACAGATTCGAGGGGGTGCTGAAGAATTAAGGCATGGCACCAGGTAATTAAAACCATTCCCTACACATCTGGAAGAAAACCCAATCTAGCCACATTCTCTGCTGAAAAAAGAAATCATCCCATGCTATTGCCAGGAGTTGCAGGAAAGTAAAAGTGGTGTCGTTTTACGTTTACAGAAGCATTTGGCATTTTCACAGAAAGACTTAAAACTTGTGGTTACAAAGTGTGAAATTCTTATTAAAATTCCTCATAAAATCAACAGAACACATATCTAGCGATTGTTCCAAGTCCTCCTTTCCTTCCATTTGTACACTGTCGCAATGATCCCACTGATCCACTCTGTTCTCCATAGCAAACAAACCTATCCCACTTTCCCATTCATTGGTTGACTTGCTCCAGCCAGGAAATTTTTAATTGTTTGCTATTCAAGGTAGGATCACCCTCAGTGCTATGGCCTCCTTCATGCTGGCATGAGGTGAACTGTCCTCTGGGATTAAGATGTAGTGAACCTGGGCTGTTCATGACCCTAGTAGAAGAGAGAGAGTTGATGGCCGACAGTGTATATTTTTGCTTTTGAATCTAAACAAATATTTATAAATTGAGAAGCTGATACCATTCCTTGTGCCAAATTTGAACATGCGGTTCAAAACTTCTATGTCCTCCAAAGTTGCATATCATTTTCAGGGAAAATAATAACATAGTACTCTACTGTGTGTGAGGCACTTTTATTATCATGTTTACTTTTACAGTATTAGCTTATGGGGCAGATGGGGTAGGGATTATTTCCCCCACATTGAAAATAAAGATCCTGAGGCTCAGAGAAGTTAAGTGGTTTACTCAAAGTCACACAGCTTGTAAGAATAGGGCTAGCTCTCAAACAGGTCTTCTGACTCTAAATCTTATGTTCTTTCCATTAGCATGCAGTGCCTCTTATGTTTTTTATCCCTTCTTCTCACCAAAAAAAGTTTATTTTGGACAAGTTTTCAAAGCAATTTTGATGGTATGCATTCAAGTGCTGTTGACATGGAGCAGGCAGCATGGAAATGAGCAGCTTCTCAATCAAGACAGTGCTTGTCCTCTTAGAACCCCAGGACTGCTGAATATCAGTGTGAAATGGTTTCATCCTGCTCTATTTGTCTAAGCTTGACAATTTGCTTATTCCTCAACTACAGCACACATTTCTGTTTTATAATATAAGTAGTCACTTAAATGTATATTTCTAAATCTCAAATATAAGCTTCTGATGCTCATTTGCCATCACATTCATCTTTGTATGAACATGTACCTTGCTCAGTGTCTTTCATGAAGTAAGTGCTCAATGAATGTTCACTAAAAGATACTGAAGATCATCTGGCAGGATTCAAAGAGTCCAAATGTAGCTCTTTGTATGATCTATATCAGTACTGTCCAATATAACTTTCTGCATGGACAGAAATTCTTCATATTTGGGCTGTCCGAGACTGTAGCCACACATGACTAGTGTGGTTGGGGAATGGAATTTTCAATGTTACTTAATTTAAAGTAATTCAAATTTAAAGAGCTGCATGGGGCTGATGGTTACTGTATTAGACAGCACAGCTCTAAATTTTCCTACATTTGAACTTTGTCAGATCCCTAAAATCTGATTTTATTTAGGTCCTTCCATACTCTGATGGTTCTTACTATGTTTTTGATGAGGCTGCACAGCCAGCCTTGGGCAAGATGAGGAAGGGATGTGTGGAGATTTTCTCTTCCACCTAAAGTAGGAGGCCTTTTTCCAACTTGAGGCCCTTGGAAAGAAGCTGGTGCTGGTTCTGAGTGTTTTCTGCAAAGCACAAGTGATTTTTTTTTTTTAAGTTTTTTTTTTATTTATTTGACAGAGAGAAATCACAAGTAGACGGAGAGGCAGGCAGAGAGAGAGAGAGAGGGAAGCAGGCTCCCTGCTGAGCAGAGAGCCCGATGCAGGACTCGATCCCAGGACCCTGAGATCATGACCTGGGCCGAAGGCAGCGGCTTAACCCACTGAGCGACCCAGGCGCCCCACAAGTGATTTCTTTCTTGGAGTTGCAAAGGGTTAGAGGGGCTCTAGAAGATGACATAGTGGGGATTTCTTAGTTCTAGAGGCTCAGTGATATTTAGTCTGGGCCTATAGGAGAGAAAAGATCCACTGTTTTCTAAGAAAAGCAAATCTGCAGTCAGAAGAGAGGAGGGCAAGAGGCTAATGCTTGTTAATCAGATTTCCTTACAGATAGTCTGAGTAGTGTTCCACTTGGGGTTCAAATCTTTAGGTTCTGGCTTTCTCCTTAACATGGAAGGTTGTGTATATCACCCTTAGCCATTAAGTTTTACATCTCTTCTAGCTGTGAAACTTCTAAGTTCCTACTCTGAAGTTGTTAGCTCGGAATTAATGAAACAAACAAACAAACAAATGAACAAAAGCCCCCCCAAAATCTCTCCCTCTCCACCATAGCAAAACACAACCTGCCCAGGAAGAGAGAAATTCTGTTCATGCAGGGTGGACCCTTTTGATCTCAGTAGCTTCTAAGAACCCCCATTCTTCATACTGTGGCTTCTGCTGACTGCTCTCGAGGATGCAAAAGGTTAAACAGAGAGCTACGCAGAAGTGAAATGGCAGCCAAGTGGGAGAGTTCAAGTGGGCCCTTAAACAGATGTCCGTGTGTTATGTGACTCAGGGCACACATCCTTTCTTAGGATGTAGACAGCGTTTGAAAGGCAGATTTTGGGGATCCTCGTGCTCTATGAGAAGTGAAACAAATATTTAGAGGAAGATGAAATATTTAGAAAGTGCATTGTTAATATTGGTGTACTCACAGGTAGCTGCAAAAGCTACTTACTATAAATGAACACTAAATTTTAGGACTAGAACTGTAGAGTTAAGGATTTGCAACGTTATTTGTTAAGGAACGCAAGAGTGACTATTGTGATTTGAAGAGCAGAATTTGCCTTTGGAAGCTTGTTATTTAAGGCTGACAAAACCAGCAGACAGTAATAGTCTGCATTGTGTATGAAGCTGGCACCTCAAATTATGTTCTTCTTCCTTAAAAAATATGTTCAGATTAACGTTTTAACTTTCTTTCCTTTTCTAGTAGAGATGGGAGCTAAGAATTATCTGTCTCTTTAGGCACAGGATGTAGCAAAGCACAGAGAGGGAAGTGACCTGCCTAAGCTCACAGGGCCATCATGTCTCTATATTAGCATTTGAACAGGAAACTTCAGGAGCCATCATGTGAGTCTTTCTCCTCAGGAGTAAGATGGTAGCTCTAATCTCCTTGCAAGGTAAGGGAACTTGTCTATACAGAATACATAAATAAATGTACAAAAGGAAAAGAGCCCTCAGTCTGGTAAAGCTGTTGGAGAGAAGACAAATTAGCTCTGACTTTGGTTCTGATTCCCTGAACTGTGTGTAGTTTTTCTTTTTTCTTTTTTAGATTTATACATTTATTTGAGAGAGAGAGAGAGAGAGAGAGAGAGAGAGAGAGAATGTGTGCACGTGGAGGAGAAGGGGCAGAGGGAGAGAGAAACTTAAGTAGACTGTGCTGAGCACGGAGCCAGACGGGCCTTGATCTCATGACCCGGATGTCATGATGTGAGCTGAAACCAAGAGTCGGGCACAACTGACTGTACCACCGAGGTGCCCTGTGGTTGGTTTTTTTTTTTTTTTTTCCATAATTTGTATTTGGGGAGGTGGGCAGGGAGATGGGTTAAATGGGTGATGGGATTAAGGAGGGCACTTACGGTGATTAGCACTGGGTGTTGTATGTAAG
Organism: Mustela nivalis; assembly: GCF_964662115.1. NCBI lineage: Eukaryota > Metazoa > Chordata > Mammalia > Carnivora > Mustelidae > Mustela > Mustela nivalis. The sequence goes on from NC_139031.1 coordinate 69,534,622, forward strand.
TGATGAATTATTAAATTCTACAACTGAAACTAATATTACATTGTATGTTAACTGCTGAAATTTAAATAAAAACTTGGAAAAATTTTATTTTTAAATAATCTCTATACCCTATGTGGAGTTTGAACTTACAACCCCAGGATCAAGAGTTGCATGCTCTACCGACTGAACAAGCCAGAAACACCTATTTTGTTTTGTTTTTAAATGAACTTTTTGTTTGGGAATAACTTTAAATGTACAGAAAATATGTAAAGATAATACAGAGAGTTTCCATATAATCTTTATCCAGTTTCCCATAATAATAACATTTTATTATTTATTTATTTAAAATATCTTATTTATTTATTTGACAGATGGTGATCACGAGTAGGCAGAGAAGCAGGCAGAGAAGCAGGCAGAGAGAGAGGAGGAAGCAGGCTCCCTGCCGAGCAGAGAGCTCGATGTAGGGCTTGTTCCCAGGACCCTGAGATCTTGACCCGAGCCGAAGGCAGAGGCTTTAACCCACTGAGCCACCTAGGAGCCCCAATAATAACATTTTAGATTTGATTTCTTCAGTCTTGTGGTAATTTTATATGCATGTGTACCTCTTAAATAGTGTCTTGATTATAAGTGGGTTTGTTTCTCTCACTTCCTGTAGTATTTTTCTAAAATCTAATGCTAAGATAGAATAACTTACATAAATATTCCATAGTTAAACACTCGACATTTTGATCATAAAGTCATTTCTGGAGAAAGAGGAAGGAAGAAGAATATTTGATAATGTGACAAGAGAAATAACTTTGGAATAAAGGAGAGCCTTTTCAGATAGCTCTCAGGTTGGAAGGTATTTTTCCTTTCAAGGAACCACTGAGGCTTTATACTCATCAATAGTGAGATGACAAGGAATTTTGGGAGTTTTCATGATATTTTATAGAATAATTACAGAAGGAGATCTGCATTTCTCAAAACTCTTGGATTCGTTCTCTAGTAAATAGAAACAGTATTAACCGAGGACTGCAAAAATTTGGTTGATAATGATGTTCAACTTTCAACTTATAACTTTGAGCAATTGCAGACTGAGCGAGAAATTTCTTCAGTGCTCACCAGAAACGAATTGTAGATCAGTGCCAAGGATATGAAAGTACACAGGACCCAGTGAGAAGATCAGTTATACCACTGAGCTGTGCCACTGATGAAGAGCACCTGGGAAGGACCAGGCCAGGTTTCTCTAGTCATGTAGTGAAGAGTGACAGACACAATATTGGACTAATACTATAGTTACATTTCTTTATTATCCATGTTTGTTGAATTTACATTAATATTTAAAGTTACTATGGAAGGAACCATATGACATTTTCAATATCTGACCATTTTGATCCACAAAAATGGCAATCATTCAACCTCATATCCAGTAAACTATATGAGGTTAATATCAAAAATTTTCACTTGGTTTCACTTCATATTTTGTTGTTCTTTGAACTTGGAAGTAAAGAACAACTATTGGGGCCTAGGAAAACCCAACTGACATTTGCTGTGAAAATACCTAGAAGGGGCAGCAGATGAGCACACAGCTTGACAAAATGAACTCTTCTTGTGTGCCAGATACTGCACACTTCCATAGTAACCATTCTATACTTTATTCCCAGGATCGAATTGGTTCTATGTATTTAGATTTGTGAATTTTACAGATTTAGTGGTATTCACCATTCTCGCCATCCCCCATCTAGAAGGTATATCTGAAAATGACTGTTGATCATCATATTTAATTTTCAACCATAAGGTGGCATCATATCACATTTTATGACAAAGAAGCAGGCTGTTTCTCTGTTCACTGAAATGACTAATGTTTTGAGTTGTGGGTGTAACATGTTATTGAATTTTGAAGTTTATAAGCAAATATTAGAAGCTGGCATCTTCATCTAGGAGTTTAACATTTTTTTCCTTATATTTGATCTTTTTATATTATGGCCAAGAACTTAGTAATCGAAGAAACTATTACTATATTAACTAATACTATGTTTTACCTCATTAAAATATGTAAGGCAGTTTCTTGCATATATAGAAGCTTCTCAAAAATATTCATTGCATGATTAAATTAAAATATTCCTTTAATAGGCCTTACCCTCAGGAATTCATTTTCTCATTTGTCAAGTTGAATTTACAGCACACTTTTACTGCTATGACCCATTTCTTACCAGAATAAGAAGCTTATTTTCATGGAGAAGTCAAACCCAACTGTACACATTTAATTTCCCTACTACCCTTTAAAAATACATTGCTTTTTTTTTTAAGCATACTGGTATTTTTTTTTTTTTTTTTTTTTTTTACTTACTTAGAAATGCCCAGGATTTAAAATTACATAAATCTGCCAGTTTACTTTCTGTAGTTGCTTGACAGAAAATTCTGGTTTCAAATAAAAAATTTAAAAAAAAAAGAAAAGGAAATTCTGGTTTCATTTTGAAAAAAGGAGTAAAAATTTTGTTTCCTCTTTCTCCACAGAAACTTTTTGTACCCTCATAGGAAACACTGTAAATGCTTTCCACACAAAACCTCCCTTTGTTCAGATGAAGTGATTTTGTTCTTGGAACTCTTTGTTTATAGTTTTGTGGGAAGTTGGTGCCACTTGGCCTGCAGGGAACACTCCCACAAGGTGTGTTGCAGGGCACCTTAGAAGTCTAGTTAGGAATTCAGAGATTGCAGTAATATGTCTTTGGTCTCAACATTTCTCCACTTGGATCCCTTTATCATACTGACTGATTATGATCCCACAGCAAAAGATTGAAAGTGAAAAAGTGTTAACCATTAACAAACAACAACTCTGTACTGTATAACCAGCTAGAAGGATGTTTCTATTAAATTGATTGAATGATTTCATGAGTTGAGGTTTGGCTGTAACCTAGATATTAAATCTTGCCTACCTACCAAATCCACCCCCCCCAGCCCCGCCCCTGGTGGAGCTCTGCTTTAAAAATAACTATATTGTATTTCTTTCTGCTATCAACAATGTAGGCATTTTATCCTTCATATTTTGCTCTAGTGAAAAGTCAAGATGAAATAAGGTAAAAAGTCAAAGTGAAACGTGTAGGGTGGTATGAAACCGGGTAAGGGGATGTTCCAAAGGAGAGGGCTAAGAATAGCATGTTCGAGAACAAGATCTTGGTTTAAGCTGAAGGATGGAGTCAGAGCCAGCCTTGTAAATGTGGCCTTGATTTGGGTTGGTAGAAGATAGGATGGTAATGTCCAGGAAGAATATTCGGGAAAGTGACTAGCCTGAGTGAAGGCTCTCTGTTGGGAAAGAGTTTCACATGTAATGGAGAGAAGAAATAGAAAAAAGGACTCTGTGGCTAGAGTAAGGGGGCTGGGGAAAGGGTGCTGTGAGTGTGGTAAAGTTAATTAGAGAGGTATGCTAGAGTCACAGTAAGGACTTTTGGATACAATGGAAAGCAAGTGAAGTGTTATTTAGGGAAATTACCTGATCTTATTTATTTTTTTAAAAAGTTATAACTCTTAAAAGATCACTCTGGTTCATCAACAGTGGAATAGAAAAATAAGTTGTGATACTCCACACAATGGAATGTTAAATAACAGGCAGAATGAACAAATTTGTTGCTTCCCACAGCAGCATGAAACAACAGGTCAGCTCAAATATAAGATTGAGGGGGGAAAGCCAAATGTAAGAAAGGATGCATTGTATGAGTTCATTTATGTGATTATTCTATTTCTTGATTTGAACACTGTTACATGAATCTGTTCAGTTTGTGAAAATTCATCAAATTGTATATTCATGATTTGCGTACTTTTATGTGTGTATGTTAAGCTCAAAAGTGTTAAAAAAAAAAAAAAGATCACGCTGGCTGCAGAAGAGGGAATCAATTATAGAGGAAGGTGGAAGCAGGGGGACCATTAGGAGGTTCCTAGAATTTTCCAGTTGAAAGATGATGATGGTGGTGATGGAAATGAGAAGTGGATGGGTTTTAGATCTAATCTGTATTATAGCATAGCATGAAACTGTTGATATTTGATCACTTCTGACCACCTTCAAAGATGACAATTTCTATGATTTAATCTACTAGGAATAGATTGTAGTGGCATCCTTGACTTGTTACTGTTTCTCTGTGAGGTATGCGAACTCTTGGTTTTATACATCTTTGTGATGTTAAGAACAAACACTTGGGATTTTGCTTGAGAACAGATTCTGAGTTTTAGTGACTCCCTTATATTCAAATAACTACGTTACTCTATGATGAATTATAGGTATTTTCTATATTCTCCATACTAGGATTTAGTATCAAAACTAGTAGTTCTTCACTTGTTCTTAGTCAAAAGGCCGAGAAACTAGTTGTTCTTAATGTAACTGATGTTAACTAACATTATTAGTATTAGGTCCTACTTTGCTGTAAAGATTGTTAGGATAGGCAAAAACTTACTTTGTTTTCAAAGTCAGGAGTTAACTGTTTGTGCCATCATATAAAGTATAAATTGTATATGAGCATATGGATGTTAGATACTCCAGGCTGATCAGCTTTGCTCCCTTCCCCCAATAACTAAGGTAGTTTTTGGTGTCTGTTTACATAGCCTTATGTGGGTTGTCAGATTTCTGAGGAGACGCATGGATCAAACAGCCTCTGACTGGAACAGTAGGGGCTCTGTAAGTTGTGAGCACTGAGGTGTCTTAGCTGAGCTGCTGAGATATACAAAGACGGTTGCACAGTGCATTCTGATCCTGTAGTCCTTTCTATTGTAACTGAATCTTCAGATTCATATCCATCAAATTGACATGTGATAGTCTAAGCAGAAAACAACCTTGGAAATGGTGTACTGAAAGTAATTTACTCCTTCATTTGTCACATTCTCAAATGGTCTACATTTGAGCAAAGCTGTGGGAATATAATAGCCATATTCTGGAAGTTGAGAGGGTTTAGGCAAATGTGTTTTAATTTTATTCTTTTTTTCTTAACATACATATATATTTTTCACACAAACATAAAAAGTAAATGGAGAAGAGGCACATGACATTTGATATATACTTTTTTTTTTTTTTTTACCAGCTTTGAATTCATTTCCTCATATCAGAAAAGCATGCCTCCTGGTTAGTATTAGATTTTCAGAATGTACAGATGGAAAATAGTTAACGGAAATCACCTCAAATAGATTTATTTTGCATTGTGCTTCACTGAGTACAGGAGTCATCTAGAAGTTTCTAATTTTTTCCCTGGAGACCATCACAAAACACAGTCCCAAAAAGAGGGGTGGGGTGGATGGGGAAACAATCTGCAAACACATGCTTGAAAGATGCCCTTTCCTGCCTAGTTATAGAGTGAAATCGATATCAACCTCCAGATTTGTTGACCTGTTGGTGAGATGGGAACTAAAACGTGAAAAAAATGAAAGTTTTCCTTGATAGATTTTTTTTCCCCCTCTTTCAGATGCAGCTAGTGTGAACAATCTAATGACTAGAAAGATCTTCAGACCTCTATATAGTGCTGAAGAATGTCATGTTGAGAAGGGGCATGCTTTCCCTGTATCATTGTGCCTTAATCTTCTTAGATTTTTCTACAAAGAAATCATATTAATCAAATCTCCTTTCTGTTATATGAAAGGTGCAGGCTGACTAATGCTCGACTTTGGGTGAAATTGGATATGGAAGTAAATCCTGACTTGAAATAATACCAGACTTTCTATAATCTTGTGTTGTTGGAGTCTTAGTTCAGGACTGTAATTTCCAGCTCAGGTTTTGTGAAATCTAAGTCCTGTCAATGAGCCCAAGAAATACTGCACACTTCTGAGAGGCAAAACAAAAGAAAAACAAAACCAACCTCCATCCTAAAAAACCGAAAACAACACAAAACAAAAAACCAATTTGAATATATTTAGACACCAAAAGAAATATTTGCTTTAAAAAGGTTTAACAGTAGGTTTTATGTATATTCAAATCAAATAAAGAACAGCATTTACATGTTACAAGTACAAAAGGCAGAAACTGCAGTTCATGAACTTTGCTTGTTATAAAAAGGTAAAAGGTATCTAGCATGTAAACTGACTTTTTAAGAATTCAGAATCTAGTCGCTTTTTCAAAATGTTTTTCTTGAGAAGCTATATACTTGCTTCAACAATTCGTCTATTAAAATATTTTAGAATCCTTTGGAAACTGTATTTTTGATCTTAACATATCTAAGTTGAGTATCTTTGGGGGGAGAGGCTGTACTTTTGTGAAAGTATGAAGTCACTAGGAATAGACAGCCCAGAAGTAAATCCATGTATATATGGTCAATTGATCTTAGACAAGGGTGCAAGATTACACAAAGGGGAAAGGAGAGTGTCTTCAATAAATGGTGTTAGGAAAAATGATAATCCAGATGCAAAAGAATGAAATTGAATTCTTATTTTACACAATACACAAAAAGTTAAGTTGAAATGGATGAAAGATTTCAATGTAAGATCAAAAACCATGAAACTCCTAGAAGAAAAGATAGGGGAAACATTTCTTGACATTGGTCTTGGCAATGATTTCTTGGATGACACCAAAAGCATAGGCAACAAAAGCAAAAATAGATAAATGGGACTATGTCAAACTAAAAAGCTTTTCACAGCAGAGGAAACCAACAAAATATAAAGGTAAACTTTCAAATGGGATAAAATATTTGCAAATCACCTGTTAAGGTGTTAATATCCAAAAAATACAAGAAACTCATATAATCCAATAGCAAAAAAACCCAGCTGAACTAAAAATTGGGCACAGAGGCACCTGGGAGGCTCAGTAGGTTAAGCATCTGTTTCTCGGATTTGACTCAGGTCACGATCTCAGGGTCTTGGGATGGAGCCCTATGTCAGGCTTTCTTTCTTCCCCTGCCCCCTCCCTGTTTGTGTACACATGTATGCATTCTCTCTCTAATTAAAAAAAAGAAATCTTCAAAAAAATTTTTAAAAATTGGGCATAGAAACTGAGTGGACATTTTGCTATAAGGAAGATATACAAATGGCCAACAGGTATACGGAAAACACTAATCTTTAAGGAAATGCAAATCAAAGCCACAATGAAATAGCACCTCATACTTGGTAGAATGGCTTTATCAAAAAGACAAGAGATGACAAGTATTTCCAAGGGTGTGGAGAAAGCCATGAGAAAGGAGGAAATCCTGTCATTTACAATAACATACAGAAACCTGGAGGATATGGTAAAGTGAATAGGTAAGACACAGAAGGATCAAAGCTACATGATACCACTTATCTGAGGAATCTGATCTGGTCAAACTCATAGAAGCATTTAGCTGTAGGGTCTACCTAGTTTCTTCCATTCTAAGAAGTTCCTCATCTTTTAATTTTTTTTGTCTCTCATGATCATGACTTTTTATTTTTTTAAAAAAGATTTTATTTATTTTAGAGAGAGAGGCTAAGAGAGAGCGCACAAACAGGGGGAGAGGCAGGCAGAGGGACAAGTAAGCTCCCCACTGAGCAGGAAGCCCGATGTGGCACTAGATTCCCGAACCCTGGGATCATGACCTGAGCCGAAGGCAGATGCTTAACTGACTGAGCCACCCAGGTACCTGGTCATGACTTTTTAAAAGTATTGGCCAACGGGTGCCTGGGTGGCTCAGTCATTAAGTGTCTGCCTTTGGCTCAGGTCATGATCCTGGGGGCCTGGGATGCCTCGCATCTGGCTCCTTGCTCTGCTGGAAGCCTGCTTCTCCCTCTCCCCCTCCTCCTGCTTGTGTTCCCTCTCTCGCTGTCTCTCTCTTTCAAATAAAAAAATAAAATCTTAAATAAATAAATGAATAAATACATAAAAATATTGGCCAATTATTTCATTAAATGTCCTTCAATTTGGGTTTATTGGATATTTCCTCATGATTAAATTCAGGTTTTGCATTTTTTGCTAAAATACCTTAGAAGTGTTTTTATAATTTTAGTGCATCACATTAGAGGCACTTGATTTGGATTTTTCCATCACTGGTGATGTCAACTTTTAGTATTTGGTTTAGGTGGTATCTGCCAGATTTTTCTACTGTAAATATGCCCACTTCTAACTTTGACATTTGAAAATATAATTCAAAAAGTATACTGAACAAGAGTTAATATATATAGTCCCTCAACACCACTTACTGGATGTACAGTTTTATTTGCTAAAGAAGTCTCTTTCATTTGCTGTCAAATGACATTTTGAGGCAATAAATTTTCTGTTTTTCATTATGTTTTGCCCTGAATTTTAGCATCTATTAATTATATTTGCTGAGACAGTTGTAAGAATAGGTGTTTGCTGTATGGTGATTTTCTATTTCTACTATTTCTTCTATAGTTACTAATGGAATTCTATAGCAAGGAAAAGATGTCATTATTTATATCAGTAGAGACTGCATGAATTCTTATTCTATGAGTTATAATCTATTACTATAACTATTTACTTTGTTGCTAAAATGTTCCTCAAATTGGCCATTGGGAGACTCCTCAAGTTTAGAGTCCACATTCTTTTTTTTTTTTTTTTTTAAGATTTTATTTATTTATTTGCCAGAGAGAGAGAGAAAGTGTGAGCACAGGCAGGCAGAGTGGCAGCAGAGGCAGAGGGAGAAGCAGGCTCCCCGCCGAGCAAGGAGCCTGATGTGAGACTTGATCCCAGGATGCTGGGATCATGACCCGAGCTGAAGGCAGCTGCCCAACCAACGGAGCCACCCAGGCGTCCCTAGAGTCCACATTCTTTTTTTTTTTTTTTTAAGATTTTTTATTTATTTATTTGACAGACAGAGATCACAAGTAGGCAGAGAGGCAGAGAGAGAGAGAGAGAGAGAGGAGGGAGCAGGCTCCCTGCTGAGCAGAGAGCCCGATGCGGGACTCGATCCCAGAACCCCGAGATCATGACCTGAGCCGAAGGCAGCGGCTTAACCCACTGAGCCACCCAGGCGCCCTAGAGTCCACATTCTTAACTACTACTTTAAACTCCTTCTTTATAGTTGTGCTCATTTACTTCAGATAGGCCCTGTGCAATCCTGTTTTAATAGGTCCTCATTTACATGAATAATAGGTGCCTTATTTTGGCATCTGGATATGATACTATGTCCTTTTTCTAATCTGTCATACCCCAGGTTTATCTGTCACTCTCTCACAATTTTTGCTACAGACTTCACATATGGACATTTGTCAACTTCAAAGACTATTCATAAATATCCTATACAGGCAGTAAAGATTCAACTATTTTCAGTATTTTTATCTTCAATTTGATTAACTCAACAAGATTTATTTCAAGGCACACTGGAGAGAAAAAAGAATAAAACCTATTCTCTGACCTCAACCAACTTGCTATCCAGTGGGGAAACCAGACATATATGCAATTATGATGTAAGTGATGTGATAACTATTTGTTATGGAAACATAAATAAAAGCTGCATTTCATTCCAACTTAGGGGTGGGTTAGAGTGATGGAGGGAGAAGGGCAAGGAAGTGGGGGCATGTGAGATCTTCTCTGAGGTTTACCAAATGAGGATAAAAGATATGAATGTTAATCTGAAGAAAAAGTCTGCCAGACAACTCATTTCTTTTGCCATTTGGTCTTTATCTTCATTCTTTTGAGACTATGTTTCTTTAGAGTTTCAAAAATCCTGAAAACTAAAGGTCAAAGAGGCTTACATTTTTACAACTAATTGCAGAGACATGGAACTGATGGTGACCTAGGGGGTGATAACCTAGGGGTGTAATGAGAATGGGTTAAATTTATATCACTTTGCACTGCAGTGTAGTCCAGTCTTGAGAATAGGGAATCGGAGCAAGCCTGGGCTGGGAATGTCTTATAAAACCCACTTTCCCCCCTTGCTTTTCACTTCTCTTGGCAAAGTAGAACCACCTCTCCATGTTATCTGGCTGGGTTCAGAAAGAGCTTCTGTCATGATATCCCTTTTCCAGTTATCTAATCAGGGAACAGGATGACGAATTCCAGCACAGTGGATTGCATTTCTGAGTAATAAGCAAGTATCAAGAGACAGTTTTTGGAAGGTGATGATGGTGGTAGTGGGGACTCTTGCAGTGCATTTGTGTAAATAGTTGCCTCTTTTTGAAGTAGCTTTTCTCTTTTAGCATGCAGTGCAACTGCTGTTGGGATTCCCTTTTTTCCCACTGCTTTTGGTACCTAAGGCATTTGTATTTTCTGAGCGCTAGGGGTGAGGCTATTTGGCTCCTAGAGGGTCTCTGTTGAAGTTTTTGATGCCTCGAAATTCTTCAGGCCTGAGGCCTGCCAGAGAGCAGGGCAGAAAACACAGCAGCCTGGGTGAATGAATACTCAAGTGAGCTTCAGAAGTAGAAAACTGGCTCTCACAATCTGGTAGAGAATGAAACAGAGAAAATGCCATGTGCTTTTGTGCAGAAAATAATAGTGAAGCTAATTAGCGTTACAGAGATGTGGATATGTGGGTATAAATTTCCAAAATTATAACTGAGTAAAAGGTGAATTTAATACATATAAAACACTTGAAAAAGGACTGGCTCTGAACAACTTCTGAAAATTATTTATTTATTACTAAATGATTTCTATAATGCTGGCACCAAGAGATTCGGGACTTGTCCACTCTTACAGTCTTCTTATGAGGAACATAAATACTTAGAAATATGCATATATGTATGTAATGGCTTTTCTATATATAATTCATGTTCACATGTATAATTTATATTCCAACCAAGAGTGTTTGTTTGGATGGCTTATTTGTGATTTGATAAGTGAAAAATCCTAAAAATATTTTTATAAGAGAATTGATTCTCATTCTGTATTATATGGCTTCTTATTCAGTAAACACAGAGGGTTAAACATATACTTGATTTTTAAGACAAAAGAAATCAAGGACAGAAGTTCTCCCAAAGTTTCCATCAAGTGGTTTAAAAATTGTTATTGACTTTAAGTCCTGAATTGAAGTTCTTTTGTTAAACATATGTGAGTATACATGCACACACACACACACACACAAATGCAAATACCTACTAATCTGAAAGATGAGCTGGAAATGAGCCTACAAGAAAATAATAACTCAAAAGTGATAATATTATATGATAATGTTATAACATTGTCAAAAGTAGTGCTGCATCTGTGGAGAAGTTTTACCTTGTATTTGTATCACAACCACCTTTGAGAAGTCCTTTTTGCTTGGGGGGGGGGTACATCAAGAGCAAGAGGTTGCTTCATTCTTGGTTCCTTAGAGAGTTAGACTGTTTGGCCAGAGTTATGGAAAACGGATTGTGTCACAAGTGAAGTTATGGTTTCAGGACTGCATCCAAATATTCCAGCTCTGGTTATAGGGGTAAAGAGCTGAGGATTCTTGAAGCAGTCTTTTTGGTCAAACAATTTAAAAGGCAGTGGGTCTGGTGCCAGTGATTCCATTTCTAAAGGATTTGTCTTTGAAGTGTTTGTTCCTCACTATGTTTTTCCAGCCAAACATATGCCTGTGATTTGAAATCAGCTTAAGAATTTTCTTTCACACTTTAGTGTTCATGTTTAGTTTGCTGGCATTAAAAGACACAAAATAAACTTGTTTAGTTCTTCCAATCCCTACAGTGATTTTGCAACTAAGGGTAATTCTCAAGGGTGGAGTTTAGTTATCTCTGACTCTACATAAACTTTTTAAAGTTTTTTTTAAATAAATTTATTTCTGTTGAAGGAAAATGTGCTCAAGCTTGCATATACTTTGCATCTAATAGTTTTTTTTTAAAGAAAATTATTTCTTAACTGTTAACTATTGTCTTAGTAGTTTAAAGTTTTTAGTTTGTCAGTGAATATAGTGTTACTCCTGATGAGCATTATATCTGGCTATTGCCTCCATACTCTACTCTTTGGATTACTTCTTGAGAATTCATTGAATGCATGGGAGCAAAAGATTGAAAACACTGAGATCTCTGTTTTCTGCCTTGTTCTAGAGAGACAAGACTCATGTTTGATAAGACATGTCCACTGTGGGTGAATTGCCTATGATTTTGTTGGTTTTGTGAATGCTCATCAGGATCCAATGTTGAAGGACAGAGAAAGAGGCCAAAGTGAGAGCATCAAGCTCATTAGAATAACTGAGATGAGATCGCTTGGGAAGGAACCAAGGGGGAGTATATTCTAAACCCCCCGCTTCAAAAGTAGGACTTAGGTTTTCTCTTCCAGCAAACTGATTTTCAGATCCTGAAAGACCAATTCTGACCACTAGAGACCTTTCTAAAGCCGTTCTCTCTTTAAGTATGGAAAATCCTAGTCACGCACTGCTATGGACTGCATATTTGTGTCCCCCCACTTCAAATGCTGAAGCCCTAATCCTCAATGTGATGGTATTTAGAGGTGAGGCTTTGATAGGTATTTCAGGTAGAGCTCTCATGAATGGTCTTTATAAGAAGAGACAGGAGAGAGATGATCTCTTTCCACCATTTGAGTATTCAGCAAGAAGACAGCCACCTGCAAACCAGGGAGAGGGGAATCACCAGATACCAAATCTGCTGGCACCTTGATCCCAGCTTCTTGAACTGTGAAAAATAAGTATTTACTGTTGAAGCCACCTAGTCTATGGTATTTTGTCACAGCAGCCTGAACTGAGACACACAATTCCTTTGTAAAAGCACCAGAGTTTACAGATAAAAAGGTTATGAATTGCTTGGGTACTACATATTTAGAAGTCTAGACCTGGTTGTTTCAGTTGGTGCTATTTCTTGGATTTAGGTAACTTAGAGTACCCCTTTATCCAGATCCTTTTTAAGTACTCACCCGAAGGAGGTGATTCTTTTTTTTTTTTTTTAATTTTAAACTTTAAATTTTTTATAAACATATAATATATTTTTATCCCCAGGGGTAGAGGTCTGTGAATCGCCAGGTTTACACACTTCACAGCACTCACCATAGCACATACCCTCACCAATGTCCATAACCCCACCCCCCTTCTCTCAACCCCCCTCCTAGCAACCCTCAGTTTGTTTTGTGAGATTAAGAGTCACTTATGGTTTGTCCCTGAATGAGGTGATTCTGATGCCTTGTGGCTCCAGTGATAGGTGGCACCTTGTTTGTTTCCTGTGATGAAATAAATCACTGTTGCTCTTGTGAATGGTCATTTGGATTCAAAGGCTGGAGGCTGGAGAAAGAGAGTGAAGTAGGAGCAGGTACCTTTCACCCAGGAGACTGACTTACCTTAAGAAGTCTACTAGGTTCTCATTTCCTCTCAGTGGATCTTCATTGTGCTCATTGGGCCCATTGACATCTGAAACCAAGATAATAGACAGACTATGATGGATTCCTCTAGTTCATTGTACTTAAGTTAATAGCTTTGTCCACTTCTCTAGGCTCAAGTCTTGGAAGGCTAGCACTTTCAGAGTTATCACATTTATTATGGGTACTTTCTTTTTTTTTTTAAGATTTTATTTATTTATTTAACAGGCAGAGATTACAAGTAGGCAGAGAGGCAGGCAGAGAGAGAGAGGAGGAAGCAAGCTCCCCACTGAGCAGAGAGCCCGATGCGGGGCTCGATCCCAGGACCCTGGGATCATGACCTGAGCCGAAGGCAGAGGCTTTAAGCCACTGAGCCACCCAGGCGCCCTAATTATGGGTACTTTTAAACATACAGTGTATATGGGCGCCTGGGTGGCTCAGTGGGTTAAGCCGCTGCCTTCGGCTCAGGTTATGATCTCAGGGTCCTGGGATCGAGTCCCGCATCGGGCTCTCTGCTCAGCAGGGAGCCTGCTTCCCTCTCTCTCTCTCTCTCTGCCTGCTACTTGTGATTTCTCTCTGTCAAATAAATAAATAAAATCTTAAAAAAAAAAACATACAGTGTATACTTAAACATGAGTTTCATTTGGTCACAGAGCTGATGTTTTAGGAAAAAATTGGATTTATTTTTCCCATTTTCTTCCTTTTTGATTTTACATTATCTCAATTTTCTTTTCAGCTAAATCAGACCTCTATACCATGTACTCTTCTTTCAAAAGACAGCCAATTGCCATGATTGTCAAATTTGGTGTGGAGGTTGCTTCTACAAGAGGTTGTCTTAATTTATGACATTTAATCATTCAACTCACATTTTTGCTAACTTCTTCTATGTGCTAAGCTTTGTGTGAAGAGGTAATCAGATAATAACAAATATATTATGGTTTTGCCCTCAGCTCAGATCTAGGGAGAGACATGGCATATTAACAATTAACTAATACATTAATTGCTATATTAGTAGCACAAATGAAGTCCTATAGGAACACAGAGGAGCTTTATTCTTCTGGGAGACTGAGACCAGGCAAAGATCCCAGTGGGAGACAACATATGTATTATATCCAGATGTATGTTACTATGGTAACTACAGTCTCAGCTTTGAAAGACTGAGGGTTGGTCCAATCATGGTGGCCCAACCTGTTAAGTGTATTTTTGTTCTCTACTAATTGCAACGTGAGTCACTATGCAACATTTTAATAGAAATGGAAATATTGCATTAATCCTTTGTAATGTACTGTATCACATCCTAAGAATGAAAGAGGAAGGAAAGCAGATGTTGAGGGATATGGCCACTAAACAAATTAAGCTAAATTTTTCTTTCTTTTCTAATGCCTACCTCTTTACAGCAGAGACTTTGAAGGAAAATTGGTACAGTTTTCTACTTGGAATGATAATGTTAAGAAAGACAGAGATGGAGAGAGAAGAGAAAGAAGAAGACATTACAGTTTCAGAATTTCCTTATAGGACAGGTTTGGGGTGGCTGTCAAGAGAGGGGAACAGGGGCGCCTGGGTGGCTCAGTGGTTTGGGCTGCTGCCTTTGGCTCGGGTCATGATCTCAGGGTCCTGGGATCGAGCCCCGCATCAGGCTCCCTGCTCTGCAGGAAGCCTGCTTCCCTCTCTCTCTCTCTCTGCCTGCCTCTCTGCCTACTTGTGATCTCCGTCTTTCAAATAAATAAATAAAATCTTTAAAAAAAAAAAAAAAAGAGAGGGGAACAGAGGAATTTTTTGTAGTATATCAGCAACCACCCAGTGGTTTTATTTAGGGTTGTATGTTTCTTTGGGTGGCTTGGAAGGGGTTATTTGACATTTTTTGGTGGAGAAGCTCTCAAGTCATTCCTTGTTTCCACTGGTGATAAGGTGCTCAGGAAAAAATGCAAATACTTTTATTGGGAGGTAATTTAATAAAAAGCATTTTCATACAAAGGAATGTTATTCAAATTTAGAATTGAAACCCTGGAATTGAACTTTAGAAAGTTTTGACATGTAGATTTGTTTAAAGGAACTTTACTTGACTCTAAAAGAATGCAATATCTTATCCTTGATATAATTTAAAGAGATGAGTTTAAGTAGTCCAAGGAAACAGTTTCTCTAACCTCAAGGAAACAGAATAAGGTAGTGCCCAAATAAAACCACAATTATCCACTTGTCTTACTAGCCCACTCCCTGCTCCATGTCTTTTGTCTCAGTGCCGCAGTGCTAAGGAAAAATAGAAACCTGTTCAAGTGTGCCAGAGGACAGTGCCTTTAGAACTCTCTTGAGAGCCAACTGGTGAGATGAATCATTAAATGTCTCTCCACTCAGTCTGCTCAGTGCTGCATTGCCCTGGATCATATCCACATTCCTACCTTTGACTCTAAACCAAAGTTAGGACTTGGCTTGTTCCTTTTGGCACACTTTCATATCGTGAGCACATTTTGTGATATGTCCATCTACACCGCTATCTAAATAAAAGCAGACTTATGGGGAATGTGGTTGAGAGTTCACTTAAGATCCTTCACAGGCTCCTGCCTGCCGCTTCTAGATTGGCAGCCACAAATGAGGTTAATCATGACTGTATTAAATACAGTAGAGTGGTCTGGTCATACATTACACCTGGGAGTGTTGAGTCCTGCTCTGAATCAAATGTCTGGTACTGTTTTGGTGACTTGAGCTTTAGCTGTGTTGATTTGTCAGGGGAACCAGTCAATGAATCTTAGCTAAATAGTTTGTGGTATATTATTAGGAATGTTAGATAAGGCAGTTTCATGTAACTCCTATCATGGTGCATTCTTGGATTGAAAATAAGCCAATCTCTCAACAGTTTGGAGAGAAAGCCTTAGAACTGGCCCTTTGAAAACTATGAGAATGAAAATGATATGTGGAGACACTTGGAAGAGTACCTCTATGTCCTCCAACTTGCTAATGTAAAAATAAAGAAGATCTAGATGTTTGTATGAAAATACAAATACACCACCAATTCTAACAACTGAAGATCTTCCTGCCATTTCCCAGATGGTTACCTAAGTTATTGAAATTGTAACTGCTTTAACTTGATGAGTTAACATATACTCTGTAAACCATATGGAATCCATGACATTCCCAGTCTGCAATCAACAGTGATATTAAGAAAGGAGAAAAAAGGAATTGTTAGTGTTGATAAACATTTTAATTAATGCCCATTTTAAAAAAAGGCAAACTCTTGTATGGGCATGATTCATTATCAGATTTTTAGAGGGCAAATCTCCAGAGAACCACATGTCAGTTATTTAGAAAGCCTTCCAAGGACCAGTCATCTACTTAATATCTTGCATAAAAGCAATGGTGATTTCATCAGGACTGTTGGAGAACACAAAATGATGTATCATAAGTAATCTTAATCTTTAATTAATAATGAAAGGGTAACAGTCAAATGGTTTTGCTCTTATTCAACTATTATAATACAGCCAGTTAATTGCAACTTATGAATAGAGGTAAAATTTCCAGCCCGAAATTATAAATGATGTTGAAATGTGGCTTCATTATTTAATGCTGGGTAGCCGTTAAGCTTTGCCAACAGCAGAGCTCAACTTTTATTTTTGTTTTAATTTTACTTATTTATTTTTTTAGAGGGGTGGAGATGGGCAGAGAGAATCTCAAGCAGGTTCCACACTCAGCACAGAACCAGAAATGGGTCTTGATCCCACAAATCCAAGATCATGATCTAAGCTGAAATCAAGGGTCAGGTGCTCAACCAACTGAGCCACCTAGGTGCCCCCAAATTTTAGTTCCCAAGGAAGAGCAAACATACCCACTATGCAGTATGCCACTTTGGATGCACATTTTTTTAAAAAATTTTATTTATTTATTTATTTTTTTAAAGATTTTATTTATTTATTTGACAGAGAGATTACAAGTAGGCAGAGAGGCAGGCAGAGAGAGAGGAGGAAGCAGGCTTCCCGCTGAGCAGAGAGCCCGACGCGGGACTCGATCCCAGGACCCTGAGATCATGACCCAAGCCGAAAGCAGCGGCTTAACCCACTGAGCCACCCAGGCTCCCTGGATGCACATTTTTGCAAATTCTATTCTTAAGTTTTCAATTGAGGGCTCATATATTTACTCTCATGGTAAGGGTTATTGTTTGATTTTATAGGAAGAGAAATTTGGTTATCAAATTCTTTACATCCTTACAATTTGTTTTTTTTTTTTTTTTTTTTTATTTCACCACCAAAAGAAATGGATAGGCAGCTTATACATTTCACTTGATCATGTATATTTACCCCTTGGAAGTAGGCCTGTTCATAGAACTACTTCTGTTCAGTAAAAAGCAAATGGCCTGCTCTTCAATAGCTGGATAATTAGTATTAACTGGAGATCCCCAAAAGACTGTTCATTTTTAGATTTTACTCTTTTTTGAGAGTTTGGACACCTTTAAGTGTTGTCCAGGTAGAATCCTATAAGAAGAAACTTCTGTAATACTTCTAAACCAAGCTTTCTCAGAATTTAGGAGTACATGATACTATTTAGACATGGTTTTGCCTTCTCCGCAAAATGACCACTGGGACTTAAATGGGTCTTTCCTCTCTCTATCCTTATAGGATCTATTTTATAAACAAATATATAATATGAAATTCCTCACTATCATAACCTCAGAACATTTGAATAGATTGTCAAAGGGATTTGTGGAGATGTTCAGGAGCTTAAGCAACTTCCTAGATGTCTTAGATATTCAGTCGCTTAAAAGCAGATTATATCTAGAAATTCTTCTGCTATGATATTAACATTATACATGAACCTATTCTTCAGAGATGAGAAAAGTTAAGATAATTAACTAAAATATTATTTTGTCACTTAATAGCACTCAGGTTCTCCCTAGCCCTGAAATGTTTTATCCACTTTTCTGATCATTCTGTTTCTGGACTGTGTTAAGCATAACTGTTATTCTCATTGCTGAATTCCCTGCTGGGTACCCTGGTTTTCAGACAATGACATACACCAGACCATTATGTCTAATATAGTAAAAAAAAATTTGGAAAGGTAGTTCAGAGTGGGAAGGGAAGCGAGCAAAAGAAAAAAAGTGTATATTTTTCTAATTGAAAATGTAATGTGTTTTGATTGTATAAGCCTTCAAAAAGATAAAAATAGTATGAATCACAAAACAGCTTTCACTTCTAAGATGCATGTATAATTAGATAAAATTATTTGAAATATATGGACAATCTCTTACTTAAATTATGAACATTGCATTATATATATATTTTAACCTAGATAAGACCAACTTAGTTAGGTGGCCCTGAGGACACAGAACATGCGATTTTCTATGTTAATGTCCTTCTATCACTTATGTTCTTTCATCACTTTCTTCTTTTAGTCACAGACTTAATTGTTGCCTTTGCAATTATCCCTTCCTAGGCGGGCTCCTGTCTGGGATGGCAGGTAGGGACCATGGGTTAGTACATTGGGGAAGAATCTGTGGAAGAAGAATTGATCGGGTTGAGAGGCAACTGGAATGAGAAGAGGGGGGTAAAATCTCTCTATACACTCTTTTCCATTCCCTTCCATTCTTATATCCTAATTTTAGCTATATCTTCAATTAGTACCTCTACTGAATGTCTCTCAGATCTATTTTTTTAGAATATCTTTCTGAAACTTCCAGTTGTCTTCTGGGCATTTCCACCTAAATATCCAAGCTCCTGAAACATGATACACAATATTTCGCCCTCCTTCCCAATCATAGCTTTTCCTCTCAACTTCCCACTTGTGTTAATAGTAGCACAGTTAAATTAGTTACTGGTCTTGAAGTTTGTTTCA
Organism: Mustela nivalis; assembly: GCF_964662115.1. Taxonomy (NCBI): domain Eukaryota; kingdom Metazoa; phylum Chordata; class Mammalia; order Carnivora; family Mustelidae; genus Mustela; species Mustela nivalis. Next base: position 69,553,556 of record NC_139031.1, read on the forward strand.
GTGGCAATTTTCTCTTACTTGTCCATATCCAAATAGTTCTTAAATCACATTTTATTGGTTTTCATCAACATCTTTAATTTGCTCCCTTCTTTCCAATTCTGTTGTGACCTCCCTACCACGTTTGAGTTCTTACTGTATCTTTCAATAGCCTTCTAATTGGTTTCCCTATTTCTAGTTTCTTTTCCTTTCAAATGGTCTAGCATAATGACACAAAGCTAATTGTATGACTTATAATTTAATGGCTCCTCATTAGATAATCAATAAGTTCTTATCTTTCAGCCTAACATTTATTGATTGTCTATAGTCTGACCCAAATCTAAAATATCCATGTAATTTTCCTATACTGGAGACTAGCAGTGAAACATAGACTTTCCAAAAAGAAAAACAAACTTAAAAGAATTTGTCATCTGTATCTACATAATAAGAAATACAAGAAGAACAATAATCAATGATGAAGCACAAAGTTATAGGAAGGAATGAAGATCACCAGAATGAGTAAATATAAAGAATGCTGATTTAAAAAAAAAAAAAATGTCTTGGGGCACCTGGGTGGCTCAGTGGGTTAAAGCCTCTGCCTTTGGCTCAGGTCATGATCCCAGAGTCCTGGGATCAAGCCCCGTATCGGGTTCTCTGCTCAGCAGGGAGTCTGCTTCCTCCTCTCTCTCTCCGCCTGCCTTTCTGACTACTTGTGATCTCTCCCTCTCTGTCAAACAAATAAATAAAATCTTAAAAAAAAAAATGTCTTTTGGGTTTTAACATGTAGAAGTAAAATATATGGCAAGCACAAAGAGCAAGAGGGAGAAAATGAGTTATAAGGTTGGTGCATTATTAAGGAAATGGTAAAAGTATGAATTCAATTTATAATAATTCAAGAATTATGAATTATGAAGATGATGTTTAGGAAACTCATGTATCTTCTGCAGGACATGAGTTATTGTTTAAGGCTTCTTAGGACCACTTTTTTTTTTTAAGATTTTATTCATTTATTTGATAGAGATCTCAAGTAGGCAGAGAGGCAGGCAGAGAGAGAGGAAGGAAAGCAGGCTCCCCACTGAGCAGAGAGCCTGATGTGGGGCTCTATTCCAGGACCCTGGGATCATGACCTGAACTGAAGGCAGAGACTTTAACCAACTGAGCCACTCTGGCGTCTCAGGACCACTTTTATTACAGGCAGTGGGTAGTGATGTTTGTTTGTGGTGGGTAGTGATGAAAACCTTGTACTTCTGTCAGAAAATGTCACATGATCCTTGCAATATAAGCAAGAGGACCTAGACAACACAAGTGTCTGCAATATCTTACACTAGAAGAAAGAAAGGATTTTCTTAAAGATTTATCAAAATTTACAGTAGGTGAAGTTGCCTGAACAAATGAGACGCAGAGACAAAAAGGCCATACATTTAATTGCCATATTTTGACAAAAACACTACATGATATTCTGGAAGACATAAACACTAGTCCTGAAATGCACCAGAAATATGAAACAATGCAGGGCTCTGCCCTGTCTCAGCTTCTGGCTATGACTGGAGGAAATGGAAGAGATATTGCAGTCTCTAGGGCAACCTCCTAAATAATCATACATAAAGTCAATAGAGGAGCTAAAGATGGAATAACATAAAATATTTGAATCCAAAAGAAGGCAAGAAGGCAGAATAAAGAACAAAAAACCAGATGGGACAAATACGAGGGAAATATCAAGTATATAAGTATTTATATCAGTAATGCTGGTAAATTCACTGGACTAAACACTCCAAGTAGAAGGCAGATACTGTCAGATTAGACAAACTATGTCCTATTTATAGGAGACATTCATTAAATAAAAGGTCATAGATAGATTGATAGTAAAATGATGGAAAAGATACCACATGAACACTAACCAAAGCAAGCTAGTGTGGTTGTAATATCAAAGTAGACTTCAAGGCAAAAAATATTACTAGAAAAAAAAAGAGAATTCTTAATGCTGAAAGGTCCAATTCAATATAGGAAGAAAGCAACTCTGCATAATACAACTTTAAAATACAGAAAACAAAATTATAAAATTAAAATGACAAATATATATTAATACCCTCTTGCAGTTATTGATTGGCACATGTACAAAAATCTAGTAAGAATACAGAAGATTTGAACAACACCATTAAACACCTTGACCTAGATGGCACTCAGAGAACACAGCCTACAAAAACTGCAGAATGCCCATTCTTTTCAAATGTCCTTGGAGTATTTATAAAAATAGACTATGCTGGGACATGAAACAAGTTTTATCAAATTTCAAAGCATCCTACAGAATATTCTTTCACCAGAGTGGAATTAAAATAGAATTCAATAATATAATAATAACGAGGGGCATTGCAGTTGGTTAAGTGTTCAACTCTTGGTTTCAGCTCAGGTCGTGATCTCAGGGTCATGAGATCCTGTCCCACCTCAGGCTTCCCACTCAACAGAGAGTCTGCTTGAGATTCTTTCTTCCTCTCCCTCTCCCCTCCTGCTCATGCTCTCTCTAAAATGAATAAATAAATATTTAAAAAAAAGAAAAAAAAGGAAAAGAACCAGAAAATCCTCAAACGTCTGAACATTAACCAGCATACTTCTTCTTCTTCTTTTTTTTTTTAAATTTTTTGGGTTTTTTTTAGAGAGAGAGAAGAAGACAGAGTACGTGTGCAAGCAGGGGTAGGGGCAGAGGAAGAGGGAGAGAAAGAATCTCAAGCAGTTTCCAAGCCCGGCGAGGAGGCCACCTGGAAATCAATCTCATGACCTTGAGATATGACCTGAGCTGAAACCAAGAATCAGATGCTTAACTGCCTGAGTCACCCAGACACCCCTAAGCAGCACACTTCTAAATAAATCTTGGATCAAGCAAGAAATTGCAATGGATGCAATGGATGCAAGAAAACATTTTGAGCTAAATTATAACAAAACCCCTGGGATGCAGCTAAAGAAGCATTTAGAGGAAAATTTATCATTTTAATGCATATATTAGGAAAGTAGAAAGGTTGACAATCCATTTTGTAAGCATTCATCTCAGAAATCTAGGGGGGAAAAAAACCAAATTAAACCCTAAGAAAGCAGGAGTAAGGAAATAATAAAGAGAAGAGCAGAAACCATTGAAATAGAAACCATTTACTGGTGGGGCACCTGGGTGGCTCAGTTGGTTAAGCACCTGACTCTTGGTTTTGGCTTGGGTCATGATCTGTGGGTCCTAAGACTGAGCCCTGTGCTGGGCTCAGTGTTCAGCACAGAGTCTGCTTCTCTCCCTCTCCCTCTGCGCACCCCCGCCACCCTGGCTTGTGCTCACACCCTCTCTCAAATAAATAAATAAAATCTTAAAAAAAAAAAAAAGCATTTACTGATTGCACAAGTTGCTTGTTTCCTCATCTTTAAAATAAGAATACAAACTGAACCCACATCCTTGAATTATTGTGAGGATTAGATGAATTAACACGTGTAAAATCTTTAAAATGATACTTGTCATTTAGGAAGCATGTAACAAATGTTAGCTGCTGCTGTTGCTACTTCCATGACTGCCATTATTACAGCATAAACTGTTAGGCATGTGTGGTTGCCTTTAAAAAATATGGTAATCACATGGGCCACAAGGAGCCTCTGGGTTCTAAAGCAACTGGTGCCTAGCTTGCCAGTTTACATAGGGACATCCCTATGCCATGGAAGTTGGCATATGGTGAAGCACCCTTTCAGTATAAATCACATCCTGTCACTCCTCTCTGAAAGTCCTCCTATTACATTTAAGGGTAAAATTCAAACTCTTTATCACGGTCACCAGAGACACATTATCTGACCTCTGCCCACTTCTTTAATGGTATCTCCTTCCTTTTCTTCATTATGCTTCAGATACTTAACCATCACAGATTCTTGCTGTGCCGTATCCTCTAACTACAATGGTGTTTCCTCTGCAACTTGCATGGCAAATTGCTTCTTTTTTTAGGAGTCAGCTTAAATGTCACCTTTCTGCCTGATCACTCTATCCATGATTGGATTCCCTCTGCCCTGTGTTGTTCTCTATCCTAGCATCTGTTGTTTCCTTTCACTGACTGTGTCAAAATCTGTAATTCTTCATGAGTTTACTTGTATTTTAGACTGCTACCTTCATGAGGTTGGGGTCCTTGCTTATCTTGTTTAGGATGCACTCATCAAGTCTAGTATAGTGGTTGGTGCATAGTAGGTACTCAAAAGTATTCAAAGTATTTGTTGAATGAATGACTGAATCTGTTAGGGTTGCTGTCTTAAGTGGGGGTTGTGACATATGCTATCTTACGTTTACTCTAAGGTCCTGAATCTAACTTAATTTTTCTAGGGAGAAAAGTGATAAACTCCAATAAGAATTAGGCATATTCCTCCATATGGGTGAATTTATGATGCCACAGAGCCCCCTTCTTTTTTTTTTTTAAATTTAATTTATTTATTTATTTTTGTTAAACATATAATGTATTTTTTTCCCCCAGGGGTACAGGTCTGTGAATCACCAGGTTTACACACTTCACAGCACTCACCATAGCACATACCCTCCGCAATGTCCATAACCCCAACACAGAGCCTCCTTCATATTGGAGCTATGGGATAACATGTGACCATATTTCTTGAACACTTACTGTGATTCTTTGCCATTTAGGAATTGCTCCGTCTCCCTAACATCTTGATTTTACTCCACCTCGTGCTACACTAAAGGATTTTTTAGCAGGCCCAAGATAAAAACAATGCATTAATTAAAATGATGCACTCTTTTAATTTTAAATTGGACAAATAACAGGCTTCTTTTGTCACTAGGCAACACTGTTAGAGCTAAATTAGATGTCTTGTTATGGTTGCTTAGGCAAGTTGTTTCACTGATCTTAGCACTGGTTTCCCTGCTCTGGAAAATATAAATCATCACTAAGAAAGATGGTATTTCTTTATGAGTTCTTCTGATATCAGCCTCAGGCTGAGATGTGGACAGAGAAGTGTGCTTTTCCAGCTGGGACTTCTTCCTCCTGTTGTGCATGAGTTTTTCCCACCTTACCAGCCCTATCAGACACTTCTGGATAAGACCCTATTAAGTGTACGGTGTGGTGCCTGACTCTTACCTTGGTGATTCAATCTTTCTTTTTTGATAACTGAAGTCTCCACCTTACCAGCCCTATCCAGACACTTCTGGATAAGACCCTATTAAGTGTACGGTGTGGTGCCTGACTCTTACCTCGGTGATTCAATCTTTCTTTTTTGATAACTGAAGTCTCCATATAACTCATAAAGCAACTGGAGCAGTTGCTTTAATCTCTATGGGATTATGTATTTTGCTAATACCAGGGCATTCCATTTTAGAATGATATTGTCTTCAGGAGTCACTTTTATAGTGACTGATTTAACACAGATCCTTGTTTACCCAGGAGAGGTTTAGATACTACAGATATGTGGTCTCTATCAAGTATGATACCTGTTAGTTCAAGTGATTGAAAGAAACCAAATAAATTTTTTAGGGGGGGGCACAACATAGTATGCCTATGCATTTGGAGAAGTGGAGGTCAACACTGGTTTAAATTTAGGCAAGCTACTTAATTAATTTTGGGGCTCCAGTTTCTCCCAGTCCCCTAGCTGCATTGATCTAGCAATTGAAGCTAAGTGATCTTGACACTTGTGGAAAAGAATGTCTTGCTTACATTGGGCAATGTGTCCTGGAACCTTCCCACATTGCTTTAGTAAGGACAGTCATTTATCTGGCTCCTTCCTCTTGCAGAGAGTAGCTTTAGACTAGAGAGGTTGAAAATATGATCGACTCAGGTCTGGAAAACTCTATGATTTTTAAATTACCTTCAATTATTAAATAAGCATGAAACTAAGTTCCACATTTGAAGAAATTAATTTTATCCCATAACACTGAGCTTCAAATGTAGAAGAAACAAATTCAGAAAAAGAAAAGCATAACTTTTATTTGAAAAGTTTATGAATTTGCTTGTGAACCCACGAAAACTATGAATCTCATTTCTGAAAGGAGACTACCTCTTTCACCTACCACTGAGAATGTGATTCCCTACCAGATTTTAGATGTGCATCTGCTTATATTTCTGATTTTATTAATTGTAGTTTCAATTCATAAACTAACCTTAAAAAAAAAATCTTCCTAAAAAAACCTCCCTCTTTGTAGTTGAGTCCTTTAAGAGATGATGTGATTCTGAGGAAAGCTTTATTTTTCTGTTAATGAGGGTTGGTGTGAGGAAGATCTATAGAGTGATGTGTGTGTATGATCCTCACAGTCATGTGACAGATCAATGAAGATTACAAAGCTGTGTTCTTGGGAAAGGGACAACTTGGTAATAGTCCTGAACTTTGGCCATCTTACCAAAGAGGACATGGCTGTATTAGAACTACAGCAAGACAGCTGGGTTTGCAGCCAGGACTGAGTTCAAGCCTGGACCTGGCTATTGACTAGATTTGCAATTTGGGTCTTATCGTCACGTTACCTTAAGCTTCAGAGTTGTTACTGTTTAATTTTTTACTATAACCCTCTCATGGAGTTTTGTGAAGATTTGCTGAGACCATGCATAAAAGGGTAAAAAAGGTGATGTGAATGGAGTCATTAGTAGTAGTAGTACAAGCTCTTTCTTTATAGTTTTAGTTAGTTTTCTACCTTAAGTTCAATGTTGTTCAACATTGTCTTTTCTTATTTTGCTAGCAGTAGCAGAAACAGTCAATGGATAAGCCGGCCTTCAATTTTAGTCTTTTCTTGGGACTAGCCCAGACCTAAATCCCAAGAATATATCTCTACACTACAGGCATTAAAAAGATATATAACAATAGTACCAGTAAACCATAGCATCCCCTGGCATGCATAACCCTTGGTCCACCAAATCTGGACTTTGGACTCTGAATAGCATTTCTTTTAGACTCAAAGAATAGACAAATCTAAAAGAAAAAAAATAGAATCTTGTTAGTTGGGGCCTATGATGAATCAGTTATTTATTTTATAATTTTCTTTTTCAAGTTATTTCTAAGAAGAGGCAAGTGATAGTTGCTCAATAATTTAACTACAGGTCCAGGTCTATGACTATAACCTTTCATTGATGGATGTTTGGTTTCCATCTATCAATAGCTTGTCTAAGGAAAATTCTATTTAGGAATAGTTATCTAAAAGACATGCTCCCAGCCTGCCCACTTGGGTATTTTATCTTTGGATTTAGCTAGATGACTAAAGGCATATATTACTTTAGTTTCTAAAAAATTAATGCCCCTCCTTCAACTGTACTAATACAATTATGTCCTTGGCTTTTTTCTTTTTTTAAAGGTGTTGCAAGAAAAGGCACATGGAATCAACTTCTGATTTTAGTTAAAATGCTCTTGAGGACATTGTTTATGTTAGTGTCTCTAATATAAAGTAATACATGAGCAATTTCTTTGAGAATTTAATCCCAGGAAAAGCTTTGTCTTCTCTAAGGTACCCGTTTTAATTATGAGGCCTATGTAATTGCTTGGTGTACTTGCTTGTCATTTCAGCTTCCAGGAAGCCTGGAGGAAAATGTGAAGCTTAATTATATCAGTAATGTTTACTTTAATAGCTAGCTTATTTACATATCACTTTTTCAAAATCTTGCTAGATTGTTATTCATATCTTTTGTTATAAGCCATATCAAGTGATTTCTGGAAAGAAGCCTGATATAAAGAGAAATAAAATAGTAGCTATTAATAATAATAGAAGAAAAAGAAGAAGAAGAGGGAAACAAGTCATCATCATCATCAGTATCATAGCAGGGGCTATAATTACTTACTAATGAATGAAAAAAAAAAACTAATAGTTCTTTGTACTTGTATTAAAATGCTTTTTAAAAATTATGAAACAGGGATGCCTGGATGGCTCAGTTGGTTAAGTGTCTGCCTTCAGCTCAGGTCACGATCCCAGGGTCCTGGGACTGAGCCCTGTGTCAGGCTCCCTGCTCAGCGGGGAGTCTGCTTCTCCCTCTCCCTCTGCCTCTCCACTCCGCTTGTGCTCTCGCTCTTACTCATTCTCTCTCTCAAATAAATAAATAAAATCTTAAAAAAGATATAAATTATGAAACTATACTATGCACCCATGTACTCACTACCCCAAATTAAGAAATGTTAATATCTGCTATATCTACTTCAGGTAAAACAAAACAAAACAAAACAAAAAAAACTTTAAGGCAATAAAGGTTACAAAGATAATCAAAGCCCTCCATTTAGCCTTCCTACTCCTTCTATCTCCCCCCTGTCCTGAGGTTATCCTTACCCTGAGGTGAACTTGCCTATCTGGGCATTCATACATTACTGCAAGTATCTGTATTTGTTTTATTCTAACAGCACAATTTTGATTTTTATCCATGTAAATAATTCTCATTTAAATTAATTGTTAAATTTCCTTTTGTGATTACCCCACAGTGTACTTCATTCCTTTACTGAAGGACATTTAGGATTTTTCCAGTTTTTTTCTATGGCAAATGATACTGCCCTGCATGTTCCTGTGTACAAGTGAGAGAGTTCTTCTAGGGTACGTGCTTAGAAGGGAAATTATTGGATCACAGATCTTCATTAATTCATTCATTCAGCAAACCAGTGCTTGCTATGTGCAACATCTTTCTAGGCAGCTGAAGATGCTACAATGAATAAGATGGTCAAAATTCCTGTTTTCTCTGTTGTGCTTCTATACACCAATAGCAAAGCAGTAGAAGAAGAAATCAAGGAATCAGTTTCATTTGCAATTGTACCAAAACCCATAAGATACCTAGGAATAAATCTAACTAAAAAAGTCAGAGATCTGTATTCTGAAAACTATAAAACACCTATGAAAGATATTGAAGAGGACACAAAGAAATGGAAAAACATTCCATGCTCATGGATTAGAAGAACAAACATTGTTAAAATGTCTATACTACCCAAAACAATGTACACATTTAATGCAATCCCTATCAAAATACCACCAGCATTTGTCACAGAGCTGGAACAAACAATCTTAGGAATTGCAATTCCAGACTTCAAGCTCTATTAAGTCATTAAGACAGTATGGCACTGGCACAAAAACAGACACATTGATCAATGGAACAGAATAGAGAGCCCAGATGTGGACCCTCAACTCTATGGTCAAACTAATCTTCAACAAAGCAGGAAAGAATATGGGAAAACGGAAAGAAGACAGTCTCTTCAACAAATGGTTTAGGAAAACCGGACAGAAATACACAGAAGAATAAAACTGTACCACTTTCTTACACCAAACATAAAAATAAGTTCAAAATGGAGGAAAGACCTAAATGTGAGACAAGAAAACATCAAAATCCTAGAGGAGAACACAGGCAGCAACCTCTTTGGATTAGCCATAGAAACTTCTAACTAGACACATCACTGGAGGCAAGCGAAACAAAAACAAAAATGAACTATAGGGACTTCATCAAGATAAAAAGCTGCTGCACTGTGAAGGAAACAATCCACAAAACTAAAAGGCAGTCTATGGAATGGGCGAAAATATTTGCAAATGACATATCTGATAAAGGGTTAGTATCCAAAAATCTATGAAGATCTTGTAAAACTTAACATCCCACAAAGAAATAATCCTGTTAAGAAATGGGCAGAAGATATACACATGGTTAACAGGCACATGAAAAGATGCTCAACATCACTCATCATCAGTGAAAGAAAGCTCAAAACCATGATGAGATACCTCCTCGTACCTGCCTGAATGGCTAAAATTAGCAAGACAAGAAACAACAGGTGATGGCAAGGATGCAGAGAAAGGGGAACTCTCTTGTACTGTTGGTGGGAATGCAAACTGGTGTAGCCATTCGGGAGAAAACACTGAAGATTTCTCAAAAAGTTAATAATAGAACAACCCTAAAATCCAGCAGTTGCGCTACTAGGTATTTACCCAAAGGATGAAATAATACAGATTTGAAGGGGTACATGCACCCCAATGTTTATAGCAGCATTATCAACAAACTCTGGAGAGAGTCCAAATGTCCATTGACTGATGAATGTATATATATGTATATATATGTGTATACACACACACACACACACACACAAACACACACACACACACATATGTGTGTGTATATATATATATGATGGAATATCATTCGGCCATCAAAGAAAATGAAACCTTGCCATTTGCAATGACATGGATGGAGCTAGAGTGTATTATGCTAAGTGAACTAAGTCGGTCAGAAAAAGACAAATACCACATAATCTCACTCATATGTAGAATTTAAGAAAGAAAACAGATGAACATATGGGAGGGGAAAAAGAAAAAAAAGGAGAGTAGGAAAGAAGCCATAAATGACTCCTAATGATAGAGAACAAACAGGGTTGATGGAGGGAGACAGGTGGAGGAAGGGGATAGATGGGTGATTAGTATTAAGGAGGGCACTTTTTGTGATAATCACTGGATTCTATTCCAGAAACCAATATTGTACTACATATTAACTAACAAAATTTAAATTAAAAAAATCTTGTTTCCATGAAGCTTACTTTCTGGGGATGCAGTAGGGGAAAAGAGGTAATAAACATGATAATTAAACAAAATTAAAGTATTTTAGACAGTGGCAAGTGCTCTGGAGAAATGAAAGCAGAGCAGGTATAGGAAGTGTATACTGAAGAAGTTTGGAATTTTATATAAGGTGGTGAGGGGTATCTCATTATGGTTTTAATTGTCATATCTCTTATTATGAGAAATGACAAATGTCCTATCATATGCTTAAGACAGTTCATATTTTATATACCCCTTAAAAATTCCTGCACTGTTGATTTAAATCCTTCAAATTCAAATTCACCTTAAATGTATACCAACTAAAACTAGGAATACACATTTTGTGCTTTTAGCTCTTATAACTTATAGCTCTTATCAACACAAATTTACAAATTACATGCATCCTTTGCCTTTGTGAAAGCAACAAACTTTAAATTAATACAAATAATTTCATGGGCTACACAGTTAGTGACTACTGCTCAGGTTCTACTGGGTTTGGCCTGCCTTTCCCACCTGGCGCCATCAGATGATGCAACTCTCTCAGCACTCTTCCCTTTCTGAAGCACTGAAACACCTTTGTTCCTCCAGCACACTGTGAAGTCATCTGGCCCACACTTGGTGCAAAAGCCTCATTTACCTCTGAAGTCTACCTCTGTTCATTGCTAATTAGCTGGAGACAATTAAAATGGGACTACTTGGCACCAATCTGATTGCAAACACACAGACAAACTAGGTCTGTGAAGAAGCATTTGGTTATCAGGTGGCTACCCAGATGACTCAGAATACACTTACTTTAACAATGAGGAAAAAATTGGGGGAAAAAAGGATACAATAAAACAAATAGGGGATCAGTTAAAAAAAAAAAGAATATGCTTACTGTAGATTATCAGTGACATGGATACCACAAATTATTTAATTCTCACTAATATATTCTGATTGAAAATATGCAAATCCTCCCCAATGGGTCAGCCTATCCAATTTGAGAAACCCTGTTTTAACACAGATTCGGAGCCCACAGTGGATCTTGAACACAAACATGGTTTCTGGAACAGGCTGTTTTTTTGTTTGTTTTGTTTTGTTTTTAGGACAAAATGTTACTCAGATGGCTAAGCCACATGTATTAGAGACCTTTTAAGTCTTTTTTCCTTGGTTTGCCTAGTTTGGAATTGTACCCTGTCTAAAGCTCAAAATGAGCTTCTCTCTGTTAGACCACGCAAATTTTACTGTGCTATTCATCACTCTATCATGTTCACTTCATTATCAGACTTTCCTCATGCTTCCCCCCCTTCTGAGGTCCAAATATGCAACAGTGGCCCATTTTATTTTATTTATTTTATTTGTGTTCATTAGCTGAAACTCTCATATCTGTTTGTGCTTCTGTCATGTGGATGGCACATTTTAGTGGAAAGATAACTCAAGACCTCCAATTTCTTTTGTTCCTGATTGCTGCTAGATTTGGCTCTGGACTCCTAAGGGTGAAGGGCTAATGCATCTGTCCATCTGAATACATGTCAAATTCTTTGTTTCATTATTCACAACTTGAATCATCAAATATTCTTTTTGGTAAGTCAGGGTCATTATATAGATACTGAGAACAGTGTTTATGGTAATACATATTAATAGTGTTGATAGAAATGGCTTTATTGAGAATTTATTACTTGCCTATTAAATGTTATACAACTAAAACTTGGCACAGTTAGGAAATTTTGCTCAAATAAAGGTGAGAAGTTTTTCATTGAACATAAATATGTGTATGGGTGTGCTTGTGCACATACGTATGCGTACTACTGAATCGTGAAATTATAGCTTCTGTAGGGCAAAAATAGACAAATACAGGCAATATCAAATGGTGCATGTATGTATTTATACATATATATATATTTATACATACATACATATATATATATATATCTCAGATTTAGGCTCCCTTACTAAAAGAGTAACAAAGATAGTAATGTCTAGGTGTTTGTTGTTGTTATTTAAAAACCAATAATCAAGTCAATCACCTAGGTTTTAAAACAAAATTTTCTTTATATAAACTATTTTAATCTTGGGGGATGTGGTGGGCAAAACTCTGCAAAAAGAATGTCCTGTCTTAGAGAAAACCTGGAATGCCTTTGAACCTCCTCTAGCTAAATTGTTTCAGAGCTCAGTGCTAATCTACTCACTCATAAAGGCTGCAATCTCTGTTCTAGCTCACAGTGCAAGTTCTTTCCTCTGAATTCAGTGATCTTCCTTTGCTACCATTATTTTAGTAAATAATTCTGTTCTTCTTTTTTTCTAAATAAATTGTAAACTCTTAGAAACAGAGATCATGCCGAGACTCTCTATGGCCCCACAGATTTGACTGAGCTTTTGACTGGAAGAACATTCAGATCAGGATTTAATTATTAAGTTGCTGGAGTAATAAGAAAATACTTTCAGTGGACTAGGAATGTTGCATTTTGGGAAATCAATTAAGGATCATCCTGCTTTCAAGCAATTTATGGTCTCTTTTGGGAGACAATGCAGAAATAAAGAGTTTGGTGAATCTATGTTTTAGATTCCTTTAACTGTTCTATCCCAAGGAGAATGGTAAAAGACCGTATCAGGTCTGTGTCAGCTATCCTGAGTGCAGAGATCTTCACCTATTGATTTTGGTATGGCAGTGATATACATTTAACTGGTAAATAATAAAATCAGGCTGTTATCTCGTTTGTGCACCTGAATTGATAATAGGTGGCATTTTCCTAGATGGACAAATTTGAAAACACATATGGATAGCCTACAAATACAAAAATCTAACTTTTAGTATGTTCTAATATTCAACAACACCGTCTTTGAAAAAACCTCAGATCTCAAAAGTCAATGACAATTTTTTTATCGCAGCTCGGAAAAGACCTTGAGGTAATTAATGGCAATACTTTGGGCAACATTTTTTTTTTTCATTTTGTACCTTTCTATTTTTGTAAGAGAATTCAGTGTCCTAGAGAAGAAGAAAGATAATGGTTCACAATCAATGCACATGGACCAGACACCTAATCTGAACTTAACCAAAAAGTCAATATTTAGCTATACCTTATCAGTGTGGAAATGTCAAGCATAGCAAGAGACATGAACAAATTTCCAGCTGATTTCTCATTCCTGTGCTTCAGTGTTCAAAGCTGTGTGGCAGAGTTTCAACATCAGATAAGACAAAACAGCCTTTGGGAAAAAAAGACAACAAATGACAACGCTTGCAGCTGCTGAGACTGTGGCCTATGAGATGAATACAGGTGCGGGAGGTGCATTCTAATCTCTCCTGGCACATTCCCTTGGTCACCTTCCAGCCTGCGTGATGCTAACACCTGATCATTACTGGTTGCAGGCAGCCTGTAAGAGACAGCAACTTGCTGAGTAAAGTCACAATTTGTTGCTCCCCAAGACAACTGACACAAAATGTTTGCATTCTAAGTTTGCCATGGCTAGGAGCTGACATATTGGGCAAGGTGAGATAGGCTGTGGGTCTGGAAAATAGGAGTTCCACTCAGGCTTCTCTGAAGCTGTGGCCCAGTGATGGATCAAAAAGAGGTTTTCAGGTTTCTTTTGGGAACGTCAGATCCCTGTCAGGATTCTATCGCACTCCACAGGACTCCAGCTGACCTCACTTGTGTAACTGCTGTTGAAAGTTATATTTTGTAAAACAACAAGGTTACACTGGAATAACCTGTAATGATACTCAAATTTAATGAGATGGTTGGATTGTCTGTCAGCATTGAAACATTTGGTTATGGAAAAAAGGAAACAGTGCAAGAAAAAAAGACAGTAACTTAAATGGCTAAATATGCATTGTTACTGACTTTTTAAGGAACTGTGGATGGGCTTGGCATTTCATGGCACATGGAGGTCTAGAAATTGCTCATAGAGGAAACACCATTTCATCTAGAAATCCAACTAGAAAGGATGTGCACAAGCTAGATTCATAGAACAATGAGGTCTAAGAGTTCACCAAGGGCAGGGACCAATCATTCCAAACTAATCACAAGGTAAAAATCGTCTTGGCTCTTGTTAAAAATACAGATTCCCATGACCTTCCCCCCCACGATGATTCTGATTTAGCAAGACTGCAGTGGGACCTGGGAACCTGTATTTTTAACAAGAGTCCAGGGGTCTTTAATCATCAGACAGATGTGGAAACACTGCAGTGTCCTAGCAAAATGCATGTTACTTGGTAATGGAATGAATGAAAAGAAGAAAGCAAGCTTAATGAGAAGGCCAGTAAGACAGTCTCAGCCTCTCATTTTTCTGAATAGTCAGTGTGCCAGTGCTCCTGGTCTTGCACAGCCAACTCCCAATCATGGGAGGGATGACCTTCAGAAGCAGCTGATAAAGGTTAGGTTTTTGAATGTCACATAGAATAATACTTCTTCCCCTTGTCTTTTGTTGGAATGTCATAGTGACAAACACACACACAAAGACTATGTCCTAAAAAAGGAATGAATGCTAAGTGTTTTAAACAGAAAGAAACTTGCTTAAGTCTCCCTTAGGAAGAAATCTTTTTCGTGTTTCCTGGCATAATAGGTCCCACCAGGCATAAACCATCTTCCCTCTCTAACCTATCCATAAAGGCACAAAGAAGTGACATTGAGAGAAGTATTCTGATCTCCATGGACAATGCATGTTTATAATTTCTGTTTATCCAAAGCTACCTAGTTCTTCCTGTTCTGAAATTATATGTCACATTAACTCTGTTATGATCTCCAGGGGGAATCGTTTTGTAAACTCCCGGGCAAGTAGGGAGGATCTCCTTCCACACAATTTGTAATACCCTGTTAGAATAAAAGTGTCAGAAATATGGTGCTGAGGGCATGGACTAGAAGTGAGAGGAAGAAAGCTTAACTTGCACTGTAAAGTCCTCTGATAGAATTTGGGCACATGGCAGGCTAAGGGACTGGACAGAGAAGACCATATCATCCTTTTAGTTTGACTTCAATGGCTGCCTGTCATCACATGGGGTTAATATATGGTCATCTAGTTTCTACTGAGATAATAGACAATACACAGGACAGAAAGAGCTCCCGTGAATTGTTTAAAAAAGTTTTTTGAAAAAGATTTTATTTGAGAGAGTGAGAGTGAGCGTGCTTGTACATGAGAGAGCATTAGTGAGGTGGGGCAGTGGGAAAGGGAGAAACAGACTCCCTGCGGAACAGGGAGCCTGACTTGGGCTCAATCCCAGGATTCTGGAATCATGATCTGAGCCAAAGGCAGATGCTTAACCGAATGAGCCATCCTGGCTCCAGTGAATTTGTTGAAACTTGTCATGCTCTATCTTTATCCCTTATTGGGAGATTTATTGAGTATTGTTGGGGGGAAAGGCAACCAGGTGGAATTAAGGAAGTCTGTGGGATGGTGCAGTAGTAGTTCTTAAACTTTGCTGCATATTAGAATCTCCTAGGCAAGTTTAAAAAATTCAAGTACTTAGGCCTTGTCCTATCAATTCAATGTTTCTGGGGACATGATTCAGGCATCACTTAAAAAAAAATTTCTTAGGTAATCCAATGTACAGGCCAATTTGAGAATTAGTGATTTCTAGACTATGCACTCAAGAACTTTTTTAGTTATAGGTTATTCCCTCTGCTGGAATGGCCCTTCATGCCATCTTCTGGTGAAGACAGACCTACTCATCTTTTAAAAATTCACCATAAATATACCTTTCATTGACAGTACGTTCATTTATTCAACATTTACTGAAATGTTTCTTCTTCCATGGCAATGGCACTCAGTGACAACACTCATTATATTTTGATTATTTTAATTATGCATTATCATTTTTTTCCTCCATAGACTTTGAGTTCTTTAAAGTCAGGAATCATCTTTGAGCTTTGTTACACATTTCCCTTTATTTCCTTCATTCCTCCAGATTCTCAGCTGGGTGATGCTTATCCCAAAGACACTCAGTGTTGAATAATAATGAATTTTGGAAGGTGTGGTTACTACATTCAGTGGATTCAAATTGCTATAGTTTGCCTTTTTTTTTTTTTTTTTTTTTTTTTTTTAAGAGAAGGGGAGAGGAGAAGGAGTAAAGGGAGAGAGAGAATCTTAAGCAGACTCCATGTCCACCACAAAACCCAGTGCCGGGTTTGATTTCATGACTCTGAGATCACAACCTGAGCAGAAATCAAGAGTTGAATGCTCAACTGGCTGAGCCACCCATGTGCCCCTACAGTTTGACTTTTTGGAAGTTTTGTTTTTATAATGCTCTGATTTATTTGTAATGTTCTCAGAGATGCTCATAGTTTTGAGTCTTTTGTTTACAGTAGCATTGAATGGTACTTTCTGGAATGACGTATGTTGACTCCAAGATTCATTTTCCAGACAATAGTTGGCATCATAAAATTTTGTATCTCACAAACTTTTGTTCTTTACATTTACCCATTCTGAAATTCACCTGCCTTTTTAATTTTTTTTTTTTCAAAGATTTTATTTATTTGACAGAGATCACAAGTAGGCAGAGGCAGGCAGGGAGAGAGAGAGAGAGGGTGGCAAGCTCCCCGCTAAGCAGAGAGCCTGATGTGGGGCTTGATCCCAGGACCCTCGGATCATGACCTGAGCCAAAGGCAGAGGCTTGAACCCACTGAGCCACCCAGGCGCCCTCCACCTGCCTTTTTTAGTTTACTTACTCCTTTATCTGACATTTAGAGTTAGGCCCCTAAAGTTAGGCCCTACCCTACCTACTTTACTTTCATCTGCCCACATAAATTTTCCAGGCTGGTCAGGCTAGTCTCCTCAATGTTTCCCAAGTATATCAGGGCCATTTTCCTTCCTACCTACTATTATTCTGAATTGTTACTGTCCTCCAAGGGCTCACTTCCTCTTTGAGCTTTTACCTGACTTCTCCAGTTTGTTTGTTTGGTTTTTTTAAAATAAAATATTTACCATACATTGTACAATAGTACTAGCCTTTATTCAGTCTTGTCTTTTTTTTTAATTGCCTAATATTTTTTCTTCACAGATGACTGTAGGGCCTGTGTATATATATCTTTCATCGTCCCCATGGCACCTAACACAATGAAGGCCATACTCTAGGAACTTATTTGATTCTTTAGAGACTTACTTGAATCATTTTTGCCACCTGGTAAAACAGGAGTGTTTAATGTCCAGTTTAGAAGATTTGGAAAGGTTTTTATGTGCAGTGGTTTTTCTATAGGACATAATCTAAGAAAAGTGTAACCTCAGATATGAGGCTCTGTTATGGGCTGAACTGTGTACCCTGGCCTCCATCCCCAATTCATATGTTATAGTCCTAACCAGGCAGCACCTCAGTATGTGACTGTATTTGGAGATAGGGTCTTTAAAGAGGTGATTAAATTAAATCATTAGGGTGGGCCCTAATCCAATCTGTCTGGTGTCTTTACAAGAAGAGGAAATTTGGACACACAAAGAGACATAATGAATATAAAGGAAGAGCATGTGAGGGCATAGCAAGAAGGTGACCATCTTCAAGCCAAGGAGAAAGGCTATAGAAACCCAAACTGACAGCACCTTGATCTTAAACCTCTAGACTCTAGAGCTGTGAAGATCCAAATTTCTGTAGTTTGAGCTGCTCAGTCTTTGGTATTTTGTTACAGCAGCTTGAGAAGAATTGCACAAGTCCTATTTGCTATCTGTCTAGAGTGACTGGAAGTGGGATTTGCCAGTTCCCTCTTTTTCCTGCCGTGGATGGAAAATTGTAGATCATGCCTCCCTGAAATGAAGGATGAAATTGAAAAGTAAAGAGAAATTTCTCCTCTCTCTTTACCTTCCCTGATAAACGTAAGCTTGGTTCTGTACAAAAGGGATATTGCCCAGAAGCTCTTCTTTTTCCTTTAGCATTGGACTCAAGTCATTTCCCAAGTGATGAAGCTGGGTAGAGAAAAGGTCCACAAACCTCTGAAATTAAATTTTTGTTTATCTTCAAAATTCTTTGCATCCTTTTTTTTTTTTTTTTAAGGTTTTATTTACTTGACAGAGAGAGACACAGTGAGAGAGGGAACACAATCAGGGTTAGTAGGAGAGGAAGAAACAGGCTTCCCACTGAGCAGAGAGACCGATGTGGGGCTCGATTTCAGAACCCTGGGATCATGACCCAAGCCGAAGGCAGATGCCTAATGACTGAGCCACCCAGGTGCCCCAATTCTTTGCATTCTTGTACATAAATATAGTGGGTTAATTTGTGTTTGAGAGAATTATTATCTGAAAAAACTTGTCTTAATTTGGGTTTTCTCTAAATCAGATCCTGAGACAAGAATGTGGGGGGAAGTAGTTTATTTCTGAAGTGGTTCCAGAGGGAGTAGGGGTGTGAGACAGAGTGGTAGGAGAGTCAGAAAAGAGTTCTTTCAGGAGTGGTTACCCTGTGGTCATCTGGGACTCAATCCTGAAGAGACCCTCTAAAAAACTATAGACCTAGTAAGGGGCAAGAAAACTGGGGCATTTGCCTACCATCTTCTACCACTCACAGGTGCAAGGTTGATCCTGGAAGAATGAACTCCCACCATTCTGCTTACCCTGGGAGTGGGAGGACCATACTTCCACAAGCAGAGGATGTCAATTGACAGAGAAAGATACTTGAGGTAGGATCCCATTGGCTTATAAAGGGAACTGTTCACCAATGATATAGGCAAACAAAACTACAGGAGTGGATCAAGGGGATGGTACTGGTGGGACACCAATAGTCTGTTGCAGAAAACCACAGTTTTCAGATTTGAGGAAGCTGGATGTATATTCCCTAAAGTTATTACTTACTCTGTTAGATATTGTAAAAACAGATCTTTAGTGCTTTGGGCTTTTTGTGGCTAATACCTGCTTTCCTCCTGAATTCCCCTTTTAAAATCATTCTGCCAGAACTTTATTTATTCTTTCGGTTCTACAGCAGCTGTTTTGGGACTGACCCTGATCATTGTCCTCTGGTGGTCTAATAGGAGCATACCTGGAAATGTGCTCTGTCTTGCCTATCCCCATAAGTCTTCCAAATAAGCCATGTTAGGAAGCAGGGATAATTTCGTTTCATTTTTAGCACCCCCACTCCTGTCCCAAAGTACTTATTTCCTGGTAAGGGATGTGTGTATGTTGGGGGGGATTTGGAGGGATGGTTTTTGGACATGGCTATAAGCCTACACCGTGGCTTCCACTGAGATTCAGCTATGTTCTAGGCATGTTAAAATTACTCTAAGAAGTCTTTTGGTGAGAAAGACTGAAGATTGCAAGGGATGAGGAAGCCAGGGTGACAGCTTGATCAAATAACAAGCCTTAGTCATCAGAAGATGGGGGCCATTCTGAGAATGGTGTGGTGTCTATGATTCAAATTTGTCTCCAGTTCTGACCTCTCTTTAGATCATATCTCAGTCCTTCAGAGAGTTGAGGTGAAAGCTATAAATGAAAATGAAGAGTTGTTTTGCTAAAACTGTCTGGCACTAGAGGTATAAGCAAGATTACTTAAGGACTCTAACAGAATGTAATGCTATCGAGAGAGAGAGAGAGAAAGAGAGAGAGAACACTTCTCTTCCAGTTCCAACAGTGTCCACAGAGAGAGCCAGAAAAGGGCAGGAGGAATTAGAAGCCACATGGTACCTGGCAAGACTTGTTCCTTAGCACAGGTGAGATGCCCCCAGGGATTTAGCAGCTATTTAGGCAGTGCTTGATGAGTTGAGAGGGAAGCCGTGAAATCTAGGATAGCTGATTAATGCAACTTATTCGTTCCCATGGGTCTAGGAGAACTGAGTATAACTAGCTGTAGATAAAACATTCTGGTTGAAAGGGATAAATTCTTTCATTTCTTTCCACAGTCAAGTTTAGGACAGTCATATATGCCTGGTCCTCAGGTACTCAGTAATTTTCACTGAGTGAATTAACTTTACTCACATTTGATAAACATCAGGACTGAGCAAGAATTGGAGAACTATGACAACCATGAGAAATTCCTAGTCCCTTTGGTGTGAGGAAGCCATTGATTCTTATTTCCTATGCTTATAGAAATAAATAAATGTGATAAGAGAGCACCTATAGATACCTACAGATATTTAAAAATATGGATGTGTAGAGATATTTAAAGTCTTTGAAAACTTCAGAGAATCAAGTTACTGCTGAACTGTACTTTAACCACTTACTCTAAGTTTAGCTTCATTTGCTAACGTGCATCTTTGGGCAAGTTATTTAACATCTCTAAATCCCTGAGCCTTGGTTATTCTGTAGAATTGGGACAACATCACCTATGTAGTAATGCTCTTGAGAGAAGTGAAGATGATTAAGTGCTTAGTACTGTGCCTGAGATATGGCAAGCATTTAATAATAAGGTTATTATTATTATTGTTCTTACTACCATATTTTAGATAATCTATGACTATGCTAAGATCCATCTAAGGACTTGCCTCTACTTTGTTCCTTGTTTTCAGTTGGTTTTGTAAGAATACATAATTAATGTAATCTTCATAATTCAAACTTTTTTTAAATAAAGACTTTGGTATAGACACTTATACATAATTTGTAGAGGTTTAGATATTTTCTATATCCAGTGGTTTTGCCTTATTTTTGACTCCCTCAAAAACACTATCAACAGATTAGTAAGGCCTCATTTCCTCTTCTATCAACTGGGTTGTTTTTTCTGCTTTTTGGTCTCCGTTTTTGCTTGTTTGCATCTTTTTCAGCTAAACCAGTACCTAAAACTAGGGTCTATTGTTTACTTCTCTTAGTGTCTCCTTTGTAAGTTGCTTTAAGAAGGTTTGCTGGAGCTGTGTGAATGTGCATATTATCTAGAAGACAGAACTATTTTTAGGTTGAAGGTAGAGCTGTGTTTTTCCTTCTTGGCAAATTCTTTTTCTTTTGATGAAAGCCAAAACTTAAAGCTAGTGGTGACAGGTCAGGGTCCTAATTGCTGTGCTGTTGGAAGTAAGGAGATGTTTATTGCTAATCAAGTAAATAGCAAGCCTAATTTCAATGATGTAGTAAGATGAGCCCACTCAGTGGGATGGTCTTATAAAATACTTTTTCTTGTGAGCTTGGGAAAACTCGTGAAGTGGTAATAATTAAAACAGCATATGGTTGTTGGAGGAACTGTCATACATAAGCAATGTGCTGTGGGCGTGGTAATGAACTACAGGTGTATTTGGCACAAAACTTCTAAACTTGGGGAGGTGGAATTCTGCTTTTGTGCACAAACAGGAATGTGCTTTTGCATTTCTGGTATTTAAAACAAATAACTTAAGACCTATTTTTTTTTTATTATTATTCCTTATTTGGAAGCTATACTGGTCAACATAAGAAAATACTTAACTTAAGATCTTCAAAGGCATGCTGTAGAGGTTTGGAAAGCATTTGGTTTGGCTTGAAGCAACTTTGGCTAGTGAAGTGACAGGCACACAAGAAAGAACAACAGGTGAAAAAATGTGGAGTTTCTTTCATCTTTCAAAGGATTTTCTTGATGAATTGAAACAGCCATGAAAATAAGCACTGGCCTTCGTGCCCAGTGGCCTAAAAGTACTTAGAGTGGGCCAAATCAGAATCAGGCAGGGGCCTAATGAAAATCAGGCAACAAGCCTAGGCCTAATTTAATATGTGCTGCCTCCCTCCTTTTTTAAAAAAATTCCTTTTGGCTCAATTTTTAACAAAAAATCTGGTTTTGTGGTAGAGAGCTATTTCTCTTCTTTGACTCAGATAGAGGTTGGTAATGACTAGTAAAGGCAAATGGTGGCATTAGTTACTCAGTAGAACCAATGAAAATTTTGGTTGCCTAAATAGATTTTCTTGCTGGCCTATTTCTTTTTAAAACTGCTTATAAAAATTAACTATTTCTGGACTAAAGGAAATAATATCTCTTGAAGTGGTTAAATGTGACTCAGAGACAACATTTTTCATTTTGTTTGGGGAAAATATTGCATTTGATTGTAATGATGTTTTAGAGCAGCTTTTTAAAGATGTTGACTGAGCTTCAGCAGTTTCCCAAACTGGTTTAAAGGAGTCTTCAGGACCTGTGAGTCATGTATAATTTTCTGATTATGATCACAAGACAGATGTCTCCATAGAGTTCTGCAAAACTTTAAAACATATTTGAATAATGTGCAATTGACATAGAGTAGAACATTTTCTCCAATGTCCTAGTTTATAGAGTAGGCACACAGAGGACCAGAGGACCTGGGACTGGATTCACTGTCTCTCAGGCCCTCAGTCAGGACTTCTTCTTGCCAGTACCTCCCAGGACGAAGTTGCTGCTTAGTTTAGCATTTAAATACAAATAAAACTCTTATGTAACTCACGGAGATAACTAAATTTATTACAGCACATCATGGAGATAACTAACTTAATTTATTACAGCACATCTACGAAGTCCTAGGAGATGCCTGAATTATAAAAATTGGTGAGTCGGTTTTGTATTTTTCCCCAGAACCTTTGTTTAGGGAGCAACTTTTAAAGTCAATGATGATGCCAGATTCAGAAGAATTCTAGAGGCATATGTTTGGGAAGCAGCATGGATGAGAATCAAGTTGGATCTGCAGACAGTAGGACATTATCAACACACACTGAGCATACGTTGTATAAACAGATGACAAGACAGTTGAATCCTGTGACAGACAGATCACTCCTTTTATGGAGAAATATAAATGCAATACTCAGCCACTGTCAAAGGTGGTCAAAAACAACCACCGCCACCATCACCACCACCACAACAAACCATACAGTTTCAAAAGAAGACTGATACCCAATTTTCCTTTTGAAATGCTTAATGAAAAGCTGCACAGAAGTTTCTGTGGATTTGAGGATTTTGGAATAAGCAAGAGGCGGGAACAGAAGCCCATGTGCTTTGTCTCTTCTGGCTTTAATTGTTTTGGTTTCCAGCTTAGCAGCAAAATGGACTTGCCAAGTGCATGTACGTGTACATGGGATGTTTTCTGCTTTGCTTCACTCAGGCGTTTGAGGAAAGGCCCTGGTTTCTATCAGCTCGACATCATTTTAGTGTAAGAGGAAACACACCCCTTGAAACAATTAAGGGATCACAATTCATCATCAGAGTGAATAATAGGTTGGCATGTCTATTTAGAATAGGGTTTTAGAAATTAATTACTGGGATAAGTCACAAAATGCTTCCCTGTTTTCTAACAATTAAAAGCTGCAATTTGACAATCAGATGATGAGAAACTTTTCAGGGCAATATATTTATCATTTATCACTTTAGAATAGGGTTGGCAAACTTTTTCTCTAAAGAGCCAGATAGTGAATATTTTAGGCTCTGTGCCTTTGTGGCATGAAAGCAGTCACAGACAGTAAGTAAATGGGTAGTGTGTTTATATTCTAATAGGATTATATACCATATATTATATTTCATTTAATTTTAACATGTGTTAATACCTTATTCTTCCTTTGACTTTTTTTATCCAACATTGAAAAATGCAAAAACCAGGTTGTACAAAAACAGGCAGTGAGCCAAATTTGGCCCAAGGCCTGTTGTTTGCTGACTCCTGCTGTAATAGAGAAGGACTCTGTTGTTTACAGTAGGATGTCTGAGCATTAGTTTAAAGAGCAGTGTGTTCTTTAACTCACAATCATTTTATAATTCTGGTCCAATGATTTCTGTTTTCAAAATGCAGTTTGGGTTATTTGAAGACTCCACTATGAGGCTGGCTGTGTGGCATGAGGTTTGACAAATTAAATTCTGACTGTGTTCCTGTTATTATGTTCCAGTTCCATTCATTAGTAAAAGGAACTTGTGTCATTGCTTCACTTGTTGCAATGAATAAATCTGTATAATTTTACAAAAGAACAACTGCATGAATTCTTTTGCCGCCTGAAGACTTGAGTGTTGGGTTCCTCTTTATAAAAGTTTCCATGACAATCTGGCCTGAGAGAATGACAGGTTTGCCTCATGGGGAATTTCTCATTAAGGAAGCTTTTCTTTCACCAGGAAGCTTTATGGGGGCTTAATAGTGGGTCAAACAGGGAGGACCAAATAGGACCCTTTCATAAACCATACCTTATACCCACCCTGGTCTCAAAGAGAGCTTGTTTCCTCCTGTGTGTGGTGATGGGGTGATGTTCAGAAGCTAAGAGTTTAGAGAAGACCACCATGCTACTCCAGAGTTCTTACTTCCTGGTGGTAACCAAGAGACCCAGACATAAACATGTGTTGTTAATATATGGGCTAAGCCAAGAATTATGGGCCCCTAGCTTTCTCTATTGAAAGGCAGCGTGTAAAGTAGTAAAGCAAATGGGCCGCAAGCTCAACTGAGTCTTTACTCTGGCTCTACCATTTACCAGCTAGGTGACTTTCACCTCTTTGTGCCTCAGTTTACTCCTCAGCAAAAGGGGCATGATTATAATGGTGCCTGTCTTATAGGGTTGTTGTGGGCATTAAGTTAATATAGGTAATGTAGTTTGGCACGTAGTAGTGAGTAATGAATGATAGCTATTGTGATAATTTTCTTTCTTTTTAGCCTCAAAAGTAATGCAATGTTTAAAACTCTTATTCAAAGGTAGAGTCATTCTCTCAGGCATAATCATTATAATAATATTCTTTAATCTCTTGCTTTTTCTTTCTCATCCATTATCACTACATCATTCTACTGATCCATAACCTTCCAGCCACCTCAACCACTCCGTCCTTATACCCACTTAGGATACTTGTCTTTATTCTCTTCCGACCCATAGCACTTTGTTATAAACTCAGTGATCTCCGGGACTAACTTGAAAAACACTCAGCTTGTATATGAGGGAAGCATAGCTCATCGGGTGTAACCTAATATATTGCTATGTACTTGTGGCACAGCCCCGTCTGGATTTCATTGAAAATCTATAGGTTTTCCAGGGAGGTTTGTAGTAAGCTACTCTCCCCCTGCCTAGAATTGAGAAGTTGAAGGGATAGAGCCCAATGGGAGAAAACTGGTAATGTTCCGAATGTAGGCTTTATATCTCATCACTCTTTAATAGGGTCCCCCAGGAACCCAGTAGAATGTTCTATATTCTAAAGACCTTCAATAAATACTTTGTGCTTGACTATATATACTGGGCTTGGGTTCTCTTTCCTGCCAACCGCTTTGTGGGCTGGAGGAGAAAAAGCCTTAATTAAATGTTGCTGTGTGCTATTTTAAATCCAGCTGAAGCTTTGTTATCTTTCCTCTTGGGCCTGTGCTCTGGGGCAAGGCTGAAGCATGGACAGTTGTTGAGGGAAGCTTTTATTTTGGTTAATTACTGTCCTGGATTTGCCTATTCCTATTTTTTTGGAATAAAAGTGAGATGCCATTTTTTGGACTACCCAATCTACAGAAAGTAGGATTTTTTTTTTTCCTAGAGAGGATGAATTGTATGTTATGGGCAAAAACAATTCTGAAACATTTAATATACTTGCATAAGAAAAGGCCCTGTTGTATAAAGTTCACACATGAGGTCTTTGGGTTTTGCTCTTCTGGATGACTCTAAAAAAGCCATTCTCAGCCCTGTAAGAAACAATGTGTACATTAAATACCTGATTTTCCTTTAAAAATACCACACAGTTCTGGTTTTTCCTCTCATATTTCTTTACTCCCTAGGTATCTTACCCATATGAGACCCTATCTTCGAGGTCAAAGGGTGCTTTGTATATGCAAAAAATACCCAGGGAGTAGAGGAGAATGAGACTGTACCCCAAATACAATTTATTTGACTGAAACAATTAATCTGAATGACATTTGCTGTTGTATTAATCACTTACACTCTGCTCACATAGAGTTCACGTTCACTTATTAACATCTTTCTCCAGCATACTAGGTTCCTACTGTGTGCAAAGGGCAAAACCAACCCATATTTTTGGCCAATAAGGTACAAAAATGCATGTTTCTGTCATTAATTTCAAAAATGAAAAATTCTCTGCAATACTTTTATTGCACATTTTCTGGGATATAACCAGTGGTGTTCATGATGATTCTGTTTATTTTTCTAAGGAAAAGAGAGAGAAGAAAATTAGCATTCTTAGTGCTTACTACATGTTAGGCAATATGCACACATAATTTCATGAAATTCTTGTACTAACCCTTCAGCATAAAACTGAGGGCTAAGGATTAAGTCCTTTGCCTAAATTCACACAACTGGTAGGTTGTAGAAAGCTAGGATTCATAGCCAGGTCTACCTCTTTTCACTAGCCCAAACTGCCTCCTTTCAAGCAGAATGGTTTTTGTTAACCACCTGGCAGAAAATGGTGAGTTCAGATACAGAAAAGGATACTTCAAATGTACTTAAGGTATTTTTCAAAAGAAAATGTTATAGAAATAAGTGGGAAAAATGCTGCTTCTCAAAGATTTTAAACAGTAAAAATTAGAGTAATAAAAAATGTGAGTACAGTGATGCCTGGGTGGCTCAGTCAGTTAAGCACCTGCTTTTGGCTCAGGTCATGATTCCAGGGTCTTGGGATTAAGTTTTACATTGGGCTCCTTACATAGTGAGGAGCCTGGTTCTCCCTCTGCCTGTGGCTCCCCCCCTGCTTGTGCTTTCTGACAAATAAATGAAATCTTTATTAAAAAGTGGACACAATTAAATGATTAAAATAAACTGTGTATATGGCTCTATACTTAGAGAATTAGACATTTAAAATGATTATTCTGTAAATCTAATCAAATCCACCATCTTTGCCAGAGTAAGATATAATGAGCACAATATAAACTGAAAAAAATGAACAAATGCCTGTTTGGGTCTAAATTTCACAGTGATGTTCATATTTTAGAATATTCTTAATAATAAAAGAATTGCCAATGAAGGAATAAGAACTCAGAGTTTCTTGCAAATGCTTAAGAGCAAGCACAAGTTCTTGCTGCACAGCAGAGACAAACAGTTCTCATTTTTGTGCCAGAATTTTCTTTTGGATCAGATGTCCAGATCTACAAAAGAGTATAATAGGGAGATTTTGATGCTCTAAAAAGGTTTTCTGGTATACTTAGGGGAAAAGTTGTAAAAGATATGAATTATTCTTCTAAAATAGGTTATCTTTAGGTTTTCTATTTTATTACTGAGAAAAATTCTTTTACTTTTCTTATTTTGGATTCTATTTTTGTCTGCAAATGTTAATAATTTCTCTATCAAGGTTTTTGAGAGGGTAAAATGAAATGTAAAAATACTTTGGAATGGATAAACTGTTATTCATATGGAGTGGTAAATGAATGCAGACAACAATTTTCAAAATTCTCCAATATATTTTCCTTTGGTAGTGATACAGTTTTCTCCACCCCATTATATTTCCTCCATGATTGTCCCAGATTAGGAGAATGTCACCTAGGGTATGGAAAGGATAAGAAAGGAAGTCAGGTCTTATAGTCAAAATCAAGGAGTTAAACTCTTCAAATTCTAGGAGGCAGAGAGAAAAGAGAGAAATGGTAGGGGGTAGGGGAGAAGGAGTGAGGGAGGGAGAAGAACAAGAACTCAGCACTGGTGTACTGATTTGATGCATGAGAACTCCCATAATGTGGGTAGAAACATCCAGAAGGTTTTAGCAGAATTCAGAAGTTCCCTCTCTTTTGAGAGGAGAATGAAGGACTATCAGAGAAATTCTGAGATCAGCATGGACCGCCATGATATGGAAAGAGCAGAGCAGGATTGTGAGGGAAAAGCCTGTAACAGATGTTTCTGAGATGGTGTTTCTGGTTGCTCAGGGCCTGTGCAAGGCATGTACAGGATCCAAGAGTCCTCATGGACCAAAAGGAGAAAGTTCAAACATTTGAGAAAAGTGGAAGACTAAAACAGGTCCAAAAATACTCTAACACCCATTACACAGATGAACATCTGATGGTCAAATACTTTGGTATTGTTGAAGGAATTAGAATACCCTCTAGATCTGTTAGTGAAGGTCTAATCTGGTCCACCTATTCTAGGGAGTTACCTGACAGTGCTTAGAGAAATCTGATTATGTACATTAAGAGTCTCACTCCTGGATATAACCCTAGAGCCACTTTCTCACAGGATAAGGGAACACGTAGGTTTGTTGATGCTTTATTTGGGAAGGCAGAAAGCTGGAGGCATCTGAGGTATCCATTGCTTGGGGAATGAATTCATCAATTGTGGGATTTACATAGGTGGTGGAATTCTATGTCCCGTTCAGAATTAATTATCTAGATGTATGTAAAGCAACACGGATAGATCTTAAAAACATGTTACATAAAAAAAGAATAAATGTTCTATAGCACAATTACATGTATATAAATTAAACACAATAACATAAACAAACATTACATATTTCTCAAAGATACAAGCATACCTAAATATTTTTATGTTTTATAAACATTAGTGTGGCTACCTCTAGGAGGGAGGGGGATAGAAGTTAGGATGAGAAGTTAAAGTAAAACAATAAAATTAATAAAACCTGATATAGGCTCGTGAGGTCAGAAGATGGTGTGCCATAAGCTAAGAGATATGCTTATCTCAAATCTGAACCTTAGGTTAAAAAAAAAAAAAAGCTGCAGTTTTCATATCTGAATCAGAGTGAATACATATGGCGATACATAGTGATAATTACATTCAGGGGAGGTGGTCTTGCAGGGAGTGACCAGTGTCTGTGAATAAGCTACTCATCCATATCTCACCAGCAGATGATTTCAGAATGAGGATGGCATTTAGTAAATTGCTTGTTATTTAGTTCTCCAATGCCCTAGAAGATGAAACATTTATCCCCTGAGACTAATTTTTCACTGACTGATCAAACTCAATGTACTGTTTATGTTCTCTGTAACAGGAATTTTAAAGTACATAAATTTTTAAGCAAGAGTCTGATATCCAAAAAGATACATTACTTTCATCTGAAGTAATTTGAAGTTCAACTGTGTGAAATACTGCTACTATTTAAGCTCCTTATTTATAAAATATGGATCCAGTTAATCAAATTTATAGTGTGAAGTTGGAACTCTCTCTGATGACTTGAGAAGGAAGTCTAACGTTCTTACAATATTATCCTCCATGGTCTTCATTACTCACTCGTTGCATGTTGGCTGTCACTTTACCTCTAGATATCCATTTCCTCATCTGTAAAATGACTGGACCAGTTCACTGCTCTCTAAAAATGCTATGATTTCCCAATAACAAAACAAAAAAAGTTGATTAAAATTCTACTCCATAGAAAGTGTTCCCTTGCTGTATTACCCCCTATCAGGGGTTGCCCCAGGGTCAGGAGAAGTTGACAAGCACTAACTCCTAAGGTAGGAGTGAGACATATTCTATTTTTGTGCTGTTATCTTGAGGCACCAGTGATTTTCAGAATCGGAATTTTTAAAGTCCCAGTGAATTATTCTTTGAATTACAATTCTTAAGAGTAGAATTGGAATAATAGATTTATATGCTGGTGCCTCAGTATAATCCCATTATCAGAGTCCATGGTTCTGGATGGTGTTAGAAGTAGAATTATTACTACAAGTTTCTTTGGGCGTTTCAAGTATAATAGTATCTTGGATGATGTGTAAGATGGTACTATAATATAATACTAATGATAATAATAATACCTATACTTTATAAAACTTGCACACTGTGCTAAGTGTTTTCCAAATATTAACTCAATTCTTTTTCACAACAACCCTGTGAGATAGATACTATTATCATCTCTTCTTTTGGAGGTAGATGTTAAGTACAGAGATGTTAAATAACTTGTTTAAAGTCTCGCAGCTACAAAGTGGGAGAGATATTTGAACCCAGGCTCTTTAGCTCAAAAGCCCATTCTTTTTATCACCAGGCTTATTTTCTTTCTAATATGTGGTGGAGTTCCAATTTATATAAAAAATTTGATGTTATACTAGAGATTTTCTGGACTTTATGTTTTCAGTAGTGTTCCCATTATTCTACCAATGGTCAATTCTTAGAGGAAGATAACCAGGAAAAACTCACTATCTTGGCTCCCTTACTCTCATTCTTCCTTCAACCTGGCCTCTTACGATAGTAGTGTATCTAATACTGATTCAGCTCCTCCTCTGCACCAGTCTATGTGCTCTATACCTATTGACTTGTTCATTTCTCACGACCCATATGAATAATTATTAGCCCCACTGCACTAATGGGCCAGCTGAGGCTCACTGAGGTTATGCATTTTGCTCATAGACTTATGTCAAAGGAGCCTCTCTAGGAGCAACCTCTGGCACAAGTGCCAGCCTCTGGCAGGACTGCTTCTGAGGATGCTTAGTACTCCTGAGCCTGGGATTCTCCATTCCTAAAATAAGAGAGGGGGTCAGATGTCTTCTAATGTACTGTTCAGTTTTAATTCTTTATGAGTCTACTATTCATGTGGGTCATGGCTCCCCACTTAGCATTGGTTAAAGCAGAATTCAAACCAGGCTCAAAAATTGGCAACTTTGTCTCTCATGGGCTTTGGCAAATCACAAATCTTGAGCAGACTAAGCAACAAAACAAAATAATACATAGAAAACTGTATTTTAATTTCTTTTTCCAGAAAGTACTTTAAATGAAGCATTATTATTATTTATATTATGCAGACTTTTTTCACAAATAAAGCAGTTTTAAAAATAAAATTTTCTTTAAAAAAGATAGTACCATTGATTTTTGAACAACATGGGGGCAGGGACACTGACCACTCCCCAGCAGTTGAAAATCTATGTATAACTTTTGACTCGCCCGAAACTTAACTCCTAATAGCCTACTGTTGACTGGAAGCCTTGCCAATAACATAAATAGCTGATATATACAAATTTTATATATTATATATATTATATACTGTATACTAACAATAAAGTAAGCTAAATTATTAAGAAAATCACAAGGAAAAAAATACATTTACAGTGCTGCAGTGTATTCACCGAAAAACAATCTGTGGATGAGTTGACCTGTGCATTTCAAACCCATGTTATTCAAGGGTCACCTGTATTTTATATTACGGGAGGAACTGTGTTAAACCAGATGAAGTTTTGCTGGTATCACATCTTTAAGAAAATCTTCCAAAAGTTGACCCTGAATTTCTAAGCCCTTGAAGCAAATTTTCTTGTAAAAACTAGCAGGAGAGAGACTGAGGTAGAAAAGAGATCATGACTAATTGCCTGGGAATGTTTCCTCACCCTTGAAAAGAGGGGAAGAATGGGGTGAGGAAGTGGGATGGTGTGACCTTGTGATCCTAGATGTCTTGTTTATATTTCCTTATCATGAATCTTCTTGGTCCAAGGAAAGTGTTGGTAAAGTGGCTTTAGTCTGCTAGAGAGACTCTTGGCCTTGGTCCAAACCTAACAGAAATATTATCAGAGATACATTCTTTACCATGTATAGCACTTGCAAGTTCTTCTAATGAGTTGCACACATGGTAGCCAATTAGAAAGGATAATCCAGTGCCTTGGGCAGGGAAGAGCATGCCCTATCACTATCAGTCATGTAGGGGTTATCCACCAAATGTGGCTTTGCATGGCATGTCCAGGGGACCAATGCCAAAGTGTTGTTTTGTGGAACAGAAATAAGTAGCATTATATATTTGTGAACTTCAGAAAGACCATATAGTTTTTGGACTCTTATTCAAGGAAAAAGAAGTAGACTTAAAGCTCATTTTATTATGGGATAAAACTATTACCTATTTAAAATTAAGGATATAAATTACTTAAAGATAAATGAATGTGTTTAAACACGGCCACAAGGGAAACCCTGATGGAATATGCCTCAGGAAGGAGGCTGCACAGGGCAATTTTAGAAAGATGAGATGACAGTTAGGAAAAGAATGAAGGGTTAGAGGAGGTGACAGGGTAGAGAAGGTAATAAGCTCATGGAGTATAAAAGCTCACAACATACACACACTCACAGAATTATTTAGAAATGAGATGGCAAAATACACAAAAATCCAAAATATAATTTAAAACATCAGGTGTTTTATTCCTTTAAATTTATATCCTGCTTATCTCTAAAGAACTCCAGAAGTTTTATTTGGAATTTAGATTAGAATTTACAAAAGCCAAATTGGCTAGGAAAGCAAAACTTCTGTTTAGAGGTGAGGAAGCTAGAATATGGAGTGTTTGCATAATTTGCTCAAAATCACTTTGTTTGGATTAGGACTATGTTTTCCTTCAGTTTACCAGCTGAGCAGGTGATGTTCCTCATTGCCACCATCAGAAGTTACCATATTCTAGCTGAACACTTGCATTTGGCTTGAAATTATAAAACTGTAGGTTCTGAAAAGACGTCATCTCATTGAACTCCAGAGGCTTTTACTCAAATCTATATGACTTTTCCCACCACATTTCCCCAATTAGGTATCTCCAATGATGACATAATTGAGTAGTAGTGCTTCTTTATTGTCCTTACCCACAACCCTTCCTCACTTGCTTTACATTTGTGGTAAGAATGGTTCTACATTAGCCATATCTAACGATCAGACAGTGTGATTTTTGACTAGATTGAAACTCTTAGACAATTATAGTTCCCATTTCCTAACCAATTCTTATATATGTACTCCTTTATTCAGTAAAAGCCATAGTCAGCGTTCTTCTTTATCTATAGCCATCCTTGTATATCATGACCATCTTATCAGACCACTGGGAACATGGAAATCTGCTTTGGTTCTCCTTTGCCCTTGGAGTCTTGAAGGTAGGTAGTAAACTGCTCCCATTCCCGGCACCATTTCATGTTAGGAAATCCAGTTGTACTTGACATTTTCTGAGGATGGTTTTGTTTTATGATGAAATTAAATCTGTTCCCTAGAGTCAGCAATAGTCAAACCTAAAAGGTATATGGTAGACCCTGCCTTTGCCCAGAACATTCTGAAATGCTATGGCCAGCCAATGAGCCTGCAAACCTATGAGCAAGGGTTGCTTCGTTGTCACTCTTTGGGGATAATGGAACTACATTTCTCAAAGGACATCCTTCCTATGCTTCTGGGGTTCCTGGCAACTGATACAAGAAAATGTTGTAAATTGGCAGGAAACGTACATCTCATCTCATTCCTTGTAAAAGACATAATGCTAGGGTGTATGTCTAAACAAACAGACATTTGGAGTATTTCCAACTGTCAAATCTATGAAACTTATGAGCCCTGGTGATGTCTTTTCACAATTTCTAGGGCTTTGGGGGGAGGAAAAAAAATATCCTTTTCTCAACATCACTCTCTATTACAGGAGAACTAACTGAAATCTCACTGGCATGGATTTGTCTTGAACGGATTTGCCAGGGCTGCACCTAAGTGCATTTCTAAAATCGAGGTCATTTTTGAAGACCATTATTAGGCTTTCTTCTTGTGCCTCTCTGAAGTGTAACTGATGCTAATGTATTGTTACCTCCTGTGAGTCATATATTTGCATTTTAACAAAGGTGTCCTGGAGACAGTATCTTAAACCAAAGTTCGAGTTGATGAGGGAGCAGGAGGCTGGCTGAAGACAAAGCAAAAGCTGGCACCCCCTCTCTACCCACTCCCCTCCGTAATGTGTGTGACATTCCTTAGTCACCAGCACCACCCCCCACCCCCCACCCCCCTCCACCCCCGCCATAAACGAGAAACAAATAGTTAACTTGCAGAGATCACAATCCTGCAAGACAGAGTCTCGCTTGGTTTACAAATGTCCTAGAGATCTGCAGACAAAGAAGTTACCTTATAATAGCACAATTTCCAGAGGCAGATAACTCAGTACCTCAAGCCCTAAATAAAGTTAAATTTCTTCTAAACCCAAATCTCACTAACAAAGACACTTAATAGCAGAAATGTGTGAATGGCTTGCCAAAAGACAACACTGATCAAGCCATAAGGCTTCTGCAAGGCCTCATGGATCCCCGCACCTTGTAGGCCCTCTTTAGCATATGAAAGCTCCGTTGAAACCTCCCTTCCCCTCACCTTCCCCCAACCGCAGGGTACATAACCTGCCATCCCTCACAACCCGGGGCAGCAGCTCTTCCTGCCCACGGGTCCTGTCCCTGTGCTTTAATAAACCACCATTTTGCACCAAAGATGTCTCAAGAATTCTTTCTTGGTCATCGGCTCCGGACCTCAGCCCACTGAACCTAACCTAGGTTCTAGAACTTCATCAGAGTGAATCTATGTGGGAACTTCAGCCATTATGACAGACCAGTGGGGAAAAAAACTGGGGCAATGAGTGTGCTTTATGGAAAGACTTAAATCAATCCAAATGAGCATAACTATACAGGTATAGTTGGGAATGCTGGATGGGCAACTATAATTTATGTTGTGCCATCACTTGGCAGAAGTACTTTGGGGAGCTCCTTGGTGTGGATTCCTTAGAACTCTGTGAATCAGGAGTCCAGCAATAGCCTCAGCTCCAGGGGGATGCCTACCTCTGTCTGTGCCACAGTCTGGATGACAAGGAATAAAATTAAACCCTAGTCCTCGGGTACTGCGGTTTCCTGGAAGGTCTGGCCTTCCAGAAGGGAGGGACCCAGATGGAAAGTGACCTGAAGTACTAACATGAAGTGCCACATGAGAGGGAGGATAGCAGGTTTGTGGAAAGGGAGTAGGCCATCTATCCACTTACTCCCTCCCCTGCAAGAGCCTGCAGAGAATAGAAAAGGGTGGTAATTTATTCTAGGCTCGACTCTCTGCCACTGCCACTAAGTGGCCTTGCTGTATCCCAATCAGCAGCTAAATTATCCAGGTGCTTCCTGGAAGCCTGCACAAAACCAGGCATTTCCTCAGAGCAATGTTAGTAATTTCCTTTACTGTCTGAAGTTACTACTGCTTTGAAAACAACTTAAACCAAATAATTTTGGAGATTATATATGGTACAGTACTTTAAGGCCTTAACTGACCATTTATTCATGTCTGGTACAGATCTAGAACCACTTCTTGGGGGAAAAACATGGCTTTGGCTTCAGGTATTGTGAGGGCCCCTCTGAATGGCCGAGCTAATGTGCCATTCAGACAAAGATCAGGATGAGGATCTTTAATTCCATAATCTCAAACTGACTAATTACTAATTTTTCTAATTGTAAAAGTAATTTATAATTTATATACAGATACATAAATCATAGAAAATATAAGAAATAATAAAAATCACTCACCCATGGTTTTGTGATCAGCTATTAAAATTTTGGAGTATTTCCTTCCATTCTTAATTCTATACATTAGTAACTCACTTTACAGTGTAGGGATCATACTATAGATATCTATATCTATATCTATATCTACATATATTAACATTATGTTTCTTTTACTTATTACTAAATGAGAAATGTTTATGTTATGAAATATTATTTGAAGTTATGCTATTTACTGATTGCATACTATTTCATTGCAAAGAAATTTATTTAAGTGAACTTTTATGATTATAGTTTATTTTATGTTGGCCTCTCATGTGCCTGCCTCCTGGTAATATGTCCTTTCTTCTCATGAGAGATGCTATTAAAAAGATAGGTCTGGGGCGCCTGGGTGGCTCAGTGGTTTAGGCTGCTGCCTTCGGCTCAGGTCATGATCTCAGGGTCCTGGGATCGAGTCCCGCATCGGGCTCTCTGCTCAGCAGGGAGCCTGCTTCCCTCTCTCTCTCTCTGCCTGCCTCTCCATCTACTTGTGATTTCTCTCTGTCAAATAAATGAATAAAATCTTTAAAAAAAAAAAAAAAGATAGGTCTGTTGGGATAATTTAATGTGGCAGCTTAGATAGGTTATGGTGCCCTAGTTGTTGGTCAAACACTAGTGCGGATGTTGCTGTGAAGGTGTTTTGTAGGTATGATTAACATTTACAATAGTTGTCTATACATAAAGGAGATTACTCTGGATAATATGTGTGGGTTCAACCAATCAGCTGGGTCTTCAGGAGCAAAAACTGAGGTTTCCTGGAAAGAAAGAAATCTGCCCCAAGACTAAAACAGAAATTCTGCTTTGAGTTTTCAGCCTGCCAGCCTGGCAGCCCGCCCTGTAAATTTTGGACCTGTCAGCCTCCACGATCCCAAGAGCCAGTCCTTGAAATAAATCTTCTATTAGATCTGTTTTTCTGGAGACTTACACCTATGAAGCCTATTACCACATTCGCCTTGAGAATGTCATCAGAGACCTTGCCTATTACATAAATTAGTGCAGCCACAAGAGGTCTCACACAAAATTTTCTAAAAAACTAGTAGTAGGAGGGACGCCTGGGTGGCTCAGTTGGTTAAGCAGCTGCCTTCGGCTTAGGTCATGATCCCAGCGTCCTGGGATCAAGTCCCACATCAGGCTCCTTGCTCAGCAGGGAGCCTGCTTCTCCCTCTGCCTCTGCCTGCCATTCTGTCTGCCTGTGCTCGCTCTCTCCCCCTCTCTCTCTCTGATAAATAAATAAAAAAATAAAAAAATAAACTAGTAGTAGGAAAATATGTGCTTCCACTGAATACTACTGTGTTTCCTATTCTCTGATAGTGAGAATGACTCCACTATCCTATTCCTCTTTTGGTTTAGTTGGGAAAAAGCATGAAGCTCGGCCACTGTAGGTCAATTTATATTCTTCTTTTTGGTCACAACATGGTGCTTCACTTAAATTTTCCTCCATCCTTGTCTTTCCTCTTATCCATAAGATGTCTCAATTCTTTGTGGAGAAGGACAACATAGAAAGAGCTAAGGTTCTCTCTCTGTTTTTCTTTCTTTGATTTTGGTATGAATGTTTCCTTTTCTTTTCTGGTTGAATAAAACTTATATTTACTTCTGCCTTCTTCCTAATGACTTGAGAAAAACCATTCAACAAAATCTGTTTTCCTTTCTCCAGCCTGTATTTGGATATATTATGTGATACTAGAGTAATGGCTTCTTACTGAGTTATATCCAGCAGGG
Source organism: Mustela nivalis (assembly GCF_964662115.1). Lineage (NCBI taxonomy): Eukaryota > Metazoa > Chordata > Mammalia > Carnivora > Mustelidae > Mustela > Mustela nivalis. Next base: position 69,590,655 of record NC_139031.1, read on the forward strand.
CCAATATTTGGCTTATAAACTGAGCAGGATCAGGACCAGCTCTCAGGTGTTTCGAGTTGGCTAGGTCTGGTCAGTGGCTGGACCTAAAGACTCAAAAGCAGGATACTGGGTGGGCTTAACAGATTCAATTAACTGTATGTATTAGGAAGTTTTGCTCAAGAATTTTTCCTAGTGTCATTGCCATTATTTCAGTTGAAAATCTTGTTTCAATAAAAGTCATTTTGTTGTTAGTAGCAAAATTTTCTGCATAAAAACCTGGCCAGTTTAGTAAGATTCAGATGACATACAAGCCATCTGAAAGATGTACAATTCTTAGGCATGCAATAATGGCTGCCAATCCTGGCACCACAAAATATCAGCAAATCCCAGGTCTGCTTTTTGCTTCCAGTATATGCTTTTGATTTTCAGATACATTAAAATTACATAGGAAATATAAATATCCAAAGTAAAAGGCATGTGGCAGAGATGATTTTACCTGTCCAGGACTATTTTATATACTTTGATGAGAAGATGTGGCAGCCAGGCACATTTGGAATTCCAGAAGTGCAAGACTGCCAGACAGCCCTTAAAGAAAGATATATTGAATAGAATCATCTCCAATGACTAGTGAATATGGTTAGCAGTGTATCAGGAAAGAGAACACTGTTATTTTCTTTTGGGAGTACAAAATCTAGAGGAATCTAATGTCCTTTGTAAAAATATTTATTGTTTATTCTTCTTGATGGTTGTTCTCCCAAAATGTAAATGTAGCATAGTTCCAGAATTTGGATTTAGCCTTAAAGTTTCTCTAAATACCATTTGTCTGATGTTTCTTTAATACGGAGATTAAATGCAAACATGAAATTAGCTTCCTTGAAACATTCACTTTGAACTTTGCTTTCCTGCTACTGAGGAGATGATCTTTTGAACAGATGCCCTGCCACATCGACGGTGAGTTCAGAGCTTGGATAGGGGCCAGCCTCACTTAGCTGTTTTTCCTTATTTAGCTTGCTCAATATTATTGGCAGGCTGCTTCCACCAAAACCCCTATTTTCTAAAGGATTTCTGACAACTTCAAGTAGGTTCAATATCTTTCATGGAAAGTTGTACTAACTGGGCAGAAAGACTGAAGTGCCAATTATATCAGCAGCAACAGCTGAGTTGCTTTTGTTTTATTGAGAATATAAGGGGATCTGTGCAGGCCAATATATAGAGCCTATGATATAACTTTCTTTTTTTAAAGTATGTATGTATGTATTTATGTAATCTCTACACCAAACACAGGGCTCGAAACTCACAACCCCGAGATACACAGTCACATGCTCTTCAAACTGAGCATAGGTGCCCCTACGATATGGTTTTTAAAGTAAAATACAACAGAGAAACTGCTTAAATTACAGTGTTCCTTTTCTGAATGGTCTTGGAGGACCTTTTTGGGTAATTCTAGACTTCTCTAATTAGCTTTGTAACTTGGTGATTAGCATTATCATCCTTCCCTTAAAAAGGAGAATTTAGTTTTATGATGAGCCATGGCTCTTTCCTTCTATTTTGGTCAAATAGGAGAGCAAGAGAATCTGTACCATGCTTTCCTTAAGTTTTGGAAACCCGGGCTAACTGGTGTTAAGTTAAAACTATCAGATGCATTCACTAAAATGTAAAAACTGAAAAAAACCATGGCTCTTGTCATTTTAGTAGCATCACCCACGGCTGAACAAATAATTATTTGCTTATGAGAAATATTGGTGTGTGTGCGTGTGTGTGAACACAGAAAATTATTTTTAAAAAAAATCCTGTCAGAGATTGTGAACAAAAATGAATAGACATAAGAAATGTTCTTCCATTCACACTTCAAATATATTTCATGATGATCCTTGCTATGTAAGGACAGCTTTAGGAATTCAGTAAGGGCCTCCATACACCATTTTTAGATGGTATATGAAGCATGAATAGTCCTCTTGTTAAGTAAACACAGTATGCCATACTCTAAGCCTAATATGGTGGAAAATAATTCATTTTATATATTCTCCATCCTCAAAATCAATTGTCATGTGTTAAACTGTAAGGAGTGAAAGTATTTCCCAACTTTATTAGGCACCAAAGGAGGACAAACCCATAAAGACAGAAGTAGTGGGTGCAAAGTTGGGGATTATGGGGAAATTCTATGGCTCAGAAAGGAAAATGGGTAGGCAATAGTATACAAAATATACTCAGGTTAAAGGGGGAACCTCCCACACTGTTGGAATGCAAGTTGGTGCAGCCACTCCAGAACAATATGGAGGTTCCTCAGAAAGTTGAAAATAGAGCTACCCTATGACCCAGCAACTGCACTACTGGGTGTTTACCCCAAAGATAAAAATGTAGTGATCTGAAAGGCCACCTGCACCCCAATGTTTATAGCAGTAATGTCCACAATAGTCAAACTATGGAAAGAGCCCAGATGTTCATCAACAGATGAATGGATAAAGAAGATGCGCATCTTCTTTATACACACACACACACACACACACACATATATATATACAATGGAATATTATGTGGCCATCAAAATTAAATCTTGCAATTTGCAACGATGTGTATGGAACTAGAAGGTGTTACACTAGGTGAAATAAGTCAATCAGAGAGACAATTATCATATGACCTCACTGATATGTGGAATTTAAGAAATAAGGCAGGGGATCATAGACGAAGAGATGAAAAAATGAAACAAGATGAAACCAGAGAGGGAGACAAACCATAAGGGAGTCTTAAACTCAAGAAACAAACTGAAGGTTGCTGGAGTAGAGGGGTAGGGTAGGGTGGAGTGGCTGGGTGATGGGCATTGGGGAGGGTATGTGCTATGGTGAGCACTATGAATTATGTAAGACTGAGAATCACAGTCCTGTACCCCTGAAACAAATAATACATTATATGTCAATAATAAAAACAAACAAACAGATGCTCAGGTTGCTATTGCATGGGAAATGTGAACTGTTAAGAGGTGACTAATGTCATCAGCTAGTGTTCAATTATTGGATTTCAACAATCAGCATTTTAATGCCCTCAGACAAAAAAAAAATGACTTCTTGTCATTTATAATAAAGAATAATGAGAAATTAGTAACTTAATAAAAAATAATTTTTCCATAAACTAAGATACATATGCACAGTCTTTGAAAATACCCATTTAAATATCAGACCTTATTTGAATTCATGTACTATGTTCTGTTCAGAAATTTTATATATTAGTTCACTCAATAAAATGTTTGATCAGTGTCAAAATATCCTACTTAAGATTGGGCAAAATAAATGATAATAGCAAATCCTCACTGGCCAGGACATAATTTTCTGGCTTGTGGACAGCTGTCCTTCAAAATCATTGTTTTACATTGATTTCTCATTGGTAGCTACTATTGTTGATAGTGTACTCTGTGCTAGGCGTACTATAAACATTATTTTAATATTATTTTAAATCATTATAACCAGCAGAGGCTCACAAAGTCTAGGTACAATGCCAGAGGCCAGATAGGAAGAGGTGCAGCTGGGTTTGTGTAGGTCACCCTGGCTCCCATATTCTGTATGTGTTACCTCTATAGTGCTCCCTATCTGGCCATTTTCATTGCAGGAATTTTCTCGAAGGTTCCTACCACTTTTCCTTACAATGCCTTGGCTACAGATCAGATACTAATGCTGAAGCAAGCAACACATTTCTTCTTGCCTTCCTCATATATCCTCTTGGCTATGTCAGATAGGAATGCTCTTAGAGTTCCCAAGGAGACTGGATCTGAGAGCTCTGCTTGGAAGCTCTTGGATACATTCCCAGCCTCTGCCTTGTGACTACCACTACCTTGTAGTGACAGTAACACTACACTGGTGATAGTGACTAGAAAGGAGATCAACATCAGAGGGTCATCTGTGCAGGGAGAGGGGTTGTGGATCACAGAGAGCTACAGAAACTTCCCTCAATGCCCTGCTCCTTGTTGGTTGGCACAATCTTTACCGAGCTCTGGAGCTTCCAGAGTAGTCTTGCTCAGCTGACACCCAGAAGCATTCCAGAGGAAAGAGTGAGCCGGATGCTTGAATTTCACAGTGGGGAGGGGCTCTGAGCTTGAGCTGCGGTACTGACACAAACCATAAGGACTGTCCATAAGGAAAAGGAACAGAGAAAACTCTTTGACAGTTCTGTTGCTTGTGGTGACCTACCCCGCCTCCTGTATTCTTTGTTTTATAAGGAGACATTAAATAGGGATAGGGAAGTTTGTAAAAAAAAATCCTTGGCAATGTGGCTGGCACTTGCTTTTAGATCAGGAGAAATCTTGCATAACATAGTTAATTTTTATGGCACAGTGTATTTTCTGCACTATGGATAGAAGCACTCTGACAGTGGGAATCAGCAAAAAGGAAGTTCTTAATGCAATACACTAGTACTAGTGTTTGACATGTTTCCTCCTCCCTTTCTCCCCTCCTTCTCTTCCTTCCCTCTTTCATCCCTCTTTCCCTTTCATTCTTTTTCTCTTTTTTAAAAAATTAAGTACCTAGTATATATGAATCTATGCTGGTATCTGGGGATATAAAGATATATCATATATGGATCTTACCCTGAGTAATACAATATATATATAGTATAGCATGATTAATATAATATTAAGGGAAACTGAACATATAGTAAGTGCCAATAAGATACTAAGATACTAAAGGAGTTCGACTTTCATTTATTTATTCATATGACGGATATTTATTAAGGACTCTAGGGACTAGGCATTGGGCCAGTGCTGGGGTTACTGATATAGTTGCCCTACTGGAGTTCAAAGGTCAGCAGAGGATACACACCTGTATAACCAAGCATTTACAATGCAGAATGGACATGGATAAATATCCTTCTTTTAACTAATAATTTTCATGGCTTGCTAAATGCCAAGCATTCCTTTGAGAGAGGTTGAGATGAATTCACAGAGAATCATGCTTGAGCTAGATTTTGAAGGATGTGTTTGAACACACAGGGTGGGAAGAGGACAGCATTCATGTTTGAGAATAATCTGTGCCAGGTACTGTCCTAAATGCCTGACATATGATTTATCACTTAAGTGTTCCTCATAACATCCCTGTAGTTTGGATACTGTTGCCATTTTTTACATATGAGGGAACTGAGGAATAGAGAGGTTGCCCAAAGCCACACAGCTAGTAAGGGGTCAATCTAGCTTGCTATCACCTTGCTATAAGCAAAGTCAAGGAAGGGAAAAGTTGGGAGGTGGAGAACAACAAGGAGTTCAGTCTGACCTAAGATTCAGGTTGTTGGGGAAGAGATGTGGGAAATCAATTTGCAAGGTAATTTGGGCTATATTATAAAAGGCCCTGAGAATCAGAGTGTGAGTATAAATTTCCTTTTGCAGGTAAAAAGGAGCCACTGAAAGTTTTTTAAGCAGGGAGTACTGTGAAGATTCAGCCTGGAACACTGTGTAAAATGAAGGGTGACAAGGCAGGAAGAGATGTTAGGGACTGACTGTAGTGATAGGTGGGAATGAGGCTCAGTGATAGTAATGAGAGTTATTCAAAAGGGATTCACAGGCTTTTATTAGAACACTGAGGTGTCCTGTTTACCTTTGGCCTATGACTGGCAGTGGCCATAAAGGGTTAAATGAATATGCCTGCTATGGAAATTTCTTGGGCATTAACATTTTTCACTTTTCTTGGTTGTATCAAATGCCCTTGTGATGGGAGAAAAAGAACAAACATCAAAAGTACCTTTTAACTTCACAATTCTTTCTAAATTTCTTTAAACTTATAGGCTATACTGCTGATTTGCAGACTTCAAAGTACACAGAAGGATCAGGGTCAGATTGAAAAATTATTTCTTACAGTTTGATAAAATATGCATGTGAATCCTATGACCTGCCACTGAAATTATTTATGTGTTAATGTAACTTTGTAACACTAATTGCACTGTTTAGCACCCCTTCCCCCCTTCCCATAGCTTTTCCCTGTAAGTTCTGGTAAATAATTTTTGCTTATTATTTTGTGGTGTACTTTACAGATTCAATATGTTGTTTTCATGTAGATTCAAAAATATCAAGTTGTCATTTTTTTTTCTTTTTTGGAGAAGGAATTATGATGAGAAGACTAACAAGAGTGTGGTTCCAGTGGCGCAATGGTTAGGACTTCATTATTTGACTTGCTGTTAGTTTTTAAAAATGTTTTCTTAATCCTTATTACCTAATATGACCAAGCAAAATACTGTATTTGTGATAATTTGTTTCAGAAGTAACGTTTTCTGTTTTTTAAATTCTTTTTCAAATAGGAGTCACCCCTCTCTTTCCCTACAATGTGGAGGGAGGAAACCAACATAAATTTAGAACTAGGGCACCTGGGTGGCTCAGTCAGTTAAGTGTCTGACTTTGGCCCAAGTCATGATCTCAGGGTCCTGAGATGAGCCCCACATCGGGTTCCTTGCTCAGTGGGAAGCCTGCTTCTCCCTCTCCCTGCCACTCCCCTTGCCTGTACTTTCTCTCTGTCAAATAAAATCTTTAAAGAAAGAAATTGAGAACTGAGGCTTTTCCTATAAACTCACCAGGTTTTCACATAGTTGTGAGATTCCCATTAATAACAATACCAGAATCACTATGTTTTTGTGGATTAAAGTCTTGTTTCTTTTGTAGATTAAAATTTTGTTGGAATTGGGAGAAATATACCACTTGATAGTACTGAATATTATCTATTCTGCAGTTTTTAAAATATTGGTCATTTGTATTTTCCTCTTAGATTTGAATGCTGATATTTACAAGTTCTTAAAGCAAAGGACTATCTTCAACTCTTGGTTATATGATGCCTACACAATTATTTTTAATAGTCTCCTTGACTGTTTCAGAGATTTGAGGCAGTATTAGGAAACGGTTAAGAAAATGGGCTTTGGGTTTAACCATTACTTCTCAAACTTCAATGTGTATATGAATCACTGGAGAATCTTTTCAAGGGCGGACTATGATCAGTAAGTCTGGGGTAGGGCCTGAAATACTGCATTTCTGGTAAGTTAGTCTATGGCCCACACTTTGAGTAGCACAGTCTAGGTCCTACTCCTTGTGTATATATTGCTTCCTATTTGTGTGACTTTGAGAAAATCACTTAATTGCTCTTTAATTCATTTTCCTCATTTGCCACGTACTATAGGGAGGTTGTGAGGATTGAGAATATGTGTGTGAAGAGCCTAGCACACTGAGAGTGTTTAATAAAGTAAATGGTAGCTACTGCTTTTATAGGTAGAATATCACTTCAGAGATTATTGAGAAGTAAAAAATTTTACATGGTGACTAAATGTGGTTTTGGAGCAAAAGTTCTTGGTTGAAATTCTGTCTCTTCCATGTATTTCTATGAGACCACAGACAGGTCACTTCCTTTCATTTTCACGGGTTTTATTTGTAAAATACGAGAGGGTTGGCCTAGAGATTTGTGAGGTTTCTTTCAACTTGAACCAGTGATTCTATAACCATTCAGTGGAGTATACTATTTTGTTTTTTAAAATATTGACATAGAACAAGTTGTGTATTTATTTCTTCTGCCTATAAATTCATTTGATTTAAAAGGTCCCCAGTAGTTTCTCTCCTTGTCCCTCATTTGTTGGTTATTGCTTTGATAAAGAGTTCCAAAGGTTTGTTGGGGCTGCATACTGAAGCTATAGACAATTCTGAAGTGTCAAAAGAAAGCTCAATCAGGATATTAGAGAAACCACTATGTAACTGAAGACAAAAATTGCCTTTGGTTGCTTTGTAAATTCTCATATCTGAATGATTATGATAGCTTATAAAATCATTCAGAATGCTTCCACAGTTGCTTGGATAATTATCTAGAGCCTGCCTCCAGATCTGAGCCTTAGAGAAAAGGCATCTCCCCAAATATTCCAACCCTAACTACCAGCACATTCTGAAAATTATATTAAATTATTTAACGTGCTAAAGGTATCAAATGTAAGTGGTATCTCCAAAGGGAAAATATCTTTATTAAGAAAATAAATTGCCACATGGACAGGCATTTGGGAAAATATCTATTATATGGATATATAATAGAAAATATCTATTATATAAGATTTGTTATTCATCAAAATTTTCTTTAGTTGCATTATCAGCTTTAGGGTATGAACATGACTTTGTAGTAATGAATAAATAGAAATTTGGAAAGGGAGATAGGAGAGTTGATTTTTATTAATATGGAAATATTCCTATCCATTTCCAAAAAGATTCTGAAGTGGCTGGAAGCTTTGTTAAAGATGCAGCATTGACAAAGAAATAATAAGATGACTAGTGTTATACACTGCCAAAAGGAATGCAAATTTCTGTGACCTCTCTGGAAAGTAACCTTCTAATATTTCTTAAGAGTCTTAAAAATACTAATATTCTTTGATGCACTAATTCTACTTTTGAAATTCTGTCATAAGGAATTAATATTAATATAAAATGAGGTACAGGTTTATGTTTGAGGATTTTAATCATAATATTTATTATATGATATGTTAGGCTCTAAGTACCATGAAGCCAGTGAATATGCCTTTTTGTGCTCACTATTATATCATTAGTGACCAGTACAGTTTCTGGTGCTCAGTATGCATTTATAAATATTTACTGAATAAATGACCTTATGTGTCTAACAATGGGGAAATTGTTAAATAGAGGATAGTGTAGCATATATGATGGAATATTATTCAGTCTTAAAAATGGCTTATGAGGGGGCGCCTGGGTGGCTCAGTTGGTTGGGCAACTGCTTTTGGCTCAGGTCATGATCCTGGAGTTGCAGGATCGAGTTCCGCATCGGGCTCCCAGCTCCATGGGGAGTCTGCTTCTCTCTCTGACCTTCTCCTTGCTCATGCTCTCTCTCACTGTCTCTCTCTCAAATAAATAAATTAAAAAAAAATGGCTTATGAGGAATTTTAAATTATATGTGAAATACTCATTTAAAAAACAATATACAATACTATGATATCAGATGGACTATGTAAAAATGTGTATGTATAAAACAAAGGCTGGAAGAAAAGCCATTAAAATGTTAATAGTGATCATGTCTGAATGAATGGTGAGTAGATAGGTGCCATATTTATTTATTTCTCAAATTTTCTCAAATGTCCATGTTATCTTACACTAAAAGTCTTTTTCCCCTTAAACGGTAGTATTTTTCTTAAGCAACTAAAAAGACTGTATAAAATTATTTTAAGTCTAAACAAGTAGGCTCATTTTCTTTTAACTATATATTGACTTCTTTACTTTCTCTGCTTTAAAATGAGTTGAAGAGAAATAAAAACATACATCCACATAAAGACTTGCTTGCGTCTTCACAATAACATTATTTATTAAGATTTGCCTACAAATGTTCACAGCAGAATTATTGATGAAGACTTGCACTGGAATGTTCCCAGCAGTACTATTTATAATGACCCAAAGTGGAAACAACCCAAATATTTATCAATTGGTAAATGGATTAAAGAAAATATGGCATATCTGTACAATAAAATACTATTCAACAACAAAAAAGGTACTGATGAGGTACTGATACAAGCTACATACAAAATGGATGATTCTCAAAAAGATTATGTTAAGTGAAAGGAGTCTGATGCAAAAGACCACATTCTATATGGTTCCATCTACATGGAATATCCAGAAAAGGCAAATCTACAGAGGAAGAAAGAGTTGTGGTTGCCAGAGCAGGTATGTGAAAGAACTGCAAAAGGGCACGAGGACCTCACTGGGGTGATGAAAATGCTCTACAACTATATTACAGTGATAGTTACAGAACCTGGCAAACTTACTTTAAAATGTTTGCCATATGGGCATTAGATCAGTAAAAATCCACATAGTGTGAAAATGTAAAAGTAATATATAAAAAGTGTTGTGTGTACACAAAGAGTAGGTGTCCTGTGTGTGGGGTAATGGTATGTCTTTTTGTTTTATAATAAAAAATTTGCTTTTTGTTTAGATGCATTTAATAATTCTTTAAGAAAAAAATGAATCTAAGATAGTCCACAACTTCTGTTATGGAACAAAAAATGGAAGTTTTGTTTACTGTGAAATTCCTGCATTGTTACCCACATATGAATTTTAGTACCTAATTATTACCTCTACTCCTGGTTAAGAACAAGGCCTTGGATTTATTCTGGGGAAATGAGCTTCCTTTCATCAGGATTGCATTTTCCTAGCACTTCCCAGCTCATGTGACTCTTCCAATGGAGATTTCCCCTGGGAAGGAGTTTTCTTCAAGTCTGAAATCTCTCTTTGCTCAACAGTTCTTTAGTTCAATTTACAGTGAAGTTAGAAGTTAAGAAAAAAGCCTTTGAGTTGTTAGTGTGTTTATGGATAGGACAAGTTGTCCTGGACTCTGTTGGTAAAACAGAGAGAAGTTAACAACAGCCAAGGGCCTGGGCAGGGCAGATGAAATGCAAAAACTGGATCAGGCTCTCTTCCTCTGAGGCACTGTGGGAGGCTTGAGTTACCCAAGGTGGGCATCTGCAGCCTCCTTCCATGCCTTCCTAGTTACAATGTACCCAACTACAGGATTTCCTCTGCTCTACAAACATTTGGATTCTTCCACTGTTGCTTTGAACACTGCACTCTAAGGTAATAAGAGATCCTAATTTGAACAGCAGAGATTGATTTTGCTGTTGTTGCAAAAGGACGGGAGGTAAATGAACCTTTAATGCCTGGACCCTTTAACGAGCGGCATCTCAGTTTTCTGGAGGGTGTCAACTGCCATTGGAAAAGCATAGAAACGGATCTACTTTTACAAAAGAAAAAGGGAAGAACCTGCCTTTCATTGACATTTAGCTGTTATTTTAAACCAAAGTTTACTCTTATTATAGGCTTGCGTTCCTAATTATAAAGACCTATTGCCTTACATCAGTTTCACTTGAGAGCAGTGTGGGCCAGGAGAGGAATGGAATCAGACACAGAGCAAATGTCAGGCAGGCTGGTGGCTTCAGCCCAAAGACAGACCTTCAGGTTACTTGGTTTAGTTTTGAGAGATTTTTGTTTGCCGGGTTGGGGGGAGGGCAAGCTGTGAGGTCACTTCTCTTTGTCTTGAACAACATAACTGCACAGTATGGACATTATTTCCTTTCTCCTACTCCTCAGCACTTGGTATTTCCCCCAGACCTCTTAGTCTTAGTGTGCGCTCGATGACTTCCAACTGGCAGTTATCTGTTTTTTCTGTGCCTGATAACTTTGTTTTTGGGAACCAAGGATGAAGACTTAGGGAATCAACACATGCTTCCCACCCCCACCCCCTGGTGTTGATATATAAATGCAAGCATGCTTTGGAGAAATGGTAGGTTCAGTTCCAGACTACCCCAACAAAGCCAGTATCACAATAAAGTGAGTTAAATGAATTTTTTTGATTTCTCTGTGTGTATAAAAGTTATCTTCATACTACACTGTAGTCTTTCAAATATGCAATAGCAATATGTCTAAAAAATGTACATAAATTAAAAATATTTGATTGCTAAAAAATCCTAACCATCATCTGAGCTTTCAGTGAGTCATAATCACTGATAACCATAACAAATATAATGATAATGAAAAGTTTGAAATATTGTGAGATTACCAAAATGTGACACAGTGACATGAAATGAGCAAATGCTGTTGGAAAAATGGTGTCAACAGACTTGCTAGACGTAGGGCTGCCACAAACCTTCAATTTTTCTAAAGAAAAAAGAAAAAAAGACAAGCAGAGCACAATGAAATGAGGTATGCCTGTACTCTAATTCCCTTGCCCCTTGGGTAGATAGATTATTATGAAGCCTGCACTTTACCCCAGTTCCAGAGTTTTGCTGCAGGGTTTAAACTGCATGTATTTGCTCCCTGTAGTAGCAGATTTTATTGCACATGTTTTCTTCTCTATATCACTTTCTATTTCTTTACCTATCGATGTTCCCTGAACCTCACAAATACTCCACTTGCACTAAAATCCTTTCTCAGGGCCTACTTCCAGAGAAGTGACACTAAGACACACCCAAACTCACTTTAAAGGATAAAGTTGACTGAGAGCTCTGAGTTCTCCAGAAAATTGCCCTCATTCTGCATGGAGTAGGACCTATAGCATTGTAAGTACCTGAATTTAGTTACATTATGAATTATAATTCTTTTCTAGCTTTGTTGGATGCCCAACCACCATGAATGAGATAGTTTTATGGTAAGTCTGTTCCAAATTCCAAATACCCACTTTTAGATTAATCTGATGCCTATACATAACTGGCTTCAATAATGTTTTTGAAAAAAAATCAATACTTTTTCAAAAGCATCAGAATTAATGTCAAATATGGGCAAGACTAGAAACTATGGCCAAACTGAGACATAAAAAAATTAAAATGATGACTTTTAAGAAATAATAGAACAGGGGTGCCTGCCTTTGGCTCAGGTCATGATCTCATGGTCCTGGGATCGAGTCCTGCATGGACATGATGTCATGTTCATGACATCGGTGGCATGTCTGTTTTTCCTTCTCCCTCTGTGATCTCTCTCACTCTCTCCCTAATAAATAAAAATCTTAAAAAAAAAAAAGAAAAGAAAGAATAGGACAATTTCTAGATTAACTGGAACAGAACTTTGATGAGACTTTCCAGATATTTTCCCTCTTCTTTAAGGGTGCAGGGCAGGGGTGTGTATCTCAGGGAAGGTGATGTTGTAGCTACTTCCTAAGAATGTGGGAATCGGGGGCACCTGGGTGGCTCAGTGGGTTAAAGCCTCTACCTTTGGCTCAGGTCATGATCCCGGGGTCCTGGGATCAAGCCCCTCATCGGGCTCTCTGCTGAGCAGGGAGCCTCTTTCTCCTCTCTCTCTGCCTGCTTCTCTGCCTACATAGGAGCATTGGGACTTTCAATCGGGTCATATCTCAGGATCCTAGGATCAATCTCTGTCTGTCAAATAAATAAATAAAATCTTTAAAAAACAAAAAAAAGAATGTGGGAATCATCCAGACAACAGGTGTGCAAAGACACAGAAGTAGGAGACAATGCAGACTGTTCACCCTTCCTCCATTTTAGAACTAAACTTTACAAGTTTTACCTGAGCACCCGGCTAGAGACTATATTTCCCAGCCTGCGTCAGGACTACTTCTTGCTTATGATAAATGAGCAAAAGTGATGGGGGTTGCCAATCCCCTTATGGAATTTAGATGAAGAAAAAATATCTGTCTACTGTGAATCACTGTATATACTTTATAGCAGCTTAACTATAACTAATATACTATGCTTGGGAAACTGCAGACACTAGAGTTCAGTATGGCTGGAATGAGGTGTGAGGCAAGAGGGTGATACATGTGGCTAGGAAAATGAAAGGGGCCAGATTATGAAAGGTCCTGCATGCCATGCTAGGGTGGTTGGATTGTTATTCTGAAGCCGATTTCCAGCCCTTTGAAAGATCCTTGAGCTTCCTTAAGCTCGCAGCTGACTATGATTTTTCTTCTGAGATAAGAAGTATATAGAAGTTAAGAATCTCAGATAACTTTTTAGTGTTGCTCACTTTTCTGTTTTAAGTTTGGTCTCCCTCAGAACCCATCTGGTTACTTACGGCTATTCCTTGGCCTAGGAGGAGTACACTGTTTTCTGGAGTGAGTACAAGGGGAAAGTAGAGTAGGGTGTGGAGGGACAGGGAGAGACCAGAAGAATGGCTAGCCCTTCCCTTCTGCTGCTAACATTTCCTCAGAATGTTTCCAACTTCTGAAAGTCCCAATGCTCATAAGTTCACCCTGAGTTCTGGAAAAATGGGAATGTGCCTGGTATCTCAGACTAGTATTATTTAACCTTGTGTGGTAAAGGGCCAGCAGTCACCTTGGGTCCAGGTTACCTTCCTCACTGTTTCAGCTCTGTCAGGGTTTCCCAGTGCTCTAGAGGAGTTTTAGTGGTTACTGCCACTACAAATGGACCATATCATATTCCCCTTGCCAGTCCAAGTTGGGACTTTATTTAAAAAGAACGTCAAGGAAGAAGACCTAGGGGGCTTAGTCAGTTGAGAGGCTGACTCTTGATTTCAGCTCGGGTCATATCTCAGGATCCTAGGATCAAGCCCTACATTGTCAGGAGCCATGCTCAGCAGGGAGTCTGCTGGAGGATTTTCTCTCTCTCCCTCCCCCACCCCCACCTTGGTGCACGCTCTCTCTCTCTCTCTCAAATAAATTAGTTTTTTAAAAAAGTCTAGGATGGGGTGCCTGGGTGGCTCATTCAGTTAAGCATCTATCTTGCTTGGGTCATAATACCAGAGTCCTGGGCCAGAGCCCCACGGAGCCTGATTCTCCTTTCTCCCTCCTTGCACTTGTGCTCTCTCTTGCTATCTCTCTCTAATGAATAAATAAATAGATAAATAAAATATTAAAAAACAATTTAAAAAGTCAAGGAAAAAACAAAAATATAGAAAAGAAAATATGAAGTCCTAGGAATATGTGTGCTTTACAAAGCAAGAATAATTAATCTTTTTTTTTTTTTTTTAACACAAGTTTTTTGGTTGAATCACCAAGCTGCAATCCTTCTTTTACCTTGCTGTGGCCTCAGCTGTAAGAACAGTTTTCTTGTTTGCACTTTAGAATGGTTGGTATGGTATGCGAGGCTCAGCGCTGTGAAAGGAGTAAACCCTTCAGGTGTTTGGAGTTGGGAGGAAATCACAATTACTTAGTGTTGTCCTTTATCAGAGTTGACCAATGGTGGGACTGAAACTTCCCACCAGGAAATAATGTAAAATCAGTAAAAGATGATTCTGGTGCTCACATTTTAGTGCCCAAACTTTAGGAATGGTGGACTGGGATTTGCATCATTGTACATGGTGAAAAAAATACAATTATTTTTAATTTTTGGTCAAATACAAATAAAAATTTACCATCTTAACCATTTTTAAGCATATAGTTGGGTAGTGCTAAGTATATTCACCTTGTTCCATAATAAATCTCCAAAACTTTTTCATCTTGTACAACTGAAACACTATACTCATCAAGCAACTCCCAAGCAATATATATTTTTCCTAAAATATTTTTTCCCACTTCTTTACTTGGTTAACTCACTTTTCAGGCCTTAATTTAGATGTCCTTTTCCCCAGTAGGACTTCCATGACTACTACTGTTCATATTGGACTGTAATTGTTTAATTTAGACTGTAAGCTCCTCATGACTATCTTATTTATTGTTGTCCTCTTAGAGCTTGGTACAGTACCTGGATAAGTAGATGCTACACAAGTATTTATTGATTTGAAACCATTTTTAACAAGAGGAAGACTAACATAGATCCAAGCGAAGTGAGTTGGGATGAAGTTTAGACAGGTCACCTTTGTACCTAAGATGTGTGACCACAATCTGAATGAAATCCCCAAACTTTTCTGGGCCATTCATATTTAGTTTGAAGAGGAGAGGAAGCACCACGAAAACAAAAACTTCTCAGAATGACCCTGCTTTCAGAAAAGGGAATTCTGGGAACACACATACTTGTGGATGAAGTAAATAGGACTGGGAATTAGGAGGCCTGAACTGGAGCCCTGTTTTCTCTCCCAATTATCTTTATTCTTGAACTATTCATGTAATCTCTCTGAATGAAAGTTTTCTCATCTATAAAATGTAGATTAAAAAAAAAATCTGCCCCTTATGACACAGAACTCTTGTGAAGATTTGAAAATGCTTTATGAACTATAAAGTAACATATAAGCAGTAATTATTAGAACTATAATATTATAGTGAGGGTTGCTATTTAGGGAAGGGCAAGCAAGTTCTCTCAGGCAGACCTGGGAGGCTCCAGGTTCAATTTCTCAGAGGGATCAACCAGGCTTTAGAACCTGATTCCCTCAAAGAGAACGGTCAGCTTCATTTGTCTAGACTATCCTGCATGGCCTTCGGGGAGGAAGCAGTGAAAGCTTAGCATTAGACACAATAAAAAAACCAAAAAACACAAAAAACTTTCCTATGTAGAATTGGGATTTAGGGGAAGCAAGAGTGGAGGTAAGGAGACTAAAACTGGAATGAAGGTTGGGGATGTGGCTGAGACTATTTTCCATGCAAAGTGAACCCAGGCAGGTTCGTTTCTTGGACATCACTTTCTTGGTGTCTTGCTCCCAGTGAGCCCATGTTTAAAGTACAGTTGTTGCTTGGAACAGTTTCAAAAAGTCTGAAAAGAGGAGTAAACATTAAAAAAGAGGCAGGGGGAGGAAAACATTTTAGCGGCCTGGCTTCTCTGCAGTTTCCAGACTGCTTCTCCCTTGTTATAAGAACTATCCACTTAGGGGGTACCACGCAGTTGCTCTTAAATTTAAACTTGGAAAAGTTAAAAGCTGTGCAACCTGATCTGAATAGAAATGTGGTCACAAAGCGTAAAGAAAGTCAATGAAAACAGGATTTTAATATTTTAGAAACCATTTCCTCTGCTGCATTGGAAATTCAGATAGAACAGCACGGGGGCATGGGAATTGGAAGCAGAATATGAAACCTACTAGGACAGAAAAGCGAAACAGATATTTCTAGTTTCATTGTCCATCATAAATAAAGAACTGTTAATAAA
This sequence comes from Mustela nivalis, assembly GCF_964662115.1. Classification (NCBI taxonomy): domain Eukaryota; kingdom Metazoa; phylum Chordata; class Mammalia; order Carnivora; family Mustelidae; genus Mustela; species Mustela nivalis. The sequence continues at coordinate 69,607,104 of NC_139031.1, forward strand.
CAGCTCAAATATGAGAAGCCTTCCCTTTCTGTTTTAATCCTAAGGCATAAAAAGCAAACTTACTTAAGAATACAGGTGAAGTTTTGAAATTGGGCAATTTTGGCCTAGCTATTGTGCTGTTAAATGTTTATGTATTAAAGCATATTCTTGGAAGATGTCTGGAGTGCTCTGCTTCTTTCAAACGACTTTCACATCTACATCTGTTTCTCATTATAAATCTCCTCAGGTTTAATTGTTTTTTTCTGATCCCTCACTTTCTCATTAAAAAACAATTAATATATTTGTTTAATTTATTTCCTCCATCTTTTTCCCCCCTTCTCTTTTACGTGTGTATAAAATGTGGCTACTACCCAGTAACAGCCAAATGGAGAGGAGTGATTCTTAATGCTAAAGGATCAATAAAATTACTTTTCTTTTGATTCAGAAAATAGGGCTGTCAGTTTGATAGGTGAAAATGTGTATTTGAAACTTGACAAAATGCCAACATATGACATCAAATTGTAGGCCAGGAACACTCCTGCTGAGTGGATCCTCCAGTGACATGTTAGGAATGCATTCACAGGGAAAGCATTCCACCCAACATAGATCCCTCAAGGTGATTAATTGCCTGATGTGTCTGCTTTGTGCTTTGAACTTGAAAAACCCAGTATAAATACAAAGAATATCATGATGGGGATGATGGTAAGGATGCTAATGACAGGATGATAGATAAGAACCTTAGTGAAATGTGACTTTAAGCACTTTAACAGAATTCAATATTTTTTTCCTTCTTTTTGACACAAGGAAATAGTGTTTGAATCCATGCAGGAATTCACTAGGTTTGCTTCCAATATGGCATACTACTTTACTCCCATTCATAATGATTTTCAGCTTTTCACATGCAGTGCACAAATTACTGTTTTCCAGCTCTACGTCTGTTTCCCCATCTCTTTGACTGCCATTAACAACTAGAGAAAAGAATCCATAAAACAATATATAACCTATAGTTATCTCTAAACAGATTTAATTGGCCACACCTTAAAAGGAGTTCTTTCTCTTAGATATATTGTGCAACCAAACGGTTTGCACACCTCCCCCTGACTTCCAATCAATTTGGGGCCTAAGGCTGGTGTAATCTATCGTTGACAGATATGTTTAATGAGCCTGGCTTTGAGCATTCGTAGCTGAGGGACTGCGGATTAAGTTTTATCTTGCTTCACATCTTGATTAATAATCTGGGAGGAGGCTTCAGCAGGCTAATGAAATGAAATTTGCAGCGGAAACGAAGCTGGGAGACATTTCAGAGAGAGAGAGAGAGAGGGCAGCTTAGAAAGGCCAATGAGGGGTGTCCTTGCGTGAGCTGGCCTCTCAGCACTGCTCTGCAGAGGGGTGTAAAGGGTGGGTTTGGGGGAGCCAGAAAACCAAAACCTTTCCTGGGGTTGATACATTGGATCTGAAGTGCTTTGCTTTGCACGGCTGCCCAGCAGAGCTCTTTTGCAACGTGTTACTCACTGCTAGTTCATGCCAAATTTGGGAAAATAATCAGAAACATAGGTTTTCCACATTAAGGAGGAAACCAGAATGTCGTAGTGCTCAAACAGACCCTGAGGCAGCACTTCCTTATGGGGTGGGCTGTTGGGAAGTGTTTCATGAACAGACTTCGCTATGAATATACATGGAAACCCCTTGCTCTGACCACCTGAATGAGTTTCCCCGATCTATCAAATTGTTCCTCTACTGGAGGAGAAAGGCAACCTAAATCCTCTTCCAAGTGGACCAATTCTCTAATTATCTGAAAAGCTGGATCTCTGTGTTAGGAAAATCTTAACTCAAAAATGTTCTTGGTGCACCTGGCCAGCTCAGTCGGTAACACATGCTACTCTTGATCTCAGGGTTGTGAGTTCCAGTCCCATGTTCCATACGGAGATTTCTTAAACATAAAATGTTAAAAAAAAAAAAAAGTTCACTCTAGTTCATGAACCCATTTTTATGGAATTAGTAGAGTCTATGTACTCTGACTTCCCTTCCTTTGGTGATAAAAAAGGCTTTCCCCAAGATAAATTAATTAAACACATAGGCCATTATATCAAAGTGGTTCTAATACCATGGTGGCCTAAGAAGGCAAATCAAAACGTAAGCCTATAAATGACTCATGGTTATGAAATCAAAAGGGGGAAGGACAACCAGTCACAAACAGTCAACTAGGCTTTTTAAATCAAAAATTTTCCTTTCTTTGATTCCACACTTTCTCTATTTAATTCTTTCTCTGGCTCCTGTTGGCAGAACACTCCTAGCCATTTCTGGTTTAGCATTGCCTGATTCCAATTGAATTTTTGCTCAAATAAACTATTAAAAATTTTAATATGCCTCAGTTTATCTTAACACCCACAAAATGTGAGTTTCCCCTTTATCTTGAGGACTGGTAGGCCAGTACCAAGTGCAAATGGGACTAACGGACATACAGGGTAGCTAATTTATCCTCTGTCATTTTGCCTACTGCTTTCTAGTGGTTACTTTATTCAAGAAGTGAATTATAATTTTAGAGCAAGAAAGCGAGTTAAGAATACAGAGCCTTCTTTTACAAACAGGGAACAAGAGGAGATTTGACTTACCAGAGTTACCAGGATCCAAATGAGTAGAACTGGAATGTGAATGGGCCTCTGCTTTTCAGTCCAGCTGACCTCCCTTCCAGGGAATCCCTGAAATGCCCAATATTTAGACTGTTGAGCAAAGGGAAATCTAATCGGATATCCTGGGGAGATTCACTAGATAGCATTGGATTTTGATTAATTTATTGGTTATGAGACTAGGGATTCTAAAGATTTAGGAAAAGACTTATTTTCTACCCTACAGGTTAAAGAAATGCACCAGAGGTGAATAATGAATTATGTTTAGAGCACTTGACTCATAAGAAAGGTTTCTCCTGGAATTTTCAGAGATTCAGAATGTATGGGGAAATATTCAGAGAAAGAACCCTTTCACTATTATTCTGTGATTTTATTCTTGTAAACAATTTCAAAATTACCTGCCAACTTCAAAGCCATTTATATATCCCAGTTTTTTTGGCTTGGTGAATAAAGGAAACTTTCATAACATCTGGAAAGATGAGAATGTCAAGCAAATCATATTTCCCAATGAAACCATTCTGTTGTAGGCTTCTAACACATTGGTTAACAATCTCTGTGCATTGTCACTGAAGTGATTTGAAGAGAGAGGCCTTTCATATCACAATTAGCCACTTCAGAGCAAATTTGCAAGATTGGGTAGTGGCTGTTAGAAGCAGTAGGAGGGAAAGTATAATAGCAGTAGTTCATGAAAACATTTTCATTTCAGTTTTACACAGCTTTTACTGTGTATCTGGCAGGTTAACATACCCTTGTGGCTGCTTACACATAATAATATTTATCTGTGAGAAAAGAGGTAGTAGAGTTTAATTTGGTTGGAAGTTGTCCTTATGCCTTGGAGTGAAGTGTATTGGAAAAGTATAAATATAAGCATGATTATTTTTATTACCCTTGTTTTAAACTCCTAACTTCAAAGGGTATTGATGAGGGAGGGGTTCCTAACACCTAGGAGTTTATGACAGCCCTCTGAAGTACAACTTTTGACAGACCCTAAAAATGAAAAAACATGTCTTTCCCAGGAAAATAGATTTGACCTTTTAAAATTTTTATTTTCTATTAAAATAATGCCAGTACATGGGCTTTTTTTTTAAATTCCTCAAATTCTGTGATTTTTATAAGTCTGAAAGCACAAGCCAAAGCTGTGGCATGCATAGACAAAAGGAAAAAGCTTATCTGAATGAAGAAAGAAGTAAAATAGTGGGGAAGGAAGCAAAAGAAAAATAAAATCAAGCTGAAATCAAAGGAGGGGTAAAAATGTCAAAGGAAAAATAGAAGAGTCCCAATCTTCTTGAATATTTTATAGCAAGCTTCAGAGTAAGCTTGATCACCCAAAGGACACACCACAGGGATTAGTGTTCGAAGATGAACAACAGATGTTGGATGTCAACAGATAATATCCCAGTAGGTGAAGAGCATTTAGGGTGAAAGAAAGTAAAACATTGTCAGAGGTCTCCAGCACTTTGGGTAAATCTTTGATGAGGAATAAGTTTCTTATGCAGCTATCAGAGATTCATTGTAGCAACCCAATGGTTTTTCTAGTTAATAGGCATCTAAGTGAACATCAGAGGAAAATTAATTAGGCAATGGTCATTTATAGAACACTTATGTATTTATCACTGTGTGTTGACATAAGTCCTTCCCTAAAGGAGATTATAACAGAATGGTTCATTTCTTTGAGTAAATTGACTTGGGTGGGGAAGAATCATTGCTTTTTTTCAGCCCTGAGACGTCCTCAAAACATCTTCCTGGTCATTATATTTATAAGGTGGCTGTACCCTATCTTCTCTGGGACTCTTTATTCCCTTACTGTGCTTTACTGTCTTCATAGTGTTTGAAGTTTTGTATACATATTGTTTCCTTGCTCATTATCTGTCTCCCCCACCAGAATATAAGCTCCATGAAATTAGGAATGGCCTTTGTTTTCTTTATCATGGTGTACCTAGTGCTTAGAGTAGTGCCTGGCACATGGCTGGAACTTTGAAATGCACCAGTGGTACTTCAGACACATGTATTTAATCTAGAACTTAAATGAAGAATAAATATGTTAAGTCACTATGATAAACAGAGAAGATAAGAAGTCAGGGAGAAGATGGAAGAGAAAGATAATTCATAATTTGCACTTCCTTCATGTTTCTTGATTTATGGATTGAAAAAGTACCAACCCTGGGCAACTGAGTGTAGACAGTCTCTGGTCAATCTGGATGTCTTAGAGAAATATGTATGAAGAGACAGGAAGGGCTGGAGTTACTCTTTGTATCAGGTGAGACAACTGAGCATCAGATATACCTATCAGTTCATCTCCATCTCATCTTCTTTCCTCTCCTGCTCACCATTTCCAAGCAAAACCACAAAGGACTATCGTTCTACTCAGAAACTCAGACATTCACAGTTCTGCTAAAATCATTAATCTACCCATTTTCTATATATATTCTTTGACTAGATACAAAGTAGTGAGCCTCCCCAAATGAAAAAGACACAGTTTTGATTCCGCAGGGATTTATCATTAACAACTAGCAAATCTCTGCTGTTGTGACTGTTGAGAGTCTGTCCCTGCTTACTGTCCTCAGGAGAAGGTAAAGATCCTATTAGGATTCTTGGGTTTGTAGCTTTGTTCCTTTGCTTCTGGGCATCAGTGGAAAAAAAAAAAAAAAAAAAAAAAAAAAAAAAAAAAAAAAGGGAGATCTAGGCCTTGAATCTATTTACCTACTGTTTACTGAAAATAAGAAAAAAAAGAACTGTGTTTCAAAAATGACTGCCATCTTAAAATTCTTAACAAAATTATTTTGCAAAGCATTTTATTGAGTTCTGTGTCTCCTGTTTTTTTAGTGAGCTGGTTTCTCTGCTGTGAGGGATTGGTCTGTTCACCAGTCAGATTTAAGGCCTACTGTGGGCTAGACACTGGAGAAGCAAAGATGAGGTGGATAGCACCTTTGCCCTCAAGGAGCTCACAGTTCAGTGGAGGAGAAAAACCATGGCCACAAAATAATGTGAAGAAAACAGCAGTATGTAGATACAGGGCTCAGAAGTAGCTCAGAAAAGGAATGGTTAACTCTCCGAAGAATGAATGGAATAAAGAGCATGGGGAGGTGATCCAAGCCAAGGATCATTACCTTTTGGAAAAGAAGAGCTACTTGAATCTCTTCTGAGTCTTGAGTTCACTGAGACATTAGGGATAAAGGCACCACTCTGGCAGGATGGATGGCAGGACTGGTTGGTAGTGGAGAGCTTATGAATTGGTTCCAAGTTTAGCTCTGTATCCAAATGTTGAGGCTGTGGAGAACACATTGCTTTGCCATTCAGAGTTTGTTGGGAGATGAATCTAGCCTGCTGCAGTTTTCAAAAAAATAAATCTAATCCATTTGAAGAAATATCCTTTAACCTGACACTCTGCCTAGTTTGCTGTTAAAAATGTTTCCTTGCAAAATGATAATGATGAAAAGTTGTTGTTTAATGCCTTTATTTGGCAGAAGTACACCAGGGATCAGGAACCCAAAATGTGAAAAGGCAGTTAGCATAAAAGGCACTAGGAGTTAGGAATTCCTGGCACAGTGAAAAGGTATAGATGCAGAGGAAAGAGAGCAGTGACCCTAGTAGTTGTTCTTTCAATCTGTGTTCCAGTAGAGAGATAGGTGGTAAGAAGACAAAAGGGGCTGGAGAAACTGTGATCAGGGTGGAGGTGGGGTACAACATCTCACATTTGCCCTTTATAAGCTATTAAGGAGCTGCTTCTTTTTTTGAGTTCTTTCACTTATTAGCTTTCATAGGAATGATATGAGAATTTAATAGTGATTATCCATAGGATGACTGCTTCGCAGAGTATCAGGAACATAGCAAATGTCCCAAAATATTAACTACTACTACTGCTGCTGCAACTATTAATGTTCCTAGTAAGTAGTCCCATTATTATTAAACCATCACTAACAACCCCAAAGCAGGATCCGCATCCATCAGTTTTCAGGCAAGAGGGGAAGTAGGACCTGAATGTTGTGGGATGGGGGAGTCCCAGGAAGCTATGGGTTTTGCAGCAGAGGAGAAACAGCAACCCTAGTATAAAAGCTAAGAGGGACATGGAGTCACGTAGCTGTTCAGCTGAGGACATGGGCAAACTGGGCTTGAGTTAGTCAGGCAGTAAGAAAAGCAAACAAAAAGCAGATACCATAGGAAAAATCACTGGAAAGATTAAAGTAAGTAACTAGAATGACAAAGAAAAAAAATATATGAATTTATATTGCCAGATTATGAACAGAATCTGTGTGTCAAGCTATCTTTATGTTATAACTGTGACCCTCCCTTTGAGATAAGGATGTCATTGTCAACTCTTGAGGGTTCAGCACACATTGGGTTTAAATTAAATGTATAATAAATCTCTTTCTTCAATCTGAATTAACCAGTTTTTTAGCATTTTAAACTGGCTTCTTTGTTTTACAGTTTTAAAAATGGCAACACAAAGGTACTAGTAATATCAGTAATATGTAATTACCTTGCTATCCTAATTTGGTTTAAGAAGTTTAAGAGTGGAGAAAGTAATGAGCTTTACATTAAAGAATAAGGTTGATAAGATATGTTGGAGCTGGGTATATGTCCATGATCCCAGAATTCTAGAATACAATAAATTATTCACTCACTTAACAAACATTGGGGTGAGTCCTGGGAAATACAGGTAAGAATGAGTCTTAAAGCACTTGCCTGTAAAGAGTTTATGGTCTGGTGAATAATGAAACATGTACAATTACAATATGATGTGTAAATAGAGCTCAATAACATGCTATTGGAACATGCTATAGGAACCCAGAAAAATATGCCTAACATGCACTGGGTGGGAAGAATCTGGGCTGAATCAACTGAACAGAAATTTTCAGGGTGGATTTAGAGGTTGAGGGTTGTAGGGATGAATGGGGATGGTTTTTAGGTTTGAAAGCTGTCTGTAGTGAGTGTGTTACCTTGAGAGAATAGGTGGTTCAGTGTGGATGTGCAAAAGGGGAAATGGCAGAATATGTGGCTAGGTAGCAGCTAGATCACAAATGGATTTTTATGCCTCCATGGTAAATTTGGGTTTACCCTATAGGTGGGGAAACACTTTGATCAGATGACATTTTACTTTAAGATTTTATTTGTGTGTGTGTGTGTGTGTGTGTGTGTGAGAGAGAGAGAGAGAGAGAGAGAGAGAGAGAGAGAACAGCAGGGCTGAGGGGCAAAGGGAGAGGGAGGCTGAGCAGGGAGCTCAATAAGGGTCTCGAACCCAGGACCCTGAGATCATGACCTGAGCTGAAGTCAGATGCTCAACCGACTGAGCCACCCAGGGGCCCCAATCAGATAGCATTTTAGACAGATGCTCTGGCACTGATGTGGAGACTAGATTGAAGGTTTTGAGACTGAAGGTGGGGACTTGAAGCAGAAGGCTATTGCTCAGTGTAAATGGGAGTCACAGGGCTTAAAATGGGGCAGCGATAGTGGGAATAGAGAGGAGGGGAAGGGAGAAGACTTGAGATGTAATGTGGGTGGTGACGGTGGGTGCCAGGGATAGAGAAGGGAATCTGTGATCATGTTCTGAATTCTCTTAGGCACTAGGTAAATGGGGATGCTAATCACCAATTTAGAGGATCCAAGTCAGGTAAGGATGAGGGGCATTCTTCGGAATATACCGCATTCTTTGAATAAAGGCCCATAAAAGGATTGGGTAAAATGCTTGCTCCATGCTTTGCAATTTCTCTTCTCCTAGATTTTGTGCACTGGCAATGTCATCCCTCATTCTTCTGCAAATTCAAGAGGTATATATTCTTCTAGGTCCAACACAAATTCCAGTGTTTTCAGAAAGCCTTCTCCAATTCTTCACCAGACAAAAGTAATCCATTCACTGTTTCACTAATATAGCTCCTTTCTTCTGAGAAGAAATACAGGATTGTTTTAAGAATGTAGGTTCTAGAGCCAGACTGTGTAGGCTTAATCTTGCCTCTACCACATCTGAGTTGTGTGATCTAACCACTCTCTGCTACCATTTTCTCATTTGTAAAAGGAGGTAATAGCAGCACCTCCCTTGCAAACTTATTTGAGTATTAAACAAGTTCACTTAGATAAAGCAATTCAAACAGTGTCATGCACATGGTAAGTGCTCAATAAATACTGGCTGTTATTATCCTACCTCTTCTGGTACTAAACTCTTCCTACATTGTATTGCAGTTACTTATTGCAAATGTCCCTGATGAGACTGTCAACTCTTTGAAGGTAGAAGTCATCTTTTGAATTGCTTGCTGAATTTAGCAGCAATCGTAATACCTAACATAACAGATATTTATTGATCCACTGAACTGTTCTGATTACAGATATATTTTGCTATGGAATTTTCTTGTTAAGGGCAAGCCATACCTTTCAACCTATTTTTTTCCTGGAGCTTAAAGCATCAGCTTAGTGCTTTAAACAATTTGAGAGTTTATAGTTGATGTTTAAGACATGTTGTCATTCATATTTATGGTTTCCTTGCTGCTGTATATTTGGTCAGTAATGCAACCACCAATTATTTTCATTTTTCTAGTGGGAAACATGACTTGGTTTCCAGGAATGGTGAAAATTGAGGACTATTTGTGCTTTTCCAAAGAATATTAACATATATCATCTCAGATCTCATAATTTCTTAGTTTTTCTACTTATCTCACTGGTACAAAAGAGGGACTTGTTACACAACTGTCTACCCACATAATAATTCTGTGGTCTAATAATTCTAGACCATATTTTCTCAATTTAGTGGTGAGTATATATATACATATATGAGTCTGTATATCTGGCCTGTAATTTTCTTTATTTTGTAGTGTCCTTGTCTGGCTGCAGTATTGGGGTAACATTAGTTTTATAAAATGAGTTTGGAAGTGCTCCTTCTTATTCATTTTTTGGAAGAGTCTAAGAAGGATTGGTAATAATTATTCTTTCAGTATATGATAGCATTTGCCAGTAAACCCATCCAGTCCTGGGCTTTTATTTGTTGGGGGAAATTTTCATGACTGATTCAATCTCTTTGCTCAATACTGGTGTGTTCAACTTTTCTCTTAATTCCTGGTTCAGCCTTGATAAGCTATATGTTTCTAGGAATTTATCCATTTCTTCTAAGTCATCTAATTTTTTGGTATATAATTATTCATCATATCTTTTGTATTTCTGTGGTATTAGTTATAATGTCTCCTTATAATTTTATTAATTTGAGTCAACTCTTTTTTCTTAGTCTAGCTAAAGGTTTGTCAAGTTAGTTCTTTTCAAAAAACTGACTCTTAGTTTTGTTGATTTTTCTATTGCCCTACTAGTTTTTATTTCACTTATTTCTACTCTAATATTTCCTTCCTTCTACTAATGTTGGGCTTAGTTTGCTTTTTATCTCATTCCTAGAGGTGTAAGGTTAGGTTGTTTATTTGAAATAGTTTTTAAAAGATTTTTAGTTTTTCAAATTTTTATTTAACATCTAATTAGTTAACACAGTGTAATTTTTATTTCAGAAGTAGAATTTAGTGATTATTGCTTACATATATCACCCACTACTCATCATAATAAGTGCCCTCCTTAATACCCATCACTCAATTAGCCCATCCTCCACCTGTCTCCCTCCATCCACTCTCAGTTTGCTCTCTATCATTAAGAGTCTCTTATAGTTTACCTCTCTCTCTTTCTCTTCTTTCCTTCCCATACATTCATCTGTTTTGTTTCTTAAATTCAGCATATGAGTGAGATCCTATGGTATTTGTCTTCCTCTGGCTGACTTCTTTCACTTAGCATAGTACACTCTAGCTTCATTCATATTGCTGCAAATGGCACTATTTCATTCTTTTTGATGGCTGACTAACATTCCATCATACACAACACACACACGCACGCATACACACACACACGCACAAACACACACCTGATATATTTATCCATTCATGCATCTCAAGCATCAGTAGACATTTGGGCTTTTTCCATAGTTTGGCTATTGTTGATAATACTGCTACAAATATCAGGGTGCATGTACCCCTTTGAATCTGTATTTTTTTGTTCTTTGGGTAAATACCTAGTAGTACAATTGCTGGATGGTAGGGTAGTTTTATTTTTAATTTCTTGAATTTTTCTCCATACTGTTTTCCAGAGTGGCTGACATAGTTTGCATTCCCACCAACTCTGTAAGAGGATTCCCCTTTTTCTGCATCCTTGCCAACATCTGTTGTTTCCTGTGTTTTAATTTTAGCCATTCTGACAGGTGTGAGGTGGTATCTCATCATGGTGCTTTTTTCTTTTTAAAGATTTTTTGATAATTTTTTAGAGAGAGAGAGAGAGCAAGAGAGCCAGTGCACAGGCAGGCAAAATGGCAGGCAGAGGCAGAGGGAGAAGCAGATTCCCTGCCGAGCAAGGAGCCTGATGTGGGACTTGAACCCAGGATGCTGGGATCATGACCTGAGCTGAAGACAGCCGCTTAACCAACTGAGCCACACAAGCAACCCTCATCGTTGTTTTGATTTGTATTTCTCTGATGTTGAGTAATGTTGAGCATCTTCTCATGAGTCTGGTATCCATGCGCATGTCTTTTTTGGAAAAAAGTCTACTTGGGTCTTCTGCCATTTCTTAACAGGATTGTTATTGGGGTGTTAAGTTTCGTAAGTTCTTTATAGATTTTGGATACTAACCTTTATCGGATATGTCATTTGCAAATATCTTCTGTAGGGAGACTTTTAGTTTTGTGGATTGTTTCCTTCACTGTGCAGAAGCTTTTTATCTTGATAAAGTCCCAATAGTCCATTTTTGCTTTTGTTTTGCTTGCCTTCAGCGACGTGTCTTGAAAGAAGTTGCTATGGCCAGGGTCAAAGAGATTTCTGCCTGTGTTCTGCTCTAGGATTTTGATGGCTTCCTCTTTTTCATTTAGGTCTTTCATCCATTTTGAATTTATTTTTGTGTATGGTGTAAGAAAGTGGTTCAGTTTCATTTTTCTGCATGTTGCTGTCCAGTTTTCCCACAGTATTTGTTGAAGAGACTTTCTTTTTTTTTTTTTTTTTTTTTTTTAAGATTTTTTTATTTATTTATTTGACAGAGAGAGATCACAAGTAGGCAGAGAGGTAGGCAGAGAGAGAGAGAGGAGGAAGCAGACTCCCTGCCGAGCAGAGAGCCCGATGCGGGACTCGATCCCGGGACGCGAGATCATGACCTGAGCCGAAGGCAGCGGCTTAACCCACTGAGCCACCCAGGTGCCCCGAAGAGACTTTCTTTTTTCCATTGATTATTCTTTTCTGATTTGTTGAAGATTAGTTGGTCATAAAGTTGTGGGTCCATTTCTGGATTCTCTATTCTGTTCCATTGATCAGTGTGTCTGTTTTTGTGCCAACACCATACTGTCTTGATAACTACAACTTTGTAATAAAGCTTGAAGTCTGGAATTGCGATGCTTCCAGCTTTGCTTTTCCTTTTCAGAATTGCTTTGGCTATTCAGTGTTTTTTCGGGCCCCATGCAAATCTTAGGATTGTTCGTTCTAGCTCTGTGACAAATGCTGGTGCTATTTTGATAGGAATGGCATTAAATGTGTAGATTGCTTTGGGTAGTGTAGACATTTTAACAATGTTTGTTCTTCCAATCCGTGAGGATGAAATACTTTTCCATTTCTTTGTGTCCTCTTCAATTTCTTTCATAAGTGTTTTTATAGTTTTCAGAGTACAGATCTTTTACCTCTTTGTTTAGGTTTATTCCTAAGTATCTTATGGTTTCTGATGCAGTTGTAAATGGGATAGATTCCTTGATTTCTTTTTCTGCTGATTCATTATTGGTGTATAGAAATGCAACAGATTTCTGTACATTGATTTTATATCCTGTAACTTTATTGAATTCATATATTAATTAGTTCTAGCAATTGTTTGGTGAAGTCTTTTCGGTTTTCTACAATAATGTACCATGTCATTTGCAAATAATGGAAGTTTGACTTCTTTCTTGCTTATTTGGATGCCTTTTATTTCTATTTGTTGTCTGATTTCTGAGACTGAGGCTTTCAATACTACGTAAAGTAGTAATGGTGAGAGTGGACATCCTTGTCTTGATCCTGATTGTAAAGGAAAAGCCCTCAGTTTTTCCCCATTGAGGATGATATTAGCTGTGGGTCTTTCATATATGGCCTTTATGACATTGAGGTATATCCCACCATCCTACTCTGCTGAGGTTTTTTTTTTTTTTTTTTTAATAAATCAAGAATGGATGCTGTATTTTGTCAAGGATCTATTTTTTTTTTTTTCTGCATCTATTGCCAGGATCATATAGTTCTTATCCTTTCTTTTATTAATGTGGTGTATCCCATTGGTTGATTTGTGAATACTGAATGATCCCTGCAGCCCATGAATAAATCCCACTTGATCATGGTGAATAATTCTTTTAATGTACGATTGAATTCAATTTGCTAGTTATCTTGTTGAAAATTTTTGCATCCATGTTCATCATAGTATATTGGCCTGTAAGTCTTCTTTTTAGTGGGGTCTTTTGTTTTGAAATCAAGTAATGCTGTTTTTTTTTTTTTTTTAAGATTTTATTTATCCATTTGACAGACAGAGATCACAAGTAGGCAGAGAGGCAGTCAGAGAGAGAGGAAGGGAAGCAGGCTCCCTGTTGAGCAGAGATCGGGCCTCTATCCCAGGACTCTGGGATCATGACCTGAGCCGAAGGCAGAGGTTTTAACCCACTGAGCCACCCAGGCGTCCTTAATGTAGGTGTTTATCACTATAAATTTCTCTCTTAGAACTGCTTTGGTGCACCCCATAAGCTTTGGTATGTCATGTTTCCATTTTCATTTGTCTCAAGATATTTTTTTTTATTTCCCTTTGATTTCTTCTTTGACCCATTAGTTGTTTAGTGTTTGATGTTTAATTTCTACATATTTGTGAATTTTCCAATTTTCTTCTTGTTATTAATTTCAAGTTTCATACTATTGTGGTCAGAAAGGGTACTTGAAAAAAAGGAAAAGATACTTGCTATGATTTCAACCTTCCTACTTTGGTTAAAACATGTTTTATGACTTAACATATGGTTTATCCTAGAGAAAGATCCATGTGTATTTGAGCAAAATGTGTATCAGCTGTAGAACAGAATCTTCCATATATATTTGTTAGATCCATTTGGTCAAAAGTGTAGTTCACGTTCATTATTTTTTTACTGATTTTTTGTCTCTGTGAGCTATCTATCCTACTTTTGAGAGTGGGGTACTAAAGTCTCTGACTATAATTGCATTGCTTTTTTTGCCTACAGATCTGTTAAGAATTTTCTAATATATTTAGATGCTTCTATACTAGGTGTGTTCATATTTTAAATTGTACATCCTTTTAATGAACTGACCACTTTATCATTATATAATGACCTTCTCTGTCTCTTGTTACAGCTTTTTACTTTATTTTGTCTGATATAAGTAAAGCTATCCCTGCTCTCTTTTGGTTTACATTTGTACTGAATACTTTTTTTCATCCATTCACTTTCAGCCTATGAGTACTGTTAAAGTTTAAATGAGTCTCTTGTTGGCAGCATATAGTTGGGTCTTGGTTTTTGTTTGTTTGTTTAGATCCATTCAGCTACTCTGTATCTTTAAATTGGAGAATTTAAACATTTGCATTTAGAATAATTATTGATAGATACGGAGTTACTATCATCATTTTGTTAACTGCTTTTTCTTTTTTTAATTTTTATTTCTTTTCAGCGTAACAGTATTCATTGTTTTTGCACCACACCCAGTGCTCCATGCAATCCGTGCCCTCTCTAATACCCACCACCTGGTTCCTCCAACTTCCCATCCCCCGCCCCTTCAAAACCCTCAGATTGTTTTTCAGAGTCCATAGTCTCTCATGGTTCACCTCCCCTTCCAATTTCCCTCAACTCCCTTCTCCTCTCCATCTCCCCTTGTCCTCCATGCTATTTGTTATGCTTCACAAATAGGTGAAACCATATGATAATTGACTCTCTCTGCTTGACTTATTTCACTCAGCATAATCTTTTCCAGTCCCGTCCATGTTGCTACAAAAGTTGGGTATTCATCCTTTCTGATGGAGGCATAGTGTATATGGACCACATCTTCCTTATCCATTCGTCCGTTGAAGGGCATCCTGGTTCTTTCCACAGTTCGGCGACCGTGGCCATTGCTGCTATAAACATTGGGGTACAGATGGCCCTTCTTTTCACTACATCTGTATCTTTGGGTTAAATACCCAGTAGTGCAATTGCAGGGTTATAGGGAAGCTCTATTTTTAATTTCTTGAGGAATCTCCACACTGTTCTCCAAAGTGGCTGCACCAACTTGCATTCCCACCAACAGTGTAAGAGGGTTCCCCTTTCTCCACATCCTCTCCAACACATGTTGTTGTTTCCTGTCTTGCTAATTTTGGCCATTCTAACTAGTGTAAGGTGATATTCTGATTGTTTTGTTGTACCTTTGTTCCTTTCTTCCTCCCTTGCTGTCTTTCTTTGTGAATTGATGGTTTTTTGTAGTGTTATGCTTTGATTCATTTTGATTTGCTTGGATTCATTTTCTTTATCATTTGTGTTTCTGTTATGTTCATTTACTTTGTGATTACCATAGTGTTTTCATAATACGTCTTATAGTTATAATGCTCTATCTTAAGCTGACAGCTTAGCTTCAATTGCATAAAAAGTTCTCAATGTTTACTTGCCACTACCCCATTTTATGTTGTTGATGTCATAATTTATATCTTTTTATATTACATATCCATTAACAAAATATTGTAGCTATAGTTATCTCATCACTTTTCTCTTTTAACCTGTACTCTAGGGTTTGAAGTGATTTATACCATTACAGTATCAGAGTATTAGAAAGTCTTTACCTTTGTTTCTGGAGGACAACTTTGCCATGTGACTTACTCTTGGTTGGCGTGGTTTTCATGTTTTTTTTTTCTTTTTTTAATACTTTGAGTATATTATCCCATTCTGTTCTGACCTCCAAGATTTCCACTGAGAAATCTGATGATGACCTTATTGGGGTTCTCTCATATGGGATGAGTCTTTTTTTCCTTGGCTGCTTTTGAAATTCTTTCTTTGTCTTTGGTTTCTGAGTTTTTTGTTTTGTTTGTTTAAATAATACATCTCAGTAAAGAACATTGGGTTGAATCTGTTTGGAGATCTTTAAGTTTCAAGCACCTGGATGGCTCCAAATGTCTCTTAACTTCTCTGCCATTTTAAGTTTTTAAGTATGCTTTTCTTTCTTTCCTTCTTTCTCTCTCTCTCTTTCTTTCAGGTATGCTTGCCTTCCTTCCTTCCTTCACCCTTCCCTTTTCTTTCTTTTCTTCTTTCTTTCTCACTTTCTCCCTCCTTCCCTTTTTCTTCCTTCCTTTCTTCCTTCCTTCTTTCCTCTTTCTTTCTTTCTGTCTATCTTTCTAGCTTCTCCTCTGTCATTCTGTATCAACCACCAAGATAGGTCAGGCAAGAACTAGTTTCAAGCCACCATCCAGACCCCTGTATGTGTGTCTGTTTGTAGGGTCACATGAAGCCAGGCAGCTGAATATGGCTGTGGAGCTACAGACTTTCCTCTAAGGTCTGAGGAAGACCAATGTTTACTTGCCACTACCCCAACAGCAGGGGAAACTGAGGCTGAAGTCCACATGCAGGAGGTCTTGAAGAGCACTCAGACACATGGGAAACTGACAGAGAGGTGTATGATGCTTGTTAATTTGGAGCAGGTCAGATGATCTGTCTAGCTGTGGCTACCTCCTCTGAATTTAAGGGAGCTTCCTTTTCATGGTCTCATTTTCTGCAGGAAGAAGCTTTTCTGGAGATGAGCCTCTGAAGGTTGTGTTAGGGCAACGATCATAGGTATTTGGTGTCAACCATCATTTCCTGATGTTCCATGTATTCTTCAGAAACCCCTTTTTCTACTTTCTAAAGTTGTCATATTTACCTACGAGTTGGAAACTTCTTTCTTTCTTCCTCCCTCCTACTCCCTCCCTCCCTCCCTCCCTCCCTCCCTCCCTCCTTCCCTCCCTCCCTCCCTCCCTCCCCTCTCCCTCCATTCCTTCCTTCCTTCCTCAGAGAGAGAAAGCACAGAAGCAGGGCTAGTGGTAGGCAGAGGGAGAAGGAGGATCTCTGTTGAGCAAGGAGCCTCATGTGGAACAGGTGGAAATGCTTTTCTACCCATTCTTAACAGAAATATGTGTTAAGAGAGGGTAAGTGGTTCTAATCCTGTATTTACTTACATGAACTTTAGTCTATTGACCTTAGAGTGTCTCTTTTGATGGCCTTTCTCTTGTGTTTTTTGCTTTTCCTATCTGGGGGGATTGCTGAGGTTACTAAATAAATGATTTCCAGGTAAATGAAGTGTTATGTCTCTGAAACTGCTATCAAAATGATTTGCGCCAGTGTTTTTCTAGGAATATACATCAAATTTTTATGTTTTTAAGAGCATCTCTGGTTTCTTTAAAAGTAAATACTATTTAACACTATCAACACCTTCATCTTTCTCTTCACTCTCTTTGGAGTTTTTAACTGTGGAGGTTAGTGACACTGATTATCATTTTTTTAAAAGATTTTTATTTATTTATCTGAGAGAGAGAGAGAGAGAGAGAGAACGAGAGGGGAGAAGGTCAGAGGGAGAAGCAAACTCCCCATGGAGCTGATGTGGCTCGATGCCGGGACTCAGGGATCATGACCTGAGTCGAAGGCAGTTGCCCAACCAACTGAGCCACCCAGGCGGCCCTGATTATAATTTTTTTAAATGCTCTGAAATGTAGCTTACCTTGGCATGTAGATTTTGTTTATTTTAGTAAAATAAACTGCTTAAATTTCATCTTCTTCTTTTCCTGTTTTCTTATTCCTTCTTCCATTTCCCTTCTATTAACGCTTATGTTCCTTAGACTCAACTTCTTTCCTACCTTTCCTACCTCCATTATTTAGCTAGCACTTACTATTCTAGGTGCTCCCTGTACAAACTTTCCCTCTAATAGGAAGGGCAAAATGTACATGAATTCCATAATGAAATCCATATGTGTTTAAGTGCTACAGGAGTTACAAACTGTGTCACACGTTCACGAGGAGAGATAATCCTATAATCCTATGGTCACTACCAAGTGATCATAATAGATATTAATGTCTTAAAGATCAAGTTTCTAAAAAATACAGTTGGGAACTATCAGAATAAGGATGGTCTAGGTTGGAAAGGTAGGGTGAAGGCAAAACCTAAAGGGCCTTCAAGGTCAGACTAAGAATTAGATATCACTGGCACATCCATTCTGTGCTTAGGATGAGCCCAATATTGTACTGGGCCATGACCACCTTTGGGAAACAGCCACTGAGTTAATTTGAAGGGGGAAAAGGTATAATGAGGATTGAAGCTAGAGCAGAGCAGTAGGTGCTACATCTTTTTTGACCAGCAAATCCCTGACTGCATGACCCAATGGGCAGAGCAGCCTGTTAAA
Organism: Mustela nivalis; assembly: GCF_964662115.1. NCBI lineage: Eukaryota > Metazoa > Chordata > Mammalia > Carnivora > Mustelidae > Mustela > Mustela nivalis. Next base: position 69,625,100 of record NC_139031.1, read on the forward strand.
AGATAGGTACAGTTGATCAAGTCCACACAGTTGGTGGGGTGCAGAAACTATAGGGTGGAAGGCCAGAGCAGAAATCAGATGGATCCAGATAAGCTCAGAAGCCAGCCATATCTTTTTATCTTTTGACTTCCCTCCCATTTCTTTCCACTGTATTCATTGTCATTTTTGTTTCCTTCCTGCTCTTCCTTCTCTCATCCTTTTCTCCACTCTTCTTGCTTTTTTAATTTTCCACATATCATTTTGCCATGTCCTCTCTCCTCTTCAGTCACTCTCTGCCCAACACAAAACCCTTTTCTGCTCTGTCTTCATCTGCCCTCTAACCAGCTCTGTTCCAGGTACTTTTTTTCTTTTCCTCTGGCTCCTGGAATGGGAAGGCATTTTCCACTATTAGGTAGATGAATGCCCGCAGTTCTGGGGACCCTTCTGAAGTACCTTCCCGCTCCTCCAAATCCTGCTTCAAAATTTCTGTAGATAGCCCGTTTCATTCTTAGCTTTAGTGGTCACTATTAGCATTCAGGTTTGGTTAATATCTGTGCTGTATGAACTGTGAAATGCTCTTGGAGTGTGCCCCCTGGTTTCTGTAGCTTTTGCTAAATTGTTCTTGCTATTCTCCACTTACAATAAATGTAACCATAGATAATACCAGCTTGATTAACTTCAAAAAGCAGTGGTTCTCTACTGGGTGATTTTTGTCCACCAGAGGACATCTGGCATTATCTGGAGTTTTGATTGTTACAATTGGGTATGTGGGATATTGCCATCTAATGGGTAGAGGTCAAGAATTCTGTGAAATAACCTACAATGCACAAGGCAGTCCCCCCAACCCCCAGAAGAATTATCCAGCCCAATATATCAAAGGAGAAACCCTGTTCTAAAGCCATCTACCTGGAAGCTTGTAGCTAGGTTGAATATGGAAAAAATAACAGAATTAATCAAAACCCAATTAAATTTCAATCATTTAGGAAAAACAATGGGGGCATCTTGAGATGGCAATTAGTAAATGTGCTTGCTTTAATAACAACAAAAATAATTCTTTGTGCTCTACCTGACTGATTTTTGCTTATAAAAATTATATTTATTAGCTCTCCTGACTCAAATCAACAACCCTGAGTTTGGTAAGGGGGGTATTTTGAATATTAAGAAACGAAGGCATAGAGAATAATATGATTCTCTTTAGGACCCTAGTCAAACACAGATTTATGTATTTTCATCCAAAGCAAAAAACATAGGGCTGTTCATACAGCTTAACTGGAGCTGTAATGGCAGAAAATAAGGGCAGGAACCAAAGCTGCTGTCACAAAGAAAGGACTCTCCCAGTCCTCTATTTGGTATTTAAAAATAGGAGAGGAAAAGGCATAGCTTGAATCTGAGATAATGCTTGCCGCTTTGTGAATGCTCTTACAGTGCATTGCCTTCGAAACAAATTGGCCCTCGTCTACAAAGGTTTCTTTTTTGTACTCTCACAAACTCATTTTTAATGGCTTGTGTGGCATCAGTTGTGCCCCTGAGCTGTAATGAAGCACTCTGCAAGTCACCACACGCAAGTCAGAAATGAATCTCACGGAGAGGAAAAATGCTGGAACGTTAATAGGTTTTAATCCAAGGTAAGCAAACCTATTGAGCTACTACCATGTGCTTTTTAAATCTAAATGTCATGAAATTTTCAGCAGTTTTCTCTTGCCTGCAAATCAGTTCTGGTCCAGAGACAGCCAAGTAGGGATTAGAGGGGGAAAATCTCCAAATGCGCATAACTGCCCAGGAGCACACCTTGAGGAGTTTACAAGCACCATCCAGGCAAAACAAAGAAATAATTGATGAAGCACAAGGGAAACTGGCTTCGTAGGGCAGGCATCTGAAAAGCCTGTAAGTGCAGCAGACATCTTGCAATATATTTGATCCTATCTTCAATATCTTGGGTGGAGAAAGGGTGTTGAAATCTGAGAGTCTCTGTTATATGGGTTTTCCCCTTAGGTTTTTATTTAAGTGGAAAAGCAGTGTTTGTATATTGCACTTTATTGCACTGATACTAGCCAATTTATTGAGGGAGATTTAATTGCTAAACATTCTATTTTAAACTTAATTTTTCACAGTATCTTGGCAGCTTTTGATGCTTAACCATACAGAATACAACAATTTCTGAATATTAAAGTAAAGCAAATTGGTTTTACAGTAGTGAGACTTTCTGTGTATGTGGGAGTCTGGAAGCATATTTTGAATTTTCTTCTTCTAGCTGGTGGTGACCATGAAATATAGAGAGAGATTCAAGGCCTCACCTTCAGGATCTTGGGGGTGATGGCTGCCGGTCCCACTTTCATCATGCTTCTCAATGCCTGATGTGTTAACTGCTGTAATCACTATGGGGATGTTCCTCTTCTCTCTAATGAAATGGAAAATGTGAACCTAGTTTGAGCACATCAGATTCAATTAACATAAATTATAGAAATGTTGAGGCCATGGTGTTGCCTGGGTGGCTCAGTCAGTTAAGCATCTATCTACCTTTGGCTCTGGTCATGATCCTTGGGATCGAGCCCCTTGTGGGTTCCCTGCTCAGCGGGGAGCCTGCTTCTCCCTCTCCAGCTCCCCTCTGTTTGTGTTCCTTCCCTAACTGTCTCTCTGTCATAAATACATAAAATCTTAAAAAAATAAAAAAAAGAAATGTTGAGGTTTTACAAAAGAAATTTTAAATTTTAGCCATATTTTCAAGTTTACATTTAGACATCTTCACAAAGCTTACTATTCACAAGACATAATTCCAAGGGCTTTATTACTTTATTTAATCCTGTTTTAAATGAAGAAACTGAGGCACAGGGAGGTCAAGTAATTTGCCCAAGGTTACACAGCTCAGGGCATAAGCAGAATCTGCAGACTATTTCAAGAGACTTTGTGTACTCCTAACCATTTTACTACACTCTTCAGAGCAAGGAGCATAAATATTTAATAGTGAATTGCAGTAATTTTAGAGCTCCTTTGCTGCATTTTCTTATATAGTCTTAGACCATAGCCAAAAGTTTTGCTATCCTCAGTCATAGTTGGGAGAGTCAGTATAGAGAATAAAATAAAGTTTAATGGGTCCTTCCTAACAACTACCATATTATAAACTTGAAGCAGTCACCTGTAGTCCCAATGACTGATTCCTATCTTGTGGCCTTGGAAAGCAAAAGAAATAAAAGGAAGATATGATTTGGAAGGTTGAGGTTCTCACACTTTGATGTGCTTATGAATCTCTCTCAGAGAACCTATTAAAATGCAAATTCTTTTTTGTAGGTCATGGGTGTATTCAAATATTCTGAATTTCCATTAAACATCTAGGGATTGCAGATGCTACTGGTCCTTGGACCATATTTTGAGACAAGTATCTAGAATCAAGCAGCAGCATCACTGTCACCTGGAAGCTTGTTAGTAATACAGATTCTTTGGTTCTATTCTAGGCCCTGAATCAGAATTTAAATTTTGACAAAATCTCCGGGTGATTTTTATGTACTTTAAAAAAAAGTAACGTTTTATTGTACATGCAATACATGGTTTTAGAAATTTAAAAAACGCCAGTACCATGCTGTCTTGATGATGATCAACAGATGAATGGATCAAGAAGATGTGGTATATATACACAATGGAATACTATGCAGCCATCAAAAGAAATGAAATCTTGCCATTTGCGACAACATGGATGGAACTAGAGCGTATCATGCTTAGCGAAATAAGTCAAGCAGAGAAAGACAACTATCATATGATCTCCCTGATATGAGGAAGTGGTGATGCAACATGGGGGCTTAAGTGGGTAGGAGAAGAATAAATGAAACAAGATGGGATTGGGAGGGAGACAAACCATCAGTGACTCTTAATCTCACAAAACAAACTGAGGGTTGCTGGGGGGAGGGGGTTTGGAAGAAGGGGGTGGGATTATGGACATTGGGGAGGGTATGTGCTTTGGTGAGTGCTGTGAAGTGTGTAAACTTGGTGATTCACAGACCTGTACCCCTGGGGATAAAAATATATGTTTATAAAAAATAAAAAATTAAAAAAAAACACATAAAAAAAACCACAAATACACAGAATGAAGATCACATATAAGTCTACCACCCAGAGTCGTTAACATTTTGATGTATGTCCTTCACGAGTATATCTTGAGGTCTAATGCACAGCATAGTGATTTATAGTCAACGATGTTATAAACAACGTTTCCAAGAGTCTAGATCTTAATTGTTCTCAATACAAAATGATAATTATGAGACATTATAGAGGTGTTAACTAATGCTACAGTGCTTATCATATTGCAATATTGATTTATATGTACTTTAATTGAGAAACACTGGTCTAGGGTATTCTTCAAATGATGAAGATAGACATAAATCATTAAATATACTTGCAAATGAATTAGCTATTGTGGGAAGGAAGACAGAGATAATATAAAGTTCTCACTACAGGTTCTATTCAAGTCTTTCAAATATCTTTTTCCTTTGTGATCACTTCAATGGCTGAAAAAGCCCTTGGAATGCCCCATTAAAAGCTCATTTGCAAATGTTTATAGAATGTTTCATTTAAGAGGGGTTATTCATCTCGAGTTGTTTCTCCTTTAGAATCTGGCTACAGCCCAAACAACTTGAACATTTAAACCCAGAAGGATTACAGGAGTCTTCCCCACCAAAGTCTCCATTTCTGGATGGCAGGAATCCTAAATTCTGAGTCACCTGGAGAATGAGCTAAGGTGCAGTCTGCGTGGATTGGGGATGGCCACCACCTTGCCCCATCCAGAAATTGCTGTGGGCCTGCAATGAACACTGACCCTTCTCATACCAGCGCTCAGGCACCTGTTGGGCTGAGGAATGCAGGTCTAATGTTCTACCTCAACATGACCAGCAGTTGACTGATACGGCAGCTATTATGGGGCAGGTTTGGGGAGGTCCACCTTAGGCTGTTTGGAAGTGCCAGGGGTCAGGGAACAGTGGGGACTGAGAACCCATCCCAGGGAGGTAAAGAGGTGGCCAGAGCTGGGACCACCCTAAGGCTTCAGTACTCCCAAGCATGCTCCATTGTCCCACTGAACTTCACTTTACAAAACACAAAATTCAAAGATCAAATTATTGTAAGAATTTCAAGACAGTGACTGCAGAGTATTTCAGGGGCTAGAACCTTCTAAGTACAGGGTCCTGTGCAACTGCACTAGTTAAATACCCATGAAACTGGCCCCAATTCTGGAAATTGGTATTTTGGTGTTTGGGGGAATGTATCAGACTTGTTTGCATTGGGTCTGCCTGAAGAGCTAAATAATATTTATGCTAATCAGAGTTTAATGCAGTGGTTCTCCAAGCAAGGGCCTAGCCCAGGAGCATCAGCATCACCTATGTGTTAGAAATGCAAATTCTCAGGCCCAGCTTTAAAGCATGCAAACAGACTCTCTAGGGGTGCAGCTTGGCAACCTATGATTTTAACAAGCCCTCCTGGTGATTCTAATGCAGGCAGAAGTTTGATCTAATGATTCTGATCCAATAGCTCTGAAGCTTTCTGCTGAGGATTATTGTTGCAGAATTCTCAAAAATTATTGGGAAGTGGTAGTGGCAATGAACTGTGGGTCACACGAGTATTCCCTACTCTTGCATGTCTTCCTCAACGAGGAAAGATCTATCTTAGTGGCTGGGAGTTGCAGGGCTCCTAATGGCTATTTGGAGGTAGCAGGAGGGCTTATGTATTGAAATGCATTAGAGGATGGGTAAGAGTGACAGAACTACTAGCATGATGACTTTGTGTTGGGCTTCAGTCCCAGAATGAGAGCAATTCACATCCCAGTTCTCCTTCTAACCGACTAGTAAGATTGCAGAAGAATTATTTACCTTCCCTGAGCTCAAGGTATCTTTAGCTATAGAATGGAGATAATAGTGATAGTTACTTCCTGGGGTTCTTGGGAGGTGTAACTGAGCTAATGAGTAGAAGTTCTCATCATAGTGCCAAGCAAATAGCACTCAACAGATGGTAGTTATTATACAGGGAATAAAACTATTGCATACTGATCTAATCATATGATGCAGTTCTGTATTTTATATTTTAATTTGACAGTAGTGATGATTAGTAGATATAAATTAGTCTGTTTCCATAAAGGTCAATGGCATATGTATGTATATGTGATCTATAACAATACTCTTTTTCTTCCTTGAGCGTTTCCAGGATTCCACCCGGCCCATCAGATGGTTAAATTTTCTTTTTTCCTAAAGGACTAGCAGCTTAGTTTTCCCCTAGCATTAGCTTACTTTTGTGCTGAGCATACATTATTGGATCATAGGCTTTCTTCTTTTTAGCACCCATATATTTTCTAAATCGATGATTTGCAAAGTAAAAGGGATTCCCTTAGGTAAATAGTTGCTAGGCAGGTCCATCTTGCCCTGCTTTCTGAGCAGGGGCAAAGACTCCCTTTAAGCCTTGTGTTGAGGAAGATGGTGGTATATCGATTTGCTGCCTGCTAGTTGCTCCATCATCACATCAGTTATAGGGAGAGTGGCATTATCCCTGCTCAGATTTATGTGGGCCTTTCTTTGTGTTTGGGTCTGAAAACCAACTCCAGGCTAATTGTATTCTTGAATAATAAATGAAGATCAAGGTCAGCTTGGCTCTGAATACAAGCCAATCTGAGTGTGAGTTAAATATCAAGTCCAAAATAATTTTTTTTTCAAACAAACACTGAGCTTAGATTAAAAACCAACCAACCAAACAAAAAGCAACAAAATAATAACCCGGATCCCAAATGATTTAATAGTAAAAAAAATACTCTCTTTGGGGACTTTGGGTCTCAGGTGGCATGCATCTGGATGCCTTTAGTGCTGCAAGACGTTTAATGCTAAGGGCTGAAAATAGTATACGCCAGCTCTCCCTGGTATCGATTTCCCTCACACTGATTTAGTGTGGGGCCTCTTGGCTTCTCTCTACCACTTCTAGCAGCTGAGCTTTGGCCCCAAAGGGCTTTATTTAATGAAATCTTGGGGCTTATATGGTAAGAAAGCTGCCCCAGGAATTGGAGTTGTAGACATCCCAATGGAGAAAACATGAAGACAAGAGTCATGTGCTAGGTCTGTCCAGAGGATGGGATGATGATATGAAGCCCCCACTAAAGTATTTGTTTTAAAGAGAAGAGGGAGCAGCAGCCTTCAGATGACTGTTGAAAGTTAACAGAAGCTCTTGTTACTGAAAGATAAAGTGCTTACATGAAATATGTACAAAAGTTGCACTGGGAGAGGGAATCAGAGGGAAGGGAGCCACATATTAAAGAACACTGGCTATGTACTAGAGCCTGGTTACACACAGAAATGGCCTTGGGGAGAGTTAAACAAAAAAATTTCTTTAATGTTAACTTTTAAATTTAGAACAATGTTACATTTACAGAAAAACCAGATAGTATAGAGAGTTCCCATGTCCCCCACACCCAGTTCCCCTGTTATTAATGTCTGACATTACTATGATACATTTGTTATGATTAACAGACTAGTATTGAAAAATTATTAACTTTATTCAGGTTTCCTCACTTGCCCATCAGGGTATTGGTTTTAAAAATAGAAATTAAGAAAAATATCATGGCAAAATGAGGACAATCATAAGTTTTTATGTTTTTAGTAAATAAGATCTTTACCTCATTTGTGTCCAGGTCTTGATAACATTTTGTATCACCATAATACTTTCAGACCCTCATGCCTCAGAAGTTATGCCTTCGGTTAATTTAGCAAGACTGGACCATGCTTATCATGGCATGGGCTCCAAAGTCACCCACTAGAGTAAATGGAGTGAAAATGAGCATGGAGAACTAAAATGCATTCCTGATGCTGGCATAGACAACTTCCACGTTGTTGAAGGGACCAGATAGGAATCTTCTGTTTGGAATTGTTGGGGTAAGAATCTGAAAGGAAGCATATTAGTTTGCTAGGACTACTGTAACAAAGTACCACACACTGGTGGCTTCAACAACAGAAATGTATTCATAGTCCTGGAGGCTAGAAATCTGAGATCAAGGTGTGGGGAGGGTTGTTTCTTCTAAGTTTCTCTCCTTTGGCTTGCAGGTGGCCATCTTCTCCCTCTGTCTTCACATGGTCTATGCATGTGTTCTTACCTCTCCTGACATGGATGCTGGCTATACTGGATTAGAGGCTACCCTAATGACTTCACTGAGCTCTAACTACATCTTTAAAGTCCCTATTTCCAAATACAGACACATTCTGGGGTATCAGGAATTGGGACTTCAACATAAAAATTTTGGAGACAGGCAATTCCATCCATAACAGGAAAGGTAAAGGATTTGGTAAAGTAGGGGTATTTTATCCTCCAGACCGTGGTTTCTGGGAATCTGGAAAGACTGACATTTGGTGCTTACTTTTGGCTATTTCAGGGGATTATGACAATGGAGAAAAATGTGAAAGACAGCACTTGACGTGTGAAGAAAACATGCTGTGTAATATGGCTTTGTTGGAAGCCCATTCCCGGAAGTTACCCATGGTGTTTGCACAGCTGTTCTGTCATTGTCCACATCAGCAGCCTGAAGGCTGATTTCCTGGTGAATTTTCACCTAATTTTCTTTGCAACTGCCTTTATAAGTGATAGTTTCATTTCTGCACTTTAAAAAATGCACCAGCCAGAATGCGGATTTATTAATTTACAATGAGAAATATAATCATCGAGTGGACTGGATACTTCAGCCTCTTGACCAGCATGCACTTTCCCTGCAGACAAATCTAAGCGGGAAGCCAAATTATCATCAGAAGGCGGCTTGGTGAGCATGGAATCAGGCCAGGGGAGTTAGTTATGAGATTTGGCATTCCTGTGCTTTTTATTCTTTACGCCAAGCAGCACTGAGCAGCACAGACTTACCACATGGGGCTGGTTGCCTCTGCCGTTGCTATTTCCTCTGACTTTTCATTGCTCCCTCTTGTCAACTCCTCATCACACAGGACCCAGCTCAGCCATCTTTTCCTCTGGAAAGCCTTAATTTCTCTGGGAAGACACAGTCCTTCTACTTCCTTACCCCTGTAGCACTTTATGCTGTATTTTGTATCTTATGTTGTGGTTATTTATTTGCTCACCTGTCTCCTCACTGAGCTCTGAGAAACTTGAATGAAGGGACTTTTTATTGTGCACAGCACATGGCAAATGGTCAGTGTTCAATCCATACTAAACTGATTAATGGAAGTAATAATTATGATAATTTAAATTACGCTATAGTTTGTTTTCATTTTTGCTTTATAGTTTGCAAATACTTCCCAGGAAGTTGTTCATAAGGCATGATCTTTCTGCTAATCTGACATAGGCAGATGAAAACATGCTTATAGATCTAAAGATTTATCTAACTCTCAATTAATGAATTCACTTTCCACCAAGCCTATTCGTCTTTGTGACTGGAATCTTACCTCCCTTTTACCCTCCCCACCCTTGCCCATGCTTGGGCCTCCTTCTTATATCCTTAGTTTGCCTCTTCTTCCCTTAGGATCCCATGGCCCTTTGAATGCATGGTGTTCTACTTCTGAGGGGACTGCTCCAGCCCCATCTTACTGGGGAGAGTTCACCACTCCCCTGCTGTGTTCTCCCTTCTTCTCAGGACCCACCCCTCCTCACACATCTCCCTTCCAATTTCCAGGTCAAACTCCCATTCCCTCAGAAATCTAGTCTTAAGAAAAAACGTGACTAAATTTCACTGGTATTAAGATATTAATAACCTCCTAGGGTTATTTGCATCTTAAAATTTTAAGAGTGAATTCCTTATAGCACAGTTTTGGAAATGGGTTACGTCTAGCCATATTGGTATCTCCTGTGCTCTCTCTCTCTCTCTCTCTCTCTGTTTCTCTGTATGTGTGTGTGTGTGTGTGTGTGTGTGTTTGTGTTAACTCTATATTTGGTAAAATTCCTAGGCCTTTAGAAACCATTTCTTGATTTTTAAAAAGAAATTTCTATACTTTGCAGTCCAGATGTTCCTATGAATGAGTTCTTCAGAAGATCAGCAACTAGTCATTATAACCTTTGGGGAGACACAGCGCTTCATGGATGAATCATTAGTTCTGAGCCCAGAGAACAAATCTGAAGGACCTTTTCATATCTTATAATTAAATACATTCTGCAGCTTGAAGATAAACATGCTGATCTGACAGTGAGTTAAGGAGGTTTATCAGCATTTGTGCACCTGCAGCGTTACACTAAAAGACATGACTTCATTAAAACTCACTGTGCTTGTGAGAACAATGAGGAATGGTCGTAGGTGTAAAAAAGAAAGACACTACTAGACGGTGGCTTTAAGCTCATCTTTGAAGGGATGAACTCATTCTATCCGACATGTCCAGCTGTGCAAACAGCAGCACCGAGTGAGCTGCAGTTAGCTGTACTAATATACAGGATTAGAACAGAGGCTGGGCCACATATAAATGTTGTGAATGCTTAATATACTTGAACGCTGTGAATGCTGCACAGAGGGGGAATGAGGGCCCCAGAAGTGACAGAAGATATTTTGCTAACTGTCATGAAAGGAGATTGTATTTTCAGGGCCTTCTAAGAACACTTTTCTTGCTAGAGACTCTTTGCCTTTTGAGGCCAATGTTTCCTAGGATGAAAAACAATACAAAACATCAATCTCTCAAAAATTCCACAGGGATATAACAAGGGTTGCCACAGTTACCATTGTTCTTTCATAAAATCTCAGAAGAGGAAACTGTGAGTGTGTGTGTGTGTGTGTGTGTGCGTGTGTGTGTGTGTGTGTGTGTGTGTGTGTGTGTGTGTGTGTGTGTTTGGACCTTACCTTCAATAACATCTCAGGTTACAGAACAGGTAGATGGGTGGTCCAGATAGCCATCAGCAGTGAGACACTAAGAGTTCAGGCAACAAGGACACAGAGCCTTGGCTAGAAGACCTGGTCATGAAGGTATTAAGGAGTGGGCTGAAGGGAACAGAATTCAGGTTCTAAGACCCTTGGCAATAGATAGAAGGGTCCAGTGGCAAGACAGACCTTCACACTCTGCTGACCTCATCTGAGGATGTCTTGGTGGGAATGAATTTTCTATATGCTCCCTACCCTTGGAGGAAGCTGGGGGTAGACTGAGCTGAGCTGAGCCCCTTCATAGGGTAGAAGGAGGAGGGTGCAGTGGAGGGGACTCAGCAACTTTCAAACATCTGACTTATCCCCAACTCTCTTGGCACTGCCACAGAAACTGAAGAATGAAGTGCTCACTAATTCCTCCTTTCTTATTTCCTTAAGACCTCAAAATGATAGCTATCTTTGAAACTTTTCTAAGTAGTGCAGAATATATGCAGGTTGATTTCTCTTGGGAGCTGAACACTGTGGGTTTTGCTCATATTCCAGGACCTTAACTGATTGAACCTCTTTAAGAGGTGGTCCAAATCATCACTCTTCCACATCTGATATATATTTAATATAATATACATAAGTGATTCTAGAAGACTAGGAATACTAATGAAAATTTCACGGTAGTCTATAATTTTACACTTAAAAAATTTTTTTTGTCAATGTCACACAAAACTTAAGCCATCTCTTTGTTCTTTTGGTAGAACATATGGCAAGAGCTGAAACAATCTGTTTCTAAACAAAGTTTACTTAGATAAAATGTGAGCATGAGATAAAGTCAGAGATGATGGAAAGGATACAATTCCACGTTGCAAATCATCAGTCATCTTTTTAAAAATATGGACAAATTATCTTGAGTGAACATCACATATGCATATTGGTGTCTAGATAAACTATAAACTCCTTTAAGAATGTTATTTGGGGGGATGCCTGGGTGGCTCAGTCTCAAGTGTCTGCCTTTGGCTCAGGTCATGATCCCAGAGTCCTAGGATCCATCTGCATCAGGCTTCCTGCTTAGCAGGAAGCCTGCTTCTCCCTCTCTCACTCCCACTGCTTGTGTTCCCTCTCTTGCTGTATCTCTCTCTGTCAAATAAATAAAATCTTAAAAAAAAAAAAAAAAGAATGTTATTTGCTGCTTTTACATCCCCATCAACCTAGCACAATACTCAGCATGTATATAAATGTGAAACACATGTAACTAGCACAATACTTAAGATTGCTCATGAATTTCTCTAAGTCACATCACACTTAGTCAACCCCCTTAGCAATGTATCCAGGCTTGTCCATTTCTTGCATCGCGCAGCTCAGGATTTATTGGCATGTTGGTCAATAAGTTACTGAAGTTAATCTCCATTTAATGAATCATCAGCAAGGGAGAGAGACAGATGACAAGTGTTCAATTTTCAGAAATCTCTTGCCCAATCTGTCTCTCTTCCTCCTTTCTTCCTAATTATTGATTTAACGTATGAGCTCCTCCTCCCAATTCTTCAGTCTGCACCCCTGGGTGTTCAGCCTTTTAAAGATGTTCTCATTAGAGTCAATAATTCACCGTGGCATATTATATAGTGCCCTAAATATCTATAAAGCTGTTCTTTCATGTTGTACATCCTGGGGTGTTCAAATAATTAATTTGACTAACTATAAGGAACAATACCTTCTATTGTGAATGGTATTAATGTACTATCCACAGAGGCACATGTATAGACGGGGCTGTGAAACAACCTCTGCAGGAGAATTTCTCAAGAGGATTTTAACGTTGAGAGTCAGGTAGTTCTGTTCTTGAATCTATACGGATACATAAAATACAGTGTAATTGTGATGTGGAATTAGTCAATTACCAATTGACTCAAATACTTTCTTTGGGCATTTCTTCTTCCTTCTAATTTTTAAGAGTAAAAGAACCCTTAGAAATAGTTTACTTGGGTGCCTGGGTGGCTCAGTGGGCTGAAGCCTCTGCCTTCAGCTCAGGTCCTGATCCCAGAGTCCTGGGATCCAGCGGGCATCGGGCTCTCTGCTCAGCAGGGAGCCTGCTTCTTCCTATCTCTCTGCCTGCCTCTCTGCCTACTTGTGATCTCTGTCTGTCAAATAAATAAATAAAATCTTAAAAAAAAAAAAAAAGAAATAGTTTACTTAATGTCATTAAAAATGCTTGCTTGAAATAAAGCATTCCAAAGACATAATACTGAGACCCAGGAAAAAATCCCAGTGTTCTGTCTCTCACATTGATTCAGAACTGTTCTGGTTTCAAAATAGGTATTTGTATGAAAGTTAAAGACTTTTAATTAATTCATATGAATGAAGATGATTCATAATCTAACTTGGCTTCCTAAAAAAAGGTAATAATGATATGCACATTAACATTTTAATTTTTTTTAAAGGTTTTATTTATTTATTTGACACACACACACAGAGATCACAAGTAGGCAGAGAGGCAGGTAGAGGGTGGGGGGGAAGCAGGCTCCCTGTTGAGCAGAGAGCCTAATGTGGGACTTGATCCCAGGACCCTGGGATCATGACCAGAGCCAAAGGCAGAGGCTTAACCCATTGAGCCACCCAGGTGCCCCAACATTTTAATTATTGATAAGAAAAATGCAGATTCCAATTTAGTTTGTAGTGAATTGGTAACTAGATAAATAAAATAGTATTTTTAAACATCTGTGGTATAATTAAGAGTCAGGGGTCCCAAATTCAGATTCTGCCAATAACTGCCAATAACTAACTAGGTAACTTTGAGTAAATCACTGAACTTAATCTAGGCTCAGTCTTCTCAATCCTATAAAATAGAGATGAGTTCCTTCCAGTGCTAGTATTCTATATTTTTGTTTATGACCATCACTTAGATACTCAATGAATGAATCACTCATTAAATTGGAGTAGAAAAATTCAACAGCCATCACTTTTTTTCTTGAATAAATCCTTCAGGGAGGAGATATTTATGGAGCCAAGAGATGTATGAATTATTGTCAAAATATTTTTATTTCCTTGTGCAGAGTGGTTCTTAGGCTGATACTCTTGCTTTATAGGAAACTGACTCAGAAAACCCAAGCTAGAATGTAGATCTATTCATTCTAGGTCACAGTGTGAAAATTTCTATTGGAAAGCTGGGAACAGTTCTTTTTTATATTTTTCCAGCTTTACTGAGATATAATTGATAAATATTATGTAAGTTTAAAGTGTATAACCTATATATTACAAATTATTACGATAGTGATAGCTGGCACCTCCATTAACTCACATAATTGCCATTTCTTTTCTGTGGTAAGAACATTTAAGATCGAGTCTCTTAGCAACTTTCAAGTATAGAATATGGTAATATTAATAATAGTATTATATATAATGTAATATATTATATATAATAATAATATTAACTATAATCACCATGCTGTACATTAGATCTCCAGAACTTACTCATTTTATAACTGGAGTTTATACCCTTTGACTAGCATCTCCCAATTTCTCCTACCCCTGGCCTCTGGCAATCAATTTCTTACTCTGTTTCTAGGAGTTCAATTTTCACATATAAATGAGATCATACAGTATTTGTCTTTCTATGACTTATTTCATTTAGCACAATGCCCTCAAGATCCATCCATGTTGTTGCAAAGACAGGATTTCCTTCTTTCTTATGGATGAGTATTATTCCATCGTGTGTATATTTATCCATTCATCCACTGACAGACATGTAGGTTGTTTCCATACATTGGCTATTGTGAATAATGCTGCAGTGAATATATGAGTGCAGATATCTTTTTATCCTATTTTCATTTCCTTTGGATATATGCCCAAAATAAAGACAGATGGATTATATATTAGTTCAATTTTTAATTTTTTGAGTGATCTTCATACTGTTTTCTATAGTGGCTGTGGCAGTTTACAACCCCACCCATAGTGCAAAACTGTTCCTGGGAGCAGTTCTTCAGTCAAAAGTATAGACCTGGAATCACAGTAGCCACAAACTTTAGCCACACAAACTAGGAGAGCAGACGGTAACCTGGTGGACAAAAGATGCTGCCTTAGAGATCAGAAACACCAAAGTACACTATGCCTAACCACCTGAGGATATCCCCACCTGGTAACTCAAGCCACACCTCTTTGCTCCATCCTTGGATGACATCTTGAATGAAAGCAAAGGACTGAAAATGTCTAAAAAATCTGAGACTGAACTTTATTTCCTGGAGAGAAACTAAGCACTACTTCAACCAGATTAGACATATGTTTTTCTTTCCTGCCATCCAGCAAGAAGCAAAGACTTATTAGGTTATAGAGAAAATAGAACAGGTTGCATTTCTAAATTTTTTGCACATCTAAGTGCATTAAATATGAGTCACTACTACACATGATTCCCTGCTGTGGCATCAATGATATAAAGACTGTATTTTACAGACTAAACATTCCTCCAAATTTAACATTGGAATCCTAAAAAAGAAAGACAATATTTCTTTGGTTTGGGGAAGACAACATTTTATCAAATTTGTTACTAAAAGTCCTTTGTCTCCAGGCATATCAATCTGGGGACTATTCCTAAGAACCCAATTGGCACAACTTTTTGGAGTTAATAAAATTGTGTTCCCACTGGTTTCCATTGCTGTTTTGTGCACAATTCCCCACTGAGTATTTGATGAATTTCTATTCCCCCCCTTTTTTTTTTTTTTTTTTGTGAGTATGCTGAGGATCCATGTCTTGTCACAGGGAGGAAGATGATTTCCTCTGATAACATTCCCCTGGCACCTGAGGAGCTTATCACAGCCCTTTATTTGGCTGTTTCTGTTATGTTGGCATGGGTCCAGAGCACTGGGAAAGAAAGAGTTGTGCTTTTATAAGGAACATTTTATTCCCTCTTGGGAAAAGTGAACATGACTCAATGTCAGGAAGAGAAATTCTTCATACAGATAAAGAGAATGAACATCCGCCTAACTCTTAATAGTAATAACACATTTAATAGTCCTTGTGTATTCTGTTTTCTTGGGGAACTCATATTATTTTAGAAAAACTGATTTCTTGAAACCAGATCTGCTCCAGCCTTTTTGTAAAGAGGGACTATTTTGTTCTTCCAAATGACCTATGAGGTAAGGAGGGCCGAAATGTTAAGGTCCAGTTGAGTGTGGTAGAAGGTTGGTGAAAGGAAGATTTCTGAAATAAAGGTCCTGAGTTGGGTGTACAAGCTGAACTTTCTTCTTGTTTAAGAAGTTGATGGGGGGTGGGGCGCCTGGGTGGCTCAGTGGGTTAAAGCCTTTGCCTTTGGCTCTGATCATGATCTCAGGGTTCTGGGATTGAGCCCTGCATAGGGCTCTCTGCTCAGCGGGGAACCTGCTTCCCTTCCTTTCTCTCTCTGTGTACTTGTGATCTCTGTCAAATAAATAAAATCTTAAAAAAAAAAAATGGCTTCAACCTCATTAAAAAAAAAAAAAAGAAGTTAATAGGGGGATTTCATTGATTCCAATTCAGCAGTTCCTATGGGTTCCAAGGACATCCCTACCCACCACATTAGGGGCAGTAGCACAGTTTGCCTTAATTTTTCCTCTGTAATGAAAACATATGTTTTCCAATGATCAAGGTAGATAATTTTTTTTTTTTTTGCTCCCTGTTTTCTCCAGATGCCTACACCCTGAATGAAGATGCTTCATGTTGCAGAGATTACTACCTATCCTCTAAAAGCTTTTTCTATGTCATCTACCTTCCTTAGTAATTGAGCTCTCAATTTCTTTTGGAGAGGGCATACCACCCCAGAATACATATTATAACCCCCAATCTCCCTTATGGTTTTACGTGGCCACCTGATTCTGTTCTGGCCAATGGAATATAAATGGATAAACAACTTTTAGATATTGTTCTTAATATCCAATGCAAGAGGAAATATTTCTGTCCTCTGTCATCCTTTTTACTGCGTGGAATATCAATGAAATGGTGGAAGTTCCAGCAGCTTTCATGGATCATAATCTTGGGAATGGAAGCCATACATGCAGAACAACAATAAAAGAGGCTAGACATCCTGACACCATGGAGCTCCCATATTATCTCTGGACCATCCATCTATGGACTTCTATACCACAGAGAAATAAACAGCCATATTGTTTAATCCAGTTTTTTTTTTTTAATTTGAATTCTAGTTATCACCTAATTTAACTGATACGGTCATCCCAAGCCTTTATTCAGCTATCAACCATAATTCTATTGTACAAAAGAAGACATACTTGTTTTCTACAATGGATAAATTCCTGAACTTTTTTTGGGGTAAATTTGAAGATATTTAAAATGTAATAATAGGGGCTATAGTTTAAAGAAACTGTATAGTAAGTTCTTTTATAAAGGATTTACACTTTTTTGTTATAGAAATATTTAATGATCTAAATCTTGAAACAGAAAAATACATTAGTGGCACTACTGGTAAGATCTAAATAAAGTCTAGTGTGGTTAATAATATTGCACTAATATTCTTTCTTTAGTTTTTATCATTGTACTATGGATTTGTAGGATGTTCAGGTAGGAGAAACTAGTTAAAAGTCATAGAGAAACTTAGTACATCTTTCCTTTTATGGTGGTAAATATATACATAACATACAATTTATCATTCAAACCATTTTTAAATGTATAGTTCTGTGGCATTAGTGTTCTGTGGCATCATATTATTCTGCAACTATCACTATCATCCATCTCTAGACTTTCATCTTCCCAAACTGAAAGTCTGCACTCATTAAACACTAACTCCTCCTTATCCCCCATTCCTTCAGCCCTGGCAACTACCATTCCACTTTCTGTATCTATGAATTTGACTACTTTAGATACCTCACATGATTAAAATTATACAGTATTTGCTACTGGCTCATTTCATTTCATTTAAAATGTCTTTAAGATTTATCCATGTTGTGGCATGTATCAGGATTTCATTTCTCTTTAAGGCAGAATAATAATCCATTGTTTTCATGTTTTTGAAAAAGTTGTGATCATACTGTATGTAATGATATACAACTGCAGTTTATTTTTTTCACCTAACAGAATCCTTTCCCAAATTATTAATAATTTCTCCTAAACATGATTTTAATGGCTGTATAGTATCCCATTCTATGCTAGCCATTTCCCACATTTAAAAAATTTGTTTTAAATTTAATTTTATTTTTAGAGAGAGAAAGCATGAATGGGGTGGGAGGCAAAAGAGAAAGAGAGAATCCCAAGCAGGCTCCATGCATAGCCCAGAGCCTGATGCAGGGCTTGATCTCCCTACCCTGAGATCATGACCTGAGCCAAAATCAAGAATCGATGCTTAACCCACTGAGCCCACCGAGGTGCCCCATTTCCCACATTTTAATTTTTTATTTAGAACATTTCCTGTTTTTCATTTTATGAAAAGGTGAAAGACCTTTGCACACCAATTTTAGCACATAATAATTTTGGATCCATTCTAAATTATTTATAAATTGTTCCATGTCGTCTATTTATCTCTTGAGGATCCTATTGTTTTTCTTACTAATTTATATAACTAAGATAGAAACACTTTAATATAACAAAACAAAATTTTATCATTCATGCTCACATGATTGTAGACATACTTGCATTCTAAAACAAAAAGATAGCTGTGTATTATAATAAAATGAATCATCTCATGATCTCAATGGAAAATTTTGGCCTTATATGCATAGGATATTAGTAAGTGGATTTAATTTTTTACTTAAAAAACAAGTAGTTAATAATATTGAGTATCATAACTTTAATGTTTTAAAATATCTGTATATAGCATGTACCATAACACCTTCTTAGCCAAGACTAATTTCTTTTATCAAGGATGAAGATTTAAGAAAACTGGAAAGGGAAGCTCTCCTGCTCTGGAGGCAGTTATTCTGAAATCATATATGTTAATGTCTCAAAATGTTTCTCTTTTCAGTTGAACAGAGAGGTCTAAAAGAAGATTTAAAAAGCATAAAATTCTCCACTCTTGAGCCTTTGAAACTGACAATTTCTATTGAAAAAAATTTTAAATATGTGCACACCACAGATAAAAGAAACAGCTTTTGAGTGGAATTGGATGTTTCAAATGCAATGAAATGTTTAAAAGTTTAAGCAATTGTTAGAAAAATTTCCCCAAATGGAGGGCAAGGAGAATAATTGTGGAACTAATAAGCTACATGTGAGGGTAAAAAGAAGAGGGACCAACTGGACGCTTCTTTGGGAAGCTGATTGTAACTCCAGTTCCAGATGAGTGTATCCAGAGGGGACTCTAATCCAGCTTCTCAAGGACACATAACTCAATGAAGTTAATCCTCATGGTGATTTTTTAATTTTGTTTGTATATTTAGGCTTTACCTTGTGTATTGCTTTAAGACTCCTTTCTTGATATGGTATCATTTTTCTTCCTTTTTGAAGTAACAAGATCCAAGAAAATCCACCCCCCCCAATATTAACATTTTAATCCTAGGTCAGCTCCTGCGGAATTATATCTGGATTTAAGCACACCATTTTGGAGGGGTGTCTGACTGGCTTAGTTAGTAGAGCATGCAACTCTTGATCTTGGGATTGTGAGTTCAAGCCCATGTTGGAAGTAGATATTACTTAAAAAGAAAAAAGTATACCATTTCAGAGTTTCAAAAGTATGTTTTTTATTATTTTAGATTTTATTTATTTATTTGTCAGAGAGAGAGAGAGCGAGCACGCACAAGTAGGGAGAGTGGCAGGCAGAGGGAGAAGCAGGTTCCCCATTGAGCAAGGAGCCTGATGTGGGACTCAATCCCAGGACCCTGAGATCATGATCTGAGCTGAAGGCAGATGCTTAACTGACTGAACCACCCAGGTGTCCCTCAAAAATATGTTTGAAATAATATTGAACTATTACTAAAATTAAAAAATGTACAATGAACAATTTTTAAAACTTATGAACCAGTAGTAGTTCAGTAGTTCACCAAAGACACATGGAGAAGAATTTTTTTAATACAATATGCTTTCAGCAGAAGACTTTTAGGATAACAGAGGTGGGTACTGACCTAAAATAATATTAATAAAGCCCTTTAAATTTTTTTAAAAAGATTTATCCACTTATTTTTGACAAAGAGAGCATGAGTTGGGGGAAAGGCAGACTCCCCGTCAAACATGGAATCCCACATAGGACTTGATCGCGCAACGTGAGATCATGACCTGAGCCAAAATTACTTTTATGAATGAACACAGCTAGTACTATGAGTGAGATTAGAAGTTTCTAAGTGAGACTGGGGACATGAAGAGTGTCCCTGAGAAAATATTATTTCAGCTGAGACCTTTGAATGAGAAGGTCTTAGACACACAGAGTCAAGAGATGAATGATCTTGGCAAAGGGAGTAGCTTGTTCCAAAGGTGCTGGGGCAGAAATGAACTTGTATGCTTTGAGAATCCTAGGCTGGGAGCTTAGAGAGTGAGGGTAAGAATAATGGGAGCTGAGGCTGGAGAGAGGCAGGGCCAGAGCATGCAGGGCCTGGGAGGCCACATATTGTCAATGTAGGGAAGTCAGTGAAGACTCTACAGAGGACCTACAAGATCTTTACGTATGACTGGAAAGATCCTCCTGGCTGCTACTTAGTAGAGGAAAGGCCAATAGAATTGGGAGGACCAGAGGGGAGGCCACCACAGCAGGTCAGGTAGGAGATGGAGAATGCTCAAATTGGGTATGAGCAGTGGGGAGAGAAAGACATGGCTTGATCTGAAATGTGTTTTGGAGGTAGAACTGACAGCATTAGATGATGGGGGTAGAAATGAGGGCAAGAGATGTCAGGTTTCAGGGATAACACAATGACAGATACATGCACAGGGAATTTCTGGACCACTGAGGTATAATCAACCCAGACTGAGGTAGAACAGAGAGATGGTCAGAAAAAGCTTGCTGAGTTGAGTCGTAGAGAACTAGTCAGAGTTGGCCAGGCAAGGAAAGAAGGTATGAGTGAGATGGTAAAGGTTCCAGGTAGAGAGGGCACTTGGCAAATGTAGGGAAGGGAATTTGTAGTGTATGTGTGTGTGTATACCATAAATGGCTGTGGTTTTGTTGAATTATGAACTGTGAGACATGGAGAGATGTGAAAGAGAATCAGGAGACCAGGCCAAAGACAGATCTTGGAGGGTCCTGCAGGACACTTCAGGAGTTTGCATGCCATGAGAAGGCATGGTTTTTAAGCAGGAACATAACCTTTTTGTAATTTACAGAGAGAACTGCAGCTATTTTAAAGGAGGTTGCAACCTCCTATAAATCAGACTTGAATTGGCATAATGACACCAAAGGTGGCTGGAGTAGATACACTCAAGAAATGTAAAGGTAAAAAGTAAAATTGGCAGACTTTGTTGACCTATCATTTATGACAGATGGGGAAGAAAAGGGAGTCAAGGTTGAAGCTGAGTTCGCTAGCTTGAGTGGCTGGATGGGGAACGCAGGTCTGGAAAGTTTTGGGGTATGTGTGTAGGGGTAGAAGCATGATGAGTTCAGTATCTGTGTGCCCAGAAGAGTGCTAGAAAACCATACAGAATATAAAAAGTCAAGAAGGCAATCACTCCTTAAGTACCTAATTTGTGCAAGGTATTATAAGTCTGTGAGTACTGTGAGTAGGAATTCCAACTCTCATTTACAGATGAAACAATGAAGTGCATGGAGAATTTGACTCTCTAAAGGCATAGAAGTAAAGGTCCCTGAGCTTATGAAAGAGCTCATGGTGAGGGAGAAGTTGAGAAGCACATACATGTCACTTACTAGGATTAAATGCTGAGTTACTGGTTAAAACAATGGGTAGTAAAGACATTCAAAAGCCTAAGAACAGAATGGATGGGAGTATTTGGGAATTCCTATGGGAATTCCACTATTGAGGACTTCAGGGTCATTGCAAATGGCAATGGTTTCTGGCTTGCATGTTAGGGTCACACAGGATTTTAACCCCCTTCAGGTGTGTTATATCCTTCAAGATGAGAAACATAATCAGAGAGTTTATTCTTGGTACTTTTCACTTGTATACATTCCAGACAAACAGTTAATTGTATGTTTTCATTTCAGAGGAAACCCCATTTCTCTAGCATGTCCAATTGATTCTCTGAACAGTTTCCATTGTTCCCAAGAACCTAAGTTTTTTTGGATCAGAGGATAGCTATGTAGGAAAATCACAACAGGGTTGAACAACTCACTTCTCTGGGCTAGAACAGTACATATAGTAATATCAAAGCTCAGTAGTCATTTATACAAAATGGCCCAAGCCACTGGCAATGGGAAGAGTTCCTACATAACTGACAGTGTTTGACCCAAAAATGAAGGACAGAGAGCGAGACTACTCAACTAGCATTTACACCATATCCCATCAGCAGAATCATCACAGCTGATGCTGGCCTGAAATCCTTCACTACAGAAGATCTCACTGAGATGGGATATCCTGGCACCATAAGGATACTCAGCATCCAAAATGCAGATTATAATGACATTTTATTTTAAACACAGTTTATCGGTTCTGGAATGATTGGTGGCATAAGTAAGAATATTGGTAATCCTGGCTTTTAAATGTTAAGAGTTTAATTTAGGTAAGGATCTTTTGTAAGCTTTAAATCCTGGCCTTCTTAAATAACTTTTTTTCCTATCCTATACATGCTGTAGAGATAGAGTAAAAATTAAAGGCTAAAATGAAGACAAAATAACCTCTAGGGCTAAGCCTACCTATTTGCTTCCAAGGATTAGCTCCATGAATTTGCTGCCTTTTTTTTTTTAAGATTTTATTTATTTATCTATCTATCTATTTATTTATTTATTTGTCAGAGAGAGAGAGAGAGAGAGAGCATAAGCAGACAGAGTGGCAGGCAGGGGCAGAGAGAGAAGCAGGCTCCCCGCTGAGCAAGGAGTTGGATCCCTGGAATCATGACCTGAGTTGAAGATAGACTGAGCCACCCGGGCATCCTGAATTTGCTGCTTTTATAGGTCAAAATATTTTGAATAGCAACAGTTTTATTTGGTTCAACCCAAAGTACTGAAATCACTGCAGAAAATCAACAGCCTGTACTTTCCTTATGAGTTTCACAAAAAGCTCTTCCTTAACTTCCTTTTACAGCATTTTCCACTGTCTTGGAATTCATTCATTTAGGAAGTTCTTACTACTGACCCCAATCCCTCTTGAATTAATTAAAGCCATTTTACGTCTCCTGTCCAGAAAGACCATTAAAAACGACAGCTTGTCATTGCTTATTCGAAACCCCTTCATCATTCTTAAGACTGTAATGAGGTGGCAGTCTCCTTTCTCCAACTTAAATAAAGTCTCACTAGCTTTTCCTCAAGGACCTATTCTCTTTCAATTTTTAGATATTGGTAGTGAGGAGATACCAGGTACATGAACTCAGGCAAGCACTTGAACATTCTGGGACTTGGCTTCTTTGTTTGCAAAATGAGAGTCTGGAATAAAATCAAATGCGTTCCCACTGCTGCTCAGAAAAACTTTCTTAGGGGATTCTGGGAAGGCACATGGTGGGTGTGTGTGTGTGTATGAGGTGGGGGGGGGAGGGAGATTATTTCTGTTCTACTTTATTGTTTTTAAGATTTATTTATTTATTTGAGAGTGAGAGAGAGAGTGTGTGAATGGAGAGAGGGGCAGAGGGTGAGGGAGAGAAAGGCAGAGAAGCAGACTCCCTGCTGACTGCAGAGCGAAGTGGGGCTTGATCCCATGATCCCAAGATCATGACGTGAGCTGAAACCAAGAGTTGGAGGCTTAATTGACCAAGCCACCCAGATGCCCCTTTCTACTCTGTTTTACCTTACAACTACTTACAAGTTTTTTAAAGTTACACATGCTATGGTCGCCTTCCCCCTTCCCACATACCTTCACTTGAGCATACACATATACATATTATCAAAAAAGAAAATACAGAACAGTCATTATAAATAGCATTTAAAAAATCCTAAATAAGTTATCAAGCAAAATTCAAGAACATAGTTAAAAAATAAAATACTTTGATCAATTTAAATATAAAAAATTCAGCTAATTATAATTCATTAATATAGATAATGTCTACTGATGAAATGGAAAATTTTTACAATAATCTCTAAAGATGCTAAAAGTGAATTCAATAATTTTAATGTTCATTCTTGATTTTAAAAATGAAATAGGACTAGATGGACATTTCCTTTGCCTGATATATATTTCTATATCTCAACCAAGAAGACTGTCTGCCATATGACTAAAAAGAAGTCACTAGACACACTCCCAATAAAGTAAAGAACAAAGCAAAACATCCAATTTTAATAAAATTGTCTAACATAGGTCTGGAGATACTAGCCAACAATTCTGAAGAAGAATCAGATTGGGGACTTGAGCAGTCAGAGAAAATCTCATTATAAAGCTATTATAATTAAGGAGTATATTGACACTGGAACAGAATACAAAATACAGAAGCATCTATACATATGCGTAAATCTGAAAAAAGACAGAAAGGCCACTGCAGATCAACAGATAAAGAATGGATTATTCATTAAATGGTACCAAGTAGAATTGCCAGATAGAATACACAATGCTCAGTTAAATTTGATTTTCAAATAAACAACAATATTTTAGTAAGTGTGTCCAAAATATTGCATGGAACACTTCTTTTTCTCAAAGAAAATGTTGAAAAGACAAGTTATGAATTTAGAGTTTTTTGGTAACATGGCAAAAAAAATTAATATTTAGAATAAAGAATTTCTGCAAATCAGAAAAATGTCAATTGTAAGACAACAAAAAAAGAAAAAAGGCAAAAGACAATGATGAGGTAGTTTTTAAAAAGAGGAAGCACAAATTAGTTTAATTAGAGACACTATTTTGCATTACCTAATGGCAAACATACTCAATACTGTATTTTGGAAAGGATGTGGAATGACGTGAACATAAATACCTTACTGGTGGCCACGTAAATTAGCACAACCACATTGGAAAATATCTAACACTGGGCGCCTGGGTGGCTCAGTGGGTTAAGCCGCTGCCTTCAGCTCAGGTCATGATCTCAGGGTCCTGGGATGGAGCCCCGCATCGGGCTCTCTGCTCAGCAGGGAGCCTGCTTCCTCCTCTCTCTCTGCCTGCCTCTCTGCCTATGTGTGATCTCTCTCTGTCAAATAAATAAATAAAATCTTTAAAAAAAAAAAAAAGAAAATATCTAACACTACCTGGACAAATTCAATATGCAAATACTCTGCTTATAGCATTTTTACTCTTTTGTGCCTGCATCCCAGAAAAACTCTTGAGTATGTTCATCTGTATTAATATGCAGGAATGTTCAGGACAGCCTTATTTGTAATAGGAAAAAACAACAACAACAAAAAAGAAAATAAATCCAAATGTCTATGAGCTGTAGAAAGAGTAAATAAATTGTGGTGTCTTTTTATAAAAGAATACTTTACACAGGGTAAATGAACAACATAAACTCTTCCTATGCCTATAAGATGGATAAAAATCAAAAGTATAATTATAGGAATAAAAAAAAGCAAGTCACTTATTCTTCTCCTACCCACTTAAGCCCCCATGTTGCATCACCACTTAAATGAAACAAGATGGGATTGGGAGGGAGACAAACCATAAGTGACTCTTAATCTCACAAAACAAACTGAGGGTTGCTGGGGGGAGGGGGTTTGGGACAAG
Organism: Mustela nivalis; assembly: GCF_964662115.1. Taxonomy (NCBI): domain Eukaryota; kingdom Metazoa; phylum Chordata; class Mammalia; order Carnivora; family Mustelidae; genus Mustela; species Mustela nivalis. The sequence goes on from NC_139031.1 coordinate 69,650,492, forward strand.
GGGGTGGGATTATGGACATTGGGGAGGGTATGTGCTTTGGTGAGTGCTGTGAAGTGTGTAAACCTGGTGATTCACAGACCTGTACCCCTGGGGATAAAAATATATGTTTATAAAAAATAAAAAATTAAAAAAAAAAAAAAAGCAAGTCACAGAATAGTATATACAATGTGACTCTATTTATATAAAGTCCAAAGTCAGGCAAAACAAAAGTACACACAAAGACACAAACTAAAATGCAGGAGAATTATTACTACAGTTAGTAGAAATCAAATGTTAGGTCACTTTCAGTGGGAATCAAATGACCAGGTCATTTTTTCTAGACATCGAGCTTTGGAATAGCTTAAAACTTGGTCTTTGTCCACCTTTTTGGTTAGAACATAGAGTGGACCTAATTCTTTCTTCTTTACCCATCAACATGACCATTTCTATTTCTTTAATTGGACTCTCTCCTTGAGAGAGAGGGTATCCCACTAAGGTGAGATACCACCTTAGTTGACTCTGCTCTAAATACTATTTTTAATGATGGGACAAATGTGTTTTCTCTATGTCTATCTCTGGAACCTCTTTCTTTAATGTTGATGGGAGTGGCATTCCATCCCACTGCAGTGCCAAATTTTGGCATATGGAGTTTGTTAGGTTGGTGGTGAGGGTGGAGGAAGATGGTGGAATAAGGATGAAGGCGAATGGTGACATGTGGTACACACAGCACAGATTCTTCCTTAATGCCAGGCCATTCACAGTGATCTATCTTAAAAAAGAAGATTCTTATTGGTCCAAATTAGCTTACCTGAGGTCTGAATATGGCATAGGGCCAAAGCTTCAGCTAATAATAAAAATTTTTAAAAAATAAGAAAGTAATAATAAAAATGAAAAATCAAATAAAAAATAATGAAACCAAAGCTTCAGCTAATAAAAATAAATTTAAAATAAAAATTAAAATAATAAAAAGTAAAAAATAAATTAAAAAATAATTTAAAAATTTAAAAAGTACTGTTTTCTTTACTTTTTGCCTTTTTTGGTGCTTTAAAGAGAAAAGAGTTGACTCTTTTGAGGCAGAATTTCTTTTCCACTAATATCCTCACCACATTTTCTAATGGTATTATGTCCCTTAATAGGAGGATGCAGATTTGTGAAGATGCTTCCCAAATTAAAATACACATTTAATGAAATCTCATTAAATAATACAGTCACAGTTCATTCTTTTGATCTTGAAAATCTGAACAAATTCCTCCTTTTTTTTTTTTAAAGATTTTATTTATTTATTTGACAGAGAGAGATCACAAGTAGACGGAGAGGCAGGCAGAGAGAGAGAGATATAGGGAAGCAGGCTCCCCGTTGAGCAGAGAGCCCGATGTGGGACTTGATCCCAGGATCCTGAGATCATGACCTGAGCTGAAGGCAGCAGCTTAACCCGCTGAGCCACCCAGGCGCCCCTGAACAAATTACATCTTGAAAAATAAATGTAAAAGAAAAGTCCAGAAATGATAGAGGAGGAAAAAAGAACAATAAGGAAATTGTATTACAAGGAGAGAATACTTTTACAATCTTGAAACAAGGATGTTCTTTCTTAGCATGTTGTTAAGACTTAAGATATAAAAGGAAGGATGAATAAATTTGACTTAACACAAAAGCATATGAATGGAAAAGGAGGCCATAAATAAAGGTGAAAGTCAAGATATAAAAAACTGGGAAATACATCTGTAAGAGGGGTTAATATTCTTATTATATTAAAGAGATTAAAACAAAAAAGAAACAACCTAATAGAAAAGTAAATAGAGTATTTATTACACAGGCAACTCAAAGAAAAAGAAATTCAAATGGTCAAGAAATGCATTAAGAAATGTTCAACTTCACTAATAATATGTTCAAAATAAACTATTAGAAATCTATCCATCAATCAATCAATCTATCTAGCTACTTTGTTTGCTTTTTGCCTATTTTATTAGCAAAGATTTAGAAAAATTTAGAAGACCAGAGTTGTTGAGCAGAGGCAAACCAGCCATTTCATACATGTCAATGGAGTAATATTTCTGGAAGGTAATTTGGCAATTTATATAAAAAATTCAAGTTTAGTACCATATATCCTTTTGCTCAGCATTTTCCTTTAGAACATATTCTTGTGGAAGATATTGTTCATGGCCTACACAATAGCCACTTTCCATTCCCCTTTTCTTTCCTAAAAGTTTTTCCTTAAGACTTCTGATTTTCTAAGAGGTTAAATCTATTGATGAGCTGAGAGATGATGGGCATTAGTTCCCAGACCCAGGAAATGTATCATGGCTGGTCCCCTTTATCTATGATGGGTTTAGGAATGAGCATGCAACACAGTCCTGAGCAAAGACTCATTAGAGAAAGTCGGCTGGGGTACTCCCCTTCCAAGAGACAGCTTTTGGTCCCTGCTACTTCCTTCTTGCTGGAATGCTGGTGTGTAGATGAGGATGGTAGAGTAGGAGGGTTGAAAGAACAATGCTTGTCTCTCAATATCTTAGTATGTGAGAAAACTCATTTTAAAAATCATTCTTGGCAGGGTATTTTTGTTGCTGTTGTTACTGCCAGCCAAATGCAGTTATAATTTACGCAATCCTACGGAAATACCCAAGTGTATAAATATGTATGTACAGAGATTCACAGGTAAGGTATTACTATAAATAATAGTGAAAATTTTACAACACCTAAATGTGCCTCAATAGGAGACTAATTAAATAATGTTAGGATTATTAGTTTATGTTATTAGGATTATTAGTATATTAGGATTATTAGTATATGTATTAGTATATAGTATTAGTATATGTTAGGATTACTAGTTAAGATTATTACTAGTTAAATAAATGTTAGGATATTAAAAAGAATGAGTTACAACTACATGCACTAACTTGGAAATGTGTCTGCGATTTATTATTATAAGCAAAAATCAAGCTGCACAGAAGAGCATTTATAATGGTCCCATTTGGGTTATATTTATATATGCATATATACACAAAAATGAAGGACACAAATGATGAATATAAAAGGTAATAAACTGCTTTTTGTCATTTCTACCAGAGAAGACATCAAGAAGGATTAAATTATACCAGGAAAATATTTAGGTTAAGTCAGCTATCCCCAAGTTTTAAAATCATCAGAGACCCTTTATATGATTTTTTCCTTATGGGCTCTATATTTAGAAAAAATGCATATCTAAGTATATATATATTTGTTTCCATATTGATCTAAGATATAACCAATGATCTGTGTTCATCAAGATTTGCAATATTATGCTACTGTATAAATGATTATCATGGTTGAGTTGCTAAGAAGCAGTAAAGATATAAGGAAATTGTTGAACTGCTATGTGCCAAGTTTTGTGTTCTTTGCTAAGCATTAGGCTAGCACATTTTCTCATTTCATTTCCTAGAAGTCAGCATTATCCCCATATGACAGATGAAAAAGCTGAGATTTACAAGTTCCCTAACTGTATAGCTGGTAGAACACAGGGTTGTTTGGGTCTAATACTCTCAAGGTTTCTACTTAGCACATTGCTAGTAACAAAATTCAGAAGTGTCTAAGGATACTCAAGTGATTCACTTTAGTTTGGCTGTCATTTTGGATTAGGTCCAAGAACAACCACAAAATCAATACTGGTTCTGATACAGGTAGTTATGTTATAAACTGCCCATCTTTCTACTAGTTAACATATGCTAACGATAACCATTGTAGGCTAATAACTAATGAGCATATGCCATTCACCAATAATAATAAGATAATTTCTGACCAAAGACACTTGACATTTTTGCTGGCCTGTAACCTTGGCCTGGATAAACACATAATTTCTATAATTTCTATTAGGCATCTAGAAAGTTTGCAAATCCTCAATTTTGTCATAATGAAATTACAAGTTTCTCATTCCTGCAGTAGGAGACCAGTTGAGGTACTGAAAGAACTTTGTGTTTTTAAGTCACTGGTTATTGGCAGAAGACACTTTTAATACAAAGAAAGGTGAGTTATGCTACCAGCTTCTGTGGTTCAGTTCTCTGCCACTGACACTGGTTTGTTGGTGAGATAGTTGTGCTATAAATGGAGGCTTTCTGGAAAACTTGGTTGTATTAAATCTTTAATAAACCTAGCCTGTATGGAATTCTGTGAGAGACTAATGTGTTTTTAAGTTCCATCCTCTTGAAACTTAGAAAAATGTACATGACTGGACCTTGTTCCTAGGGATTCTGATTTGAGTCTGGGTTAAATGAAAGAGGTAACAAGGACATGGGTACATTTGTATATTTCCCCAAGTATTTTTCCTGAGGTTCCTACCTTCTGCTAAGTGAGAATTGTAAGAAAAGAAATTATTCCTGTTATCCATCTGACAACTGCTTCTTATTTATATCTAGTCTCTCTTCAATGGTTGACATATTGTTATGACTTCCTTTATAGACTTGATGCTGAGGATTTACTATTCTCCCTTCCCCAGGCCTATTATCAAATATCTTGTAGACATTCTAGTTTGAATATCTTGTAATCACTCAGAATTCATCAGAGGTAAGATAGTTAACAAGAGTTTTCTATAAGCTAAATTAGGGTTTCATGCTGTTTTAGATATCCATTTCTGCTTATCAAATCACCCCCAAACTAAGCTGTTTAAAACCACTTCTGTGGGTTAGGATGCAGCTTAGCTAAATGCCTCAAGGCATCTCACAAGGCTGCAAAGTGTTGCCTGGGGCTCAAGTCTCAGGTGAAGGCTTGACTGGAGATTGTTCTGCTTCTAAGTTCCCTCATGTAGTTGTTGGCAGAATTCTGATCCTCACAGATTGTTGGGCTCCCCAGTTCTTTGCTATGTGGGCCTCTTTATAGGACAGCTTGCCACATTGCAGCTAGCGTTTTTCAGAATAAGTGAGTACAAGAGTAAGAAACACGGCTTAAGCTAGGAGCCAAAAAATTTTTGTTACCTAATATCAGAAATTATATCCCATCACTTTAGCTGTATTCTGTTAGCTAGAAATGAGTCACTAAGTTTGACATTTAAGGGAGGGGATATTGATACTCGGAGGTAGAGATCATCGGAGGCCATCTTAGGAAGCTGGGTACCTCAGATGCTAAGTATCGAGGTGAACTGGTGATACAAACATGAACTGGAGGCCAAGTAGATGGACTGGGATGGGTATTACAAGATTCAGGGGCATAGGCTGGAAAAAGGTCAAAGGCAGAATCCTGTGCCCAAAGGTGGCAGGAGCGTACTAACAAGAGCAGAGTGGGCAGAAGGTGAAATTCATGGTTCAGAGTAGCTATGATAAAAGAGGTGGTTGTGAAGTCTACACCAACATCCTGATGATGATGGCTCAGGCCAGTAGAACCACACAGCACAGCTGAGGTTGACTTTGATTCCAGAACAGATAGGCCAGGATATTGGCAGCCACTGGACAGTGTGGGCCAAGAGATATAAGCAGTTCTGATGACAAATTCTGCAGATGTTAGTGATTATCACTGAGAGTTTTATTCCTTGTGGAAGGGATAATTTCAGAGCTCTGACATGCATTATCTTCCCTCTTGAACCAGGTCTGCCTTCTCACTGTCCCTTCTTCTGTCAACGGAACCTTAATTCTCTTTATGGCTTCCTCCCAAACTCTTGGTTCCCTCTCTTTCCCTCTCCCATATCCAACTGGTCTTAAATAACTGTTCAGTGAAAAAATATGAAAATAGCAGGGCACCTGGGTAGCTCAGTGGGTTAAGCCTCTGCCTTCAGCTTAGATCATGGTCTCAGGGTCTGGGGATCGAGCCCCGCATTGGGCTCTCTGCTGAGCAGGGAGCCTGCTCATCCCTCTCTCCCTCTGCCTGCCTCTCTGCCTACTTGTGGTCTCTGTCAAGTAAATGAATAAAATCTTAAGGGAAAAAATATGAAAATGGCATTCATCAATCTGTGGAATTCAGGCAAGTTATGTAATCATTCATTCAATATACATCATTTGGGTACCTGTACTAAATGTCAGCTTGGACATACATCCTAATAGGGTACCCACAAGCACGTGCAGCTATTGAGCATTTGAAATGTGGCAAATGTGATTGAAATGAAACTGAAAATTTAGTTATTTAAAAATTTTAAGTATTTTAAATTTAAAAATAGAAGCAGTGTAACATTTTTCTATTAAGTACAAGTTTATTATTTTGGTAGGACTACATTTCACTTGAACCACTGAAAATTTAGCATTCATACTAAGATATACTGTAAGGGTGAAATACACAGTGGATTTTGAAAACTTAGTATGAGAAGAAGAATGTGAAATACCTCATTGGTAATTTTTATACTGATTAGTAGATGTTGAAATGATATGTACTTGGATATATTGGGTTTAATAAAATATATTATTGAGATTAATTTCACCTGTTTCTTTTTACTTTTTAAATGTGGTGAGTAAAAATTTTAAAATTTTAAAAATATGGTGAGTAAAAATTGGACAGCACTGGGTTGGACTACAACTTCTCAGTTATCTTTTCATTAAAATTCTTGGATGGTGGGGCGCTTGGGTGGCTCAGTGGGTTAAAGCCTCTGCCTTCGGCTCAGGTCATAATCCCAGGGTCCTGGGATCGAGCCCTGCATCGGGCTCTCTGCTCAGCGGGGAGCATGCTTCCTCCTCTCTCTCTGCCTGCTTCTCTGCCTACTTGTGACCTCTGTCTCTCAAATAAATAAATAAAATCCTAAAAAAAAAAAAAAATTCTTGGATGGTAATCAGTCTATACAGCTTTTCCTCTCCAATATTTTGACAACCCAACCCCTGTATATGTTGTTTCACTGACACACTAACCTAAATGTCTCCAAGATGCATAAACATGTATAGCACTGAAAACAGCTTGGAAATAAAAATCTTTCTTTCAGATATCTGTATACTTCTCTAGAAACTTTCAATAATGGCATTAATTAATTGAGAAATTGTGATGCTCTTTGTCACAGTATATAAATTGCACTTGATGCTTCCTTCTTAAATTGTCAGTAGATTCTAAGAATCATTTGCCAGAAATTTGAGCAAATTACCAGTAGATGGTGACCTTCTAACCTTGAAACAGCTAGGACTTCTAGCCTATCTTCACTCTTTTCTAAGACCATAAATTTCATGCTACCAAATACTGAACAATTACATGTTGAACGGTTACAAAATTAAACTCACTCTGTTGTCAGATATAAATATTGTTGAGTGTCCTTCAAGTGTTCATTATGAAATCTGTGGCTTATGAACACATGCATGTTCTTTTCTCCTTACTTCCCAGTTTGGGTAGAATTAAATGACCCCTCTATGCTATGTTGGCCCCACCTAGGTTCTTCATGAAGACCTTGCTGAGCATCCTCCATATGCTCCATCTAATTCCTGGGCCTTGAAGTTGACTCCACAAGCTCTGCACAGGGTCCCTTCAGCTCTTACCATGATGGGCCTCATGGCAGCCTTTCTAGATCTCAACTCATCCAGTTGTCATCCTTCTTCTATGGGAGTATATGGAATGTTTTGGGTTATCCACCTGAAAGAAAGGGAAGTGCCTCTTTCCTCTGGCCACTGGTAGGCCTGCCCCATGCTGGCATAAAATAGCCCACTTGGTGGATTCCTTCCAGGGAACCAAGTGGGGAGCAGAACAAGTGCAACTCTGCTTTCAGCTTCCCCTCCCCCACCCCACGACTTACCTCCCATCTCATCTATTTTTCCTTCTCCTCCATTCTCCAGGTCAAACACTGGAGAAGGGACCCCCCAGAGTTATGTGTCCTACCACCTCTTGTCTCTCCTTTCTCCTACTACCTCCCCCAACTCCACACTCCAAATTACTCTCCCTGCCCTCACTCTCTGACTGGATGGAAGGGGCTTTTGTTTCACTCTAAGTTATATTCCCTTTATATTAGATGATTCTTCTTCACAACCCCAGCATCATATCTGAGCCTTAAGGCAAGTAAAGGTGGGAGGAAGATCAACTTACACCTAAGCATAGCTAATTCAATAAAGATTTTAAAAAACTTTACTTGAACCAAATGTATTTTCACATAATTTTATCATTTGTGAAATGTCAATTTAAACATTTTTGGGTAGAAGGAAAGGTAAGAATTTATGTCCAAGATAGGATTAAACAGACTTTTAAGTATCTTTTCAGTATTTTCAGACATATGATAGCTGATATAAAAACTGCCTGTCTTGGTCAGTAGTATTTTGTAGCCTCTCCACTGCATGAGGTCACAGCTTGCCCAAAGAATCAAAACCACTCTGTTCAGTTTAGAAAACCATATATTCAGTTTATCTAAATGGGCTCTCTCTATCCCCTACAGATATAATTATACTAAGATCTCATTCTCTGCTTTTCCTAAGTAAAAACTAAAATCACAGGTCAAATACATGAATATATGTCTATTTCTCCTTCATTCTTTGTTCTGAGAACTTTTCTTTTTCTATGAAAAGAATTCTACGGCTAGGATAAGATGTACATGGTGTTTCGTGAGCAGGGCCATGATCTTCCCCGTTAGATCCTATTTTTTCTGATTCTGTTCTAGTTTATGCATACATACAAACATGTCTGTCTGAAATCTTCCATCCAAAAAGTAAGTTAATGTTATCCCTCAGCATTTACCAAAGATATCAGGGAATTTTCTTTTATATTTCTTGTGTCTCATAACATTGAAATTTATTTCATTTTACTTGTTGAAAGATTTTATTTACTTGAGAGAAAGAGAGAGAGAGCGCGAGAGAGCAAGCGAGCGCACATGAGTAAGGGGAGAGGGGCAGAGGGAGAGAGAGAAGCAGACTCTCTGCGCATCAGGGAGTGCTGCCAGATTCAACCCCATGACTCTCAGATCATGACCTGAGCTGAAGCAGACGCTTAACTGACTGAGCCACTCAGGCACCCCTCAAGTTTATTTTAAATAATTTTTTTTCCATAGTTAAAATCAGCCCAGTACTAGCTGCACATATTGAAATGAGGCAATAGCTAATATTCAGATGGTACCTAGCACTTGGCCTACTGAAAAGTGCTCCAGATTGGGAATTAGGGGGAAAAAAGTGTTTTGGTACAGCTCTGCCATCATTATATATGTATCTGAGCAGCCCCTTTTATTTTGTCTCAATATAAATTCTTTTTGCCATAAAAGATGAAATTACATTAACTTTTCTTCTAAGTCTTCACTTTGATAAAAATCTGTGATTCTAATATCTAGAGGAGGAAAGTGACCACATAGACTGAAAAAGCAGACAAGGAAACATTTGCACCAGCGACTCCCACTTCTAACTATGCCCTTATATATTTCCTGCCAAACCAACAAGGGATATGGACTGTCTGGCAGAGTCACCAGGACAAAGGATTAAAGGAAGAAAAAAAGATCCAGATGTTTCCATTTGGGGAAATTGAATTTTCAGACACATCTAATTCAGATGAGCTGTATCCATGAACAATTGAGCCAAAGACATAAAAGTGAATCTTATAATTCAAATGGGTTTTCATGATACCACTTCCCATTCAGCACTCTAATGAATATTATCCCCCCACATGTCTGTGATGACATGGTGGGAGTCAAAAGGAGGGACACCCTTAATCAAAAAGCAAATTAAAACCTTCAGGCTCCCAGTGGTTTTACAGCAGAATTTACTGTATGCCTACTGAGTAGAGAGTACTGTTTTAAGTACTATGATAAAGGGGGTACAAAAAGTAAGAATAATGGTACTCCAGAAAGTTCTCAATTTCATTGAAGAAAACATACACACAATTAAAAAAAAAAAACACAGTTTATGTTCCCTTAAAAGCCTCATATAAATAGCAACTGTTTTTATGTGCATATTGAATGTTTCCTTTAATCCTTCAAAGTTAGGCTTTCATATAAATTTAATTAATTAAACAAAGAAGAGGGAGCCATCCTACTTGAAAATTTCTTCATCTACCAAGTATTTTAAATTTCGTGGTTGATTTTTAGCTTAAGAAATAAATAAGAAACAAGAGCCAGCAAGAGATAGGGTAAGCATATAATTTATCACCCAAAACTTTTGGGAGTGAAAAGGGGAAACTTAAGAATTATACAAGTAGAGCAGGTATAAATTGGGACTGTTTTGAGTAAGCTGGGATATATGGATGGCTTTTTAATGAAAACAACAGGTATGTCTCAGGGCTTGACATGACTGAAATGAGCTTTACCTTGAGTCAGAATATTAAGGCAAGAAATATAATGGATCTTAGTAACCTCTTTGGCTGAATGCTTCAGCCAAGCTCTTGCTCAAGCCTGGAAAATTCAAGATGACCTCTGTCACCTACTCCCCACCCCCCCTCCATTCATTGCTTTAAATAATCCTTTATTATCTATTGAGCAACTGCTTTGAGGGCACAGAGTGAATGCAGTTGGTTGCTGGCTTGGGTAAATAATACTTGAATGTGACTGACAATACATAGGTATGTCACCAGGCACTATGAGATAATCACCAAATAACTTGTACAGTATGAGTTGGCAAAGGGAGAGATCATGTTAGGATGAAAAGCAGGTTAGGCTTTAGAAAAAGATGTGGGATTCAAGTTGGTTCTTGAGGGATAAGGGGAAAACTGCAATTTATAGAGTGAGTGGCATATTGTGTCTCCCGTTTTCTTTCCCAATCAGCAAATGACAAACTATTAAATACAGAAAATGACATGAATCAACAATAACAACAATAACAAACTTGCAACTTGTGTGGCAAAGTGTTACAAAGCTCCACTATATAAAGGGTTTTATAAATCATTGAGAAAAAGATAAACATGGACTGAATAGAAAAATGGACTAAGGACATGGAAGGGTAAATAATAAAGAAACAGGAACAGCAGTGTACATTTGAAAATTTACTTAGTAGTATTAAAAAGGTGACACAATCTTGACAGAATGGTGGCAGTAGGTAAAGGGAATGATCACTCTTAGAGCTTTTGGTAGGAGAGGGTACATTTAGCCATGTGTATCAATATGTATATATTCTACACAGTTTTCTTAGAATCTTCTAAACTAACTATTTTGATGATGTTCCATAAGCAAAAAAGTAAGACCTTAATGGTACTCAGAAGAGTAGTTCACCCTCTTCATGGGACATTCCTTCTTTCCTGTCAATACTCTTTCTTCTTCCCCAAATCAGGAAGTGTCATAATAGAAATATCACTTTTAGAAATCCACCCTAAGGGAGATAATCAGATGAATGCACAAACATAGAAGTACATGAAAGGGTGTTTAACATGGTGCTACTTATACTAATGTGAAAGATTAGAACCAACTGGTAATGCTAGTAATAGGATGTTTACTTGATAAATTTGGGGATTGCCATATAATATATATTCACCGAGAAGGCTGATGTACATTGACATTCATTAAGATATTTTAAATGAAATAATAAGTCAGGTTGAAAATAGCATGTATAAGCATAACAATATGTGTGTATATCTATATATGTGTTGCTATCACACATGATAAGACATATATATGTATTCACATCTAAGTGGTAATTATAGGGGTATTTTGGGGGGTTGGTTAGTTTTGTTTTCTCTTTTATAAATTATATTACATTGTTTGAATTTAACTCAGTGAGCATGTTTTCTTTATAAGTAAATTATACTATTAAAACAATTAAAAGTACTTGAGAAGAAATTTCTTGATGATTTAATAAGCAATGTCCATATAATAAGTACAGAAATGCATTTCTAAGGTTGTTTGTTATAGAGATTCTCATATAAGCTACTGATACTCCCCTAAAGCATGATTTAGTACAAAATATTCTGAAAAGGCCCTTGCCTTTGCATGTCTGTCTTCATCCAAGGATCTATTTTTGGATGTCTAGACATGACATTTAAGGCATTTCATCCAAATATTGTTTATCTAACTGAACTTCTGAAAAAAATATTGCATTGCAGTAAACTTGAGATCATATTTTATGACAACTCCTTTGAGTGCATCTGGTCTATATAGTTGATTGCCCTTGAAGACTTATGTCTTAGCCATCAATTCAAAGGATGGGATTAGCATCCTTTTGTTGAAGCTAGGAAACCTATTACTGTTAGGAGAATATGCCTAGGGAGAAGACCACCCCAACTCCCTTCTTAAGTAAAGGCTCCTTAACAGAACTGAGCTTTTCTACAGAAGTGTTTTGGATCCCCTTTAGGATATAGTCAAGGTCCTACAGTTTCACTTAAGTAGTATTATCAGAATAGTTTTGGCAGTTACGCTCATTTTGGCTAAACCACCTTAAACTCTCTGTGAAATATACATGCAAAATGAATGCCTCTCAAGGAACAATGCTAATTCTGTATTTATCTTCCCAAATACACTGTATGGCAAGGCACCTAAATGAGGAAATATGTTCTATGGTATAGTTATTTCTAAAGCAGAACACAAAAAGTCTTCCAAAAATAATAACTATATTTTAGAATACTCAGTTTGTCTGTAGTCCTATTTTCAGGTGACAAATACCTACAGGAAAAGTTATCTACTAAACCCATTCCTAATTTAAGATAACAAAATATGTTGCTTGCACAAAAAAGTCTTGTCTGTTATAGCTGGAGTTTCAATCTAGTTGGGCTAACTAAACTACAAATAGAGTAAGTCAAGTCATACAAAATAGGACTATCAAAAAATTTAAGACGTAAATCATGTGGTACATTAGGATTTTAGAAAAATCACAAGTGACAATGAATTTTAGAAAAATCACACACATATCCCCCACACTTACATACACATATACACACACCTCATTTCCAAGCCCTATCTATGCCAAACCTATAGAAAAAGATCTCTGGGAAGTGAAGCCTGAGCATGTGTTATTTTAAAGCATTCCCAGCAACTCCAATGGGCAGCCAGGTTGAGAACCATTCCTCCAAGGGGCAAATCATCTGGCCTCACTTAGTGTCCCTGGCAAATAAAAGGTGGGCCTTTCACTGTAGGATCAAAAAAATAACTTATTATTTTTTGTTGAAATAGTATTGGGTTTGGAACCAACTAGCTCTTGGAGCAAATGCCCCAAAAGACCTCCAAGGTTGAGGGTAGTCATTTTTGAGTTTTGGTGAAAATATTTTTTCCTGGAAAACTTCCTGCTATTTTTTTTTTAACTATAAAAGTAACATGTTTACTACAGAAATTTTAAAAATCTGTAAAACAGCACAAAGGAGATTAATAAAATCACCTGTAATTCTATCAACCAGATATAACCACAGCATTGTATATCCTTTCAGATTCTTTTTATATATAAGTGGAAATATATCGTACAATTTATAACATGCTTTTTAAAATTAGCAATATAAGTAGACATTTTCTCATGTCAATATTCTTCTATGAAATGATGTTTAATGGTTACAGAAAATTTCATTTTATAATTATTGTTTTTCTACTTTTGAAAAAGTTATTGCTTTTCTATTTTTGGAAACTTCAGCTTTTCTATTTATGACTCAAAAATAAGCTTGAAATGATCTTCTGTGAATATAAACTTTTATGCATGTTTTGAATACATTCTTAGGAGCCCTAGAGGTGGGTTACTGGGTTAAAAATGGATATTTGTAAGGCATTTCATACATATTGCTTGACTATCCTTTGGAAAGTATATACCATTTTTATATTTTGACTAGAATCCTTGAGTCCTTACATATTGGTAATATTAAGTATTTCCTCTTTGCCTGATCATGTCATATTTATTTTTCAGTTAGGGAGTTTGTCTTTTCCTATTGATGTAAACTCCTTGTGTTTCGCATGAGCAGTGTAAAGCATATATTTCCTATTTTTTTAATTAAAAATTTCCCTTCTGGTATTTTTGAATGGGTGAAAGTTGGTAACTACTTTTTGAGAACAATTCATAATTCAAATATGTACCTACAAAATAGAGTGAACCTTTGCAAGATTATCAATATGGGAAGAATGAGGCACTCCCATCCTATATTGGGCCACTCAAAGCTCCAAACCTAGAGATCTCTCTCACCTAACATCTAGTTTAGCAAAAGGCATTTATATCTCAGTAGGAATTTAAGCAATGGTTTACATCTCAAGGGGTACTCAGATTTTTAGCTTAGCCTCTAGGTAAGCACTGTGACTTACTGAAGAAATTTTAGGCATTGAGGAGTAGGGTAGAGGAGGTAAAATAAATTCTATATCTATTTATTGAACACCTGTAGTGCAAAAATTACTAAATTAGCCAAGTATCAATAGCCTGTGTATAAGGACATCTGTTGTGAATATGCTACACTGTAAATCATATTGTTTTTAAAGATTTTATTTATTTATTAGAGAGAGAGAGGGAGAGAGAGCGAGCACAGGCAGACAGAATGGCAGGCAGAGGCAGAGTGAGAAGCAGGCTCCCTGTCGAGCAAGCAGCCCGATGTGGGACTCGATCCCAGGATGCTGGGATCATGACCTGAGCCGAAGGCAGCTGCCTAACCAACTGAGCCAGCCAGGCGTCCCTGTAAATCATATTTTTAATAATTTAATGATTCATTTTAGTGATGAACATATATGCCTTATTTTATTTAATGATAAGAATATAACCTAAGACTTTGTTCTTATGTAGAGCAGAGATGTGGGGATAAAATGACTGGCTCAGCGTCTTCAGCAGGATGTTTCATGTGACTGAAATTAAAATGCAAAATGACCTACATAAATTCAATGCTTAGTGAGGGAATTGGTTATTTTTTAAAAGTTTCTGAACATTAAGAAAAGACATAGGAGCCAAAATAAAGTCAAAAGAAATAAACCAGAGAGTTTTCCAAAATCTAACTGAAGTATGGGTGTGGTTGAATATGAGTGTAGCTACATACTTAATGGAATTCTTGGTTTTCTTTTATATTCTATATTTCAGAGCCTTCACGTTTGTTTGCAATATTTTATCATTGCACGAGGACTTTATTTCATGTGGATGAGAGGCTGGTTTTCTTTCAATAATCCCTATGTTGAAACATCTTTCTGTATAATCAAGGGTACTTACACACACACACACACACACACACACACACACACACATGCATATATAATTTATTTTTGAGTTACGGTCTTTAGTCAACATGGCTTGATTTATACTTGGGTTTTATAGTTAATGTTCCCTGCATGTTAAGCAAGTTGCTAAACACAGAATTCTGGTTATGGATTTGCTTTTCTCCACCATACAACATCATGGAATGTATATATTCATGATACCACCTGTCTCTCTTGCCACACTATTGGCTTTTATTTGAAGTCACTTGTATTTGGCAGAGGACTCAAAGTTGTGATCGATAAGTTGGAAATAGGAATTAATAGAAACTGAGAAGGAAAAATATGAGGACAAATTTGGATAAAGTGGAAGACTCATTTTATCTTGGGAGAATGGAGGAGGAAGGTCCTTGTAATGATGCGGAAAAATCAGGAGGTGAAAGGGTGAAGCACACTATTCACTTCTCCACCAGGTGTCCACAGCGTATGGCCATCAAAGAGTATGACTTTGACAGGTAAGGACAGTGACTGAGACAGCTTCGTGGAGGGTCAAGAAGGCTCGGACAGGACTCATATCTGACATGCCCATGAAAGCATACTCTGTTAGAAAGAACCAGATCAATAGCAACATTGGGCAAGACACTGTGTGACTGGAGATCCTACCTGAGATCTATAGAGATCCTACCTGATCGCTTCTCAGCCTTTTGGCTAAGATCAAGTGTAGAGATCCTACCTGAGAGTAGAACAAGGTAAAGAAAGAAAGGAGGGAGAGAGAAAGATTACTTTTGGAGATGCCACTGTATCCAGCTGGGATTAATAAATGATACAGACATTTTTTTCCTAACATAGACAGGGAAAAAGAAAAGCATGGGACAAGATTTTGTAGATAAAAGGAAGTCAAATATTTACTTTTAGCTTACTTATTGATTATATTTATTGCTCTATTTTCTGTTTGTTTGTATCCCCACTACCCTAAAGCTCCCTTATAAACACCTTTCGCTTCTTGGAGGTATCAGCTAGAACAAACTCTCACTTCCGGATTTGGGAAAGTGGGAAGAGTATTGGCAGGAAAGATAGAATCTGACTATTCCTTCCACACTTGTGGTCATTGACCGGACTCATTTAAAATCCATGACCACAAGTGTGGTCTATCTTTCCTGCCAATACTCTTCCCACTTTCCCAAATCAGGAAGTGAGAGTTTGTTCTTCAACTTTGTTCTTAATTTTTAAGATTGTCTGGAATATTCTGGGATCCTTGCATTTCAATATCAGTTTTAGGATCAGATATCAGTTAAGATTTTGATAGGGATTACATTAAATCTGCAGATAAGTGTGGGGAGTGTTGCCAATCTCCTAACAATATTAAGTGTTCTGATCCCTGAACACAGGTTGTCTTTATATTTACTTAGGTGTTCTTTCATTTCTTTCAACAATGTTTTGGAGTTTTCTGACTGTAAAGCTTTGCACTTCCTTTGTTAAATTTATTCCCAAGTATTTCATTCTTTTTAATATTATTATAAATGGTATTGTTTCTTTAATTTTAGTTTTGGACTGTTTATTGCAAGGAAATAAAAATATAATTGGTTTTGTATATTGATCTTGTATTCTGAAACCTGTTGAACTTCTTTGTTAGTTCTAATAGTTTCTTATTTTAATGGTTTCCTTAGGATTTTCTATATAGAAGATTGTCTGCATCTGCAAACAAAAATAGTTTTACATTTTGCTTTTCAACCTGGATACTCTTTACTCCCTTTTCTTGCTTAATTGTCTTGGCTAGATTCTACAATACAATGTTGAATAGAGTAGTGAGATAAGACATTTCTGACCTGCTCTGGATCTAAATTGTTTCTTAAGTCTAATGAAGTCCTAGCTCTTTGTTCTTTCAGGTAATCTAACTACACCTCCATAATATGCTCATTTGAGTTAGATGACCAATATTTTAGATTAAAAAAAAAATCTCTTACCTTTATATTGACAACAAAATCCTCAGAACCTGTAACTTCCCAAATCTTCATCAGGAAGAAATAGAAATTTTTTTTTTTTTTTTAAGATTTTATTTATTTATTTGAAAGACGGAGATCACAAGTAGGCAGAGAGGCAGGCAGAGAGAGAGAGAGAGGGAAGCAGGCTTCCTGCGGAGCAGGGAGCCCGATGCAGGGCTCGATCCCAGGACCCTGAGATCATGACCCGAGCCAAAGGCAGCAGCCCAAACCACTGAGCCACCCAGGCGCCCCAGAAATAGAAATTTTTAACATACCAATTACTAGCAAGGAAATGGAATCAGTAATCAAAAAACCCCAAATAAGCAAAAGTGCAGGACCAGACAACTTCCCAGGTGAATTGACCAAACACTGAAGGAAGAGGTAATACCTATTCTTCTCAAACTATTACAAAAAATAGAAGGGGAAGGAAATCTTTCAAATTCATTCTATGAGGCCAGCCCTGATAAAGAAACTAAAAAAAAGAAACAACAAAAAAAGAATGACAGGCCAGTATCTCCAATGAACACTGATGCAAAAATCCTCAACAAAATATTAGCAAACTAAACCCAACAATAAATTAAAAAATAGTTTGCCATAACCAAGTGGGATTTATTATCAAGGTGCAAAGCTGGTTTCATAATCATTCATCAATCAACAGAATACATCATATCAATAAGAGAAGGGATATGGGGAGGCTGGGTGGCTGAGGTGTTAAGCATCTACCTTCAGCTCAGGTTATGATCCCAGGGTCCTGGGATGGAGCCCCACATCAGGCTCCCTGCTCAGCAGGGAGTTGGCTTCTCCCTCTCATTCCTCCCCTCCTTACGCCCCCTCGCTTTCAAATAAATAAGTAAAATATTTTTTAAGAAAGAGAAAGGATAAAAATAATATGACCATTTCAATAGATGAGAAAAAACATTTGACAAAGTATGACTTCATTCATGAACAAAAAAAACCCTCAACAAAGTACCTTTGAGGGAATATACTTCAAAATAATAAAGGCCACATATGAAAAAAATTCACAGTTAACATCACACTCAATGGTAAAGAACTGAGATATTTTCCCCTAAGGTCAGGAATAAGACAAGAATGTGTACTTTCACCACTTTCATTCAACATAACTACATACATAACTAACTACAGCAAATCAGTCAAGAAGAGTAAATAAAAGGCATCCAAACTGGTAAGGAAAGGTAAAACTTCCACTATTTGCAAGTGACATGGTAATATATATAGAAAACCCTTAAGACTCCACCAAAAACTACTAGAACTGATAAATGAATTCAGTAAAGTTTCAGGACACAAAAATCAACACACAAAAATATGTTGTATTTCTATATACTAATAATAAAGTAGTAGAAAGAGAAAATAAGAAAAAAATCCCATTTATAATTGCACCAGAAATAACAAAATACCTAGGAATAAACTTAACCAAGGAGATAAAAGACCTACACTCTGAAAACTATAACACACTGATGAAAGAAACAGAAGAAATGGAAAGATATTCTGTGCACATGGACTGGGAGAACAACTATTCTTAAAATGTCCATATTACACAAAGCAATCTATAGATTTAATGCAATATTTATCAAAATACCAACAGCATTTTTCACAGAACTCCAGCAAATAATCTTGCAGTTTGTATGAAACCACAAAAGACCCTAAGTACCCAAAGCAATCTGGAAAAGGAGGAACAACGGCTGGATGTATCATAATCCCAGATTTCAAGATATAAAACAAAGTTATAGCAATCAAAACAGTATGGTAGCAACATACACATACACACAAAGATACAGATCAACGGAATAGCATGGAGAGCCGAGAAATAAACCCATGATTATACAGTCAATTAACCTACGACAAAACAGGTAAAAATACACAATGGGAAAAAGATGATCTCTTAAACAAATCATGTTAGGGAAACTGGGCAGCTAGATGCAAAAGAATGAAACAGGACCATACACAAAAATAAACTCAAAATGGACTAAAAGCCTAAATGTGAGACTTGAAACCATAAAAATTCTAGCAGAGAGAACCAGCAGTAATTTCTGGCATTGGCCATAGCAACATTTTTCTAAGATACGTCTCCTGAGGCAAGGGAAATAAGAGCAAAAATAAACCGTTGGGACTATATCAAGATAAAAAGCTTCTCCATAGCAAAGGAAACAGACAACAAAACTAAAAGAAACTTACTGAATGGGAGAACATATTTGCAGATGATATATCCAATCAGGGGTTAGTATCTAAAATATATAAAGGGAAGATGATCTGAGGATTAAGAAAACAATCTGTAGAGTTGGAGGGAGAGAACGTGGCAGATGTGAAGTTTAGACCTATAAAATTGGGGGAGAGGTAAGCTGCACAGCTGCAAAGTTGAGGCTATACTTTTTGTGGAGCAAAGTCAGGGAGAGGAAGAAAGCGGGGGAGTGCATTGAGTAGGGACTGCACAATAAGCTGAGTGAGGAGATCCCCTGGGTTGCATTGGAAAAGATCTGTCACCTTCCCAGTATATGTTTGGAAGATCATATTTTGCCTCTTCAAGGACAAAAGGCCAGCCAGGAGCCATTGAGCAGTGCTCAAGCGCAGGGTCAGAGGAATGCACAGAGGGCAAAAACCTCTTAACTTTTCACTGTGAGCCACAAATGGCTTAAACCTCTGTGTGTGTGCAGAGCGGCTGCTTTTCTGTGGCAGAACTGAGGAGAAAGCAGAGACAGGAGCAGATTGCAGATAACCTGGCTATGCTTTTCCCTGTCTGCCACAATAAATTCAATATATTCCCGTGACTGATTTTCTGGGAAAGAATGGACAGGGGACTGCGTTGTGTGCAGACTGCCAATAACCTGGTTCCAGCTTTTTGCTGAGTGTTACAATAAACTGTAGCCTCTGTGTGCACACTGTGAGACTGCTTTTCGGGGAAGGGATGGTGCTGGACATTTCCTGAGCATCTCTTCCAGGGGACAAAAGTGGTCATGCACCTTACCAGGCCCTTTAAAACTTGGGAGTTTTGAATGCCAGCCACCGGCCAGATACAGGAGATCTGTGGCTCTGGGCATGCTGATGGCCCTGGGCACAGACAGGTTAAGGGCAGGGAATGTTGAAAGCCTGGGACACAGGAAATTGTGTGCTTTTCTAAGAGGGCCTCTGAATGGTGGCTAGGAGTTCCTGTAGTCAGACTACAGAGAGAAACACAGCACCTCCAGTGGAGGCTGGAGTCCCCTACACTAATGCTTGCCTTGACCTGGCAGGAGCATCTGTACAAGGGCAAGTCAGCTTGTGAGCCAGCCCAGCAGGCCTCTACCTCAGCAGACCAACACAGGCCCAGCCCCCACATCTACCAAGTCTACTGATGAAATAATGCTCCAAAACCTAAGCTTCAGTAGAAACAGGACCAGGGTTGCTTCTTTTTTCCCGCTCTTTTTTCTTTATTTAAAAAATTTTTTATCTTTCTATTTCTTACATTTGATATTCTCTCTCTCTCTCTCTCTATATATATATATACACACACACACACACACACACACACACACACACACACATTCTTCTTTTCTCTCTCTCTTTTTTGGTATCAGGCTTATAACTTTTGTTTATTTGTTGGTTTGTTTCCTTCTCTTAACTTTTTGGACCAGGCTCCCACCCCCTTTGATTCTTTCCCTTTTCTTTTTTTCTTCTTTCCTTTTTATTTTTAGAATCAGGCTTATAGTTTATTGTTTTTCTGTTTGCAGTTCTGTTCCTTTTCCTTTTCTCTTGTCTTGGATCAGGCTTTTTTATTTGTTTGTTTTTTGCTCTTTTCCTTTCTTTTTTCTTTTACAGGCTTATCTTGACAAACCAAGCACAACTATTAAAGGTCCAAACGCTCCCTATTATAAACAAGGAGGAATTCTGTAGAGGAAGGACCAGTGGAAAAGAGTAGCTAAAACACAATAGCAAAGTATTCACAGCATACACCAAAAATACTTCCTGAATTTTTGTTGTTGTTGTTGTTTCTTTCCTCCTTTTTTTTTTTTTTTTTTTTTTTTTTTTTTGTTCTGGGCAAAAATGATGAGACAGAGAAATTCACCCCAAAAGAAAGAAGAGGAGGTAGTACTCACTGCCAGGGATTTAATAAATACGAATATAAATAAGGTGTGTGAACTAGAATTTGAAACAATGATTATAAAGTTACTAGCTGGGCTTGAAAAAAGCATACAGAACACAAGAGAATCCCTTACTGTAGAAATAAAAGAACTAAAATTCAGTCCCGCAGGCTGGAATTAAATGCAATTACTGAGATGCAGTTCCAAATGTAGGCTTTAAAAACAAGGTTAAATGAAACAGAAGAGAGTCAGTGATAGAGAAGATAAAATGATGGAAAATAAGGAACTGAAGAGAGGAAGAAAACTACTGGATCACAAAGGGAAACTAAGAGAACTCAGCTATTCCATAAAGTGAAATAATACCTGAATAATATGAGCCCCAAAAGATGGAGAAATGGAGAGAGGAGCAGAAGTTTTATTTGAACAAATTATAGCTGAGAATTTCCCTAATCTGGGGAAGGAAACGGGCATTAAAGTCCAGGAGACACAAAAAACCTCCTCAAAATCAATAAAAACAGGTCAACACCTTGACATATAATAGTAAAGCTTGCAGATTTCAAAGCTAAAGAGAAAATCCTGAAAGCAGTTCAGGACAAAAGGTCTTTAACCTATAAGGGCAGAAACACAAGGCTGGCAGCAGACTTATCCACAGACACTTGAAAGGCCAGAAAGGACTGACATGATAGATTCAATGTAACAAATGGGAAAGATATGCAGCCAAGAATCCTTTGTCCAGCATGGCTGTCATTCAGAATAGAAGGAGAGAGGTGTCTGGGTGGCTCAGTGGGGTAAGCCTCTGCCTTCGGCTCAGGTCATGGTCTCAGGGTCCTGGTATGGCACTGCAATTCCAGACTTCAAGCTGTATTACAAAGCTGTGATCATCAAGACAGTACTAGTACAAAATCAGATACATAGATCAGTGGAACGGAATAGAGAATCCAGAAGTGGACCCTCCACTCTATGGTCAACTAATCTTCAACAAAGCAGGAAAAAATATCCAATGGAAAAAAGTTGGTCTCTTCAACAAATGGTTGGAAAATTGGACAGTCACATGCAGAAGAATTAAGCTAGACCATTCTTTTATACCATACACAAAGATAAACTCAAAATGGATGAAAGACCTAAATGTGAGACAGGAGTTCATCAAAATCCTAGAGGAGAACACAGGCATCAATCTCTTTGACCTTGGAAGCAGCAACTTCTTGCTAGACACATCTCCAAAGACAAGAGAAACAAGAGCAAAGATGAACTATTGGGACTTCATCAAAATAAAAAGCTTTTTGCACAGCGGAGGAAACAGTCAAGAAAACTAAAAGGCAACCTACGGAATGGGAGAAGGTATTTGCAAATGGCATATCAGAAAAAGGTCTAGTATCCAAAATCTATAAAGAATTTATCAAACTCAACACCCAAAGAACAAATAATCCAATCAAGAAATGAGCAGAAGACATGAACAGACCTTTCTCCAAGGAAGACATACAAATGGCCAACAGACACATGAAAAAATGTTCAACTTCACTCAGCACCAGGGAAATACAAATCAAAACCACAATGAACATCACCTTACACCAGTCAGAATGGCTAAAATTAACAAGAGAGGAAACAACAAATATTGGCGAGGATTCTGAGAAAGGGAACCAACCCTCTTACACTGTTGGCGGGAATGTAAGCTGGTATAGTCACTCTGGAAAACAGTATGGAGGTTCCTCAAAAAGTTAAAAATAGAGCTACTGTAGGGCCCAGCAAGGGCACTACTAAGTTTTTACCCTAAAGATACAGATGTAGTGAAATGAAGGGGCACCTGCTCCCCACTGTTCATAGCAGCAATGTACACAACAGCGAAATTGTGGAAGGAGCTGAGATGTCCTTCAGCAGATGAATGGATAAAGAAGATATGGCATATATATATAATGGAATATTTCTCAGCCATCAAAAGGAATGAAATCTTGCCATTTGCAAAGACATGGACAGAACTACAGGGTATTATCTAAGCCAAATAAGTGGTCAGTTAAAAAAAGACAAATACCATATAATTTCATTCATATGTGGAATTTAAGAAACAAAACAGAGGAACATAGGGGAAGGGAAGGAAAAATAAAATAAGATGAAAACCAAGAGGGAGGCAAGCCATAAGAGACTCTTAACTAAGAGAACAAACTGAGGGTTGCTGGAAGGGAGGTAGGTGGTGGATGGAGTAATTAGGTGATGGGCATTAAGGAGGACACTTCATGTAATGAGCACTGGGTGTTATATGTAACTGATGAATGACTAAGTTCTATCCCTGAACCTAATAATACAGTATATGTTAATTAAGTTAAAAAATTTTAAAAACTTACACAACTTAATACTAAAAAAAAAAAAAAATCCCATTTTAAAAATGTACAGAAGACCTAAGCAGACATTTCTCCAAAGAAGATAAACAGATGACCAAAAGACAAATGTAAAAATGCTCAACACCACTCATCATCAGGGAAATGTAAATCAAAACCACAATGAGATATTATCTACATCTGTCAGAATGGTTAAAATAAAAAAATACAAGAAACAGTAGGTGTTGGTGAGGATGTGGAGAAAGGGGAACCCTCATGCAACCTTGGTGGGAATGTAAACTTGTGTGGCCACTCTGAAAAACAGGGCGGAGGTTTCTCAAAAAATAACAAATAGAATTACCATGTGATTCAGTAATTCCACTACTGAGTATTTACCCAAATAATATGAAAACACTAATTTGAAACCCTATGTTTATGGCAGCATTATTTATAACAGCTAAGATATGGAAGCAACCCATGTATCCATCTACAGATGAATGGATAAAGATGTAGTGTGTATACACACACACACACACACACACACACCAGAACATCATTCCACCATAAAAAATAATGATATAATGCTATTTACAACAATGTGGATGGATCTAGAGGGTATAATGCTAAGTGAAACAAGTCAGCCAGAGAAAGCAAATACTGTATGATTTCATTCATATGTAAAATTTAAGAAACAAAACAAAGGAAAAAGAGACAAACAAAAACAGTCTTAACCAGAAAGAACAAACTGGTAGTTACCAGAAAGGGGAGGTGGCTGGGGGGATGGGTGAAATAGGTGAAGAGGATTAACAATACACTTATCATGATGAACACAGAGTAATATACAGAATTGCTGAATCACTATATAGCACACTTGAAACTAATATAATACTGTATGTTAATTATACTGGAATTAAAAAATAAATTTTTAAAAATCCTCCAAACCAATGGATAGACATAGCACATTAAGGGATTAAGACTCAGGCCCTAATCACAAAAGTACAGACTATAATACATACTAGATTATTATCTTCTGTTTTTGAAAGTCTAGATAGTGTCTCCAGAACATCTGAACCAATGCTTATCTTTATTTTCACTGATTTCATCTATTTCTACTAATTTCACCAATGAAAGCCCATTTACAACATTTATTATGCTAACCAGTCAAAGATTTGGTGTGGATAGAAATAATAATAGCCAAAGTACTGGTAGTAGTGGCATCTGGAGCATAGATTTTCTAATATAATGTTATCGAAACATCTTAGAAGGTTTAATTCTGAATTAGGACAACCAACTATCTCTAGAGTGAAACTTAAATTAACACACGAGCATGTGTGTGTGCGCACACACGCACACACACACACACACACACACACAGAGTCATCATATCCCTGGTGCTTTGAAATGGAAGTAGAAGCATTATTAAATTAGATAATGAGAATAGTGTAAACCTTCTGAGATTCCTAAACAAGGCCAGCTTCATGGGTGTGTGACCTGTGGAGTCACACAGGTCCCCTAGGCTCACAAATGCCCTTAATTTGATTTCGTGCTCTTCATCTTGAAATTTTTAAAAATTTGAACAAGTGATATCATATATTCATTTTGTACTATCCCCAGCAAATTATGGAGCCTATCCTATTTTTAGGGCCATTCACTCTGTAAGAGGATTTGCTACGAAACTTGTGGCCTGTTTTCTCTTTGGAAAAAAGTCAATAGAGCCAGCATCTCGCTTTCCATTTTTTCATTTTCACCTCTAGGCCTGGACAAAAAACATAAGGGCAGAGGAGTAAATGGTTTTCAAAGGGCACTATAGTATTGAAAACCTTGACACAAGTTCCATTAGAAAAAATGGAAGCTTGTTCTTACCATTCTGGAATTGCTTCACCCATTTCCTGCCTAATGCCTGATTAAATGCCACCATTTCAGTCAGGTGTCTTCTTGTCATTTCTTCTGCCCCTAAACCTATTTCTTTCAATTATAGAGGTTTGCTTTCTCTTTCTGATTCCTTTTTAAATCCTGTCTACTTTTTAGGTTAAAGTTTATGGGTAGTATTATTAAAGAATAATGCCAAGCAGAGATAGGAAGTTCTCCAGCAGATTTTTATTAATCCAGGGCAAGTCCTTTTTGGAAAAAAAAGAAATAGAAGGAATATTTGTAAAGACCAAGGGTTGGCATTGGCAGATCCCCTCTGCTTTCCTGCCACACCCTTATGGTAAGGGAGAATCCTGGGGCATATGAGGATAAGTTAGTTCTTGGGAGACCCAGGTCCAGGACCAGCTACATAACTTGCAGGACCCAGTACAAAATGTGGGGCCTCTTTTTCAAAAATTATATATATTTTTAAGACCTTGACAGCACAACATTAAGATACTGTGGTACCCTTCTGAGAAAAATGAGGGTCCATGTACAAGTCACATAACCATGAAGCTAACCCTGCCCTAGTCATTCATTCAATAAATTTATAGTGTTCCTACTATGATTCACATCTTCTTGTCCTGAAAATTTGCAGAATTAAAAAAAAAAAAAAAAAAGCCAGTTCCTTAGATGGCCCCCCTTAAGGCAAACCAGTTTTCTGGGCTCAACCAGTGCATTCCCCATGACTTATCTGTCCTTGTGAGGTGCTTTCAGGCAACAGACTGAAAGCGAATTGGAAGGAATTGGTTTCGGTTGAAGTTGGGTTTACCAGGACGCAGACTCTGAAACAGAGCTTAGTATGCAGATGTTTCTTAGGGAGTGCTTTTGGTATTAACACCCATGGAAAGGAGGGTAAGGAAGCAGGATTAAGTAGAGGGAGAAGCTTGGCTGTAATGCAGGCTTAATAACAGCTTTAGCCTACTTCATGGTAAAACTGTAGAGCTAGAATGACCCTTCAGTGTTGTCCTGAGCCGGAAGGAAATGGCTGGCCTTTATACTCCTGCATGGAACAGCTGCTGGATGGGGGCAGCCACGAAAAGGGGCCTGACCTTGGGAGAGGTGACTTTGGAGCTATGGTAAACCCTACAGGGCAAGACAGCTAAGGCCAGGCATCAACAGCACTCCCAGCTATTGGGGCAAAAAGGCCTTCCTTAAAGAGGGATCTGGGTAGTTCCATCAGTGTCCATTCTACTGTGTATATGGGAATTCCCCCAGATTGGAAAGTTTAAGATTGCCCTTATTTAATGTCAGTGGGTATGAACTTTACAGTCACACATGGGAAAAAATGTCTGTTTACTTCTATCTACAACTAGGAGGAACAATCATCCTGGATCGCCCTAGATTTTCCAGGTTTTAGCAGTGAAAATCCCACAGCCTAGGGCAAATTTAAACAGTTGGTCACCCTATCTCAACTCAATTTAACTTTCTTGATTTTAAGTCCTGCGCCCTCATTTTCAATTGAGAGCAGAAAATTGAATCTGGGATTTCCTCAGTCCATTGAGAAATTTTAGTTATAAATTTAAAGCACAGTCTATTCAGGGGTTTTCACCCTCTCAAGATTCTTTCACTCTCCTCTTTCCTGGTGCTGATTCTAAACCCCCAGGGGTGTGGGCAGCTGCTGTGAAGGATATTTGGGACGAGAAATGGCTGATTTTAGCCTCTGCAGTCTCAGTCTTCTGCAGGCCTCCTGCTCTAGGTAGAACTCATCCATGATTCCTGGGTGTCTTTGGCTCTGTTCTTTTTGCCCCTCCTGTGTGTGTGTGTGTGTGTGTGTGTGTGTGTGTGTGTGTGTGTGATGTTTGCAATCTCTGAAAAACTTCTAGATCTATACAGTTGTGCCCTCTTCAGCCTTCTCATCTTAACCCTCATGAACATGATATTTTCACCTTGACCCAGCTCTTTCCTGGTCTTCCTGTGGGCTCAGGGAAGATCAAGAGCAAAGGGAAGGATATCACTTTATGAGGCTTCAGAAAAGACTCTGGGCTGTCAGTAGTACTCTGCTGTAATATGTTTTATAGCTATTGTCTCCAACTCTGCCCATGTGCCAAGAGGAACAGTGGCAAGCCTGCCCAATCCCAGAGTTCCAGGTAGGACTAATAGGACCCAGGGCCTCTTACTCTTGGAGAAAACTTTGTTTTGATTAGCTTCCTGTTCCTGGTAGGGATGCAGGTTTTATTTACTCTAGCATGTCCAACTATTATCTATCTTCTCACCCTACTTTTCCAGACTCACACTAACATACTGCTAAAGAATATCATTTCTCTGGCAAAGGTAGGAGTAAGAGGGAAGAGTTTTTGTATGTGATCAAAGTTAAGTTATTATCCATCTAAAATGCTGATATCAGCTTTAAAAACTCAATTTTATCTATAAGATGGTTTATGTATGCCTCTTGGTAACCACAAAGCAAAAACCAGCAGTAGATATACAAAAGATAAAGAAAAGGCAATCAAAGCATATCACTATGGAAAATCATCAATTAGTTCACAATGGAAGACAGTAACAAAGGAAAAAAGAAACAGGGGACTAGAGAACAGCCAGAAAATAATAAGATAGCATTAGTAAGTCCTTACCTACCAATAATTACTTCAAATGTTAAAGAAAAAAATCACATTTTCTAGTTGAAAGGCATAGAGCAGCTGAATGGATATATAAACAAAATCCAACTATATTCTGCCTACAAGAGACTCACTTTAGCTTAAGGACACACATAGGCTAAAAGTAAAAGATAGGAAAAGATATTTAGTTCAAATGGAAAACAAAAGAGAACAGGAGTAGCTAAATTTATATCAGACAAAGACTTTAAGTCAAAAGCTGTAATGAGAGACAAAGAAGGTCGTTACACAATGAGAAAGCTCAATTCATTAAGAGTATATAATACCTGTAAGTATATATGTGCCCAACATTGGAGCACCTAAATATATTAAGTAAACACTAATAAATCTGAAGAGAGACAACAATGCAATAATAGTGGGGAAACTCAATGCCCCATTTTTTTAAATCTTTAATTCAAATTCATTAGCCCCCCCCACCAAAAATTCAATTAGACAATACATAATACATTAGTTTCAGATGGAATGTTCAATAATTCATCAGTTGCATATAACACCCAGTGCTCATCACATCACATGCCCTCCCTTAGTGCCCATTATCCAGTTACCCCATCCCCCCACTCAACTTACCCTCCACAACCCTCAGTTTGTTTCCCATGGTTAAGAGTCTCTCATGGCTAGTTTCCCTCTCTGATTTCTTCCCACTCAGCTTTCCTCCCTTCCCCTATGATCCTCTGCACTGTTTCTTATATGCCACATGAGTGAAATCATATAATTGTCTTTCTCTGATTGACTTACTTCACTTAGCATAATACCCATCAGTTCTATCCATGTTGATGTAAGTACTCATCATTTCTGATGGCTGAGTAATATTCCATTGTATATATATACATCACATCTTCTTGTGGCTTTGTGTGTGTGTGTGTTATGTTAGTCACCATACAGTACATCATTAATTTTTCATGTAGTGTTCCATGATTCGTTGTTTGCCTATAATATCCAGTGCTCCAAACCATCCGTGCCCTCCTTAATATCCATCCCAGGCTCACCGATCCCCACCCCCTCCCTTCTAAAATCCTCACTTTGTTTACCAGAGTCTATAGTCTCTCATGGTTCATCTCCCACCACATATTCTTTATCCATTCATCTGCTGAAGGACATCTCAGTTCCTTCCACAATTTCGCTGTTGTGTACATTGCTGCTATGAACAGTGGGGAGCAGGTGCCCCTTCATTTCACTACATCTGTATCTTTAGGGTAAAAACCTAGTAGTGCCCTTGCTGGGCCCTACAGTAGCTCTATTTTTAACTTTTTGAGGAACCTCCATACTGTTTTCCAGAGTGACTATACCAGCTTACATTCCCGCCAACAGTGTAAGAGGGTTGGTTCCCTTTCTCAGAATCCTCGCCAATATTTGTTGTTTCCTCTCTTGTTAATTTTAGCCATTCTGACTGGTGTAAGGTGATGTTCATTGTGGTTTTGATTTGTATTTCCCTGGTGCTGAGTGAAGTTGAACATTTTTTCATGTGTCTGTTGGCCATTTGTATGTCTTCCTTGGAGAAAGGTCTGTTCATGTCTTCTGCTCATTTCTTGATTGGATTATTTGTTCTTTGGGTGTTGAGTTTGATAAATTCTTTATAGATTTTGGATACTAGACCTTTTTCTGATATGCCATTTGCAAATACCTTCTCCCATTCCGTAGGTTGCCTTTTAGTTTTCTTGACTGTTTCCTCCGCTGTGCAAAAAGCTTTTTATTTTGATGAAGTCCCAATAGTTCATCTTTGCTCTTGTTTCTCTTGTCTTTGGAGATGTGTCTAGCAAGAAGTTGCTGCTTCCAAGGTCAAAGAGATTGATGCCTGTGTTCTCCTCTAGGATTTTGATGAACTCCTGTCTCACATTTAGGTCTTTCATCCATTTTGAGTTTATCTTTGTGTATGGTATAAAAGAATGGTCTAGCTTAATTCTTCTGCATGTGACTGTCCAATTTTCCAACCATTTGTTGAAGAGACCAACTTTTTTCCATTGGATATTTTTTCCTGCTTTGTTGAAGATTAGTTGACCATAGAGTGGAGGGTCCACTTCTGGATTCTCTATTCCGTTCCACTGATCTATGTATCTGATTTTGTACTAGTACTGTCTTGATGATCACAGCTTTGTAATACAGCTTGAAGTCAGGTATTGTGATGCCACCAGCATTGGCTTTGTTTTTGAACATTCCTGGGTATTTGGGGCCCTTTCTGGTTCTGTACAAATTTTAGGATTATTTGTTTCAGCTCTGTGAAAAAGGTCAATGTTATTTTTATAGGATTGCTTTGAATATGTAGATTGCTCTGGGTAGCTTAGACATTTTAACTGTATTTGTTCTTCTAATCCATGAGCATGGCTCATGGATTTTTCCATTTATTTGTGTCTTCCTCTATTTCTTTCACACCCCACATTCAAATAAAAAAGAGATCTGATCATTTAGACAGAACATTAATAAGGAAACATGGGACTTGAACTACTTTAGACCAAATGTACCTAACAGAAAAATACAGAACATTCCATCCAAAAATAGCAAAATATGCATTCTTCTCAACTGCACATGGAACATTCTTCAGGTTAGAGAATCTTAAGCCAGAAAAGTTTTGCAAATTAAAAAAGACTGAAATTGGGGGGGGAGGAGTCAAGATGGCAGAGAAGTAGCAGGCTGAGACTACTTCAGCTAGCAGGAGATCAGCTAGATAGCTTATCTAAAGATTGCTATCAATATCCATCAGCATATTGAAGAGAAGAAGAACAGCAATTCTAGAAACAGAAAAACAACCACTTTCTGAAAGGTAGGACGGCGGAGAAGTGAATCCAAAGCTATGGGAAGATAGACCCCAGGGGGAGGGGCCGGCTCCCGGCAAGCGGCAGAGAAACGGAGCACAAAATCAGGACTTTTAAAAGTCTGTTCCACTGAGGGACATCGCTCCAGAGGCTAAACTGGGGTGAAGCCCACATGGGGTCAGCGTGGACTCAGGTCCTGCAGGGTCACAGAAGGATCGGGGGTGTCTGAGTGTCGCAGAGCTTATAGGTATTAGAACGGGGAAGCCGGCTACAGAGACAGAGCCGACAGTTAGCTCACAGCTCGGGGGTACCTTGAACGGGTCACAGGCTTGGTGAGCTCGGAGCGCGGCCGGAGGTCAGGAGTTACTGGGCGCTGTTCCCTGAGGGCGCACTGAGGAGTGGAGCCCTGGGCTCTCGGCTCCTCCGGCCTGAGACCAGGAGGCCGCCATTTGTATTCCCGTCCTCCGGAACTCTACGGAAAGCGCTCAGGGAACAAAAGCTCCTGAAAGCAAACCCGAGGGAGAGGATTAGAGCGAGCGGATTACTCACCCCGGCCCCTGCTAAGGGCGGTGCAATTCCGCCTGGGGCAAAGACACTTGAGAATCACTACAACAGGCCCCTCCCCCAGAAGATCAACAATAAATCCAGCCGAGACCAAGTTCACCTACCAAGGAGTGCAGGTTCAATACCAAGGAGAGCAGCAGAATTCCAGAGGAGGAGAAAGCAAAGCACGGAACTCATGGCTTTCTCCCTTTGATTCTTTAGTCTTGCAGTTAATTTAATTTTTTTTTCTTTTTCATTTTTTTCTCTTCTTCTGCTAAAATTTTTTTTAACTTTTACCCTTTTCTTTTTTAATGTTTTTTAATTAGTTTATCTAATACATATATATATATATTTTCTTTTATATACTTTTCTTTGTTTTCTTTCTTTCCTTTCTTTTTTTTTTTCTTTCTTTCTTTCTGAACCTCTTTTTATCCACTCTCAACCCCTCCCCCCCATGATTTGGGATCTCTTCTGATTTGGTTCAAGCATATTTTCCTGGGGTTGTTGCCACCCTTTTAGTATTTTACTTGCTCCTTCATATACTCTTATCTGGACAAAATGACAAGACGGAAAAATTCACCACAAAAAAAAGAGCAAGAGGCAGTACTGAAGGCTAGGAACCTAATCAATACAGACATTGGTAATATGTCAGATCTAGAGTTTAGAATGACAATTCTCAAGGTTCTAGCTGGGCTCGAAAAAGGCATGGAAGATATTAGAGAAACCCTCTCGGGAGATATAAAAGCCCTTTCTGGAGAAATAAAAGAACTAAAATCTAACCAAGTTGAAATCACAAAAGCTATTAATGAGGTGCAATCAAAAATGGAGGCTCTCACTGCTAGGATAAATGAGGCAGAAGAAAGAATTAGCCATATAGAAGACCAAATGACAGAGAATAAAGAAGCTGAGCAAAAGAGGGAAAAACAGCTACTGGACCACGAGGGGAGAATTCGAGAGATAAGTGACACCATAAGATGAAACAACATTAGAATAATTGGGATTCCAGAAGAAGAAGAAAGAGAGAGGGGAGCAGAAGGTATACTGGAGAGAATTATTGGGGAGAAGTTCCCCAATATGGCAAAGGGAACAAGCATCAAAATTCAGGAGGTTCAGAGAATGCCCCTCAAAATCAATAAGAATAGGCCCACACCCCGTCACCTAATAGTAAAATTTATAAGTCTTAGTGACAAAGAGAAAGCTTGAAAGCAGCCCGGGAAAAGAAGTCTAACATACAATGGTAAAAATATTAGATTGGCAGCAGACTTATCCACAGAGACCTAGCAGGCCAGAAAGAGCTGGCATGATATATTCAGAGCACTAAATGAGAAGAACATGCAGCCAAGAATACTATATCCAGCTAGGCTCTCATTGAAAATAGAAGGAGAGATTAAAAGCTTCCAGGACAAACAAAAACTGAAAGAATTTGCAAACACCAAACCGGCTCTACAGGAAATATTGAAAGGGGTCCTCTAAGCAAAGAGAGAGCCTACAAGTGGTAGATCAGTAAGGAACAGAGGCCATATACAGTAACAGTCACCTTACAGGCAATACAATGGCACTAAATTCATATCTCTCAATAGTTACCCTGAATTTAATGGGCTAAATGCCCCAATCAGAAGACACAGGGTATCAGAATGGATAAAAAAACAAAACCATCTATATGTTGTCTATAAGAAACACATTTTAAGCCCGAAGACACCTCCAGATTTAAAGTGAGGGGGTGGAAAAGAATTTACCATGCTAATGGACATCAGAAGAAAGCAGGAGTGGCAATCCTTATATCAGATCAATTAGATTTTAAGCCAAAGACTATAATAAGAGATGAGGAAGGACACTATATCATACTCAAAGGGTCTGTCCAACAAGAAAATCTAACAATTTTAAATGTCTATGCCCCCAACATGGGAGCAGCCAACTATATAAACCAATTAATAACAAAATCAAAGAAACACATCAACAATACTACAATAATAGTAGGGGACTTTAACACTCCCCTCACTGAAATGGACAGATCACCCAAGCAAAAGATCAACAAGGAAATAAAGGCCTTAAATGACACACTGGACCAGAGGGACATCACAGATATATTCAGAACATTTCATCCCAAGCAACAGAATACACATTCTTCTCTAGTGCACATGGAACATTCTCCAGACTAGATCACATCCTCGGTCCTAAATCAGGACTCAACTGGTATCAAAAGATTGGGATCATTCCCTGCATATTTTCAGATCACAATGCTCTGAAGCTAGAACTCAACCACAAGAAGAAGTTTGGAAAGAACCCAGATACATGGAGACTAAACAGCATTCTTCTAAAGAATGAATGGGTCAACCGGGAAATTAAAGAAGAATTCAAAAAAAAATATGGAAACAAATGATAATGAAAACACAACGATTCAAAATCTGTGGGGCACAACAAAGGCAGTCCTGAGAGGAAAATATATAGCGGTACAAGCCTTTCTCAAGAAACAAGAAAGGTCTCAGGTACACAACCTAACCCTACACCTAAAGGAGCTGGAGAAAGAACAAGAAAGAAACCCTAAACCCAGCAGAAGAGAAATCTTCAAGATCAGAGCAGAAATCAATGAAATAGAAACCAAAAAAAACAATAGAACAAATCAACGAAACTAGGAGCTGGTTCTTTGAAAGAATTAATAAAATTGATTAACCCCTGGCCAGACTTATCAAAAAGAAAAGAGAAAGGACCCAAATAAATAAAATCATGAATGAAAGAGGAGAGATCACAACTAACACCAAAGAAATACAAACTATTATAAGAACATACTATGAGCAACTCTTCACCAACAAATTTGACAATCTGGAAGAAATGAATGCATTCCTAGAAACATATAAACTACCACAACTGAACCAGGAAGAAATAGAAAGCCTGAACAGACCCATAACCAGTAAGGAGATTGAAACAGTCATTAAAAATCTCCAAACAAACAAAAGCCCAGGGCTAGACGGCTTCCCAGGGGAATTCTACCAAACATTTAAAAAAGAACTAATTCCTATTCTCCTGAAACTGCTCCAAAAAACAGAAATGGAAGGAAAACTTTCAAACTCATTTTATGAGGCCAGCATCACCTTGATCCCAAAACCAGACAAGGATCCCATCAAAAAAGAGAGCTATAGACCAATATCCTTGATGAACACAGATGCGAAAATTCTCACCAAAATACTAGCCAATAGGATTCAACAGTACATTAAAAGGATTATTCACCACGACCAAGTGGGATTTATTCCAGGGCTGCAAGGTTGGTTCAACATCCGCAAATCAGTCAATGTGATACAACACATCAATAAAAGGAAGAACAAGAACCATATGATACTCTCAATAGATGCTGAAAAAGCATTTGACAAAGTACAGCATCCCTTCCTGATCAAAACTCTTCAAAGTGTAGGGATAGAGGGCACATACCTCAATATTATCAAAGCCATTTATGAAAAACCCACCAAAAATATCATTCTCAATGGAGAAAAACTGAAAGCTTTTCTGTTAAGGTCAGGAACACGGCAGGGATGTCCATTATCACCACTGCTATTCAACATAGTACTAGAAGTCCTAGCCTCAGAAATCAGACAACAAAAGGAAATTAAAGTCATCCAAATCAGCAAAGAAGAAGTCAAACTATCACTCTTCACAGATGATATGATACTATATGTGGAAAACCCAAAAGACTTCACTCCAAAACTGCTAGAACTTGTACAGGAATTCAGTAAAGAGTCAGGATATAAAATCAATGCACAGAAATCAGTTGCATTTCTCTACACCAACAAGACAGAAGAAAGAGAAATTAAAGAGTCAATCCCATTTACAACTGCACCCAAAACAATAAGATACCTAGGAATAAACCTATACTCAGAAAACTATAAAGTACTCATGAAAGAAATTGAGGAAGACACAAAGAAAAGGAAAATGTTCCATGCTCATGGATTGGAAGAATAAATATTGTGAAAATGTCTATGCTACCTAAAGCAATCTACACATTTAATGCAATTCCTATCAAAGTACCATCCATCTTTTTCAAAGAAATGGAACAA
Source organism: Mustela nivalis (assembly GCF_964662115.1). NCBI lineage: Eukaryota > Metazoa > Chordata > Mammalia > Carnivora > Mustelidae > Mustela > Mustela nivalis. The sequence goes on from NC_139031.1 coordinate 69,685,590, forward strand.
ATAATCCTAAAATTTATATGGAACCAGAAAAGACCTTGAATATCCAAAGGAATATTGAAAAAGAAAGCCAAAGTTGGTGGCATCACAATTCCAGACTTCAAGCTCTATTATAAAGCTGTCATCATCAAGACAGCATGGTACTGGCACAAAAACAGGCACATAGATCAATGGAACAGAATAGAAAGCCCAGAAATAGACCTTCAACTCTATGGTCAACTGATCTTCAACAAAGCAGGAAAGAATGTCCAATGGAAAAAAGACAGCCTCTTCAATAAATGGTGTTGGGAAAATTGGACAGCCATGTGCATAAAAATGAAATTGGACCATTTCCTTACACCATACACGAAAATAGACTCAAAATGGACGAAGGACCTCAATGTGAGGAAGGACTCCATCAAAATCCTTGAGGAGAACACAGGCAGCAACCTCTTCGACCTCAATTGTAGCAACATCTTCCTAAAAACATCACCATAGGCAAGGGAAGCAAGGGCACAAATGAACTATTGGGATTTTATCAAGATCAAAAGCTTTTGCACAGCAAAGGAAACAGTTAACAAATCCAAAAGACAACTGACAGAATGGGAGAAGATATTTGCAAATGACATATCAGATAAAGGGCTAGTGTCCAAAATCTATAAAGAACTTAGCAAACTCAACACCCAAAGAACAAATAATCCAATCAAGAAATGGGCAGAGGACATGAACAGACATTTCTGCAAAGAAGACCCAGATGGCCAACAGACACATGAAAAAGTGCTCCATATCACTTGGCATCAGGGAAATACAAATCCAAACTACAATGAGACATCACCTCACACCAGTCAGAATGGCTAAAATCAACAAGTCAGGAAATGACAGATGCTGGCGAGGATGTGGAGAAAGGGGAACCCTCCTACACTGTTGGTGGGAATGCAAGCTGGTGCAACCTCTCTGGAAAACAACATGGAGGTTCCTCAAAATGTTGAAAATAGAACTACCCTATGACCCAGCAATAGCACTACTGGGTATTTACCTTAAAGATACAAATGTAATGATCCGAAGGGGCACGTGCACCCGAATGTTTATAGCAGCAATGTCCACAATAGCCAAACTATGGAAAGAACCTAGATGTCCATCAACAGATGAATGGATCAAGAAGATGTGGTATATATACACAATGGAATACCATGCAGCCATCAAAAGAAATGAAATCTTGCCATTTGCTACAACGTGGATTGAACTAGAGCGTATCATGCTTAGAGAAATAAATCAAGTGGAGAAAGACAACTTTTATATGATCTCCCTGATATGAGGAAGTGGTGATGCAACATGGGGGCTTAAGTGGGAAGGAGAAGAATAAATGAAACAAAATGGGATTGGGAGGGAGACAAACCATAAGTGACTCTTAATCTCACAAAACAAACTGAGGGTTGCTGGGGGGAGGGGGTTGGGAGAAGGGGGGTGGGATTATGGACATTGGGGACGGTATGTGCTTTGGTGAGTGCTGTGAAGTGTGTAAACCGGGCGATTCACAGACCTGTACCCCTGGGGATAAAAATACATTATATGTTTATTAAAAAAAAAAAAGACTAAAATTGTACCATGTCTCTTTTCTGACCATAATAGCTATGAAATAGAAATAAATAAAAGAAAAAAGTGGGAAAATTCACAGATATGTGGAAATTAAACAGCACACTCCTCAACAAACAATGGGTCAAAGAAGAAATCAAAATAGAAATAAAATGGTACCTTGAAACAAACAAATATGGAAATACAACATACCAAAACTTATGGGATATAGCAAAAGCAGTTCTAAATAGAACAGTTATAGTAATAAAGCCCTATATTAAGAAACAAGGAAGATCTCAAATTAACAACCTAATCTTGTACCTCTAGGAACTAAGAAAAGAATAACAAATGAAGTTCAAAGTTAGCAGAAAGAAAAAAATTAAAAAGATCAGAACAGAAAAAAATGAAATAGAGATCAGAAAAACCATTAAAAAATCAATGAAACAAAGATTGGTATTTGGAAAAGATAAGCAAAATGATATACCTTTACTAGACTAAGAACAAAAGAGAAGATTCAAATAATGTCTAAAATGAAAGAGTAGACCTTATAATTGATACCACAAAAATATGACGCATCATGAGACACTATGAACAATTATATTCTCCCAAACTGGATAACCTGGATAACCTAAAATGGATAAATTGCTAGAAACATACAACTTACTAAGACTGTATCAAGAAGAAACAGAATATAAGGACAGACCAATAATGAGTAAGATGATTGAATGAGTAGTGAAAACTGTCACAACAAATAAAAGCCCACGACCAAATGCTTCTATTGATTAATTCAATCAAACATTTAAAGAACTAATATAATCTTTCTCAAACTTTTTCAAAAACTGAAAACAAAGGAACAGTCCCTAACTCATTTTAAGAAACTAGCATTACTCCGATACCAAAGTCAGATAAGGACAATATAAGAAAAGAAAAACTATAGGTCAATATTGATTAATATAGATGCAAAAATTCTCAATATAATGCTAGCAGACTGAATTCAATAGCACATTAAACATGATCAAATAGGATTCATCTCTGGGACATAAGGAGAGTTCAACATATGCAAATCAATAAATGTGAGATACCACACTAATAGAATGAAAGATAAAAATCATATGATCTCTATAAATGCAGAAAAAACATTTGACAAATACAACATCCTTTCATGACAAATACTCTCAACAAATTGGGTATAGAAAGAACATGGCTCAGCATAATAAAGGCCATTTATGACAAGAGCTAACATCATACTCAACGGTGAAAGGTTGAGAGATTTTCCTCTAAGATCAGGAAAAGGAGGCAGGCAGAGAGAGAGGGAAGCAGTATTCCTATTCAATTCACTACTGGAAGTCCTAGACAGGGAAATTAGGCAAGAAAAAGAAAAGTCATTCAAATCAGAAAGGAAGAAGTAAAACTGTCTGTTTGCAGACAATGTGATCTTAACATAGATAATCTTAAAGACTCCACCAAAACGCAGTTAGAAGTACTAAATGAATTCAGTCAAGTTCAGTCAAATGATTCTAAGTCAACACACAAAAATCAGTTGTGCTTTTATACACCAACAATGAACTACATAGGGTTAAAAAAAATCCCATTTACAATATCATCAAAATAATAATAATATACTTAGGAATAAATTTAACCAAGGAGGTGAAAGATCTATAAACTGAAAACCATAAGATTTTGGTGAAAGCAATTGAAGAAGGCACAAATAAGTGGAAAGATACCCTGCTTTAATGGAAGAATTTTGTTAAAATGACCATACAACCAGGAGTCATCTATAGATTCAGTTCAATCTCTATCAAACTGCTAATGGCATTTTTCATAGAAATAGAAAAAAACTATTCTGAAATTCATATGGAACCACAAAAAACCCTGAACAGCCAAAGCAATCTTGAGAAAGAAGAAGCAAGCTGGAGGCATGATTCTTCCTGATTTCAAACTATATAACAAACCTACAGTAAACAAAACAGTATGCTACTAGCATAAAAATATATACACAGACCAATGGAACAGAACTGAAAGCCCAGAAATAAACTCTCACACACACACAGCAACTAATATTTGACAAGGAAGCCAAGAATACTCAATGGGGAAAGGATAGTTTCTTCAATAAATGATGTTGGAAAAACTGGATATCCACATGCAAATGAATGAAATTAAAACAATATATTATACCGCTCAAAAAAATTAACTCAAAACAGATTAAGGACTTAAATGTAAGACAAGAAAACATAAGGAAAATCTTGACACCAGTCTTGACAACAATTTTTTGGATGTGACACCAAAAGCACAAGAAACAAAAGTAAAAATTAAAAAGAGGAACTACATCAAACTAAAAAGCTTCTACACAACAAAAGAAATGATTAACAAAATGAAAAGACAACCTGTGGAATGGGAGAAAATATAATTGTGAAACATATATCTGAGAAGGATTAATATCTGAAATGTATAAAGAGTTCATTTAACTCAATAGCAGAACACCAAACAATCTAATTTAAACATAGGCAAAGGATCCAAGTAGACATTTTTGTAAAGAAAACATACAAATGGCCAACATGTACATGAAAAGATGCCCATCATCATGAATCAATAGGAAATGCAAACAAAACCACATTAAAAACCTTAAACAATTATGTTGTATACCTTAACCTTAGACAGTATGTCAATTATATCTCAGTAAAGCCAGGGAGAATAAAAAGCATCAATTCTTTTTTTTTTTTTTTTCACTTCTTTCTTTTTTAAAAAGATTTATTTAATTTAATTTATTTATTTACTTATTTAAGATTTTATTTATTTGACAGACAGAGATCACAAGTAGGCAGAGAGGCAGGCAGAGAGAGAGAGAAGCAGGCTCCACGCCGAGCAGAGAGCCAGATGTGGGGCTTGATCCCAGGACCTGGGTACCATGACCTGAGCCGAAAGCAAAGGCTTTACCCCACTGAGCTACCCAGGTGCCCCTAAAAGATTTTATTTTTAAGAAATCTCTACACTAAATATGGGGCTCAAATTCACAACAACAAGATCTAGAGTCACATATTCACTGAGCAAGCCAGGTGCCCCAAATGGAAACTTCTTTCTAAACTTCCTTTTCTTTCTCTCCTGATTAAAGTTGTTTCCTTTAAAAAAAAAAAAAAGATTTTATGTAAGCATGTATATATGTATGTATGTATTTATTAGAGAGAGAGAGTGTGTGCATGTGCATGTGCTGGTGGGGGGAGGGGATGAGGGAGAGGTAGAGAGAGAATCTCAAGTAGATTCACTGAGCACAGAGCCTGACACGGGCTCAATCTCATGACCCTGAGATCATGGCCTGAGCTGAAATCACGAGTTGCATATTTAACTGTCTGAGCCACCCAGGCACCCCTGAAGTTCTTTCCTTTTTTTTTGTTTTTGTTTTTAATTTTTTTTTATTTTCAGCATAACAGTATTCATTGTTTTTGCCCCACACCCAGTGCTCTATGTAATCTGTGCCCTCTCCAATACCCACCACCTGGTTCCCCCAACCTCCCACCCCCCTGCCTCTTCAAAACCCTCAGATTGTTTTTCAGAGTCCATAGTCTCTCATGATTCACCTCCCCTTCCAATTTCCCTCAACTCACTTCTCTCCATCTCCCCTTGTCCTCCATGCTATTTGTTATGTTCCACAAATAAGTGAAACCATATGATAATTGACTCTCTCTGCTTGACTTATTTCACTCAGCATAATCTTTTCCAGTCCCGTCCATGTTGCTACAAAAGTTGGGTATTCATCCTTTCTGATGAAGCCATAATATTCCATAGTGTATATGGACCACATCTTCCTTATCCATTCATCCGTTGAAGGGCATCTTGGTTCTTTCCACAATTTGGCGACTGTGGCCATTGCTGCTATGAACACTGGGGTACAGATGGCCCTTCTTTTCACTACATCTGTATCTTTGGGGTAAATACCCAGGAGTGCAATTGCAGTGTCATAGGGAAGCTCTATTTTTAATTTCTTGAGGAATCTCCACACTGTTCTCCAAAGTGGCTGCACCAACTTGCATTCCCACCAATAGTGTAAGAGGGTTCCCCTTTCTCCACATCCTCTCCACCCATGTTGTTTCCTGTCTTGCTAATTTTGGCCATTCTAACCGGTGTAAGGTGGTATCTCAATGTGGTTTTAATTTGAATCTCCCTGATGGCTAGTGATAATGAACATTTTTTCATGTGTCTGATAGCCATTTGTATGTCGTCATTGGAGAAGTATCTGTTCATATCTTCTGCCCATTTTTTGATATGATTATCTGTTTTGTGTGTGTTGAGTTTGAGAAGTTCTTTATAGATCCTGGATATCAACCTTTTGTCTGTACTGTCATTTGCAAGTATCTTCTCCCATTCTGTGGGTTGCCTCTTTGTTTTGTTCACTGTTTCCTTTGTTGTGCAGAAGCTTTTGATTTTGATGAAGTCCCAAAAGTTCATTTTCAATTTTGTTTCCTTTGCCTTTGGAGACATATCTTGAAAGAAGTTGCTGTGGCTGATATTGAAGAGGTTACTGCCTATATTCTCCTCTAGGATTCTGATGGATTCCTGTGTCATGTTGAGGTCTTTTATCCATTTTGAGTTTATCTTTGTGTATGGTGTAAGAGAATGGCCGAGTTTCATTCTTCTACATATAGCTGTCCAGTTTTCCCAGCACCATTTACTGAAGAGACTGTCTTTCATTCCTGGGCTACAAGGATGGTTCAACATTCACAAATCAATCAATGTGATAGAACAAATTAATAAGAGAAGAGAGAAGAACCACATGGTCTTCTCAATTGATGCAGAAAAAGCATTTGACAAAATCCAGCATCCATTCCTGATTAAAATGCTTCAAAGTATAGGGATAGAGGGAACATTCCCAAACTTCATAAAATCTATCTATGAAAGACCCACAGCAAATATCATCCTCAATGGGAAAAAGCTTGCAGCCTTCCCTTTGAGATCAGGAACACGACAAGGATGCCCACTCTCACCACTCTTGTTCAACATAGTATTAGAAGTCCTAGCAACAATAATCAGACAACAAAGAGAAAAAAAAGGTATCCAAATTGGCAATGAAGAAGTCAAACTCTCTCTCTTCGCAGATGACATGATTCTTTATATGGAAAACCCAAAAGACTCCATCCCCAAACTACTAGAACTCATACAACAATTCAGCAACGTAGCAGGATACAAAGTCAATGTACAGAAATCAGTGGCTTTCTTATACACTATCAATGAAAATACAGAAAGGGAAATTAGAGAATCAATTCCATTTACTATACTACGAAGAACCATAAGATACCTGGGAATAAACCTAATCAAAGAGGTAAAGGATCTATACTCAAGGAACTACAGAACACTCATGAAAGAAACTGAAGAAGACACAAAAAGATGGAAGACCATTCCATGCTCTTGGATCGGAAGAATAAACATTGTTAAAATGTCTATATTGCCTAGAGCAATCTATACTTTTAATGCCATTCCGATCAAAATTCCACCAGTATTTTTCAAAGAGTTGGAGCAAATAATCCAAACATTTGTATGGAATCAGAAGAGACCCCGAATCACTAAGGAAATGTTGAAAAACAAAAATAAAACTGGGGGCATCACATTACCTGATTTCAAGCTTTACTACAAAGCTGTAATCAACAAGACAGCATGGTACTGGCATAAAAACAGACACATAGACCAGTGGAACAGAGTAGAGAGCCCAGATATGGACCCTCAACTCTATGGTCAACTAATCTTTGACAAAACAGGAAAAAATATACAGTGGAAAGAAGTTATTTCTTTTTAATGTCTTGGCATAGAATGTGAAATTGACCCCAGCCTAATTTTATCTACTCTCATTTGTTTTCGCTTTTGTACGTGGATCAAAAGTTGTGAAGTTGAAACAGAATTTGTATCTTTGATTCAGTGGTGTGCTAGAGCCAGGTCATATTAGCTCATGAAAACTAGTTATTAGCATCTCTGCCTAAGTTCACTTTAAGTGAAGTCGCATTAGTAGTTTGAAATCAGCCATCCTGGGGTTATTTACACCACAGAAACCAACACCACAAATCAGGGCTCTTTTTTCTGGAGAGTCATTTGTTGAACATTTACCAACACATCATTACTTCAGTTAAAGCTCTGAACTGATAAATTTCTCCTGGAGTTAATGTAGCCTCATATCTCATAGAACTAAAACTCCACTATAGGTGGAGTGAAGAAGAAGAAAGGAACATAGAACTAGTTAATACTTCAAGTTATTAGTCAACGGACACTTCACACATGTACAATCAGCCTCTGTTCCCTGTCTCTCACTTTAGTCCCTGTTGCCCCCAACCTCAAACCAAGGCACATTTTCCTTTTTTAGGAACAAAATTAATACAAAAGTTTAAGCATCAAATAGTCTAGCACCAGAGAGTTCTTATCTAAGGCAATAATTCATTTTTTCTCAGAATCCTGATGAGTTTTTTTTTTACTGGAATATCACGAGAGACTCTGACTCTGTTAAAATTCTGGCCAAGAGCTTCATGTACAGAGGGTAGTTAATTGATGGGTCAGACTTTAGGAAAGTTAAATAGATAAGTTCCAGGGCTATGCAGTACAATTGGGCAATTAAGGTGTAAATCATTAAGCGATGCACAAATGAAACAAATAATACATCCAATATTTTTTTTTAACTTTTTATTTTTTATAAACATATATTTTTATCCCCAGGGGTACAGGTCTGTGAATCACCAGGTTTACACACTTCACAGCACTCACCAAAGCACATACCCTCCCCAATGTCCATAATCCCACCCCCTTCTCCCAAACCCCCTCCCCCCAGCAACCCTCAGTTTGTTTTGTGAGATTAAGAGTCACTTATGGTTTGGCTCCCTCCCAATCCCATCTTGTTTCATTTATTCTTCTCCTACCCACTTAAGCCTCCATGTTGCATCACCACTTCCTCATATCAGGGAGATCATATGATAGTTGTCTTTCTCTGCTTGACTTATTTCGCTAAGCATGATACGCTCTAGTTCCATCCATGTTGTTGCAAATGGCAAGATTTCATTTCTTTTGATGGCTGCATAGTATTCCATTGTGTATATATACCACATCTTCTTGATCCATTCATCTGTGGATGGACATCTAGGTTCTTTCCATAGTTTGGCTATTGTGGACATTGCTGCTATAAACATTCGGGTGCATGTGCCCCTTTGGATCACTACATTTGTATCTTTAGGGTAAATACCCAATAGTGCAATTGCTGGGTCATAGGGCAGTTCTATTTTCAACATTCTGAGGAACCTCCATGCTGTTTTCCAGAGTGGCTGCACCAGCTTGCATTCCCACCAACAGTGTAGGAGGGTTCCCCTTTCTCCACATCCTCGCCAGCATCTGTCATTTCCTGACTTGTTGATTTTAGCCATTCTGACTGGTGTGAGGTGATATCTCATTGTGGTTTTGATTTGTATTTCCCTGATGCCGAGTGATATGGAGCACTTTTTCATGTGTCTGTTGGCCATCTGGATGTCTTCTTTGCAGAAATGTCTGTTCATGTCCTCTGCCCATTTCTTGATTGGATTATTTGTTCTTTGGGTGTTGAGTTTGCTAAGTTCTTTACAGATTCTGGACACTAGTCCTTTATCTGATATGTCGTTTGCAAATATCTTCTCCCATTCTGTCAGTTGTCTTTTGATTTTGTTAACTGTTTCCTTTGCTGTGCAAAAGCTTTTGATCTTGATGAAATCCCAATAGTTCATTTTTGTCCTTGCTTCCCTTGCCTTTTGCGTTGTTCCTAGGAAGATGTTGCTGCGGCAGAGGTCGAAGAGGTTGCTGCCTGTGTTCTCCTCAAGGATTTTGATGGTTTCCTTTCGCACATTGAGGTCCTTCAATACATCCAATATTTTTAAAGTGGATCTTGATTATATCCTACTACAAATAATGTATAATTAATTCCTGTCTCTAAAAAAACTGTTGAGCTCTCAGATTGTAACTCACGTATTTAGATGGCATTTGATACCAAAAATTCCAGTCAGGCAGAATAATTTTGATAGTTCTTTAATCAAAATATCAGGCTCAATTCTGAAACTTTTTATCAATTCAATTGACAAATATTTATTGGAGGTACCAGGTACTATTCTCCATTGTAGAGATACAAAGGTGCACAACATAAACAAGACTTTTGCAATTAGTGGGGCTTATATCCTAGCTAGGAGGAATGACACATATACCTAAACATTTATAATGCAGACAATCAAAATAGGCAGATGTAGTAAAGCATGACAGAGTGGATCCAAGTCAGAATGAACGGTCAAGGTGGCTCTTCTGAGAAGCTGACATTTGGGTTGAGGTCTGAATCACAAGACATAGGCAGCCACGCTAATATAAGGGGAAGAACTGTTTGGACAGAGAAGACAGCCAGACAACCGGTGCAGAGGCTCCAAAGCAAAAATGAGTTTGTCATTTCACGGAACAAAAAGTTATCTAGTGTGGCTAGAGCATAGTTGGCAGGATGGAGAATGTTTGAAATGAGGCCAAAGAATTAATCAGGAGCCAGACCATGGAGACTTCACGTCCAGAGGCTAGCTCAGATATTAAGAAAAGAAAAGGAATTAGACTCCTTGTCATATCACTTCATTTGCTTTAATAGACCTAAATCTGGTGGTTTAGACTAAGGTGGTGCTAATGGAGAAAAGAACAGGGCTTTTAGGATATAAGTTAGAGGCTGAATCAAAATGACTTGCTAACAGACAGACTTTAACAAGTGAGAAATTGGGGCACCTGAGTGGCTCAGTCAATTAAACGTCTACTTTCAGTTCAGGTCCTGATCTCAGGATCCTGGAAACGAGCTCCATGTTGGGCTCCCTACTCAGTGGGGAGTCTGCTTCCCCCTCTTCCCTCTGCTTCTTCCCCTGTTCATGCTCTCTCTTTCTTCTCTCAAATAAACAAAACCTTAAAAAAATTAAAAATGAGAAATCAAGAAATCACAGCTAACATCTAGACTTTTTGCTTAAGCACATGCATGGATGATGTTGATGATATAATTTAATGAGCTGGGAAATTCCATGAAGAACCATGGAACCTTTATAAGGAATGAGTTCTATTTCAGCCATACTAAATTAGTACTGCCTATTTGACATTGTACGGTGTCTGTAATCAGTTTTAAAATATTTCAGCATTGACGATATGCTAGAATGTGTGTGAATGTGTGTGTATTTCAATACTATTTTTAGGCACTTAATTTTAGGCACTTAAGTTGATTTTCCAAATGGTTCCTTAAAACCTCAAACATTTTTTACCTTGCTTGCACCTGTCCCAAGCCACAGTTCTCCACTCACCCCACATACAGTGGAATGCACCGTGCACTGACGCTGACTGAGCAAACTACTTCTGACACTGCTCCTACCCATGCAGATTCATTCAAACCAAACAACTGTTGGTCACTTTCAAGAAACCCCTCCTACTATAACTCCACTTCCCCAAATCCTGCTAATGCCATCACCATGGCAACTGGGGGTGCTCTGCAGTCCAACAGCAAGTCTCTTCATGATTTCATTTTCCCTTCTACATCTCTTTCCCTTCTACATCATCTGTTAAGAGACTCAGATCAAGAAACATCTATACTTCCCATCTTCTAAACCCAATCCAAATGGCATCTAGACATCTAGTGTAACAAGGAAAAAATAGGTCTTCACTGAATTTGCTAACTCCCTATGTTATTTTGACACAGAAAATATTGAGGATCCCAAATTTCATTGTTTGAAGAACAGGTGAAGGGTTTGACTAGATGAGGAATGTCTACTAAATCTATTAGAATTTCATGTACAAGATGAAGAGACAACAACCAAGATTAGTTAAGTCAGTACTACTCTCAGACCTGAATCTGAGCAAGACGGATAGCAGCTCAGGGCACTCCACTTTAGAGGGCTCGGTTCTGACCCTTTTCCAGCCTAACTCCAATCTGAGGGGCCAGGAAGACATGCTATCTCAGACAAATGCTCAAGTAGCTAAGGCCCCTGAATTCCTTGCCTTAATGGCCAGATCTGCTCCCAGAGATGGGCAGGCATCTTCCTTATCTTCCTTGGGTACCTCCTCTCAAGGATGGATCTCACTATCAGTATGGGCTCTCCATAGCCTAAGATTTGGGCATGGGACAGCTGTTGAGGTGTGGCCAGAGGGGGTGCTGATGACAAAGCTTTGCCATAATGGCTAATCGGGTATCTGCTCCCCTGTTTGTATGAACCCTTGTTATGCCAGAGGGAGCTGAAGAAAGAAGAGCTCAGGATGGATGAGGTGTTTCCCTCACATTGCCAATTGCAGACAAGGATTTCAAGGATTCTGGGGATTCTAAATTATAACCTGGCTTTTTAGGTCATTACTGAAAGTATATTTGTGATGTTAGGATCGAACTTATTTTATTGAGCAGTTTGCTAGCTTGATTTATAAATTATAAAACTTCAGACTTATGGTATGTGGGTTTCCATTTCTATTCTTACCATTGGTTCTACAAACATTAGGGGCAGACCTGGATGGCAGGCAGCAAAGAAGGTATTACTTCCATAAAGATGTTGAACACTAGCTTCCTCATAGTTTTATAGTTCAGTTCCTTTAACTTCATGCATATGCTTGTATCTGTGTATAATATTTATATATCTTGACAAAGAGAGTTACTATTTTGATTAGTGTAATACAGCAGCTTTCTAGGATATAATTTCAAGCACGTATCTGTTCCAAAGATTTCTTAATTTAGGGACGCCTGGGTGGCTCAGTGGGTTAAGCCGCTGCCTTTGGCTCAGGTCATGATCTCAGGGTCCTGGGATCGAGTCCCACATCGGGCTCTCTGCTCAGCAGGGGGCCTGCTTCCCTTCCTCTCTCTCTGCCTGCCTCTCTGCCTGCCTACTTGTGATTTCTCTCTGTCAAATAAATAAATAAAATCTTAAAAAAATATATTTCTTAATTTAGTAATATTGTTTTTCTCACAACACTGTACTCCACTAAAATTTGTGTTTACATAGCACAAAAGTTTTAACTTTAATGTTGAACTTCTTTCCTGAGCCTCTGATGACATTCACAATAATGTCAGAATGAATATCCAAAAGATGTATTTTGATCTCATGAATTAAATAAAGAAAAACAAACCTTTACAGGAACCAGTTTTCTCTTTATCTAGAACACTGGTATAAAACTGGCCTCATTGAACTGTTTGGGTAGTTCCTCTGCTAATGGAGCCAACACACGAACAGTTATCATTTCACTTTTCATATGTCCAAAAGCAAACCTGGAACCCAAAGTGGGTGAAGTTAATGAAGAAAAACAATCATTTGAGGTAAATGAAAAGTCATGCTTCACTGACTGATATGTAAATGCCCTTTCTGTAGGCACACATTTGGTCGTTTTTTGATATAGTCTTAAATTAACTTCTAAGTTGTTGGATAACCTGGAACTTCTTCAGAAGATTTGTGTCTTCCGGTTTTCATGTGGTCAGTGGTATCACTGAGCCCTCATAGTAGATGGTAAATTGTGTGGATAAATATTTTTTGCAAGTTCCACATTCATCAACAATTTTGTTGTGAAACTGGAATTCAGAACTTAGTTTTTTTGCTTAACATGTGCTTTTGGCTTTTTGAGTTCTTTCCTGCTGAGTTTGTTGGAAAACAGCATTACCAAACAATAACTGTTGCTGATAAATGTACATGAACCAAATAATAAATAACAAAACCATGTAATGAGAATATTCAGGCTTCTCTCTATAAGCTTTATGACAAAATAGCCTGGACTCTAGCTCTGGTGCATGTTTCCCAACTAAACAATGAAGTCTCATGTTTCTACTGATCCTCCCAACTGATTGCTAGTGGCTTCATGCATTTTGAAGAGTATAGGTGTGAGTGTGGCCAGAGCACGATGGGCAGACCCAATAATGGCCAGTAGAGGCAGGGCTGTTGAGTCTCCTAGTACCATCCAAACCAGGAGAAATTAGCTTCATGAGCTCTCTCTTGCCCAAGGGCACTGTATTTACCAGCAAGTGCCACACATGCAGTCTTTGAAAGGGAGGTTAAAGTAAAAACAAAATCTGTTCATACATCTCCTATATTACTAGACAAGTACATCAGAAGCTGAAAATACAAAGTGGAGAGCTCCCAGTGCAGCTATTAATAATTTTTATTTAAAAAAATTAAAAATTTGATGGAAATGTTAGACTAGTTGAGACACTGGGACAAAAGGTGTAAACTGGAATTGTCCCACTTTTGGTCACCGTAATTATAAGACAATAAAGAAACTTCATTTTCATTGCCCCTTTGGGAATGGTGTTTGTAATTTTACTATCTCATATACAGGTGTACCTGAGGTTTCTAGGTGTGGTTTCCTAAGTTTGGGCTTACTTAGCCAATGGCAACACATAAGCCCAGGAAGCCTACTTGATACCTATGGCTATGTGACCTTCAGTCTATTTCTTTGACCACTGAAAATAAATTAAAAGCTCCCTGATTGACTAGGCTGTCGTGGTCATTTAGTTATAATGACAAAGCTGAGCAGGCCAGGCAACAAAAGACCTAGCACATGGCATGTACTCAATCAATATTTCAATAAAAGAAGCCATTGTTGGAGGTGTTACTGAAAGCCCCCAACTTCCTCTGGGCTGCCTTCCTTGAAACATCAGCAATTTCAGAGTAGTTTCCATCGCTGTGTGTTTACTAAAGAATTGTAATTTTAAGAAATGTCAGTGGTTTCTTGAAAGTCATGAAATGACCTTACATCATTTAAAATGTCAGTGAACAACTGCTTCATTAGGATATGAGAATCACAAAACTTTGCAAGGAAATAGCAAAAAAAGACAGACAGACAATTTATCTCAGAATCACTGGGTAAACTGCTGAGCAAAGACCTGTCTAGCACAGTCTACTGGTTCCTGGAATGCTGATGACAGCTTATGCCTCTGCTTGACATGTCAGGCTAAGTGTCTAAATGCTGATATTTGATACCATTTGATGTCCTAATCAGATGCTTATTCGATCGAAGTCACTGCCAAGTTTTGCAAAGACTTGTAGAAATTGAAATTCTAGTCGCCAATGTTAATTTTAGCTTGCTCTTTGGTTGTAGGCTTTAAGTTGATTTTCTTTTTTTTAGACATTAAATTAAGTAGATGAACAGGAACATTATGGGACAGTAGTTAACATTAGGATTGATGTGGATGTTCTTTCATTGCTCATCAAATCCTGCCTCAAATCTTTTTTATTTTTTATTTTTTCAGCACTTAGAGTTGATATTACCATACATATTTAGTCTGTCCCAAAAATGTTCCAAGACATATTTTCTCAAAGTACATAAATACCTATATTAGACATGGGGAGAATTTTTAGTTAGTCCCTAAGAGGTAGGATAGTGTTTATGTGTCCTGGAATATAGTTGCTTAAGTTCTCTGACAGAATAAAATAACTTGTGTTGCTATGAAAGTAACACAGATGGGGAAAAAAATCATGTTACCATGGGCTTTATCCAAGAGTGTTCTATGGAATATGAGTCACATGTGCTGTTCCATGAAAGGAGAAGAGGATTCTGTGGTTTAGACCCTCCTTCCACACTTTCTTCTTAGAGATTCCCAACATTTGTAAACATAATAAAGAATTTGATTGGTCCTGTTATGAAGAAATCTCTTAAATTTTTTTTAACTTGGAGTTTTTTAATGTTTTCTGGAATTTTTCATGAAGCCCTCCTTTTGTGTTACTTCCCAGAGAAACACTGTAGTGGTATAATACAATTTCTTTAAGGCTGTTTTCTTGCATTCATTGGGCTAATGATTTACATTTTACAGTTCTAAGACATTATTTCCCATTTATTTTATGTACACTAAATATAGATTTATTTTCTTTCAGTTCTTTATTGCCAACAGGCTGATTACCCCTCCAAATGCTTTTAGTATCATGTGATATTAAAAAATCAGTGACTTTCTCTCTCTCCAGAGCTCATGAGTTTCTGTTATTCAGTCTCATTCTTACCTTTTCTTGCTACTTGGTTTTCAAAGCTTTGTTATCTTCGATCCCACAGCAAAACCACTCCAATTTAGCTGGCTTTTGGCCAGTTTCTGTTTCTCTCATTCCCAATTCTCTTACCCTCAAATGTCATTTTGCTCTCAGATTTGATCACACAATAAACACTGATCATTTAAGTCTGTCATTCCAATAAAATGACAACATTCCAGATTATGGGTATAATCCCTTGACAGAGCAATACTGACCTTATCACTTTTTTTTTCCTGACTAGTAGGATTTACTATATATTTTTCCTGTAATGCAAATTTCAATACCTAATCAAAGTGCTGAAACTGGGCTATCAGTCTTAGTGGCCCACTCTTCTGCCCTGTTGTAGAAGTGAAAATCTGGAGTCATTCAATTTACTCAATTGTGAGTGCTTTCAACATGCTAGAAATTGGGGTACAATGAAAAGAACAATACAGGGAGTTCTCTGAACTATAGATGAGGGTGTTACAGTGCATAGTTATTTTCTTTTTAAGATTTGTATTTATTTAC
Source organism: Mustela nivalis (assembly GCF_964662115.1). Taxonomy (NCBI): domain Eukaryota; kingdom Metazoa; phylum Chordata; class Mammalia; order Carnivora; family Mustelidae; genus Mustela; species Mustela nivalis. The sequence goes on from NC_139031.1 coordinate 69,701,621, forward strand.
TTCTTTAAAAAATGTTTTCTTTCTTTCTTTCTTTCTTTCTTTCTTTCTCTCTCTCTCTCTCTCTTTCTTTCTTTCTTTATGGGAGAGCAAGAGAGAGAACACAGAGGGAGAGAGCACAGAGGGAGACGGAGAAGCAGATTCCCCAATGATCAGAGAGCCTGACTCAGGGCTGTATCCTAGGACCCTGAGATCATGACCTGAGCTGAAGGCAGGCGTTTAACAGACTGAGCCACGCAGGCACCCCTTATTTATTTACTGACAGAGAGAAAGAGGGAGAGAGAGAAGCAGGCTCTCTGCTGAGCAGGGCCCAATGCCCGCCTTAAGCTGAGGGCCCTAGGATCATGACTTGAGCCAAAGGCAGATGCTTTACTGACTGAGCCACACAAGGGGCCCCATAACATAGTTTTTAAAAAATGTGTCTTTTTTTTTAAAGATTTTTTTTTTTAAGATTTTATTTATTTGATAGAGAGAGATCACAAGTAGACAGAAAAACAGGCAGAGAGAGGGAAGCAGGCTCCCTGCTGAGCAGAGAGCCTGATGCAGGACTCAATCCCAGGACCCTGAGTTCATGACCTGAGCCGAAGGCAGTGGCTTAACCCACTGAGCCACCAAGGCGCCCTAAAAAATGTACCTTGATTCAGTTTTGAGGGCTGGTTTAGAAGTCAGTCAGTTTCCCCTTTTGGGCAGCACAAGTCCACATTCCAGTGACTTCCCTTATGGAACTCTTACACTCCTGGCATTCATGCAGCACGCCTAATTGCCCCCTGGGCCAAGTACCAGACAGCTAGAAACAGCCGCTTAGTCCTGGAGCCTGTGAAATTATTCAAATCAGCTAATTCACAAGGAGTATGCTCAACCTAGTTAACCCCTCTCTGGTTTGCCACACATAAACTGCCCCCACCCCTGGGTATAACCCTCTGTGTGGCCCTGCCTAGCAGTCTGCTCTCATTTGGCAAGTAACAAAAAGTTCTGCATTTCATCCACCCAAGTGTCAGTGTGTAGTGTCCTGCCATCAAAGAAGACTTAAGTGTAATAAAACAGCTGTAAGCAAAATTTTTCTTTCTTATTGTTATGAAAATTTCAAAGGACTTAAAATAGAGGTACTAATTGGTGGTGAAAAAGAGGTGGGATCAGGATTTCAAGAGAAGAGAATAATTCTTTTTAACAAAATTAACTTGAACAATTGAATTCTCCACACCAAGGACTTTAGCAGGTTAATGCATCCCATATATTCATTTATGGATTGCATGCTTATTGAGCATTTGCTGTGGTCCTGGTATTACAAAGCTCTAGGAGGTGCGCAGGAAAAGAAAATATGTATCCTCCTCTTGAGAAACCGGCAGATTAATTAAGAGAACATGACATGCACCTAAAATGATTAGAGACAAAATCAAGTATGTAGTAATATAACTAAACCATCTCTAAGTCCAAAAATTGACAAAGAACTAGAGAAATAAATTGGTTTGCAATTTTCAAGGATAGAGCTAATTTTTAAATAGTTTTTAACTTTCCTTGTTATTTTGCTAGAAAAATGCTTGCATTATTGCTCTTTTCCCAGCTCTGAAACCCTTTCTCTGAGGCACACAGGGCCTGGCTGTTTGCAGCCCTGCTATAAAAAGTTCAGATGCTTTGGAGTCAGGTACGTTTTGAGATGAAGCAGGTAACAAAGTTCTCTCAAGGGATGGATTTTGGAGGAATGTGTTGACAGTTCAGATCAGGTGAAGCTACTTCTTTTAGAACTTGGGTGTGTTTCAAAAAGGAAAATGGTTTCAGTCCAAATCCATTTGTAATACCAACCTTCCTGGTTGGGGAATTGAATCCTTTGCTAATACGTTTTGGAGGGGCAGGCTTCTGTGTGTTTAAATGACTGACTGGCCTGGAAATTGTGCTTCTCCAAAAGGTATTTCATGTTGATCCACAGCCTTCAGGGGAACTCACAGTTACCTGAGGAGAAGCAGGAGGCTGTAGCTTACCAAGCCCCTGTCCTTCCTCTAGATTCACTTTCCATCATTTTTCCTAACACTACCTTCTTACTGAACATCTGCCCTGTGTAATGGACTATAGTGGCCTCTGCAGGGGATGCCAAGTATGAACAGAGAGAGAAGGTATGGACTCCATTCAAGGTAGAATGTGGCCATAGTCATAAAGACATAAAGTGTTGTGCACATTAAGTAAAGAAGGAGTTACTTTCAACTGTGTGGAATCAGGGAATCTTTACAGAGAAAATAACACTGAGCTGGGACTTAGAGAACAGGTTTGACTTGTTGACTAGAGAAAGAACGGGAAACTGCAGCCTGTGGGCCAAATCTGTACCCTCAACCTGTTTTACAAACAAAGTTGTACTGGAACTCAGCCATGCCCACTCGCTGACATCTATGGCTGCTTTCATGCAATGACGGCAGAGTTTAGTAATTGTGACAGAAACTATATAGCCCTCAAAAACTAAAAAATCTACTCCCTGGCTTTTTTCAGAAAAAGTGTATGACCACTGGGTTAAAGTCAGTTACTTGAGGGATCTAATACGTGGTCTTGATATCTGGACTCGCTGTAGGCCAAAATATAGGACTTCATTCTGGAAACAGAATGCTTCTGAGCCTTGGGAGTGTCTGAGTGTTCACAATGATACTGAACTTCAGACATGGAGTGTGGTGGATGGACTGTAGAAGACAGGTGCTATGGGTAGGAAAAAAAAGTCTGAGGTTCATATTGTCACCTCTGTGAACAATAATGAAGCTGGATTAGAGGGATGTCTGAAATAAAAGGGAGAGGATACAAAAGACATGGCAAATAAAGCCCTGGCAGGGAGAAGAGAAGGGAAGAGAATTGAGGCTGGCTCTAGGGTCTTGAGTCTAGGTGACTGGGGATGTCAATGATTCCTTTTCTGAAAATATGTCAATCTGAAGAGGACTAATTAGATATTCCTCCCACCATACCCTGATTAGAAGGAGAAATAAAGCTGGAGTGGCCCCAACCCCTCTAGGGCAACGGGCATTGGGAAGAGAGGTAGTCAGAAGCTATTGTTATAGAGGAGCAAGAATGACAGGCTTGCTTATGGAAAAGTATGTTCCTAGATAGGCAAACAGCCTAAGTTGTCTCTGAGAAAAAATACTGTATAAGTTGGAGGACTTCTTTATGTATTAAGTCATCTTGCAGGATTGCCAGATAAAATACAAACTGCCTGGTTAAATTTGAATTTCAGATCAACAAGGAATAATTTTTTTTGTGTGTAAGTATGTCCCAAATATTACATGGGATATATTGTTACTAAAAAATTATTTGTTCTTGATCTGAAATTCAAATATAACTGGGCATCAATTTCAGATCAATAATGAATAACTGCTCAGTTATTCATTATTAACCCAAGTATGGATATGTTTATACTATCATTACTAACCCAAGTATGAATACATTTATACTAAAAATCATTTATTGATTATCTAAAATTCAAATTTTTTTTTCTTCTAAATCTGACAACCCAACTTGTAAGGTAAGCAAGCCAAAGCTTTCCCTTTTGAGGAGACTGAACAAGAATTCGAGTGGCTGTATTTGCTTTCCTTCACAGCAGTAGAGTTGACTCCTTCAGCTTTTCTGGAGCCCACAACTGAGCAGGGATAGCTCAGTGAACATTAGGCTGTCTGTCTCAGAGTGCAGATAGAGGACAGACCAAGGGGTGTAGTAGGGTGAAGTTTCCAGTGATGGCAGCTGAAGTATCCAACTGAGGGAGTTGGATAAGGGGTTGTATGGACTAAAGAGTGTCTGGATTACAGAGAAAGTTCAAGACAGGGATAGACTCCTTAGAGGAGGCTCCTTTCAAAGATCTAATTCTGCAAGGAATTTTCTCAGGGTAGAACAAAGTAACAACTATACTAACTAAAGGTCGCAGCTTCTATCACACTGGCTGCAATGTGGAAATATGCCCACCTCAGATCTCTGAATCTATAATATGTTGGTTTGGTGAAGGGGTGAACATTATTTACCTGTTATTTCATAGAGCTGTATGGTTGTGAATTTTATGCACCAGCCTAGCTAGGCTACAGTACAAACACCATCGACGTTGCTATGAAAACATTTTTAAGATGTGATTACCATTTAAGTGAGTAGACTTTGAGTAACACAGATTACCCTCCATAATATGGGTATCATCCAACCAGCTGAAGGCCTTTAGAAAAAAGGCTGAGGTCTCCAGAAGAGGAGCCTGCATTTGGACTCAAGACTTACCATGGATGCCTGTCAGAATTTTCAGCCTGACAGACTGTCTTGCAGACTTTTGGATTTGCCTGCCCCCCAAAGTGCATTAGTCAATCACTTAAAATAAAAAATAAATCTGTCATATACATATGTACATTCTATTTGTTCTTTTTCTCTGGAAAAACTCTATCTAATACAGGCAGGTGCTCTGGTAATTCCAGAGTAGCAATGACCCCCTTCCCACTTTCTCTGTTTCTCACTGGGAGCAGCACCATGGGGGCCACTACTGGTTTGCCCCAGCACCAGATTCCTTTCCTTCTGAAGCCTGAGCAACAGTAAAACCAAACAGCTGATTAAGACACATTTCTTCATTTAAGGGAAGGCAGAGCCGACCACATCAGGGTTATACATCTAAGAGCCATCATATACATGGAGTGGGGCCATCCATTCTCCATTGCTAGATGGGTGCAACCTTGGAATTCTGGAATTCTGGGGAGCGAGGCTGTGCCCTCTGACCTCAGGCATGCCCTCAACACAGCAGCTCCAAAGGGTGCTCTTAAAATTGTGTGTCTAAGAAGACAGCTTTACCATATTTCTTTTTCTCTTTATCCAGCCCCCTCACTCGACAGATGATGCAAACAAAGGCAGGTTTATATTAAAAATCTTTAGTGGATGGCATATCTGTCTGCTCTCCTCCCAGCTCCCTAGCAACAGCTATACTATCCTTTTATGAATCTTTTCATGGAAATTTTAGCTTTTCTGCATAGGTCTCTGTTTTTATCTTTCAGTATTTTTCCCCCTGTCCCCCCTCCCTTTCCCTCCTTTTCCTCTCTCTGTCTCTGTCGCTCTGCATGTTTCTTTCTTGCTGGTGGGATTTCCCACATTAGCCAGTGTCCCATTTCTTTGATTCCTTCTTGGCAACAAGAGCTACAGCACCATTATGCAGCAAGCAGTCCTGCTTCCCTGCTACCTTAAAAATAATAATGTTTCATGATGACAAATGGATATAGTTAACAATGAAAGTAAAATGCTTAGCAGACAAGGGTCAGATTTCTCTTCCTAGCAAAAACAGAGTGGCTTGAGAATATCTAAAGAAAGGAAGATATATGTGGGGATGGCTTGTGATGTTTGCCAGGTGGACACCTCTACTGTTTTATACTTAATTTAGCCTCTATGATCTCAAGAGTAAGTTCCCAAAGGCAAAACTCATTATTCTTAATTTACTTAAAAACCAAGGTTTGTTATTATCCTAAGAAGCTTAAAAATATTAGATTTTATAATCTAGTTTCACATTTGCCATTTTTCTTTGATAAAAAATTAAAAACAAAAATAGGAAAGTCTAAGTAACAAAGGCATAAAATCCTTTTGTGCCCAGCTGAATTTTCTACACTGTGCCAGAAAAGGCTTAATGAAAGTTAAAGAAAAAGAAAAAAAAAGAAGGAAAATAACTTTTCTAGACCTCCTTTTCCTCACTACCACTAAAAGGAGGAAAAAAAAACAACCCTAGCATCCAAGAAACCTTCCAACCAAATGCTATTTGCATGCACACATGTGCATGTCTGTTTTGCACACTACATGTGTCCCTTTCCCTTGGGTGCAGATGGCTACTCCAGCAGCAGCACACGTGGGATGTGTATGTCTGAAAGTTAGCTTGCTCGTGCGCATGGAAAGAAGAAAACAAGAGAGTGAGGTAAAAACCACATAAGCCTAAATCAAAAGCAACTGTTCTATTACAGGGAAAGTAGGCGGATCTTGCTTTGTGCACACACCACTCTTTTCACCGCCCAGACTCATCTTTGAAATAAAATAAAGAAGCATGGCAAACTAACTGAAACATAGGTAGAAATAATATATTTGGGTTTCAGAAAGGAAAAAAAAAGTAACCTGGCATAGCTTGAAAGGCACCCATTTCATAACAACACATGTGCAAAGAATTACAGTAATTGCAGTGCACACATCGGTAACAGACAGAGTGAACAATGAATATTAAAAACACATTCTTAGGCTGGCCCCATGGCTTGGCAGCAGTGCACAGCATGGAGACCTGCACAGGAGTCAAAGAAAGGCCTTTGGCTTCCAGAGCTGTCAGGGCCTGGCAGAAGCTGGGGAGAAAAGAGGAGGGCCGAAGATGGCAGTGACTATCCCCTTCAGTATTGACTCCCAACACCCAGTGGCAGAGCCCTAGGATGGCTTCAGGAGGGTTTCATAGAGGAAGTCGGCCTTTAGTCTTTTAGGGCTCTAGTTCAAAGCTGACTTGGAGCCAGGCTGAGAAGGAGGAGGGATGGGGAGAGAGAACAGACAGGAGGTTATGCTGGGAACACCCAGACAGTGCCCCGGACAAGCATCCCAGGCTTCTCTCTCAAGGCTCGCCTATAGCATGATCTAGCATGACGCTCTTCACTGCTGTGGAGACATAAACTGGGAAAGTGCTTATCTTCCATGGACTAAATGCACTGGTCTTCCTTTTCCTCTTCAATATTTGCTATGTGGTCGCATTAAAGTCTACAGGGGGATGAATTCTCCTGTGGTATGTTCCAGAGCCTTTAAAGGCAGCTAACCAAACATCCAAGGTACACAATGATCTTTTCACTGTGAATCCCTTCCATTGTCAGCAAAAACAAAAGGCCCTTCTCTTAAGTACAGCTTTGGTTTTGAATGTTCAGATTTTGCTTCTCACCACTGGCAAGGAATTGATTCTTGAATCCTTGCAACTTTGGCAATGGGAGAGGCCAGACTGTGAGAATCTCTAACCAGAGAGTTTGGTTCACACACTGGGAGCAGAGGCCCTTGGATTCTTAAACTGTGGCCATGAACATCCAAGGAGGTGGTGAAGAAGAATTCAGGGAGATCCATAAACTTGGATAGGTGAAAAAAAGAGAGACATCTTTATTTTTGCTAATCTGTGAAATTTAGCATTCCTTTATTGATAAATATAGAAAACAAACCACAATAATATTAGTAATACTTAGGACATTGTCACCAGTAAAAAGCATGGACATTTTCATGTCATTTCACCATTGTTTTAGATATCTCCAATTATTAAGCTCATCACTACTTGGAATTATGGTAATTATTAGACCTGTTATTTTATGCATTAATGAAGTACATAGCATAATAAAATACTTTGATAACTGTATTTTAATATTTATGGTTTCCCTTGACATATTAAGTGCTATATTCTTTTTAAAAAGATTAATCTGAGAAGGGGTCCACAGACCATTTGTCCACACTTAGCAGAGGATTCTAAGGCACACACAAAGTCCTCCCGAACTCCAGAAGGACCCAGTTTTTGAAGCAGTGGTGAGAAGCTAAGCCTTCCACACAGTGAATTCTATAGGGGGCTGGCCAAATGTGTGTCTCTACACACAAGGGACAGACAGAAAGGCAAACCCATGTCTCCAGACAAAACACTGAGGATTTAACAAAGGAATTTCTCACTTGTCCACTCTTTATACATGTTCAACAACTGATAGCATTCATAGGATGAAAGTCTGCATTTTCTCTTCAATGATATGGAGAGCTCCAAAATGATTTCATTAGAAAGAAAATAAAATAAACTCCTCAAACAACTTCTCCAGATGCTGGCCAAGAGTGTTTGCCACTGAATCACAGTTGATTGGGTAGAGGCTGATGACGAACTGACTGCATTTAGCAGTTTCTGTACCAAGGGTGGAAGGACAGAGAACAGCCATGGGAGGTGAGAGAATCAGGTAATACAAGACAACATAGGGTGACACCTATTACATTCAGGAGTCCGCCAAGAGACTGATACCCATAAGTGCTACAGAGGCAGATTAGAAAGCCCTCTTATTTTCACTTGTCCTCATGATAAAGGAGAGGAGTAGTTTAAGCTAAAAACAACGATTCATTTGATTTATCAAAATCTGAAATCCTAAAAAAAAAACCAACCAAACAAAAAAAACCCCAGAAACAAACCAACAAATAAATCTGAAACCCTGACCAACTCTTGTGCTCATGAAGAATCTAGCCTCAGAAGGCATGCCGGCAGAAACAGTACTACAAACAATTCTCAAAAATATAAACCTCAGCATCCTGCCTACAACAGACAAAATGTTGCTTGAAAGAAAATATGTAAAATATTAGTAGTCTTCAGAGACACCCTTTTTTATTTAACTCGGAGAGAAATATTGAATGTTTTGCTAGAGTTCTTAATATAGCCATAAAATAAAGTTGGGAGACATAAAGATAGAAAGATGGATAGATAGAGAATTTGGTAAAACCTAGATTATTATATTTCAGACACCATATTAATTTTTTAAAAACATTTAGTATTTAATTCTCTCAACATTTCTATGCCCAAGTTTTTCAGATGGGGATAAGTTTAGAGAATGAAGTAACTTGACTAAGGTCATAGAGCTAGTCAGTGGGATTTAAACCCAGGTTCTTCTGACCCCCAAAGCCACCAATTCATTATTTCAAGTGGTTTCAATTATAAAAAAATCACTGTGATTGAATCCTTAAAGTCTAAGAAGTTATTACAGGAGTTGAAAGATCAAATTTCAAGTCAGGAACATAAATGGTAATATTGATAAAAGAACCTTTATGACAGCAAACAAAATTGTTCCTTATATGCAGAAAGTCAAATGGGCTTGTCCATCTCTTTTAATCATTAACTTAAGTAAATATAAAAGCAAGCACCTGGAACTTAAGAGCTCCTTGATGATTTCATTTGCCAACAGAGTCCCTGTACTTACTGTCAGAATGTGAAACTGTCATCTCTGTTCCCTGTTTATAGGAAATAGAAGAATTTGTCTAGTGCATGAGATCAAATTTTCCTGTATTCAATGTGCATATCTGTGCCAACTGCCATCCCTTACCTACTATATCTGCAGAACATCCACGGTTAGAGCTGAGACCATGATCACAGCTATCAACAATTAGGAATAAAGTAACAAAAGACAATCTCAAAGTCATGCCAGGATATCCATCAGGGAATTGCTGCTCTTCGTGATCCAGCCTCTTTCCTTTTCAAGTAAAGTCATGATGAGAAATTTTAGTCTTTTTAAAAGTATTTTTTCTAGGGGTGCCCAGATGATTCACTTGGTTAAGCTTCCGACTCTTGGTTTTGACTCAGGTCATGATCTCAGGGTCCTGGGATCAAGCCCCTCGTCAGGCTCTATGCTCAGCATGGTGCCTGCTTGAGATTCTCTTTCCCTCTCTCTATGCCCCCTGCCCATGCACGCACTTTCTCTCCCTCTCAAATAAATAAATCTTAAAAAAAAAAAATTTCTCTACATCAAATCACAGCAAAATATTGTACTCTACAAGCTACAGACATTAGATACTACTTTGGGATGAACTCCAAGGCCTTATCCAGACCTAACTTTCTCTGATTACAGGAAGTTAACACTTGCTAAGGTAGAAAAGCCTCCAATGAGGTCTTCATAAGGTCCTCTAGCCGTCAGAACTTAAAGGGTCCTTGACTTGAGTTTGGTTATGGGGGACTACCCCTGGGTTCTTTCATGCTATAGGAGTTATTCAGTCAGTATGAATAACTGGGACAAGTTATAGGATTTCAAAGACCAAGTAAATAACTTACAATCAGAAAATTCAATTTGTTCATGAGGTGGAGAAAGGCATCCTGCCATTAAGCAGTCAGATGGAAAACATGCAAACCACAGTTTGTGGAGCAGAAAAGAACACTAAAAGTCCTTGCCCAGAAGCACAGGCAAGTGCAGGAAATATACTCAGCAAAGTCAATGTGTCTGTTTTAAGTGTGGGAAGCAGGAGCCACAACACTGAAATTCCAAACTGAAATAACCAGCCATATCACTCATAGGCCAATCCCTCCAATGAGGAATACTGAGGAGTCTACAAAATTCACACATGAGATGGGTTTGAAAAGAAGACTAATCAAGTGAAAATGCTCTCTGGGTCAGGCACAGCCATGTGACAAATTCCAGTGACAGGAAAAGATAGCACAAGGCACACACTACCTTTTTCTATTAGTAGAAAGTTAAGATCTTCTCTGGGAATAGAATAAAAAGCTCATAATAAAGCACACATTAATTATTGCTGCAAAGGACCTCAGAGAATTGCTATGAATGTGTTGGTAGCATAAGTAATATTTGCATTAAGAATCACTTGTATAGGAGTGCCTGTGTGGCTCCATTGGTTAAGCATCTGACTCTTGATTTTGGCTCCAGCCATGATCTCGGGGTCACGGGATAAAGCCCAGCTTTGGGCTCCACACTCAGCAGGAGTCTGCTTAAGGATTTCCCTCTTCCTCTGGCTGCTTTTTACTGCTTTCTTATCCTGGTGTTACCTCTTTTCCACATTGAGGAAACTGTGGCATATAATATCAGACCCTATTAATACTGGTACAATACTGATTCTGTTTTGGCATCTCTTTCAATAGTAAGGTAGTGTAATCAGGATCTCTACTAGCCCATTTGATACTTTTGTGCAAATCTGAAAAAGAACTTCCCATCTTTCAGGTGGATGCAGTCCCATGCTGGAATAAGCAGTCTGGGAACAGAATGTGAGCTGTATTTTAGTCCCACTTACTCTCAGACTTATGCCCTCATGCATTCTCAGGTACAACATTCAGTCTCTAGATGGTGGGGCCTGCTGGACAGGAGGTTGCATTATACATCAGCATAATGGGTGTAGCACTGGCCATATGCCCTCAGTCACTCCAGAGGTCATCTACAGCTTCAGTATTCAGCTTCCTGTATAAAGTAAGACTTCCTACCTCAAGCTCCTCTATCTCTCTGACTGAGGGCTTTCTCTAGCTTCAGAAACATGTTGGACAAAATAGGGATTAATGTACAGGGGCAGTTTTTAATTAACGGGGGTGAAATGGAGTTGGGGATGCATTCCCCAGCCTCCTCACCCCTAGATGAGTCAAACTGAATGGCTCTATGTGGTGTTTCATGAGCTCCTCAGCAAGACTGAGCTCCAGGTAAACAGCTCATCTGTTTATCAACATACTCTGTTTCTTTCCTTCCTTCATTTCTCACTCCCTCTCCATGTTTCCTGGGGTCATCTTCCAAATCCTTACACCCAAATCCTTATCTCTGAGTCTGCCTTTGGGGGGACCCAAAATAAGACAATGGGCTTCCTCACTATAATTCTAACTCTTGGCTTGATGCAGCTGCCAATGTTTATAGAGCTTTAAATCTAATTTGACCAGCACATGATTCCATCATTAATGGAAGTACTCTTTCACAGATCAGATAACTTTAAGAAAGGAACAAACTACACCATAAAGAGAAAAGAAGCAAAATAGTCATCCAGAGAACCTGCAACAAAAAAAGATTTCCACAACTGTCTTAAAGAAAATGTATTTAGGTGGAACCAGGGAGGGAGACAAATGATAAGAAACTCTTAATCTCAGGATACAGGGTTGCTGGGGGGTGGGAGGGGGAGGGATAGGGTGGCTGGGTTATGGACATTGGGGACGGTATGTGCTATGGTGAGTGCTGTGAAATGTGTAAGACTGATGAATCACAGACCTGCACCCCTGAAGCAAATAATACATTATATGTTAATACCAAAAGAAGAAGAAGAAGAAGAAGAAGAAGACGAAGAAGAAGAAGAAGAAGGAGAAGGAGAAGGAGAAGGAGAAGGAGAAGGAGGAGGAGAAAGGAAAGGAAAGGAAAGGAAATAAAATAAAATAAGAAAATGTATTTAAAGGAAAAGGAGGCCACCTGTCCTGGCAGCCAGCTGGGGAGTAAAAGATGGGGAGAAAACTGAATGACTATGCTTATTGGTACCCTTGTACCAGAGCAGCCTTCAGGCTTAGTGTGCCTATCTTACATGTGAGTTTAGGAAGACTGACTGAATGAATGAATAAATGAAATTTATTTATTTATTTAATATTCATAAATGAATATTCATTTATGAATGAATAAAGCGGCAAGAGCACAATTCTTTGACCCTCACTGCAGGTGTTTGCCAGAGGCTTGTCAGAAAGAGAAGCAAAGGGTGTGGGGAAAGACACCGTAAAAAAGAGGTGCTGTTCATCCGTCCACCAAGTTGTGAAGTCAGCCCCCAAATTTGGGGAATCAATCAAGCATTTGTGGATCCCTTATTATATTGGTATATGCTGAGTACAGTGCTGGGCACTGCCTGAGCGGGGGCAAAAAGAAGTGGACAAAACTTTGTCCATAAGGAACTTGGAGATTAGTAAAGAACATAAGACACACCAAGACATTTGGCACAGGCCAAGATAACTGTCCACAAAGCCAACTGCCTACTAGACTCTAAGAATCTTAAGAGCAGGACTGTATTTTCTAATTTTTTCTATGGACTGCAAGATAGCCCCTTAAATATGGTAGGTTTTCATAGATAGGTGGCATTTGAATAACCCTAAGAAGAATCTTTTTTTATAACACAAAGTTTCATGAGAAGGCAGAAAAGGCAGAAACCCATTGTGGCTGGGGAAATATAGTTAGGCTTCATGGAAGCAGGGGCATTGGAGCTGGTTGACAGTTGCAAAATAAAATATACCCAAGCAAAATGGATTCTTGAATTTTTCTGTGCTTTTTGACAGAGATCTGTGCTCAAGTTTGGAGATTTGTCTGTCCTTCCATCACTCCTTGCTATCTAATGGATATATATTCAACTTTGACCTTTTAATATTTTTTTGAGGCAGAAAAAGCAATTGACAAGATAGAACATCCGTTCCTTTTAATATATTTTTTTGATGGTTTGCTGTTAAAACATTTTAAGTCATAGCCTTTTCATTAATTCACATCAATGAAGGATATTATCTCTCACTGCGTGTACTGCAGCTGATGGAGAATTGTTAGTTTATTTTTCCTTGTTGTTCAGAGATATACTTACAAACACAAGGATTCATTTGAAGATGAAAAACAAAACAAAACATAACCAAAAAAAGGGAAAAGAGAAAAAGAGAAAACAAGAGGCTGCCAAGTACATTTGTTTTTTAACTTGTGATTCTTCTTGCTCCCCACTTACAGCCACCCTACTCTTTCACACCCTTACTCACTTTGCCTCTGTGAGGAATTAAAACAGTAGGCACTCTGTGTTTGACAGGGGAACAGCTCAGGTGTCTGTGGAAAACCTTTACTTAGGGAAATCCTTGGACAAGCAACAATCCCTACTGATCCAGCAAGATCAGCACCTACCTGGTGGATAGACTACCTTTTCATTAACTGGCAAACCACATGAAATTGCCATTTCTGTGGTTCAACAAATGGTTGAATAGCAGCAGTTTTACATGGTTCAAACTAATATTTTATAGGACAATTAGTTCATCAACTAAGAGAATAAAAATGAGTAAATCTTGAGGCTTTTCTTCTCTGATCTCAATTCTGGCCTTGAAATCTGTCCACATAGCAGGGATGTGCTCCATGAAAATTCCAGCAAGTCTAATGAAGACACCACAGGAGGAGTAGATTTGAATTTTCTCAGTCCATGAACAAGGATGGGCAAGCAACATCAGAGAATATGCCTGTTCTTAGACCAACTAATAGTCACGTCTCTCTGGACTTCTCCCAGTGGTATTTCCAGAAAACTGACTAAAGTTCTTGCTCCTCTGTGATCAGCCAACTTCTCTGTCTCCCACTCTTTTACTTCTAGACATGGAGAAATCCCTTTATTTTTATCTCTTCCCAGGCTTTTTCAAAACTACTTCACTTCTACTCATGAACTCCCGTCTCCTCTTCCTTTTGCCTCTACAGCGAACTTAGGTTCTAACATTTAGGCTTTTGCTAAATGTTTAGTGTTGGAGACTTTCAGCTTATTTTTTTTTAAAGATTTTATTTATTTATTTGACAGACAGAGATCACAAATAGGCAGAGAGGCAGGCAGAGAGAGAGGGAAGCAGGCTCCCCGCTGAGCAGAGAGTCCGATGTGGGGCTCGATCCCAGGACTCTGGGATCATGACCTCAGCTAAAGGCAGAGGCTTTAACCCACTGAACCATCCAGGTGCCCCTCAGTTTATTGATTATAAAATGAACTTCCCCTGTAGCAAGGTAAAGCAAAGCCTACTTACCTGGTAGTCAGAGGAAAAAGTGGAGGAAAACGTGATGAATATCACAAATTATTTAGCCACAATGAGAATTTATGGTAGAGTGGTTGGGTTTAGAAATATAAAAGAGCTTCTCCCTACTAATTTTTCCTGGGTAAAACTTTAATTCTCTTGATGCTTTAGAGTACTTTAAGACCAAAAGAATATCCTGGAATCATTTGCCTCTAGGCCCTCTTTCTCTGGGGAAGTAAATTAGCAGGACTACATTCCATGGAGGACACAAGGCTAGTGTGGGTTTGTAAAACAGATTTGGGTTGTTCCTGCCTTGCCTAACCTGGTTCATGACAAATAATCCTGACAAAAGCACGGGAATCATTTCCAGACATTTAGGATCAGAGCAGGATAGGCCAGAGAAATTTCCTCTCTGAGACTTTAGGTAATGGTAGGTAATGGGTCCATTTTTGCACTTATTTTTTTGACTCTTGGAGCCATTCAAAATTTTTGTTTTAAGACTGCTTCAGGCTCTTTGCTGCCATTCACGTGTGGGTGGCACTGATTTATATTTAACTGGTCTTACTTTCTTTCTCTCATTTTCTTTCGTAACTTGACTTTCTGTTTGCCCAGTTACCTGGGTGATTGATTGGGCTTTTGAAAAAGCCACTTTTAGTAGCCTTACCTTTCCATGCACCACTGGCAGCAAATATTTTAAGCCTGAGTCAGAAAACCACTATCTTTGAGAAGGCCACATGGTGCAGACTTGTCTTCGTTGCTGTTTTTTCTTGCTTGAGACTCTGCCAAGGAAGCATTTAAAGGGGTGAGGTAGAGAAGCTGGAGTTTCAGCCAGGCCCTCTGATGTCCATGCAAAGGTGCACTTGGATGATTTAGAGAAGACAGTCAGAAGCAGAAACTAAGAGCCTCACTGACATAACTCCGCTCCAGAATTATCTGTTAAACAATGTTGTTTTCTGACATCTACTTGGAAAAGTAGACAAAAGGGCCACACCAGAGGAATATGTATCATGAGAAAACCTTCGTTCTGGATAAGAAATGAGATATAATAAAAATGGAAAAAAAGGGCTAAGTATCCTGTGGAGGTAAGCAGCAATAAAACATTTATGAATAAATCTTCATCTGGGATGAGAATCTGAATGCCAAGAAAAAACAAATCTGCAGCTCACTGAGTTAGGACATGTTCTTTTCTTAGTTCCTAGTGTATAACAGGAGGTGAGGAGATTCCTAGCTTGTTGGGAAGAAAAGCTTCCAGAGAGAGAGAAAGGAGGCAGGCCTAGGCTTGTTGGTGGGGCTGAGCTGTGAGCAGAAGAAAAACTAAAACAATAGGTACAACAAAGAAATGCTTCAAAATCACCTCAGAAGGATTTGGAAGGCAGCCCCATATATGCTATCTGACCATTTAATCTCTGTGTGTGAAAGAAGAAACCAAACATGATTTTCTTCTTCTATTCTGCACAAAAGGTGATAGAGGTTGAAAGACAGCAGTGAATGGCAGCTCACCTCATGAGTATGGAACTGAAAGGTCTTGAAAAACCAGAGGAAAATCTTATTTTTGGATACCTATTCAGTACTACAATTACACAATGTCAACCTTGAGGTCACAGATTTAGCAAGTTTTCCTAGTTATAGAAAAAAAGTTACTTAAGGGGAACTTAACCTCTCCCCCCTCCTTTTTTTAACCAAGAGCTCTTAAGCAAGTAATTTTTCATGGTATTATGAGTTCCGGGGCCATTTTCACATCTTGAGCTCACTCTCTCTCCAAAGATGTTGTGGGTAACTTTTTCTCGTCATGAGCTGCCTTAGGTAGGATGTAACTCTTTTTTTCTTTTTTCCCAAAATTTTATTTAAATTCTACTTAGTTAATACATAGTGTAATACTGGCTTCAGGAGTGGAATTTAGTGATTCATCACTTACATATAATACCCAGTACTCAAAACAACAGGTGGGTAGGAGGTGATTCTTGGCACTGCTTCACAGCAGAAAGGGGGCTTTCTCTGGGCTTGGGAAGGGACGATGAGATTAGAAATCCATGACCCAGAGCAGAACACAGATCTTGCTTGAGTCATTGCCCCTCTCCTCTTTTCATGGGAGTTTGGATAGTCTGACAGATACTAAAATTTTCCTAGGGAAGATCATCCTCAGATACTGATAGGACATCAAGGAAATGAAGTTGCTTACTTTAGAAAGAACATGACTTTTAAAGACAGGAAATTAACTATAAATGGGATATTTTAACAAGTGATAAAACTAGGTATTTTTTGTTATTTCCTCTTGTACAAAAATGACAACTAGAAAAATGAATCAAAGTTCTGGCTAGACTATAAGTGTGTGCCTCAGAAATGGCTTCTGATGGGTCACTGTACTCCTCTCATTCATGGCTAGGCCCTCCCCACACCTATCACCTCTTACTCCTGGTATCCTTGGTGAACAGTATGGCAGAGTGGGAAGAGCCAGAATTTTGTAACCTGGGCATATTACCACAATATGTGTTCCATAAATAAGTAATTTCATTGCCTTGGATGAGTCCCTTAACCTTGTCTGAACCTCAATTGTCTTACCAGTGAGATGGGGCTACTCACACTTTGCCTATAACAAAGCTTACTGGGTATATAGGAACTATATAAGAACACAAAAGGAAGACCTCTGGCAATTGAAGAGTGCTGTATACAAGTGTGAGTTTCTACAAAAATCAAGCTGTAAGGCTGACATTCTGTAGAACACTGCTTCCCTGCATAGAAGACCCGATTAACCATAAAACATAGAGAGATGAGTGATGACACTTTTAAGAGCTGTTAAAAGTGTCTGCAGATTTGTACTTTTTGTGAAGTCCTCTTATGAGCATAGATACCTTTTAGCTTTTTTGAGGAGGCACCACGTTGCCCTACACTCTATTTTTCCCTACAGGAATTTCAAGACCTTTTTTTTTTTTTTTTTTTTTTTTTTTAATGTGCTGGTTTTTTAAAAATTGAGATACAGCTGACCTATAACTTAGTTTCAGCTATACAATGTAATGAGTCAATATATATATATAAATTGCAAAAAGATCATCATAATAAGTCTAGTTAATATCCATCACCACACAGTTACAAATGTTTTTCCTTGTGATGAAAAATTTTAAGATCTATTATCTTAGCAACTTTCAAGTATACAATACAGTATTACTAACTATAGACCCTGTTCTTTATGCTCAGTTCCCAGAGTGAGGGCTTTATTTAGTAACTCCCCTTAATCTTCTTAATAGTTGAGATAATTACTTTTATCAAAAAGTATGTTGTTGGGAACATACAGGAGAAAGTGCACATTTTCATAAATCCCAAGCCCTAAGTTCTTCAGATTTCAGACTCTATAAATCAATTTCATTAAAACAAAGAAGCAGAAGAAACAACCCCACATCACCCTACAACCATTTTGTCTTACGCTAACTAATCTAAAGGCAGTGAGGTTTGTTTCTACCTTTCACCCTGCCCCACCATTTTAGTCTTACATGCCTTTGCCCCTAGGCGAAATTTGGGGCAGGGTTTCAGGGGAGGGAATGAACGTCAGAGGAAACATACATTTTATTTTATATTCACATAAATCTCTTCTTCAACTTTTATTACAGGCATGTGGGCTCTCTAGGCAGGAGGAAATTTTGAATGAACTCAGCTTTTAGTGACCAGGAGTGGAAACATAAAAAGAGTTATTCAGCCTCTCTGGTTTCAGAGATAAGTACAAAGGGTAACTGGCATTAAATCTGTAGTAATAGCTGTTCTAAGTACTGACCATGATTTGAATCTCTCGATAACTGATTCTGGCGAGGCTAGAATATTTATCAAGCCATTAGGAGAAGCTGTTTCTTGCTGATAAGATGCCTACAACTGATGAGGTCCACCTGAAGACGCAGATGAGGCTGGGCTGAATTTATAGCCATTTGCAGTGAGAGCAAAAAATGTTCTCCTTCAGAACAGCATGACACATTCATCAGCAAAATTATCAATCTATCTCCTGGGGCCATGCTATAGAATCTTCATGAAACGTGGTTGGTGAACACCCTGGCATATAAGGTGATTGGATACAACACTTAGACTTGGCCAGAAAGTCACAATTTCCCTGATTTGGAGGCTAAGGAAGAAGGCAGTGAGATAAATGAGAATAGTTATTAATCTCTGGATCTCACTTTTCAGAAAAATCTCACACTGAATTCTAAGGTGCCAGATAGGTGATTCATCCTATGCTTAAAAAAAATGCAATCAGGGGCGCCTGGGTGGCTCATTGGGTTAAAACCTCTGCCTTCGGCTGAGGTCATGATCCCAGAGTCCTGGGATCGAGCCCCACATCGGGCTCTCTGCTCCCCCTCTTCCCCTCTCTCTCTCTGCCTGCCTCTCTGCTTACTTGTGATCTGTCAAATAAATAAATAAGAATCTTTAAAAAAAAATGCAATCACTCATTTTATTTAACTCAAGGGCATTATTTTGGTTCAGTACTAAAGTGGGGGAAGTTGCAGTACAGGCAATATTAAAGTTAAAAACAAACCGCAATAGAGCAGTCACCTGCATTTTATTTTTCCTCTCTGTGAAGTTCTGCAGCCATGTGTAATCTCAGTGCCAGCCTTACGTTCTGGGTTTTTTTTTTTTTTTTTTTAATTACACATTGACTAAACCACATTAAAATATATGACATTAGGAGCTTTTGGAATTTAATCTTGTTTTTACAGATTGATTCTATTTTTAAAACTAAAATCTAGGATGAGAGGTGGATATGTGAACCATGTAGGAAGACTGGGTGGCCCCTGCTGCAGACTGATGGGCCATCTTCTTTAGTATCTTTAATGGACCATCCGTTCCACCTTTTCCTTGGCTGATTTTCAAAATCATATAGATTTTCTCTTATATGGCAACACAAAATTTCCCTCTTTCTGGGCCCAAACTATCTGCTTCCCAGCATTTGCCTAAAGCTTGCTTATAGGAAATAATATTTATGGAGGATTACCTGAATAGCAGTTATTTTATTCCACTTGATAGCCTAGACTTTTATCCTGGATCAATCCAGATCATCAGAGAAATGGCTATTTGCTTCTTCCTGGATTTCCCCTGCCCTTGAAAAATCATTTTTTAGAGTTGTGGATTGGTATTCTAGCTCTGGCCTGCTTTTCAAGAATTCTCTAACAAATAGCTCTATCTGATTTGCTGCTGTAAGGTTGGCTGTGGTGGAAGGCCTCAATTGCTCCCATCCCTTCTCCCTGTCCTACCCAAACCTCTACTCCAGGAGGAGGAGAGCTCAGTCCTTCCAGATGGGAAAAATGTGTGTGTGTGTGTGTGTGTGTGTGTGTGTGTGTGTATGTGTGAATGTGTGTATACATGTGTAGACATATGTTCTGAGTTTCTGGTATGTTGTCCTTTCATCAACACTTGGTGCTTATCTGGCCTCCTTTTCAGCTTTGGTCAGGAAGACTCATAGTCATCCTTGTGGCCCACCTTTGGGTTACAGCATGGCTGTTAAAAGTGTAGACTCTGGAGCCACACAGCCTAGCTTTGAATTCTTAATGGAATATTAGGATATTAGAAATAAAATTAAAGATAAGCCAATACTCAGTTGCCTCTCCTGGGGCCCTTTCCTTTTTTTCTCCTACTGTGAATGTTACCTGATTGCCTCTCATGTCTTCAAAATATTGGAGGAATTCATGACAAAAGTACTCTGAGTTCAAACCCGAATTCTTACTGTTCTGCCACTTTCTCGGTAGCATAGAAACAAAGTACCACAGGATGGATGGGACCTCTGCATCTGTCAGGTTGCTGCTGCATGGACAGCCTGAACCCCTTCCTTGGAGGCCCCACTCCTAGTCCTCACAGGGTGGATGTACCCGGGACCTCCAGAGTAAGACCTCCAGAAGGCTTGGGCTTTGCTTCAGAAGCAGCAGAAACCAAAGAGGAAAATCTTCCTTCTTTCTGATACGCCTTGCTCCACAACAGAAATTTCAGACACTAAATTCTCAGTTTGAGGCTTGCTTAAGAGGCTAGTCCTTACTAAACAGATAAAATATTAAGCACCAGTGTGCTCTCCAAATCATTAGCAGCTAGTCCACAGGTAATGAATTCAGCCCTAGGCTACTTGGGGCCTGTTGTTTTTATTTCCTACCCACAGCACACACTTTTCAGTAATGAACTCTCCCTGCACAAAATGAGGGACATGCACCATGTCCCCAGAAGGCTTGGAATGACTCATTTCTGCCAGAAACTATGGCCCTGAGGGCTCCAAATCCTCCATTAGGGGCAGGGAGGAAGAAAACACAGTCATATAGCTGTCTAGCCTTGCTGACTGGCTGGATGAGAAAACTCTATTTCTTAAATCAAATTACTGATTTGAAACAATCTGGAGTATTTTAAAAGTCTACAAAAATGGACCAAAATTAAATATCACAATTTCCCCCCTTTCTGTAATTATTTTAAATCCCATCATTAAGTTGACCATTATTTTTACTTTTTACACTAACCCTAGGAGGCCAGTGGCTTTGACCCCTATCATTTTTGAGCTCCTGTTGGAGAAGCCAAGTCTCAGGAGAAGTTAAGTAGATTTCCAGACATGTCCTGACAAGGGAGTGGAGACAGATTTTGAAGGTGGTCTTAGCTCCCTGGTTTGGTATTAAAACTTCTAAGTTCCTAGTAGTCTAACCTTAACAGTCCCCTGAGAGAAAGATTAAATGGGAAAGAGCAATTCACTTTACATAAGCTACCCAAATATATCTAGCAAAAGGGAGAAGCACATTTCCCATGTAGACAAGGTGTCAGCTAGATAGTCAGATTGTGCATCCCTAATGTGTTGCTGAATTAAAGGGCTTTAGAATGGCATAAATTTCATTCACTAAACTATCAAAGAAACTTTGTTTCATATACATTTGTGTTCACGGGTGTTTGTGTGGGGGGGTGTTATATTACCAGAATTTTGCTTATTACCCTTTGGAATATAAATATCATACAGTTTAAATACAATGTATTATTTGAAACTTGTTTCTTGGCACTAGACTCATGAAGTCAGCTACTAGTTATTTCCTGCCTGGCCTTTACAAAGGCTGTATTGGTCTTTTAGTTCAGTGCTCTGAATCATAGGGAGGGACTGTAGTGATTGTGCTTAAGAAGTTATCTTCAAATATGCAAAACAGTAAGTTCGTGTGAAGTGAATTTGGCTATTTGATCTTTAAATCCAGAATAATACTGTAAAAACAAACAAACAAACAAACAAACAAGCAAACAAAAACCAGAATGAGGGGTAAGGATGGGGAAAGAAAATAATTCACCTCTAATGTAATATACTGATAAATCCATTTCAGGATGAATATTATTATAGCTAAGGCTGAGCAAGAGTAGTATAATGTAGCAGAACTGTTTAACAAGTCTATAAATGAATTTATCAGATATCAGGACTATTTCTGTTATGACTGAAAACCCAACCCAGACTGATTCAGGTCAAGAGGAAATTTATTTGCTAATGTAACTAGCCATTCTTGGAAAATTTGGTTTCAAGCAAGGTTTTACTTAGCAAGGACACCAGGACCCATTGTTTCTACTTCTGCTCTCTGTTATGCATTAGATTTATCCTTGGGCTTCATGGGGTTTCACTGAGATTATAGTAACTATTTCCTCTCATTATGCTAAACTTAAAGTTTCATGGCATCTCACCACCCCTGATGTCTTTCCCTGAACCAATCACTGTGGCCAGTGGAACCTGAATGGTTCTGACTGGTGGATGCCACATGACATCTACAGAGCTGGGTGTAGAGTTGGTTCTACCATTACTACTATGAACTAAGAGAGGAGGAGAACAAATACTCAGAACAGGGAAGTGTTAAAGAAGGAAGGTGAATGAATGCCAGAAGGCCAAAGTCCCATTTCTATTAACATAGCATGGTCATTAATGATAGTAATAAAGAAAAATACATTGGATTTTTGCAGCCCTGGTGCATCTGCATATTCTCTCTCTTCTGCCTGGAGTACATTTCCCCCACATCTATGAAGAAGAGCTTCCTGACACTCTCACTCTGTAGTACTTCCTTAATATTTTTTTCTTTTCTTTCTGTAACTTTTCTCAATTTGAAACTACTGGGTTTATTTACTTTTCTTTTTTTTTTTTTAATTTCTTTTCAGCATAACAGTATTCATTGTTTTTGCACCACACCCAGTGCTCCATGCAATCCGTGCCCTCCCTAAAACCCACCACCTGGTTCCCCCAACCTCCCACCCCCCGCCCCTTCAAAACCCTCAGATTGTTTTTCAGAGTCCATAGTCTCTCATGGTTCACCTCCCCTTCCAATTTCCCTCAACTCCCTTCTCCTCTCCATCTCCCCTTGTCCTCCAGGCTATTTATTATTCTCCACAAATAAGTGAAACCATATGATAATTGACTCTCTCTGCTTGACTTATTTCACTCAGCATAATCTCTTCCAGTCTCGTCCATGTTGCTACAAAAGTTGCGTATTCATCCTTTCTGATGGAGGCATAATACTCCATAGTGTATATGGACCATGTCTTCCTTATCCATTCGTCTGTTGAAGGACATCTTTGTTCTTTCCACAGTTTGGCGACTGTGGCCATTGCTGCTATAAACATTGGGGTAGAGATGGCCCTTCTTTTCACTACATCTGTATCTTTGGGGTAAATACCCAGTAGTGCAATTGCAGGGTCATAGGGAAGCTCTATTTTTAATTTCTTGAGGAATCTCCACACTGTTTTCCAAAGTGGCTGCACCAACTTACTTTTCTATTCACTGTGTCTTTCCCACTAGAATTATGCTCCTTGAAGGCAAGGGCCTTGTTTATATTACTCAATTCCTAGCATCTAGAACAGTGCCTGACACACATACATAAAGTATCTATAAATGTTTGTTGAATAAATGTTTGGGGCACAGAAAGAACGAAGTGTGGCAGAGATAAAATGACCCACTCTGCAAATAAAGGGAACAGTATGAGTCATTGCCACTTTAGGCAGGGATTCTGAACTTTTTTTTGTGCAATGGACTCTTCCAGCAGTCTGGCGAAGCCTTCTAAGAATACCTTGAAATGCATCAAAAATACATAGGGTTTTCAATCAAAATTAATTATTTAAGAATACAGTTATTAAACTAAACATCTGTAAATAGTAGTATATATGCTTCTTTAATAATATAGAGAATAACAAAATTTAGTGATGGACATAATAACTAAAATGATTTTAAAGTAATGCTGACAGTAAACAATATTTCAAGATAACTGCAACATCTATACTGTGATAAAAAATATGTGTGATTTTTACCATATTGGTAACAAAGTCACAGGTATGCTAATACTACTGTAGCTTGCTGCTTACTATTATAATTAAAGGAAATGGCAAACTTCATTGGAGGTTAGTGAAAATGAAGACATAAACCCATCTAAGTTGATGGACCCCTGTATTCTATCTACAGACCTCTTGGGTGGGGGTTGTGGACAAAAAGATACAAACTCTTAGTTCTAAGATAAATAAACTCTGGGGATATAATATACAGTATGGTAACTTAATTAATACCACTGTATTATATATCTGAAAGTTGCTAGGAGAGTAGACCTTAAAAATTCTCATCACAAGAAAAAATTTTTCACTATGTGCAGTGAGGGATGTTAACTTGACTTATTGAGGTGATCATTCTGCAATACATAAAATTTTGAATCATTATGTTGTACACATGAATAGAGTATAATGCTGTATGTCAATTATATCTCAGATTAAAAAAAAAGAATCCCTGGACTAAGAGCTTCAGCACTCTGTAAGTGTGGCAAAATTAAGAATTAACATTAGAGCAGTCAACACTTGTGACTAAATCTTATCCTTAATTGTCTAGTTGTGATAGTATTCTCACTCTATATAAATATCAATAGTGTATATATCTACATATGTATAGTATATATACCTATGTATACATATATATACACCTACATATGTATATAGTATATACATATATACTATATATAGGTATATATACCTACATAATACACATAATACATAATACACACACATGCACACACACACACTCATACACACACACACACACACGCGCGCGCGCACGCACTTACCTATCATCTATTTGTAAACTATTAGGAAACAATAAACTATATACTGTTCATCCATATAAGTGACTTTGTTTCCATTTAAATACAATTTTCTTGCCCTCATAGAGTACTGAATTAAAGGACTCCTTAAGAACTGCTAAGAAAAATAACCCAGCCAGTGACTGTATAATATTGTTGTTACTGTTCTGGTTCTGTGATAGGAGTAAAAGAACAAAAATTCATAGAACAGATGCTCCCACAGGGATAAACTGTTTAGCTCAGGTGTGTCAAAGCCCTTAATATATGCAGGCAAGTATTTAGGACATTAGACAATTCTCTTCTTTTTTTTCTTTTTAAAGACTTTATTTATTTATTTGACAGCAATTATAAGAAGACAGAGAGGCAGGCAGAGAGGAAGGGAAGCAGGCCCCCCGCTGAGCAGAAAACCTGATATGGGGCTTGATCCCAGGACCCTGGGATCATGACCTGAGCCGAAGGCAGAGGCTTTAACCCACTGAGCTACCCAGGCACCCCTAGACAATTCTCTTCCATAACATCCTCATACATCACATTTTCCTTTTGCATGGGATAAAGAATCCATTTGTCATGAGTTTTCCCTTTTCCAGTAAATAATATAATATAAATCCCAGTGACTGTGATACAGTGCACTTACCTCTCTGACTTTATGTTTTATGCTGATTTCTATATTTCTATCTCTGTAACTTGTATCTCTGTAGGTTGCCTTTTAGTTTTCTTGACTGTTTCCTTAGCTGTGCAAAAGCTCTTTTTCTTGGGGCGCCTGGGTGGCTCAGTGGGTTAAGCCTCTGCCTTTGGCTCAGGTCGTAATCTCAGGGTCCTGGGATTGAGCCCCACATCGGGCTCCCTGCTCAGTGGGGAACCTGCTTCCTCCTCTCTCTCTGCCTGCCTCTCTGTGTACTTGTGACCTCTGTCAAATAAATAAATAAAATCTTAAACGCACACACACACACGCACACACAAAATTAAAAAATCATCACCCAACAAAAGAAAGGCCCAAAAGAGAAGCTAAAACTCAGAAGGTACATAAAAAGCCACCTCTGATGCTCCTCAAACTGGAGATGAGGGTGTTTGAGTGAATGCATCTATTTCAATAAGGGTCTCAAAAAGATATTTAAAAATTTACTTCCTACTCTGACTCCAGGAAAAACTGTAATCCTCATACAAACTTCTTCTTTTTTTTTTTTTTTTTAAGATTTTATTTGTTTATTTGACAGAGAGAGACAGAGAGGTCACAAGTAGGCAGAGAAGCAGGCAGAGAGAGAGGGAGAAGCAGGCTCCCCACCAAGGAGAGAGCCCGATCTGGGGCTCGATCCCAGGACCCTGGGATCATGACCTGGGCCGAAGGCAGAGGCTTAACCCACTGAGCCACCCAGGCGCCCCACAAACTTCTTCTTAATTCTTCTAAGGTATCACTAAGAATTTAATGACATGGCTATGACTAAAATT
Source organism: Mustela nivalis (assembly GCF_964662115.1). Classification (NCBI taxonomy): domain Eukaryota; kingdom Metazoa; phylum Chordata; class Mammalia; order Carnivora; family Mustelidae; genus Mustela; species Mustela nivalis. The sequence continues at coordinate 69,727,301 of NC_139031.1, forward strand.
TTTTAAACACTGTGAAGTGTAGTAATTTTTATTGTAAGGTGTTTTCAATAATATCTATCCCAGCAAGGACAGGATATTTACAGCAGACCACATGTGATCTTTCTCTCTAGGGTCCTGATATGTTTCTGAGCCAAACTCTCCCAGAATCCATCACTTTGTGGTAAGCAGGAGAGTGTCTGATTATCTGCAGTCATTCATGCTGCCTGGAGGTCAAAACTCTCTCCACCGAGGTTCCCACAAAGCCTGGGGCTCTCTTGTCCATGGTCTATAACAGCCTTTTCCCTCAGGAAAAGGATGAAGGAATGAATGCAAATAGGCTTCCATCAATCCCTAAATAATCACTATGCATTTTAACAAATAGCCTGAAATGGCAAAATATAGTTTCTGTGATGGTTGTGCTTGTGGTGATGAAAAACTGATCAGTTTCATGACCACCAGAGCAGTACCACATTTGAAAAAAATGTAATATGAGGTATAATGCTAACTGAAATAAGTAAGTCAGAGAAAGACATATACCATTATGATTTCATTCATATGTGGAATTAAGAAACAAACAACAAATGAGCAAAGAAAAAAAAGAGGCAACCCCCAAAACAGATTCTAACGCAGAGAACAAACTGATGGTTACCAGAGGGGAGATGGATAGAGGAGATAGGTGAAATAGGTCAAGGGCATTAAGAGTAAACTTCTCATGATGAGCACTGAGTAATACACAGAAGTGTCAAATCACTACACTGTATATCTGAAACGAATACAATATAGTATATAAATTAAATTAAAATTAAAAAACTATATTTTTTAAAAAGTAATATGAAACAGTATCTGTGTTTTGCTACTATTTTGTTCTGAAACTTTCTATACGTATTTTTTGCCCTGACTCAGGCAACAATATCAATTCTTGGCTTGATGATATCTCTGTAGCATATTATTAATTACGAAAAGATAATTCAGCAGGTTGATTCTGAAAGTAGAGAAATCAGGTAAATGTCTTAAATATTACTCTAGCCATAATTGAATAAAAATATTGAATTATACCTACAGTATAGAGTTTACTGAACTTAAGCCCTATAATAAATGAACTATTTCTGAACTTAGATATCAATAAAATATTTTTCCATTAAAAATGCATTGAGTAGTTAAAAAACAGTGGAGAATTTCTCAGTGTGATTCAGTTTATACTGTATGAAAGCAGAATGTCAGATCTTTATTTATTAACAACTTCAAAAGTTACCATGGAAAATTAAATTATAGCAGAAATTTATAAATTCTGGTGAGTATAAAAAGGCATTGGAGACGGAAAGAAGCAGTTTGGATTTAGTAAACAATTTGATCTTTAAGTTCTTTTGAAATAATTTTTAAATATATACAGTGTCTTGGCTTCTCAGAAATAGTCTCTTGGTACAAACTATTGGAGGGAACTTTGAATCTTATTTTTTTAATTCCTAATTTTAATTCATAAGTAGTAGAATCTCCTAAATGATTAAGAGGTTCAAATCCTTAAAAATTTTCTTTACATCAATGTAACATTCTATAAAAATTGTGGTTATCTCAGGAATTCAATTTATAAACACATTTTATTTTATTTTATTTCTTCAAAGATTTAATTCATTTACTTGAGAGAGAGAGAGAGCATGAGAGGGGAGAGGGTCACAGGGAGAAGCAGACTCACTGCTGAGCAGGGAGCCCTACTCTGGATTCAATCCCAGGACACCAGTACCATGACTAGAATCATAGATTGTTGTCAAGTTGTCAACAAGATAGTCTTTAATTGTTGCAAAATCTAACTCTATTTTATAATCACTGCAGAATGTCTCCAAACGAACTAGAAGGGACCCAACACAATGGGCCTGAGGTACAATTGTCCAGGCATATTAAATACTTGCTCAGCTGTCTACAGCTTCAGTTAACCTAAAATCTGAATGTGCAAGAGGTATCCTTTTATGGGATTTCAGTGTCAAGATTCATGGAAACAGATTCTGGGTCACCAAGTGCTATGGCCAGAAATGATTACCAGTTTCCTTAATTTGTGTCCCTTGCAAGTTGTGAGAAATATGGAATAAAAACACACTGCCAACTAGGAGTTTACTAATCAATTTGCTAATATATGTAGATGAAGTAGAAGTGTCTAGAAAGAAACTATAGCATCATATGTTTTCTCTTATTAATTATGAAAAACAGTTACAAGAAAATGCCAATACATGCATATGTAAAATAAAGTAGTGCAAGTTTGCTGGGTTTCTCCAGAGGAGGTGTTTCTATGTTTTTCACTGTCCAGTCACCTGTGATTAATGGGTTGATTTGGATAGAGCACTCTTGACTGTCTGCACTTTCATTTTTTAAGACAGGTCCAGAACACCAAATGCTGACTCAGTAGGCTCACTCCCATTTCTTCCCTTTCCCTGGTTCTAGCAAGAACAGAAAGGAATAGAGTGACTACATTCATATCAAACACTCCCTGAGTACCTTCTACATGCTTGATCTCAGACTTATGACTCTGGGTGAGAGAAGGATAAAGTATGGTCCTAGTTCTAAAGAGCCTGCAGCCCAGTGAAGGGGATCAATACCTAAATCTTGGGATTAGAAAGACAGGGACTGGTTATTTGTACTTTTGACAAGCACCAGAGTTGAATGAAGTTTATGCAAAAATTTAAAATCATGACCTCAGAGGAATTATAAACTTCATAAGGTTTTTTTGTTTAGTTTTGTTTTTAAGATTTATTTATTTGAGAGAGAGTGAGAGTACAAATGGGGGGAGGGCAGAGGGAAAGGATCTAATGCAGACTCCACGCTCAGCAGAGCTTGACCCCACAACACTGAGATCATAATCTGAGTTGGATGCTTAACTGACTGTGCCACACAGGCACCCCTAAACTTCACAAGGTTTTACCACATAACAAAGTTATCAATAAGTTACCAATAACCAAAACATAGTTTTTCTGGTGTGGGCGACTGGTTCTGAGATAATTTATTTGGTTAGGTGCTCAAGAATTCTTTCATTCCCTTCCCACCAAGCAAAATAAAATCTTTGAACTTTAAATAAGTTGATGTAATCTCTCCCTCTTATAAGCTGCTAATTCTTCAGTGTATTCAAATGAACAATTGGAGGATTTTTACTAAGAGAAGAATGTTTGAAGCACCAATTTCTATTGGTTTCATTCAATTAGTTCTTAAGAGACAAAGAAGATATTGCACTATGTTGACTGGAAAGCTCAACCAGTAAGGAATTTATTTTTACAACCTAGGGCCTCATGATTATCTCAGAAATCCCAAGGAATACATCACAGCCTCAACAACTTGGACACTGTAGAGTCAGCGATGCTGACAAAAATTACTGTGAATGCTTCCTCTTGACTAATTTATCTAAATGATACAAAGGGGTGTAAACTTCATTTTTCACTCATAGCCATAGACAGGCACTGTTCTAAATACTGAACTACTTAGGACTCTTGCCCTAGCATCTAGGGCCTACATCAGTGGTCCTCAAGCCTGGCTTATCCCAAACCCAGATCTATCCCACACTTTTAAATCGGTGTCTGGGGCAGGTGGAGAGGTAAGACATCAGCATTTGACTCTAATGTGAGGCCAGATTGAGACCCATAGTGTTAGGCTACCTGAATGTGATATTGTTTTGTGAGTACCACTAAGTATGTGCAAAGTATATACGGGTGATGCTAAGACTTTTTTGGTCTTCTTAATGACAGCTTTTCAATAATCTATTCTCTTACTGTGTTCCTTTCTTTAGCAGAAGACTTTGTCCTCTTGAATCTGTAGACAGACCTTCACATACTAAGATGCAGTGAGTGTATAAACTGATCTGCAGGTGCCGTGAGGCAGAAGCTCCCTGGCACTGTTGACTGCTGGATCAACAGAGTATTCTGCCTACATTTTTATGATTGGCTTTGGTGATAAAAGAACTTTCTTTTGGCCAAAACACTGATAAAAGTTACACCATTCATCAACATTTATTATATGTTTAATTATGTCTTACAAAAAAAGATGTGTTGGAATTCTAACCCCTGGTACCTTAGAATGTGACCTTATTTGGAAGTAGGGTCCTTAGAGAGGTTATCAAATTAAAGAGGTTATCAAATTTAAAATGAGGTCATTAGGATGGGCCCTAACTCAACAGGACTGGTGTCTTTAGAAAAAGGGAGATATGTGCACAAAGAGATAGACACAATATGAATGCCATGTGAAGACTGGAGTTATGTTGCCACAAGGAAACAAATCACCAGAAGCTAGAAGAGAAGCCTGAAACTGATCCTTCCCTAATGCCTGCAGACACAGAATGGCCTTGCTAGACTAGGGCTTCTAGCTTTTAGAACCGTGAGACAATAAATATTTGTTGTTTAAGTCCCTCTGATTGTGGTACTGTGTTAAGACATCCCTTGCAAATGAATACAACTTCCCAGGTTAGAGTATTTGTAAATAATGTTTTGCATTCTTACAGATAGACACTTTTAAATTGTTTACAAAGGGCATAACATACATTATCGTATTTCTAGCTCTCAGGAAATGGTATTCTTGAGATTGGTCTTGAAGGAGCAATAGGAGTTCAAATGGCAGAGAATCTGGAGTGATGGTAAGGCCAAGGAAGGAAGAGAAGCAAAGATAAACAGGCAAATGTAGCAAGTACTTCAGAAATAAAATAATAAAGTTATTTGGAGTGTACCTGTAAGTGAAGGGGAGCAATGAGGGCAAAGACTGTAGACTTAGGCTACTGTCACATTGACAAGGGCCTTGAATATCAATCAGAGAAGGTTTTGTGCACAAACGGTCACTAGAAAATGATGGTTCTACACTTGATCTTAGCCAAAAGGCGGAGAAGTGATAGAAGATGATGGTTCTTAAGCAAGAGTGTTATATACCAAAAATGTGTTTGAAGAGGTGCCTCTAACAGCACGTTCTGGAATAGACTGGAAGCAGAGACTGAGCTGAGAAGCGATTGCGATAGCCCGGGGAAGTGGTAGTGGGGACAGAAAGGATGAGGTTCCAGAAACATTACCACAAGGGAAGAGAGACAAGCAGGAACTTTAAGCATGTGATGGACAATGTGGAAATGTTTTTAAGCCTGTGGGATTTTCTTACCTGTTACATCAGACTTCTGTGTGCCTGGTCATAAAGCTAGCTTGCAGAGGCTCTGCAGTTAGAAAGAGAATCACATTCTCACTCACCAGGATCTAGGCGGAAGCCACCCAATGGTATATATAACCCAGGGCACTCAGGAAATGTGACAGGGACATGGCACTGTATGACACCAGTCAAATCAACATCTATATCACAGGGCATATACACATGAACAAGAGTATCTAGAATTTTTCAATTCTACCCAAAGGCATCTGCTTCACTGACCATCTAGTCAAGAGTCACCAGACACATAGCTGAAATACAACCCAAGTTACTTCCCTTCTGCACAAAACAGCCATTCGTCACACTTCAGTCATCTTTTTATAATTTTCTCCCCCAGCCAAAATAAACCCCCAGCAAAGCAAGGCAACTCCCTTTGGAAGCACAGAAAAGTCATAGGTCTCACGGATGACTGGAGCTTTCCTCATCTGCAGTGCATGACAGCCGCCTAATCTGCTTAGGCAGCTCAGTGCTCACAGGTATGTTAGATGTGACAGTGCCAACTGGATGGGTTACAGTGTTCAACATCAGGTCACTCTTTCACTCAAAATTCTTTGTGAATATGGACAAGTCTGGAGCTACAGAAGCAATGTAATGCTTTGCCCTGGGCTCTGCAAGCTGCCAGCTCTGTGGCTGCCTGGCTCCTTCCTCCAGGCATTAGATATCACTCACCTGGCTTCCTAGTCCTGTCCTGAAGACATAGTAGCTTTTTGTCTGCTGTGTGGGAAGCCCTGTATTAGAGGATGCTGGGGGCTGCTGTTCTGAGGATCTACCATCACTGTGGGGAGAAGAGCAGCTCCCTCAGCTACCCTGCAAGGCAATCTGGAATCCTAAATACTTTCAGAGCTGAAATCTGTATCTGGTTCATACCTTCCTAACAAATGCCTAAGAACAAGACCTTAGTCTATTCCTTTTGCCACTGTCATAACCTAAAACATGCATAACTGAAGCATTTTTAAATAAAAGCAATTTGCATTAAGGATCAAGGATTTGATGATAATGAAGAAAATGATATACACTCACTCCATTGATTCTCAGGGGTCCAATGGAAGGCAGTCCCAAAATAGAGTTCAGAAAATGATAGCAAATATGAGTGTAGTGAACCAGGCATACATTTACCCTTGCAGCAAACAAAAGATCCTATCTCTGATAGCCTTGGGAGTTGTGAAATTCATAATATACTACTGCTTTGTGAATGTAGTGTGTGTGTGTGTGTGTGTGTGTGTGTGTGTGTGTGTGTGCGCGCGCGCGCGCGCACATGCACATGTTGAGGCGGGAGAGAGAGTGTGTGTCAGAGGGAGAGGGAGGGAAGAATGATACAGGAAGAGGAAATGGTGGTTAACAGATGGAGAAAGATTCCTCCTGGCTTTGCAGTTTTTGGTTTCAGAAATTTGTAAATCTTTATTTCATCCCTGCCCTTGTATCCCAAAAGTACCCTTATATCCTTCTAGTAATTTCCCCATTTTGTATTTCAACTAGCTTGAGTAGATTTCAATTTTTTACAGTCTAAGGGTCTTAAAAAATGCTGGGAGTTTCTCATGATGGACCAATCTAATTCTCACTAAAGCATAATTGCAGCAGTCTTTTTCCCATTCTTAAAATAATGTAAATTAATGGAGGATCTCCTTGATTTTAGGCTTTTCTCTCACAAATTGTTTCTCAAACCACTGGCACTTGTGACGTCTTGCCTGGTTGTGAACACTGGCAGATGACAAAATGAGCAAGCCGAGGTACATTAATAGGAATACAGAGAAATAGTTCTCGTGCTTTGTGGACAACTTGTTTTGCCAGGCAGATGGCAATAATCATTTTGCACTGTGTATATGTATTTATATACATGTATATTTATAGATACACACAAAAGGTATTTCTATAACATAGTCATATTTTCTGCTGGTAAAGCAGACCCTAGCTTTACATGTTACAATTAAACAGACCAAGAGGGGTTTGGGCATCTGACAAGTTTGGGAACCACTGCCCTAGATTAACCTAAATTTCCTGTTTCCTTCATTCTCACCTCCCCAAGGCACTGCAGGATCATATGGAATCAAATCTGTCTCTCCCACCACTATTTTATCCCCTACCAGTCCAATTTTGAGGCTTTCACAATGGGAGCATCCTCCTAACATAAACAGATCAACACAGGGTATCTGTTGTGTATGGCACAGAGGGCCAGAGTCTAGACCCGTGTTTAATTGGGAGAGGAGCTGTTCCTCACAATGACCCTGGGGGTGGGAGGCCAGACCATGAGAGCTCTAGTGTGAATTTCTTAGAGGTTTGCTCAACCCTGGGTCAGTCCCTACGGAGAACACCTACTCATTAGATTGTTTCTTTGTCTGGCTTAGAGATTTTGTTATTTTTTTGTTAGGTTTGTGGATGACGTTTACAGTGTCTTATTAAATATAATAAAGCCTTTCATACCAGTTAAACATAGAGCTCACTTATTAGATGCTTTTCATAAAATGTCCACTGAACTTCCCATAAATGGTGTTCTGATAATAAAAGATAGTTTTTATGTTTGTGGAATTCAAGACTATGTTGATTTTTTCTTGCTATTCATATGTTTTAATGAAGAGTTAAATGCTAATTATTGAATCTCCCTTTTCATGAAGATCTCTGTTGTTCATGTAGATAACTGGCAAGTTCAATATTAATGAAGCTTAGTTTTCCATAAATAAGGAAATCTGGCAATTATAACTCTATTTGCTAAAATTTCAAAGGAGCCAGTTTTCCCTTGGGAAGGTAATTTATTTATTCATTCTAATTTGACACTCAAAACGCTGTTGTTTATTGGATCTTCCTCATAGTTCTTGTGGTTTAAAAAAGCACACTGCTCTAAACAGAGCCCTTTCTTTCATTTGGCATTTTTAGATAGCATTCAGAGAAACAAAATCTTTGTCTTTAAAACTATTTCCCCCACAGGTTCTCTGCTACATTAATATATTTGAGAATTTTGCTTTGGTAGAACTAATAATGCATTAGGATAAGCATGAAATACTTTTATACTTTTATTAAATCTTTCTATTAAATGTTAATTTCTGATATTTTAATTTAGTATATGCTATTTTGCCTGGTAGTTTTGATTTTTCCCTCTTTGACTCCCTACTCTTTTACCTCTAGTTCTTCTAGGCCTTTCTTCTAGTGAACTTGCTCTTTTCCCTAGGGGTTCCCTTATGTCTAAAGCTTCTCTGTGCTGTTGGGAGGATAACAGATAAGCATGGAGTGGACAAGCACCATTCACAAAGTCATTTTAAAGGAGTCATGCCTGGACCCAGTCTCGGATATTTGATTCAGTTGGTCTGGAGTGATACCTACCCAACCTGTATATTTTTTAAAAAATCCCCAAGTAGTTCTTACATACTCCCCTGGGTTTGGAAGCATTGCTCTTGTGGCTCCTTCTGTCCTTGGTGTAGCCATCCAGTCAGTATCTTTTTCTCTTTAATTTCTACAATTACAACTTACAGAACTATTTATATATAGGGCTTATATAAGGTCTATCCAATATTTCCTAATTTCAATTCACTTTATTTTAGTTTTATTTAAATTGCGTTAAGTTACCATACAGTGTTAATTTACTTTATACGCTGCATTCATGTTAATTTTTTAAAATTTTCTTAAAAATTTTGCCTTATTCTTATTGAAAAGTAATATATCATAAAATTTCCAAAACTCTGAAGTATAAATATGATACATAAAGCAGAAGTTACTTATAAACATATCCTTAGATCTAACCATATCCAATCAGGAAAACAAACCACTACGGCTATATTAAAATAGAAAAGGGGTGATTGGCTGGCTTAGTCAGTGGAGCATGTGACTCTTGATCTCAGGATTGTGAATTTGAACCCCACATTGTGTGTAGAGACTACTTTAAAAAAGTAAAATCTTAGAAAAAATTAAATAGAAGGAGCTTAATACAGGTACTTCATTACAGCAGCAATGGAAGAAGATGAGAAGTTTACTAAGGCTCAGTGAAGTAACTCAGTAAATGGTGGTATCAGGAAGCTACTAAGGTCCCAAACTAAGAGAAAAATGGAGGCAGTGGTATTATAACTCAGAGGCCAAGGTCACCTAGGGGGAGGTAAGAAGAGATGCCAAGGAAGTGATCCAGCTGTTGTGGAAGAAGTCTAAGAAAAAGAGAGAGGGGAAAAAATTCTAGCTTTCTTTTATATTCATTCTCCAATCTTACATACCAAATCCAGCCTGTGGGATTAGCCCACTATAATACAGAGCAGGGAAAAGGCAAAAAAAAAAAAAAAAAGAAAAAGAAAAAAAAGGGGGGGGCGTAATGTGTGTGTGAGGGCAAATAGGTATCGCCAATATTCACTGTTTTCTGTAAGAGTGATTTTTTCAAAGTATAGTCCTAAGATTATATGGCTATCACATTAATAATTGGTCTTTAGCTTTGTGTTAATGCCAATGTAAAACCAAATTCCTAGATTCTCCAGAATATGTCATTTTCCAAACTTTATAATCTTCTCTCCTCTTCCTAAATATGCACTATGTTTTGTCTATGGCATCCTCTCTCTCAAAATGGTCTCCCTGACGCTGCCTCAATTACCCTTTATTTTCTTTTAGATAGATTTAAAGTCCTATTTCCCACATGAAGTCTCCTCCAATCACTAGAGCTGTTTGTGAATATTTCTTTCACAGAGATACATTTATTGCTGGTCTCATCATTAGGCATATTGAAAAATCTATTTTTACCACATTATCTGAGGTTTTAGGTATTTGGCCTATTTCTACAACTAAATTTTAATGCCCTTTAAGGCAAAGAATGTCCATATAGCTTTTTCCATTTCCAGAACATAATTCAATGTCTATAACATGGTGGATATTCTATATATACATATATAGAGAGAGAATTTTTCAGCTGAAGAATTTATGTATGTGTGTGCATGTGTGTGTGTGTAAAATAAAGAAATTCACTGAGTATGTTAACAGAAGCTTGGATATTACCTAAGAAAGAATTAATAAACTTCAAGATAGGTCAACAGAAAATTTTCAAGCTGAAACAGAGTAAGATTTAAAAAAAGAACTAACCATCAATAACCTGTGAGAAAATATCAAGAAGTCTAATATACATATAATTGGAGTCCTGAACGTGGGGAAAGAATGAGACAGAATTATATTTGAATAAATACTTGCTTATATTTTTCTAAATAACAAAATACCATAGACTGGGTGACATAAACAACAGAAATGTATTTGCTACAGTTTGGGAGGCTGGGAAGTCCAAAATCAAGGTTCTGACCAATTAAGTCCTGGCTTATAAACAGCTGTGTTCTCACTTTATCCTGACATGGCCTTTCGTTGGTGCTTCCAAAGAGAAAGAGAGATAGAAAGAGAGCGATCTCTTTCTTCCTCTTCTTATAAGGACACCAGTCCCATTAGATGAGGACTCTACCCTTATGACCTCACTTAACCTGAATTACCTCCTAACAACCCTATCTCCAAATATTATCACATTGGGTGTTAGCATTTCAACATTGAGAGACACAATTCAGTCCATAGCAGGTATATTCAACCGACAGAATATTACTAACAATAAAAAGGAAAGATTTACTGATTTTTAAGACATTATGAATGAAAAAAAAAGCCATATTTTAAGGAATATATACATTTAATTCCATTTACATGGTGGCAGAAATCAAAGAGTGTTTGTCTGTCAGTGTCGGGGGTGGGATGGGGTGGTTAACTGGGAAGGAGTCAGAAGGGAAATTTCCGGGGTAATGGTGATGCTACATCTGGACTGGACTGATAACTATATGGGTGCATGTATTTGTTAAAATATACTGACTGAACATAAATCCTCTTGTATTTTATTGCATGTAAGGTCTGTCTTAAAGAAAAAGTAACTAAAAACAAAGAGCTGTGTTAATTTATACCTTAACAAAGAAAGCCAGACTTCCCTGGTGATTCTGATGTATTCCTAGGTTAGAGAGCACTATCTGTAGAGATTTATCCATTTTAAATGTTTTTGTAAATAACAAAGGAGTTAGGGGATTTCATATCAACACATTTATTGTATGACTTCATATAACAGATTCTCCAGTTCACAGATACAAATGAGAAGAAGGGACTTGTTCCAGGTGACATTACTAACCAATTAATTATGGGATGGGAACCATATTTCTACCTTCCAAGTTTAGACTATTTGGTATTAAAGAAAAAAAAAATAGTACAGCACACCAAGTAGGTATAAAGGGATTCAGGGTGCTAGAACTTGCTGTCTCTCAAGATATGATCCTAAACTGACATTTGAGTTGTGAGGAGCAAGTTAGAAACAGGCAGATTTTCTGTGGCGCTGAAAAAGGCTTGCGCTGACCACACAGAGGCAAGGAATGTGATCTCAGCAGAAAGTGTCTCCAACCTTTAGCACCCCTCTCAGTCCTGTAATTCTACCCCACTATTTCTCAGACTTTCAAGTCTTTCCTTCTAGGGAAGGGCTTTTTCAAGCTTAACCTCTGAAGCACCAGGTCTACCATTAGCATATTGCTTTATAAGGTATTTTCAAAGGACATTTCACCACATATCTTTGAATTCTTTGGGAGCAGGGATCATGCTCACACATCTAACACAACAGTGGGGGCTGAATGTTTGTGGCATCACTGTAGGTATTTAACAACAAAGAAGAACCCGCCTCATTTCTATCAGTGGCAACTTGCACTGTTAAGCAAGCACTTTGACGCAGCTTCATGAACTGCAGAATTAAATCTGCAACCACAAAAGAAAGAAGCTGATTTCTCATGGCCCTTTTGTAACTTCAGGAAGGTCTTGGGAAATCTCTAAATTAAATTTAACTGTTGAGCACAGGCTGAACTTAAAACCTTCATCTGTTTTAAGTCATTCCCTCTCTCCCATACGCTGTACACTCATACAGGGTCTGAATCCTAAGTGCTTTGGCTGAATACATATGCTCTGTGTGAAAGGCCAAGGAACCCGAGGGGCTGAAATTACTTTACTGCCTGCATCACCACATTCCTTTTCTTTGAATTCACTCCGATGAAAACCACTGAGTAGATGTAGAATGTCCTACACAGAGCAGTGGGGTCCCATCAGGCCACAGAGGTAGGCGGAAAGATCATAGCCCCACAAGGAATGTTTGGCATTATTATTCAAGAAGAAAACAGGAAGATGGTAAGAAAAACATATTTCTCAAAAACAATATGCTAAAAAATCTACTTCAAATTGAGGGTGTAATTGGCAACTACCTTGAAGCCAAACAAATCCCATGGTGATTAATTTTTTAAATTTGTGCTCTGGCATTGACTGCACCAATTATCTCATTGGTACTCACTAAACCTTCCTGAACACAAGGGAAGTACATTTGTTAAACAGGATAACTATTGTAACAACCCACTGATATTTGGGGGGATGTCGGAGATAAGGAGAGTTCATTTCTTGCTCATATCACAGTCCAGTGAGGGAAAGGGGTGGTATACTCAGGAGGTTTAGGGGCTAGGTCTAGCAGTTACCTTACCTCATTTCTTCTCACATTCTACTGGCCATAACTCAGACATATGGCTTCAACCAACTTCAGAGGAGGCTGGAAAATGTGGTTTAGTTTTAGGCCTAGAAGAAAAAAGAAAAGAGTTTCATGGATGTATAGCACTGTTTCCACCATATTATACAACATGTAGGTGGAAACAATATAAATAATACCCTTACTAAGATACTTTAACATCTACTAACAAGTAGGAAATAATATGTTTCATTCTAAACTTCTAAGGTGGTAGTAGTGTGGATTCTGAGGGTATGAATTGCAGTGGCCCAGTCACTCTTATACCACTTCATGACCAGTGCCTGTTCCTAAACCTACAATCTGACAACTGGCATTGATTATATAATGGTTGCACAGAACAGAAGTTTCCTGCAGTACTAAAATTATACATATTTTATAATTACTATGCAAAGCCTTTAGCTGATCAGGAGAAAGGAGAGAGGACTCCATTACAGGATTTCTAAACTACTGTAGTATTTTTCTACTTTCCATTGTTATACCACTAGGCAGAATTATTAGTCAATTTATACCATTGTAATTAAAATAGAACATAGAGGAGATCAGTAAGAAAATAATCAAATTTCTGTTTCACTAGTTAATTAGTAGCAGTTCCAAAACTAAGCCAGAAGTACATGTTAGGAATGAGGTCCTCAACAGATGCAGGTGGTAGGAGACACAAAGGAAAGTAGGTCCAGATCTGGAACTCTGGGCAGTGAAGAAAGACATGGCTGGGAGCCCTTTGCAGCATGGGAAGAGCCTGAGGGGTCAGGGGGCCTCTTGAAAAGTTTGAAGCAGGGAGAAAGTTCTAGAAGCAGAGTTCTTAGGTGCTATTTTAGGTGTCTTGAGGCAGGTACCATAGACAACTCTAATTTGACCTATCTCCCTTGATCTCAATGCAATGTCTGGGTTAAGGACTAACGAATTCCTTATATTCATTCCTCAACTGGATTCTCACGGTTGATCAGGCAACCAAAATACACAGGCACTGTTTAATACCATGCTTCGGTCAAACCATCTTGAAGTTTCCTTGAAGGTTCTTTATCAAAGACCTAAACATAGAGCTGCAGGATTATAGTAGTTAACTGTTGATAACTAGAAATCTGGGCCATCATCTCTTCCTGTGAGAACTGTCACTCCCAGGAAAGTTGCAATTTCATTTCCTAATGAGACGTAGCATTCTGTTCCAAGGGCATTTTTAGTTCTTACTGCTCTGTATGTTGTACTGTAGCACTGATTGAATAATTGTGAGGGGTCCTGGCCTGCACATTCCCATGTGGTTAATTGCATCAGCATGTGGCAGAAGTCCTTACTGAATATGTAATCTGATGCCACTAAGGTGATGGTGTCAGGTGCATAAAATGCTCCAGATAGTTGGATTTTTTTTTTCCTTGTGAAATATATTACTTCATTGGGAGTTTGGAAATTTGCCCAATAGTTTCTGAGAGCAGGAAAAAGTCCTTTCTTTGCCATTAAAGCCCTTAGGACTTCTTGCAAATAAAAGCCCCTCTAGGGGCACCTGGCTGGCTCAATGGGTAGAGCATGCAACTCTTGATCTTGAGGTCATGAGTTCAAATCCCACATTGGGGGTAGAGTTTACTTAAAAAAAAAATCAATGAAATTGAAAACAGAGAAAAATAGAGAAAATCAATAAAATCCACTCTAATATGGGTCTACATGCAGGCTCCACTGCACCCACGTCATGTGCTCTCCACTTTGTATAAGCAGGAAGAAGAGAAGCACAGAAGAAAGATGTCTAAAAACCCCACACGGGGTGATGAGGATAAAACTGTGATTGAGAGAAGAGAGCAAGAGGAGAGGAAAGGTTAGTAGGCCTTAAAAACAGGGAGGAGAAAGTAACATAGAGGAAGACACTTTGAGAGAAAAGGCTAAGGGCATTTCATTCACTTGAAATGAATATAAGAAATGTAAAAATCATCCCACAAATATGAAGCCCCAAGTCACAAAAGGATTTCTTTATCAGATGCCATTCATTAGACCAAAAAAACAGATACCATCATTACTGGTGAACAAGGCACATAGCCTCCCTCAGTCTCAGTTTCCTCATATACAAGATGGGGATGCTAACAGTATCCACCTACGAGAGTTACTGTGAGATTTCTAAGAGACAATATATGTCAAGTACTTAGCACAGAACTCATCATAGAGGGAGAACTCAATCCAGTTTAGTGATAATAATTGGTGATGATGATGAAGATGATAGAAGACACTGAAGAAGATGCCAAAAGAATCAAGCCAATGAATTCTATTTCAAACCAGTAAAATGCATTTAAATGAAGCATGAGTTAATTGGATTTAATAACTCCTGGGACATTTCCAGCCCCCCAAAAAGTTATATAGTAGCTATAGTTTATTTGCAGATTTTCCACCCTCCTTGCAATCCCATGATCCTAAACACATGGACAAAGGAAGTAAAAGGAGAAATGTCAGCACCTGTAAGTCTGGAATATATAGTTACATTGTTGGAGGAAACATCAAGAAATCATCTTTTACAGAGAATTGCATTTAAACATCCAAGACAGATGAACATCTATGTTGTTCTTAAGGACTTCTAAAGGTGTCTTTTTTTTTAATAGTTGGGTTCAGGGACTAATTATCTAGATGTTTAACATAAACACTATTTAAATCTGGTTCTGATCTCCCTAGCAATGTACAACAGCTGGAGTTCTAGAAAATAATCCATGACCCATAGGGTTAGAAGATAGGAATAACATCCATACTATAACCTAGCTGTGCTAAACCAGGCTTAGCACAGTTTCCTAAAGGTGAGCTTAAGGTCAGGTGTCATCTGCCTTCAATCATGGATGTTTGTGGGGGGAAATGAGAAGTGTGTCATGCCACAATGCAGTCCAGATGTCTGAAGAGCCTCCAGGGAAGAGAATCAAGAAGCAATAATGCAAAGCAGGTGGAGTTTAAGGTGACTCATGTGGGCAGCTCTGGATCAGTCCACATTGACATCAAAATAGCCAGAAAAGAGTAGAAGTCCCATAGAGGACGCTCAGTCTGGACAGTCTCTTTGGGAGTCTTTTTAGGAACAATCTTTGATCCATGGTAGAGCTGGACATGAATTCAGCTATGAGGGGCCTATTTTTGCTTCTATGAACTCCAGAGCTCTCGTACAGGCCTCTGACACCTCTGTGGACCTCCACTACATCCTCCTTAGGGTCTCCACCCACTTTGGAAAACGAGAAAGACAAATCTGAACTCTGGGCTATAATTAGTGTGACTCATGGTGCATGGACTCCGAGGATGTCTCTTCAGATGTTACATGCCAAATATCCTGAGAATCTACCAGGTAATCCTCCCCCCAAAACAAACAAACAAACAAACAAACACACCTGTGCGTTATAGGCTCCAACATGTGGATCTTCCCTAATTACTTGAATCTCTCATTGTTTATGTTTTAGTTGTATAGTTTTCTGGGGGTTTTTAGGCATATAATTTGCATCTGACTATGGAAACAAAAGCCTCATATCTTTTATTTTTATTTCTCTTTATTATGGTATTTCTGAACCACACTAACACCATAAGTGAATGGCAAATGCTTTTTGAGCCCATGAATGAACAAGGCATTAAAAAAAAGCTTCCACCGTTTTGCTTACACTGATTTTTATTTCAGATCCTAGACCAGGGGCTTTAATTCACCAATATACTTTCACACAGCTGGATGCAATACCCTTGGTTTCCTGGTACCATCTGCTGGCTAAGTTGTCCCCTAAAGGCCAAAAAACACAAAACAAAGGAGCATTGGAAAAAGGGGGAAGGAGGTGTGGAAAGTGGACAGGAAGAGGTGTTTAAGGGAAATGGTGTACATTAGCAGATGTCACAGAGATTTATTCCTTTTTCTATGGGGATTTACTCTAGTAACCAAACTCTGCTTCAGGATTTTTTCAAAAAAGCGGCAGGAGCATTTATCATTCGCTATGGTGACTGCTTAACTGACAAAACTTTCCTTCTTCTGAGATTCGATTCAGATTTTAGACTTGAAATGAAGAGAAACAACACCTGACATTGCACGGAGAGTGAATTATAAAGCTTAGGGTGGAGGAGAGAGTTGTCAAAGTAATTTGTCTGGATACCTTTCTCAAAAGCATTGTTTTTCCCACTTCTCACCCCTGGAACAACCACATCAAGGATGTGTAAGAAGTGAAGGCCTCAGACCCTCTGCGTGGTGGGGAAATGCAAGAGATCTGAGCTCTTGGCATGTGTTTTAGGCCACATTTTGGGACCAGTGCCCAGACAACAGGTCCTGTGTGTTCCCGAGGGACTATCCTCAGTATTAAGGCTCTGCGGGTTGCTAACCAGTAGGGAAGCCCTTGTGTGAGCTATACTCTTAGGAGACAATAAATCGTCTCTGATTAATTCCAGACCACCACTCCTTTCCCAGTCAGAGATGTGAATTTTTCTCAAAGATATTTTTGAAAATGGAGAGTGCCTCGAAGAGTTTAAAAGAGGGAAGTCATTAAAAATTTTTTTGCTAGGTATCTATTTATTCTGCAAATAAGTATGCCAGAAAAGTGATTTTATGATACCTTTGGATACCATCAATAAAAGTATAGGATAGTACCTATCATAACCTTACAGTAGAGGAAAATCAAGGGACACAAAGGAGGTTACTGGGAAATGTAGCAAAATACAAGTTTGTGAGTTAGTGAGCAAGTGTTTATAGAGATTTCACAGGGAATAACAGAAATCTGAATTCTATTCTCTAATAAAAATATTTATTTTAGTTATGGGACTGGTAGCTACTGTAACAGAAGAACCTCACAACTTCACTGACTTTTGTACAAAACATTTTTTTGCTCAGGTAATAGTCCAATATAGTGGATATTACCAGTTAACAGAGGAGAGGGTGGAAGGGACAGTTGTTATCCAGGCACCCAGGCTCAGCAGCTCTGCCATCTTTACATGTGCCTTTCAAGGATGTCCTAGATACCAACATAAGCCAGTGGATGGGGAAAGAGAGATCACAGAAGAACAATGTGCTTCTGACACATAACATTTCTGCTCCGATTCCACTGATAAATTCTCATCACAGGGCCCCACAAATGAGTATGGGGCTGAGAATGCAGTCCCTGGCCAGGCAGCCACCTCCTTGCCAAAACTGTCTACTCTAAAAGCGGGAGCCTGAATCCACTAGGAGACAGGCAACTCTTCCATGAGAAGAATGAGGAAATGTGTTGAAATGGAGGAAGCAAGGAAATCAAGTTCATAAAGCCACTTTAGAGTTCTGGTTGTTCCATATTGCCCCAACCCCACCACTGGATGATTTAGTCTCTTTGGTTAACAGTTTCCTCATTTACAAAGTCAAGATCACAGTAACAGCTCACAGTGAGGCCTAAATATATGACTAAATGTAAAGGTCTTCGTAAACAAGAAAGAGCTACCTGGTGTTCCTGCAGCTGTGGATAAGCAGAGCTGATTTTTAAAAATTAGATTTACGATGTATTCTTGAAGGCTTCCTACTCAAGCCACTGGTTAATTGATAACTGAAGAAAAATATGTTCCTGCAGCTTATATGATATTTCTTAATTAGTACATGAGAAAAGACATTACGTTTTAAAAAGTACAATACGGAAATCTGGGGTTGGGGTAATGGAAAGAAAGTCTGGTTTCTAATTGCAGCCCTGACATTGGCCAGCTGACTGACTGCAAGCTGGCCACTTCATCTGTCTGGGCTCGAATTTCCTGAGCGGCAAAAAAAGAGTGGTTAGCTAAATGGTCCTTTCCCGATTATGAATGAGATATTCTGAGGAGGAAACTCATCTAAATGACTCATTCACATTATCAGACTACAATCATGAGGAGGTCAGTGGAGAAAAAACAACTAACTTACATAAATTTAGGGGTAGTATTTTCACAATTTGAGGGAAAAAAACCAATTCATTTTCTAACCTCTTAATTTTCTTAATGTTAAGAAAAGAACATTCACACATGTCACATGTTTAATTTCTTCTCTGGACACTGATGCAAAGCCTTCAGTTCAGAGGTTAAGTAACACTCAAGTCAGCACCATGATCCTAGTAGACACTGAACAGTTGATGATGATACATGATGAAATACATCAGCAATTAACAACTACTAGTGATATTTTATTTTAGCTCTTGCTTTTCTAAACTGTTAATCATGGCTATCTAATTACTTAAGACATTTTATTCATTATATGTATAATCATTCTTATTAAACTAGCAGTATAGCCTAAAGTCTCATAGCCTCTCCAAACTTCGATTTCTTGATCTGTAAAATGGGGACTTTTTTTTCTTTTGTAGTTATTGTACAACTGTATGAATTAGAGACAATCTATGTAAAATACCTGGTACAGGATCTGATACATGGAAGAGGATCAGCTAATGGCAATTGTTAACTGCTCTTATTAAATAAATAATCAATGATCACCCACCTTGCACTCACTGTACTGTGCTAAGTAATGAAGATTAAAGGAGAACTAAGAAATAGTCCTTATTTGGAAGGGTGTGCAGACCAGATCGAGAGACAGGGCAGGCTAATAAACATTTAAGCAGGCATTTTCCAAGTGTCAAACCACTGTTAGTAATGATGCCCTTATTACAGAGACAGCTAGTGTGACTGGCAGGTATTTCCTAATGTAGACATCAAGTAACAGTCATTACCCAAATTTGTATTTCTGGATGGTCCTTTTATTTGCAAAAAGTTTTATTGGTGCTTTGTAATATGCACTATGGTAACAATGGGGGACCAGTCAATTTTCTTCCATTTTACACAGTAAGAACTGAGATGAAAACAAATCCCAACATTTTTGTAAGGTTGTGCATGAGGGGCTTTGCAGAGGGAGGATCAGAAATCAAATGTGTTGATACCTATGCTTGTATTTATCTCTTTATGTCCCACTGGAGTTCAGAGGTGTAAGATTCACTTAAGAACTAAGTCTTATTATTCTGCGCTTAAAATTCATTCCATTTATTCTAAAAACACTGATGGTTCAAATGAACACTGGAAACTGCCTGTACGTTTCATCTCCTTGAAATCATGCCAGAGAAAGCCTCCAGCATGCTCAACTCTAGTTTACATTTTCTAAAGTTTATTCCTCCCTGGATGATGATAGTAAGAATCATCACTTGTTAACACACAGATGACTCCAGAAATCTCTGCACTTCAAAGTGAATCCTTTATTCACCTGAGTGTTTAACTGTGTCAATGTGCTCTCATTATCAGATTTAATTGAATAATTCAACAAGGAAATGTGCCCAGTGCACATATTATACAGATATGTTTGCCAAAGTTATCTTGGCTTGTGGGAGAGAACAATCCTCTGATGCCCTGAGTTATTTAGTAAGGCCATCACAGATGTCAACATATGATGGAGGAGATAGATACTCATGGCAATATATGAATATCAAAATCATCCCTAGTTTATTTTCCCATCACATTGATGGGATGTTTGTCTCATATTGGAGTTATATAAGTGAACAGCTGGTCATGAGGAAGTTGTACTTAACCTCCCACTGGATGGTATGTTATTCTTGGTCAACATAAAGCCTGTCAAGAGCGGCTATACACTAACATGTACACTAAGTCTTGAGTGTGTAAAGACATTGCTAGGTTCCTGACTTGCTAGCAAAAACCAACTGAAACATTTCTAACCTAATGGGAAGATTCAGATATATTTCCACCACATTTACTCAAGTGTGGATATAAACAATACACAGCACAAACTGTTCTTCTTTGTTAAATCATATGGAGTCTTCATTAAACTGGATAATCAGATACATAAATTGAATTAAATCTACTATATACCATATAAAATACAGAACATGCAAAAATAATTTACTGTAAGTCCATTGTATTAGTCAACTTATTAACTGCAATAATGTTATGTAACAAAGAAACCTCCCCCCTCCAAATTTCAGTTGACTTATGACAACAAACATTGGTTTCTTGCTCATAGGTCTGTGGATAGGGTGTGACTCAGCTGGCATTGGCTGGGTGGGGTTTGAATGGATTTGGTACTAGGATATGGGCTGGGCTTACGTCTATTCTATATATCTCCTCATTCTGAAACTCTGAAGAAACTGGCTCCCTAAGACAACACGTTTTCATCATGGATGGCAAGAATACAAGAGGGCAAACCAAACCACATATACACACTGGAAGTCTGGTTGAATATAACTCCCATTAGGTCCTCTTACATTTTGTTGGCCAAAACAAGTCACTTGGCCAAACTCCAAGCTAGTGACATTGGGAAGTGTCTCTGCTAAAAATATGTCTCGGCTGAGGAGGGAATAAAGAATGGTGAAGAAATAATATAATTTATCACAGCTGGTTACTGTAAGCTGCTAAATGAAGTTTAGGCCAACTGAACCACCAGGAAATTCAACCAATCAGAATCTATGGTGTATTTTTAAAAATATTAAGTAAAAGAATTCTTAATTCCCTTTAAATCATTATGGCACATGACTTCCCTTTTATTGAATCAACAGGGTGATTCAGGGTTTTGGAGCCAGAATATATGCATTCTAGGACAATAAAGTCACTGTTCAGCCTCAAATTAGGCTTTTTTGAGATTCTCATAAAAACAGTAATTTTAAAGGTCAGAATTTTGTGGAAGAGAAAACATTTCCAAATTTCAAAATCTTCTTCCACATATCAAAAACAGAGCTTAGAAATCTGAATGTCAATTTTTATTATAAGATACAGGTAGAAAGAGCTTATGATAAAACAAATAGGAAGTTCCTAACTGCCTTGGAGGAAGTGGCCACTTCTGAATCTTAGAAATGCAAGATCGAAGAAGGGCAAGCCATCATACAGGTAGGGCTTAGCAACCCCTCCTGGATAAGAGGCAGAGTTAGTATTTTCAGGTTGATGGGGAAATTTTGAAAATAGTGAAGTTTATCTCTGGGTGCACAACAGTATTATTTCAAGCCCTTCTTGAGAAGCTTCATGTTCAGTCTAATGCTAAAGCAACTTGTTTCAGGAAACAGGTCAGTGAGTCAGTCAAGATTTTCCAGAGAAACAAACCAGTAAGACGTGTGTGTGTGTGTGTGTGTGTCTGTGTGTTTGTGTAAAGAGATTTATTTCAAGGAATTGGGTTCTGATTTGGGGGACTGGCAAGTTCAACTGAAAGGCAGACTGGAATGCTGAATATTTCATATTTCTCAGGTAGGAGCTGATGTTGCAGTTCTTGAGGCAGAATTTCTTCTTCCTCAATGAAAACCTTAATGTTGCTTTAAAGGCCCTTCAATTTATTGGATGAGGCCCATTCACATTATTTTATTTTTAATTTTATTTATTTATTTGACAGAGAGAAACCACAAGTAGTCGGAGAGGCAGGCAGAGAGACAGAGGGAAGCAGGCTTCCCGCCGAGCAGAGAGCCCGATGCGGGACTCGATCCCAGGACCCCGAGATCATGACCGGAGCCGAAGGCAGCGGCTTAACCCACTGAGCCACCCAGGTGCCCCGCCCATTCACATTATTGAAGATAATTTCCTTTACTTAAAGTCAACAGATTGTTTGGGCACCTGGGTGGCTCAATGGGTTAAAACCTCTGTTTTCTGCTCAGGTCATGATCTCAGGGTCCTGGGATTGAGCCCTGCATCAGGCTCTCTGCTCAGCGGGGAGCATCCCTCCCCCTCTCTCTCTACTGCCTCTCTGCCTACTTGTGATCTCTGTCTGTCAAATAAATAAATACAATCTTAAAAAAAAAAAGTGAACAGATTGTAGATGTGTTTAAAATAGCGACAAGAATAGTGTTTGAGGTGCATAAACAATGAATTCTGGTATACTGAAAAGAAATTTAAAAAATAAAAAAAAATTTAAAAAAAAAATTTTTTTTAAATGAGGCCATTTGGGAACTTCAATAACTAACAACCCTTGAAAGAATTTTTAAGGAACTTTTTTCATGTGCTAAAGTAGCAAAATAAAAGGCATAAACACATACACACACACAATAGTGTTTGAATAACGGTACAACTGCTTAGTCAAGCTGACATGTAGAACTAACCATCACAGCAATAGCTGAGGGAAATCTTTGATGTCTCAGCAAGAATTCCTAGCACTCCTGCTTTGACATGGTCTGTATTTGGTATATAAGGAATCCAGAAATCCCCAACTAAACTTTTCTAAGAGATAAAAGATGAAGGTATAATGTTCCATTTAAATTCTCTGAGCATTGTTTCTAAGGCTTCATTTACTCATATTTCTGAGTGCTAGTGTGGATAACAGGAGGAGAGAGCCTTGAGTTTCCCTAGAGGTTCAAGTGTGTGATCAAGACCACACTAATTCCATCTCTAAACTAACAGGCTTCTGCAGGATCAGACTGTTACAGGAAAGTTTTGTTGGCTGATGAATCTATTTTTTATGCAGCATTTAGAATTAAAATGTCAATTTTAGACTTCTCTGTTTAAGAGTAGTTGAAAAACCATATGCTTTAATATAGAGTGTGTTTTTTTGTACTTGGACTTTATAGTTAATGAGATGCAATTAATAAGGAATGCTGTCTATAATTTTATTTATTAGCACTGATAAGTACAGATACCATAATTACATAAGTTTTATATCTGACACATTTTGAAGTAATTACACCATTTAATATTAGCATAGATGATATTTAATTATGATCATATAAGTTTGTGAGTATAATTTTAAAATAAATGAGTACTACTTCCATCAGGCTTCATTGATGGAACTGTCATCAGTATCTTTTTTAATGTGAAGATGTACATATATACAGAGTCAAATATCACTGTACATAGAATTGATGGAAATAAGCTTCTAAAGGATAAAAATGAACATTTCAAGTTGATTTTTAAAGAGCAAACTATTAATAAAATATAACCACCACCGGCATTTTTTGCTCAATAAAAATTTTCAAGTATAAAGCAAAAATTAGTAGAACTATGAATTTTGGAACACTTAAAAAAATAAAATTTAATAAAATTTTAAAAAATTAGTAGAACTAAGTAGACTGGACCTTATCAAAATTTTTAAAAATTGTGTTTTAAAGAACACTATCAAGAAAGTGAAAAGATAACTTACAGAATGGGAGAAAATATTTGTAAATCATATACCTGCTAAGGGATTGGTATTTAGAATGTACAAATACTTCTAAAAATTCAACAATAAAAACACAAATCATTTAGAATTAGGCAAATATTTAAATAGCCATTTACCCAAAGACATACAAATGGCCAAAAAGCATATTAAAAGATGATCAATATTATTAGTCATTAGAAAAATGTAAATTAAAACCACAATGAGGTACCAGTACATAGCCACTAGAATGGCTATAATAAAGAAGACAGAAAATAAAAAGTATTGGTGAAGATGTAGAGAAATTAGCACCCTCATTTACTGATGATGTGAAATGGTGCAGTCACTTTGGAACAGTTTGGCATTTACTCAAAATGTTACACATATAACTGCCATGTGGCCAAGCAATTCCCCTCCTACATATATATCCAAGAGAAATGAAAACATATGTTCAAAGAGTCATCAAAGTCTATTCATTACAGCTAGAAAGTAGAAACAACACAAGTAGCCATCAACTGATGAATGTGGTATATCCATATAATGAAATATTATCTGGAAATAAAAAGAATGAAGTACGAATATATGCTACAACACAGATGGCCCTTGGAAACGCTAAGTGAAAGGAGCCAGACACAACAGTCCAAATACAGGGGCTCCTGGATGGCTCAGTCACTTAAGTGTCCAACTCTTGATTTTGGCTCAGGTCGTGATCTCAGGGTTCTGAGATCAAGCCCGGAGTGGGGCTCTGTGCCAGTGAGGAGTCTGCTTGTCTCTCTCTCTCCCTCAGTCCCGCCCCTTGCTTTTTCTATCTCAAAAAAAAAAAAAATCTTTTAAAAAATCCTTTAAAAAATACTGTATTCTCTCAAGTGGAGAAAGACAACTATCATAAGATCTCCCTGATATGAGGAAGTGGAGATGCAACATGGGGAGTTAAGGGGGTAGGAGAAGAATAAATTAAACAAGATGGGATTGGGAGGGAGACAAACCATAAGTGACTCTTAATCTCACAAAACAAACTTGAGGGTTGCTAGGGGGAGGGGGTTGGGAGAAGGGGGTAGGGTTATGGACATTGGGGAGGGTATGTGCTATGGTGAGTGCTGTGAAGTGTGTAAACCTGGCGATTCACAGACCTGTACCCCTGGGGATAAAAATATATTTTTATCCCCATATAAACATATATTTATAAAAAATAAAAAATTTTAAAAAATTTAAAAAGCAAAAAAAAAAAAAAATACTGTATTCTCCATTTATAGAAACAGAGTAACTAAACCACACCAAAAACATTTTACATCAAATCTTAGGGGATGTATCCAAAGAAATAATTAAGAAAAATTTTAAAGTCCTAATTATAACTTTATTTTAGGATACGAGAAGTTATGAAAAGAAATTGACTAAGTTTTAAACTTAAAGAAAAGGGAAGGAAGGAATTATTAAAGATAAGAGAAGATGTTAAGAAAACCAAAAATAAAGGGCAAATAGATAATCACAAAATTAAATCTCATTATTTGGAAATACTCATAGTCAAGCAGCAAAAGCCAGACATTGACAAGACTCAAAGAAAAAAGAGATACCCAAATAATAAGATTAGGAATAAAAATGGAATATATACAGGGTAATAAAATATTATAGGAAGGAACACCAAAAATGGGAATATCAATGAAAGAGACATTTTAAGAAATTATAGAAGAATACTTGAATAGACCAAGACCCTAAGAGAAATCAAAATGGTAGTTATTGATACATCTTTACAAAAGGCACTAGGGTGACTGTTGTCCACTCTTCAAACAATACATACAGTCAATTCTTATTATTTTGGTAGTTATGCTTTATCAAGTTACTACTAACTGAATTAGCGAATTGTGAATCACTGCTCCAAGGGGAAATACAGGACTAGGTTTCTGTGAGCCTCTGGCCACAACATTTTCATCAACTGATCAATATATAATTTTATTTCGTGTATTTTTCTGTTTAAAGACACTTTATTTACTACTTATCATTAATTCATTAACATTGAACTCATGGCCAACAGCACAAAAACTTAGACCTGAACTAAACCTATTTAACACACAGATTTCCCTCAGAGGCACACCACAACAGTCTTATGCTAAGAACACTAGACAGCATGCCAGCATTATGATTGGGGGCCATTTTAAATTGTAAAATCACCAACATGAAAAAGCACAAAAATGCAAAAAACATGGCACTAAGTAGGCCACAAAAAAGATACTTGATCTCATTATTAAAACTAAAACAAAAGAAGGCAGAAGATTGCCTTGTTCAACTTCTGCTACAAACATGCATATTGGGTGACTCAAATTCTTCACCTCTCTTTTCTGTTTGCAAATGACTATTAAAACACTGCAAGTATTTTGGGGTTACAGATCAATTTTAGTCTGCAAGTAAATTCACAAATACAAAATACACAAGTAATGAGGATCAACTGTAAATTCTAATGTATTGAATTGCTCCAAGAACTAGAAAAATATGAAGAATTATGCCACTCAACTTAATTCTGATGCCAAATTAAGCTAAGAACCACACAATAAAGGAAAATTATAGGCCCCATTCTGTTATAAACAAAGAATCCAAAATGTTATATAAAATATTAGCAAAGTGAATTCAGTAGAAGATTAGAACAACAAAATATAAGTTACATGTTTTGCTTAAGAATTCAAGGATGGCTCAAAACCAAAAAATACTTCGGTATATTAATCAACACTTAAAATAAATAAAACAGTATTAACTCAATAGGTGTAGAAAAAGCATTTGGTAATACTTAACATTCAATCATGATGAAAAATTTTCTACAAATTTCTTAGCAAACCAGGACTTGCTGTAATACCTGGGCATCAGCTTGAGGAAAAAGTCAACAGAGGAGGGTAATTAAAGCAAAGGGACTTTCATAAAATCAGAGCTGGAGCTTGACATGCTGTACCTGCTCCTACTCTATCTTGGAATTTCTTGGCATGTAAAATAATATATTCTTATATTATTCAAGCTAATCTTAGTCATGTGTTTTGATTACTTCCTGACTAATATGAAAGGCAAGACCTAAAACAGTCAATAATTTCAGATGATATGATTATCTACCTACCTAAAAAAAAAAAAAAAAAAGACTCTCATAACTATTGGGACCAATAAGAAGGTCTAATAGAGTGGCCAGATATAGGAATGGCATCTAATAATCAGTAGCTTGAGCATCATCATAAACTTGGAGTAGACAAAGTTTTTTTTTAATTTATCAAAAAAAGCAATAACCATAAAGAAAAATGATAAATTAGATTATATAAAAAGTTATCATTAAGAGAGTCCTCAGTGAGAGAAAATATTAGCAATACATATATCTGACAAAGGACTCATATCCAAGGTATATAAATAAGTCCTATAAAAATATAAAAGTAAAATAATATAAATAGAGGCACCTGGGTTGCTCAGTGTGTTAAAGCCTCTGCCTTCGGCTTGGGTCATGATCCCAGGGTCCTGGGATCAAGCTTCGCATCGGGCTCTCTGTTCGGCGGAGAGCCAGCTTCCTACTCTCTCTCTGCCTGCCTCTCTGCCTCCTTGTGATTTCTGTATATCAAATAAACAAATAAATCTTTAAAAAAATAATATAAATAATATATATTAAATAATATATATTGTACAATATATATTATATAAATAATATAATATAAAAAATATAAAAGTAAGAAAAATATAGACAACAAAGAAGAAAAATGAGCAAGAGGCTTACACAGTTACTTTACAAATGATATCCGAAAGGTCAATACACAACTTGGAAACATGTCTGGTTTTGTTAGTCATCAGAGAAGAGCAAAATTAAAGCCATGGTGTGATAGTACTATACACTAGACCACTAAATGGCTAAAATGAACAGAATACCAAGTAGTGGCAGGCATGCAGAACAACTGGAACTCTAGAATGCTGATGGGTTATGTGCTAAATTAAACTGGAACTCTCATACACTGATGGTATAGAAGTATAATTTGGTTTAATTACTATAAACGTCTGTTGGGCAGTACCTATTAAATTTGTGACTAAGCCATTCTATTCCTAGGTACAACCAACAAAAATGCATAAGCAACTTCAAATGTACATGTCATGTTTATAGAATGTTTATATAAGTACTATTTTTAATAGCCCCGAACTACCCAGTGATCATAAAAATAGGGTAAATAGATAAATGGTGGTACATTAGCAAAAAAAAAAAATTACTCAGCAATAAGAATGTACACATGTCAACAATACACAATAAGGATGAATCTTGCAAACATAATGTGGGATGAAAAAAGCCAGACATAAAAGAGTTAATAATGTCTGAGTCTGTTTAAATGAAATTCAAAAACATGTAAAATTATTCCATGGTATTAGAAGTTAGGATATTGGTTACCTTTGGGTAGAGGCAGTGGTGGGAAGGGAGCAAAAAGGAGGCATCTTTTCTTTACCCTGGTGCTGTACTGAATTTGTGAAACTACAATAAACTATATACTTCCCTGCAAATAAACTTTTCTTCAATAAAATCATCCCCCAAAGACTAGTGCAAAAAAACAAAACAAAAACCAAGAACTTTCCTATTCATAATCAAAACCCATTATTAAATGTTTTAGAAGAAAATATCTCTCTTGAAATAGGAATAAAAATTATATTTTTTACTTGCCCACTAAGTAGCAACTTATATTACAGAAAATAATGAAAAGAGTGATGTCAGTTCCCCTGTTCTCTGTTCTGTGACAGGACAGAACCAGTCTTAAGCTTAATTCTTTCATAAGATGATCCATATTTGGTACGAAGGTCAGAAATAAAAAGACAAAAGAAGCCTCTTCTTTCTTTTCCATTGCTAGTTAAGTTCGTATTTTAGGGTTTGATTTACATTTTATGATTTGAGTTCTTCCTTACCACATTTACAGATGACTTTGTGATAATAAAAGTTTCCTTATATTAAAATAAAGACAAGGCTCCAGAAAGAAAATGTATTTGGATTTTCATTCCCATAACATTTCTATCCTTGAAACTAATCTAATGCAAAACTGGATTTTCCAACAAAGCAAGTGCTGCTGAGAGCCCTAAAGAGCCCCAGATGGTCAAAGAGAGTAAATTCCTTTCTTTTCCACAGAGAATCAATCATCCTGAAATGCCTGCTCCAAATACTAGTAGCAGTGAAATAATCACTCACCTGATACAGTGTTTCTTAATACTAGGGTATGTTTACTTTTTTCTTGAAGTCTAAGTTATCCAACTATAAATCACATCAAAGAGAAATCAAGGCAGTAGTTACATGTTCTGATTGAAAATTCTTGGGGCACCTGGGTGGCTCAGTGGTTAAAGCCTCTTCCTTTGGCTCAGGTCATGATCTCGGGGTCCTGGGTTTGAGTTCCACATCGGGCTTTCTCCTCAGCAGGGAGCCTGCTTCCCCCTCTCTTTCTCTGCCTGCCTCTCTGCCTACTTGTGATCTTTGTCTGTCAAATAAATAAATAAAATCTTTTAAAAAAAGAAAATTCTTCAAAAGTCTGTATTATATAACAATTTTGTTGAAATTTGCCTATTATACATACAATATTTTGCAAGTTTTAAATAATCCCTATTTCCCTTTCTTCATCTGTTTTGATGACTTCAGATTTTAAAAAGTAGTAACAGAAGAAATAATTCTATCCAAAACCATATGTCCAAATATTTTCTCATGACAACACTTATTTTTCATTAAATTTCACTTAAAATTCAATCAAGTAATATATATTCATCAGAGAAAATTAGAAAACACAGATAAACAGAAAGAAAAACATAATACCAAAAGTAATCAACTAAAGATAATTGATGTTTTGCTATGATGGTCAGATACTTTTCTATTTGTGTGAATGTGTGTTTATGGGGTATTTTAATGGGCTTCCTCTGTACACAGCTACATTTTTTTCAGCTGGCCTTTTTCTTTTTCTTTTCTTTTTTTTTTTTTTAAAGATTTTATTTATTTGACAGAGAGAAATCACAAGTAGATGGAGAGGCAGGCAGAGAGAGAGAGAGAGGGAAGCAGGCTCCCTGCCGAGCAGAGAGCCCGATGTGGGACTCGATCCCAGGACCCTGAGATCACGACCTGAGCCAAAGGCAGCGGCTTAACCCACTGAGCCACCCAGGCGCCCCGGCCTTTATCTTTTTAAACTGGATAAAATATAAACATCTTTCCATGTCAATACATACACTTTTGCATTAGTTTTAACGGCATTATTTAATCCTTCAGAGTCCTTGAATTCATTTTTATTGAATTAAGTATTTTATTTTATTTCCATGTAGTTTCTTCTTTGACCCATTGGTTGTTTAAGACTGTACTGTTTAATTTCCAGAATGCCTGGGTTGCTTGGTCGGTTAAATGATCTACTCTTGATTTTGGCTCAGCTCATGATCTTAGGCTCATGAGTTTGAGCCCCAGACCGTGGGCCTGCTTGGGATTCTCTCTCTCCCTCTCCCTCTGCTCCTCCTCCCACTTCCTTGCACATGTATGTGCTCTCCCCCACCCCCAAAAAAGTGTTGTTTAATTTCTATTTATTTGTAAATTAAAGTTTTCCTTAAGTTATTGATTTCTACTTTTATTCCACTGTCATTTGAGAAGATACTTTGTATCATTTCAGTCATTTAAATTTGTTGAAGTTCATTTTGTGGACTAATATATATTCAATTTGGAGAATGTTCCAAGTGGACCTGAGAAGAATATTATGTTCTACTGTTGTTGAATGCAATGGTCTGTATATGTATGTTAGCTCTAGTTGATCTATAGTATTGTCCCAGTCCTCTATTTCCTTATTAATCACAAGTCTCTGTTTTATCCATTATTGTAAGTGGATTATGTAAGTCTCCAAATATTAGTATAGAACTGCTTATTTCTCTCTTCAGTTCTGTCAATTTTTGCTTCATCTACATTAGGGTTCTATTACGTGTGTATATAATTGTTATGTCTTCTTGATGTATTGGCCTTTTGTCAATATATAATGCCCTTGTAATAATTTTTGACCTAAATATAATAATATTTGACCTAAAATCTATTTTATCTGATACTAGTATAGCAATGCCAGATTTCTTTTGCTTATTATTCCCATGGAGTATATTTTTCCATCCCTTTATTTCCCATCTACTTGTGGCTTTGTATCTAAAGTATGTACATCTCTTATAGACAGCATATATTTGGATCACTTTTAGCCCACAATCCATTTACATATAAAGTGACTTACACTCTGGGAATAAAGTTCTCTGTTTCTATCAGCACCAGGCATCCACACCAGGGAGGTGACTGTTATTCTCAAGACTGTGGTGCAGGGAAGGTGGGGTACGGTCAAGGTAAGTTAAAACACCACAAAAGTTTCCACTGGGTTTCAGTTGCCCCCTTCCTGATTAAACATTTGATTGGATGCTGTAAATCTTTGATTATCTTCCATAGCTCTGACAAAGTTGATTCTGACAGTTTTAGCCAGGCTTTTCAAGGTTTCTGTTGAGGGATAGGCCCTTGGAGTTTCTCTGACATTTTCACTGGCATTCTTTTCATTCTTTTGAAATATTCTTTCCTGGGGGCGCCTGGGTGGCTCAGTGGGTTAAGCCGCTGCCTTCGGCTCAGGTCATGATCCCAGGGTCCTGGGATTGAGTCCCGCATCGGGCTCTCTGCTCAGCAGGGAGCCTGCTTCCTCCTCTCTCTCTCTGCCTGCCTCTCTGCCTACTTGTAACCTCTCTCTGTCAAATAAATAAATAAAAATCTTAAAAAAAAAAAAAAAGAAATATTCTTTCCTGGGGTACCTGGATGGCTCAGTTGGTTAAGCATTGGTCTTTGGCTCAGGTCATGATTTCAGGGTCCCAGAATCAACCCCCAAGCCAGGCTCCCTGCTCAGTGAGGAGTCTGCTTCCCCCTCTCCCTCTGTACCTCCCTATCCCTATCTTTGCTCTCTCTCTTTCTCAAATATAAATAAATATTTTTAAAAAATAAAATATTCTTTCCCATTACATATTATTCTAACCTTAATTTATTTAACAAATATCATGTTTGTAGATATTTATGATGAGTTAAAATTGGAGCTATTAGAAATAACATTATGGTGAACACTGTTATAGCCTGAATTTATATAGATCATTTCCTCATGATAATTCCTACATAAGGAATGCTGCATTTTAGCAATACAAAGATATAAATTTAGAGTTTTATTAGAGGATAATCAACAAACATTAGTAGAGAGGAAAAAAATTTCAGAGCCCTGCTAACATATCAGGAGTCAAATCTTACACCTGTTAGGGTTTTATGATAAGGCATTTGAATAAATTAATAGTTACTCAATTGAAACTTGTTTATCTATTTCACTAAAATAACCAATTATCAAATGTGAGTTGTTGTGCATGAGTCATACCTCTAGTGCTCTAGTGTAGGCTGAAATTATACACTAACCACGAAAGGCCCTGTAGTGCATTAAAGACAAGACAGGGAAGAGAACCCAATTCCTATGACCTGGGAGGCATTTTATTAACTCCTGACAATTTCTAATCTAATGATTTCCAGCCATTCAGAGGAAAGTGGCCTGAATGACTAGATTACTTTATCTACAGAGCCACCAACATGATGACCCATTCAAAATACCACTTAAAAAACCAAAAGGGTACAAAGCTTAAGGTGAACTGTCTATAAACAATTATACTTCTGAATAAGTTGTGTTTAACCTACTAATACAGTATCTGTAGTAGACTTTTAGTAGGAATTCAATATATCCTACTATCTCTCATCTTATCTCTCTGCTGAGTCTCTCCAACCACTCCTTCCTACCAGCAATGACAAGTTCCATATCTAATTCTATCCATAAAGCAAAATCACCTTGTCACTCACATGTTATTCTATAATGAGTAACTCTAGTCATATAGTTATCATATTGCAGCTATTTATATTTATTCCTCTTTCTTCGTCCTTACTTGACAAAAACCAACCACAAACATAATTCAGATTGGAGGACTCATTCCTATGGCTGACCATGCTTGAGTTTTGACACTCAAGATTCATTGCATTCTTCTATTTTCTTACTTTAACATTAAAATAATTTGTCTTTTAATTGGTTTTAACAACATAGAGAGTATCTGTGAATAGGAAATTGAAGTGAAAGAAAAGCATATTCCTTTCTTCTATGTGTTGAGTGGGATCTGGATTTTTACATCTAACTTTTGGTAAAAACCTCCTTGAAACCAATGGGATTCTGCATATGGGGAGAGTCGGATATGCTGGGCAAATATTACCTAAGATAGATTTTTGTTGGTGATGGAGAAATCTTTTGCAAACTTACAAAAACTGTTCTACTTTTAGATGCAGCATGGTGCTGCTTCAACTCCTAAGTGCTATGGTCCAAAGTATTTCAAGACCAATTTTCAAATTCCAGAGATGGGTTATAGTGTAGGTTTTATGAACATGAGGTTAAAGCACTTGCCTTTTCTATTTTCTATTTTCTATTAATGTCCTGTTATTTTTTTCCTTAATAATAGAGACAAATTCTGAAGTAGGAATAGGAAATGACCTTCAGTTTAATTAAATTCTGTCTAGCACTTGTTTGCATCCCTCATCTATTTCTTCAAACTTGCATTTGACCATTAGGATCAATATCAAATTATTTTTTCAAGAGTGTTCTGTATAACAACGAATGGTCATGTCTCCAAAGAGAAGGAAGGTGTCATTTATCAAACAGTCAAAACTCTATTCCTATTTATTCATCCATTCATTATTCATGAATTGTCCTGTATATATTAGGAACTGAGCAACATGGTGATGGAAGAGGTGTGTTCCATTTTCAAAGAATGAATGTATTAGAATTTTAGGATCAGCAAGCTATTTCTGCCAGATATCATGGAAATATCTAAGGCTATGTTTAGATTTTCAAACCATTACAATTAAACTCAATGAAAATAAAAATGTACAAATCTGAATTCATTCAGACTGTGCCCTGAATAACTGTTAAAACTTGTTTTGATATTCACTTTTTTAAAAAAAGATCTTATTTATTTATTTGACAGAGATCACAAGTAGGCAGAGAGGCAGGCAGAGAGGCAGGGGAGGGGAAGTGGACTCCCTGCTGAGCAGAGAGCCAGATTCTGGGCTCCATCCCAGGACCCTGGGATCACAACCTGAGCGGAAAGCAGAGGCTTAACCCACTGAACCACCCAAGTGCCCCGATATTCACTTTTAATTCAGTTATTTCAGGAACACTTTTCCCTCAGCTTTAGACTGAAAAGTGGAAGCAAAGTGGCTCAGATATACTGACTGAGAGTGGAAGATCTTATTCATGTTTAAAAATCTCTCTTTTATTGGGTCAGGTGTTACGACAAGTAATTGCTCAATGAAATATGTACTTACTGATAATTTTTATGGATAATAATTAAGAAAGGTTGACAGTCTCTTCCTCTTATTTCCCAGCTTCTGGTAAGGATACCAAAATGTTCAAGAAGGGAATATAAAAAACACAGCTCAACCAGAAAAAGGAAGCACTGTGAGTCCTCCCAGCAAATGGGTATTCCTGCTGATCCAGGAAATTTCAAAATTTGGCTCTTTGCATTTGTACCATAACATTACAGAGGTTTTTAGAATCAAGTAGTTAAAACCTTGGGTGGCTCAGTCATCTTCAATAATAACGTTAAAATTTACTGAATGAGCTAGCTAGAAGCAGTAGGAAGAAGTTGCCCACAATTCTACAAATTTTTTTAATAGACAAAATGTCAAGTTAAAAAAACTGTTAGTTGAAGTTCCAGCATACTTTTCCTCCACAAATAAAGCCCAGAGTGACATTTTACATAAGCCGTATTTCAGAAATTAAGAAAATGACATCTTTTATCTCTAATTATGTTCCTGGGATTAATTTGCTCTTTTTTACTAACATCAGTATATTTGCCCTCCAATGGCATATGTTTCATCAGGGCAACCTTGTGAAAAACTCATGTACAAATAAGTATTTGTTTCTTTCAAGACCAGTATGAACATGGCATTAATGCGATTTTGCTGACAGATAAAGTACTTTGTTATAGCAGAGAGCATAATAATGAAGAGATTTATAGAGGACCTGAGTTTGTTGGTCTTTGGATTTCTTCCATGGTAGAGTAGTAAAGCTGGCTCAACCATTTCAAATAGCTGAGTATAGTGTGAAAATTTCTTATTATTTCCCCTCTCTGAATGGATTAGCTTATAGAAATTTTAGAAAGTTTTAAAGATTTTATAAGGGATTTTGCCATGCAGACTTAGTCCAATAGGGTAACAATAATGATATGCAATTGTTTGTATCTTCAATAGTTTTTAAGTGTGGGAGAGATATCCTCCATAGTGAACTTCATCAACCTTTGGGACATAGAATAAATGTGCTGAATAATTTATAGCAACACTAAAGAAAAAATGATACCTAGAAATGGGGATTTATGTGGTGGTTCAGTTCCCATGGAGATAGTACAAGAAAATAAAGATGAAGATACTGACAATATTTTAAGAGAAATTAATTAGGTAATAAGGGCTAATCTATACATGTTTCAGAGTTATAAGAAAGTAAAAGTGGCAGAGAGAGGCTCAGTAGATGAAAAATCAGAAGACTGGGTTCTAATTCCAATTTAGCAGCTGAGCCACCTAGAGCAACTGACCAATAGTGGGGAAAATAATGCCTGTCCAAATTAGTGCTTATGGCACTTATGAGATGAGCCATGTGTTAAGTAATAATAAAGTTCTTTTAAAATTAGAAATTACCTGTCAGTTGTTATTTCAAAGCAAGATTAACAACCAGAGATAGACAGATGAACAGATCTTGCCTTATGTAAAAACAAAGCAAAACAAAACAAAAAAAAAGTGTATACCTTCAATACAAAAATTTAGCACTCCACTAAAATCTAAATTTTACCACCTATTTAAATCTAGATCTGTTTTAGAAAGTTTGAAAGATTTTATAAGGGATTTTGCCATGCAGACTTAGTCCAATAGGGTAACAATAATGATATGCAATTGTTTGTATCTTCAATAGTTTTTAAGTGTAGGAGAGATATCCTCCATAGTGAACTTCATCAACCTTTGGGACATAGAATAAATGTGCTGAATAATTTATAGCAACACTAAAGAAAAAATGATACCTAGAAATGGGGATTTATGTGGGGGTTCCATTTTAAACTTCAGCTTTAATGTATCCTTTTACATGATGTAGGACATTAAAACTTCACATCCCTGGCAAGGATGATTGAGAGCTATTGACGGGAGGTTCAAGATGTATACTAAAGGAAAATCTGCATCTTCTACTATACTCTTTGTGAACTCAACTTTAGGGAAATGTTGGGATATTTTATTAAGATCTTTCCTATCAAGTGGATTTCTCACCTGACTGGCTATGTGCTGGATGGAATCAGACCCCTGGCTAACATAGTCCTAAATGGAAAGACATATAAATGGAATGAGTCAAATAGAATGATTTCTAATACAGTATTATTACTTTCTGAGAAGATACTACAATTCAAAACCTTTATGGGTCAAGACAGAATAATTATTAATCAACCAAAAATGGATTAATCAAAATGTTGCCAAGTTGAGACCCTGGTGGGTCTTTATTAGGAAATGATTAACTTATAATCAGCTTATTAATTTTCATTTCTTTATGTTCAAAGAGGGTTTATGTCAGTTAAATATAATATCATGAAATCTTAGTTTCATCATGAATTTTCTTAAACTTCTACGTAGCTTCTGCTGATTTACCCTAAGTCCAAATAGTGGAATTCAAAGCTCTTTTCATAAGCTATGAAAACTCAGAATTTAGGAAATTTGACACATCACTGTTTCTTATTCCTCCAAAATTTGATTCCATGATTTTCTTTTCCCTTTCAATTTAGAAAGAGAATTACTTAAGAACAAGGGAAAGATTGTTTTGACAGTAATTTAATCCAACAAGAAGCTCTGTAAATATCCAAAGAAACCTCACTCCTCAAATAATGCCAAGTTTTTTTGCAGACCCAAGATACTTTGATAGTCATAATCAGCTCAATTCCCCCTCTTTTGGCATTCTGAGTTCCTGCTGTCAAAAATAAAATTAAAGATTAAAAATAATTTTAAAAGGCAAGGAAAGAGGAATAGTGAACCATCAACTGGGGCTGGAAAAATCTTAGTTGTTTATCCTGCTGAAACCTCTGTAATTTTTTATTTTTATTGAATGGTTAGGTGGGGACAATAGATTGAAAGACAATTATGAGTCAAGATTCTGGGTTTTACTTTTTTTTTTTTTTTTATTTCTGTGTTCTTCCATCTAGTTGAATTCCCTATCAACCAAATGCTGAGATTTTGAGGGTATTGCTGGGCAAATGTTTATATAGGCTTAAGATTCTTAGATTAAAGATGCTATAAAGGAAAAGAATATTATTGTTATTACTCATGAGAAATAGTTTTAGTGCTGATTTTGGCAGAGTCTGGCAACCTTCATGTTGGCTAGCAAAGAAAAGTCAACACAAATTCTCCAAGCACATTTCTCTTCACTAGGTACTAACAGCATAAGAGCTATAAGGCTGGGAATTAAGAATACTTCTGTTAGCAATGGATAACTGAAAAGAGAAGTCTTTCTCATGAAAATAACAGAAGTAATTTACCTACTCTTGATTAAATCCCTGGTAGAATGTTGGGCACTAGTAGATAGCCAATAAAGGCTTGTTGATTGATCCCCCCCCCCATAACTGGTTAATTTTATCCTTTATCCAACCCACCTGAAACAAACAGAGTATCTAGAAAGAGTCTTTTACTACTACTGAGGATTTTTAGTAATAATAATAATTATTATTTCTCTGCTCTGAGATCCATATTGCCTACTAGATAAATTTACAAGGAATGGCTATGTATCAGCAAAACTACAGGTTTTGAAGCATTTTCACAGAGATGAAAGGATGGGCTAGCAATTATTATTTTTTTAAGATTTATTTATCATATTATAGAGAGCAAGAGCATAAGCAGGAGGGGCACAGGGAAAGGGAGAGAGAATCTCAAGCAGGCTCTCTAGTGAGTGTGGAGCTGGCACAGGGCTCAATCTCATGATCCTAAGATCACAATCTGAGCTGAAACTAAGACTCCGATGCACAACTGACTACACTACCCAGGGGCTCCTGAGGGTGGGTTATCAATTATTAATTTAAGAGTTTTTGTCATTCAAACTTTCATTTAGGATGTGTTCAGCTACAGGTTAAAGGGAAACCTCTGTTAAGCAGGTTTCTCAGGACTTTAACTTCACCTCTCTGATACCTCCCCTAGCTCTGCAATGCTTGCATGTAAATTCTTTCTCAGGTAGACATCAGGATGGCTGCAGTAGTTCTGGGCATCACATCTACACATAACTGTTCACAGAAAGAAAAGTAGCCATATCTTTTCTGTGAAATTTTGGGAGCGATGAAATCCTTCCCAGAAACTCCAGTTCCTCCTAGCAGACATTTCCCCAGCAACCGTTGGCTAGAATCAGGTCACATGCTTTTCCTAAACCCTACTCTGCAAGGTGAATGGGATTAGCATGATTGGTAGACTAATTGGATAGGAAAGAATTAATGCTTGGAGACTGCCACCATGATACTTTACCTGAGAAGTATTTAGTTCCAATTTCTAGAACATAACTCTTCTTAAGTACATATTCCTTCGCAACTTATCAATCCAGAATACACTCTCATTTGAGTATGTTTGAGTATTTTGAAGTTGCCAATGTTTTTTAATAACCAAGGTATTAAAAATCATTTAGTATTGAGAGTTTCTCTTCATAGAATCTGTGTTTTCTATACTCTACAATAAAAAAACTAAAGGACGGATCAAAAAGATGCCAGGTGTCCCTAGCTTTAATTATCTTCACTAAGGCTCTGGAACTTCTTAACAAATGTCACCTCTCAAATACCAAGGCAAAGAAGCATATGGAAAGGACAGGGGGAAATGATTATCCCTCCTTTAAGGGCCTTAAACCCTTCTATGTCAAAAGCATTTTTGGGGCGCCTGGGTGCCTCTGTGGGTTAAAGCCTCTGCCTTTGGCTCAGGTCATGGTCTCAGGGTCCTGGGATCGAGCCCCGCATTGGGCTCTCTGCTCGGCAGGGAGCCTGCTTCCTCCCTGTCTCTCTGCCTCCCTCTCTGCCTACTTGTGATTTCTATCTGTCAAACAAATAAATAAAATCTAAAAAAAAAAAGAAAAAGGCATTTTTACTAGTCAAATCAATTACACTAGAATAATAAAAACAGTACTGGACAGGGATCTGTGGGAACACCTAGTATTGCTATATGCAGATGTGTTCTCTTATAACCAAAGAACCTTTCTCTACTTGACCTTATACTTAAGAATAACAGGAGGTTCTAGACTAATGTCTCTAATGCCCTTTTCAACTCTAAGAAAACATGACACTGGGTCCTTTAATTTCTGCTATCTCTCCTTGGAAGGAGCTACTAACAAAGACAGAAATTGCTTCAAAGAAGATAACCCTAGAAAGAACAACCCCAAATGAACAGGACTTGGCTTGATCATTTCTGAAGTAATTGAGTCCAACTTCTCTAAATGACCCCATTACTGAAAACATTGTTATTCTTAAGGTCCAGAAGAAACACAGTGTCTGGATCTAGTACATTTATCAGTATGTATGTGGTAGAGGACAAAGGAAAATGAACCACCCATTGCAGGAAAATAGAAATAAGATAATATGGAGAACACCACATTTTTCAACTCTCTTTAGTTTATGAAGCATTGCTATTTGCTCATTTGATCTTCACAACAATCTGGTGATGTAGAAAGAAAATATGTTATGGTCCTCCTGCTACCATTGAAGAAAGGCATTCACAGAGTCCGAGGTATAAAGTTATACTGGCAGAGCAACAGAGTTGGATCTTTTCAATAGAGAACTATATTTAGAGGATTTTACCTGTTGTTTAACCATTAAGGTGCTCATATTTGTAAGATACTTTTGAACTATAGGAACTGTTATACAAACAACTTCTGTGAAGTTTTGATTGGTTGGAATTCTCACTTATTCACTCAATAAATACTTATTGAATACTTACAGTGTGTCACACAAGCTTATTTATATCTCCATACTGAAGTGTATTTATTCCTATCTCCTCGATCTTCCCTCTAGTTTGAAGAGTCTTCTGGTTCTGAGATATTTTGATCTTGAGTTTAAACCTCTTCTTTGGATTTGAGTTAAATGATTATTCTAATCTTTCTAGATCCATGCCTTTAAAACAGGAAATAGAATAACCTAAGAGCTAAGAGCAAGGCATTTGCCCCATTCTATACTGTACTTCTTGGCAGGATAGCTAGTGGAGTTTTCACAAAACTAACTGCATAGTCAAAGACAGAAGTAATTTATGTTACTCCAATGACTTTCAAGTTGCTATACCTACTTAGCTATTAAATCTCCAGGATAGATGAATGCTTTTTTTTTTTTTTCAGATGAATGCTTTTTAAAGGTACCTTAAATACCACTATTCTTAATCTTTTAACATGTTATCAAACTGGCTAAGTAAATTCACCAATTTGAATTATAATGAATCCATGCTTATGCCAGACACTTATGGAGCAAAGTAACTTTTAAAACAGCAATTTAACTTGTGTGTGTGTGTGTGTGTGTGTGTGTGTGTGTGTATGTAATATTTAACCCCTCTTGGTCCAAGGAAAAAAAAATGTCCTGATGGAAGATGGAAACAAGTCCTGGCAGGTAACAGTAAAACCAATGTTTTCTCTACAGACCATGATGATACTTGTAATTACTGTCACCTAAATCAAAATGATTAAAGTAAAAGCATGTCCTTCCAGATGCTCAGCATATACTTCCTCACAGTAAATTAAAGTCACCATTAAGCATCTGAAATGCCTATAATTTGAACCACAGCTGCAAGAAAAGTCACTCAATTGTGAATTTGGTAGACCATATGTTGTTGTACCAGTGTGCGTTTTTTTTTCCCAAGACCCTGATTGCCCCCACTGGGATAATTTTTAAAAAGAATGACATTGACTTGTACTCACAGCTACTCCACGACTAAGAAGTAGCAAATTAAATTTTAAAACACCTATTTTGGCAAATAAATAAAAAATAAAATCAGTCCTATGTTTCAGGTTAGAACTGTTGAGTCTACTGTTTATCATAAACATCTCTCTCTCCTCCCCCACCCCAACACACACACACACACACACACACATCAATAGCATCAAGATATGGAGAGCTTCATAAATGATTTTAGGGTAATTCTAGAACCACTATTTAAAAAACCAGTTCCAATTCTTCTAACAAATGGAGCCATTTGCCAAGTAAACAGATTTGTTTAACTATGACCCGGTTTCCCTCAAGTGTCCATGCCTCTCTTCCAATGGAGAAATAGACAAACAGTGGTCAAGAAAAAAATAAGGGAGACAGGGCATCTGGACAAGCCACAAAGAGAATGATCACTCTCTGAATTACCAAATCGGATTGCCTTTTGACTAGCTTCAAAATGTCAGAGAAACTCATGACTCTTCTTGGGTGATTCACTGAGAACTAGCAAAGAAGGTTCCTCTGTAGATGCCTCAATCATTTTAAGAGCCCAGAAATTAAAGAAAATTGCTTCCTGAATAGGCCATCAAGAAAGAGCTTCCTAACTAGTTAAGTCTATAAAATGGTATATAAAAATGGAAATTTGAACTAGTACAAATTCAAAACTTAAAAATTCAAGTATATTCTGATTATTTTAATCTTTAAAGGTGCTTTTTATAAACCAGATAATATATCTTTTGTATCTATTTTTTCTGGGATAATGGTAGAGAAAGCTGGGATTGGTTACTGAATATTTGTTCTTCATAGAAAATGACTCTCCATCTGGTATTTTGGCAAAATGTAAGTCATATATCATCTTTTTAGGCATCTTTTCCAACATTTTCACAATTTCTAAGCCATAGTCTAATAATCAATGATAGTCTAATAGTCTAATAATCAATAGTCTAATAATCATAGTCTAATAATCAATCCATTTTCTTAGAAAATGGAGGCCAATTTCCATGGAAACGAAATTGCTGACTTCTTCTGTAAACTTTCTACAGTTCTGATTCTCACAC
The DNA here is from genome assembly GCF_964662115.1 of Mustela nivalis. Classification (NCBI taxonomy): domain Eukaryota; kingdom Metazoa; phylum Chordata; class Mammalia; order Carnivora; family Mustelidae; genus Mustela; species Mustela nivalis. Next base: position 69,768,993 of record NC_139031.1, read on the forward strand.
CAATGCATGTTAGAATCAGTTAAGAAGTTTCTGGAAGGGGCACCTGGGTGGCTCAGCAGGTTAAAGCTTCTGCCTTCAGCTCAGGTCATGATCCCAGGGTCCTGGGATCCAGCCCCACATCGGGCTCTCTGCTCAGCAGGGAGCCTACTTCCCTCTTCTCTCTCTGCCTGCCTCTCTGTCTACTTGTGATCTCTCTCTCTCTGTCAAATAAATAAATTAAAAAAAAAAAAAAGAAGTTTCTGGAAAAAAAAATGCCAGTGCTCAAGCCCAACATTGAGGACAATTAAAATGACAATCTTGGGGGACACCTGGGTGGCTCAGTTGGTTAAGCAGCTGCCTTCAGCTCAGGTCATGATCCCAGCATCCTGGGATCGAGTCCCACATCGGGCTCCTTGCTCGGCAGGGAGCCTGCTTCTCCCTCTGCCTCTGCCTGCCATTCTGTCTGCCTGTGCTCTCTCTCTCTCTGACAAATCAATAAAATCTTTAAAAAAAAAAATGACAATCTTGGGCATGTAACCCAATTATCAGTACTTTTTAAAAGTTTTCCAGGTGACACTAATGTGCAGCCAGGTTGAGAACCTCTGATTTGTTTAATACGTTACTTTACTGATGAGACTGTAGGAGTTCAGAGAAGTTATGTGTTTTGTTCTAAGTAACATAGGTTAATGTCAGAGTTAGGCTAACACCTCTGTCTTTCTGCCTATGTGCAGCCAAGTTTTTATGTCAAGTACAATGTCGTCTAGCATGTTTCATTTTATTATCAACTCTTTGTATAATTTATACACAATAAAATGTACACATTTTAATATGCAGTTTGATGAGTTTTGTTTTACCATACATAACTATGTAACTTACGAATATGGAACATTTCCAACACCCCCAAAATTTCCTCATGCCCCTCTGTAACAATTCTACTCCACCTCCTGCCCTAGGAATTCTAATTTCTATTGCTACAGATTAGTTTCATTTGTTCTGTATCTTTACATGAATGGGGTGAGGTGGGAGAGAACTAGCATGTGCTCTTGTGTCTGGCTTCTCTTGCTCAGCTAAGTATTTTTGAGATTCATCAATGTTGTTGCTTATATTAGTAGTTCTCTTTTTATTGTTAAGTAATACTCCTTTGTATGAATATACCAAAATGTATAAATAACCATTTATCTGTTGATGGATATTTAAGGTGTTCTTAGTTTGAGGTTATTGTGAATAAAACTGCAATGAATATTCATACAAAAGACTTTCTGTGGACATGTTTTCTCTTCTGGGTAAATGCCTAAGAGTTGGTTTTTTGAGTCACATGGTAAGTTTATATTTAACTATATAAAAAATTGTCACACTGTTTTCCAAAGTGGTTGTACCATTTTATACTCCTACTAGAATCTATGACACTTCTAGTTGCTACATATTCTTTCCAACACTTGGTATTAGTTTTCTATTGCTGCCATAACAAATTACCCCAAGTTTGGATACTAAAGTAATGCAGATTTACTATCTTCTGGTTCTGTAAGCCAGAACTCTGAGACAGATCTCAATTAGCTAAAACCAAAGTGTTGGCAAGGCTCTGTTCCTTTCTGAAGGCTCTGGTGGAGATCCATTTCCTACTCATTCCGGTTGTTAGCAGAATTCAGTAATGTTGTAGGATCAAGATTCTCATTTTCTCACTCACTGTAAATTGAGGACTGTTATGTTCTAGAGGCTATTACATTGGTTTGTAGCCATCTTCCTCTATTTTCAAGGCCAGCAACCACCAGTGAGTTGAACTTTTCCCATGACATCTCTCTGACCCATTCTGTCACATTCTTCTACTTTAAAGAGTTTATATGATTAGAGTGAGTCTATTCAAAGAATCCAGGATGATCTCCCTATTTCATTCCCATCTGTGACCTTAATTCTTTTTTGTCGTGCAATGTAACCTACTCACAAGTTCCATAGATGAGGATATAGACATCTTTGTGGGACCATATTGAGGCTGCCGTACCCCCACATTAAATCTTTATGCTACTATTGTCATTCCTTTAACTTTTTCATCTGTTATAAACTCCACTACACAATGTTATTTATTTTCCTTTAAATCATCTGTCTTTCATAAAAGGTCACAAATTGCATAATTTTATTTGTATGAGATGTTGGAATAGGCAAACTGAGAGATAGAGAAAATAGTTTAATGCTTTCCAAGGGTCAGGTGGGCAAGTGGAGGATGGGGAGGACTCCTAGTGGGTACAGTGCTGCTTTTTGAGGTGATGAAATGTTCTGGGATTGGACAGTGGTGAATATATTTAAAACTATTTTACAGTTTAAAAGGATGAACCTTATGGTATGCAAATTATATCTTAACTAGAAAAATAGAGAGAAAAAGCAGTTGTCTTAGTAGGAAATTAAGAGAAAAAATAATCAGATTTTTCACCAATCTCTCTCTGTAAGGAATCAGCCCAGCTGCCCTGTTTCTGGCACTACCACACACTGTAGTACTGGAGGCTATAGTGAATAATCCTAAAAATAGGAAGTATTAATGTTTGACTGGACATTGAAAATAGATACAAACCCAGTTCAAAAAGAATGATGAAGTTAAAATTTGAAGATAACTCCATTGCTTTTGTTTGGTTTAGGGTTGTTTGTGTGTGTGTGTGTGTGCGTGAATATACACATATATATTTGATTTATATATTTGATAAAAATATATGTAGTGCATAAAGTACACCAATCTCCAACATATAGCTTAATGTATTTTTATATATATTATGATTACTTTTTCTTTCTCTGTTGCACTGACTAGGTCTCCAGTAAAATACTGAAGAGCAATGGTAATAGTGTACATCCTTGTCTTGCTACTTTTTTATTTTTTTAAAGATTTTATTTATTTATTTGACAGACAAAGATCACAAGTAGGCAGAGAGGCAGGCAGAGAGAGGGGGAAGCAGGTTCCCAAGAGCCTGATGCAGGGCTCAAGCCCAAGACCCTGAGCCGAAGGCAGAGGCTTTAACCCACTGAGCCACCCAGTCGCCCCCATCCTTGTCTTATTCTTGACCTCAGGGTGAAAGCTCTCAATATTTCACCAGTAAGCATAATGTTAGTTATAGACTTTTTAAACTTTTAATCTATCAGGTTAAGAAAGCATCTTTCTATTCCTAGCTTGCTCTTTGTTTAGTTTTTAACTATCTTAATAACTTATTATCATGTAGAAACAAGTCCATGGTGTCTCAGATATAGTAACAAATTTAATCACTCAATAAGTAGTGAATAACATCTACATAGTAGTACTATTTTTACATACAAGGACCCAAAAATAAATAATAAGATATAGTTCTTGTCTGTGCCACCTCATAGTCAAAATGCTATGGGATTACTGAGGAGACAGAAACTGACTTCAGTAGAGAGGTATCAAGGAAGGATTCAGAGAAAGTAATATCTGAGTCAAAACTTGGAGGCAGACAAGGTGAGCAAAGAACATTCTGGGTAGAAATCACAGCTTGGAGATATGAAAGAACATGAAGTGTGAAATAACAGTGTTATCTCAAAAGGAGCACTGAGGAAAAGTGTTGGGACATGAGGCCAGAAGGGAAGTAGTATAGTGCAGGCTATAAATTATGAAACTTGTTAATAAGTTTAGACTGTGGACAAAAAGGATCCTGTGGACAAAAAGGAGCCACTGAAGTATTTTAGAAAAATCATTCTGCTGACACTGTAGGTGTAAAATGGACAATGAAGATTACAGTTGAGAAACTAGTTAGGAAGCCAGTGGTGAGGATGTAAAATAGGGGAATTGCTCAAGAAAAATGGGTATTAGAAAGTGAGCTTTTGGGAGTAGTAACAACTGAACTAATGGCCTAGTTAGAGATGGAGAGTGAGGGAGAGAAGGAATCAGTGTTTCTTTCCTGGTTACCTAGGTGACTGATAACCTAAACAAAGCTACAAGGGATTTGAAAGGGTTCAGTTCTGGATATGCTGAGTCTGAAAAAGGTCACCAAGTAGGATGTCTAAAAGGAAGCTGAAAATGTTGGCCTCACACTCCTGATTATGATTTAGGATCAGGCCTGGTGACGTCTCTGATCCAGAAGATGGATTAGTGGAATAAATCTAGGATTGGTGCTAACAATTTAAGGGATTTACAGCAAACTATAGGTCTAGAAGGTCTGTTAGGGACTATACCTTCCCCCATTTAGTAGTTAGGATCTTTGATCCACATGTGGTCTAGCCATTGGAGGGTTCCAAGCCCCCTTAAAATCACTCTTTTCTGGGCTTTGGTCCTGAATTATTTTCATCATTGTCCTTTGGCCCTTTATTATCTTGGCCTCTGATCCAGCTACCCTAGCCTATACCTAACTTTAACACAAATATGGAATAACCCCCTTGAGATCTCATTCTACTACAATACGACCAGATAAAAACTCAAATACAATTTTAAGAGACTTAGAAGAGTTATGTGGATGACTTCCGAAGGTATTCTTGAATGAGTGGCATGGGATTTAAAGAGTGTATCACTCAGCAAAATAACTTAAAATTTCTCTTTACCCATCCATCACTTCAAAGACTCTATATCAATGATAAATCACTTCTCTCTTACCTTCACTCCCATGTTCTTAATACCCACTACTGTAGTCCACTCCCTGCTACTTTGGTCTCTATTTCTACATGGATTGTGTGTGTGTGTGTGTGTGTGTGCGTGTGAGTGCGTGCGTGCATATGTCAAGGTACACACACATACAATTATTGATCCCCAAATCTCTCTCCAGGGAAAGGATGAGAAGAAACAGAAACAGAAACAGAAACAGGGATATAATCAGTATGTGTGTATTTAGTTGAAATGTAATAACTAAATGCAGATTTATACTTGGCTAACAAGAAATGGAACAGTAGGGATGTTGCATGAGAATGAAAAGTCACCAAGGTTTGGGATTAAAGAGGACAGGCTGCTGGTACTGTAAAGTAAAGGTAGGCAGGAGGAGGATAGCCATGCCAAACAGCATAGCTGGAATGTTTACTTTGTCAGAAAGAAAGGTTCACAAAGCACATCAAGGGAGAACTCTCAATATAAAATCCTGGACTTGATAGAGCCCCATCCTTTTCTCTCTCATGATGGGTTGTGGAAGAAAATAGGGAAATTCTATCCTGTTTGGTGAAGTAGTCTCAGCCACAAGGGGCTCATCATTCCTCTGTGGAGAGCAACAACATGTGGGAACATGGATGTTTGGTAGGGTGGCCAGGAAACCCCTTCCAGGGTGGTTGGGAAATAATGACCTTTCCTGTCTCAAAGATTCCTCGCCCAGCTAGTCTTCCTCAGACCAAACACAAACACCAAAATTCAAAGAAAGAACACACATTCCTTTTAGAAAAGGTCAGAAAAGTTCTCACTGAGTAATATCACCTGGGAACACCAGATTTTGTTTCCCTGCTACCGTAAAAGGGTATGATGGGCACTTACAGATTCAACCTTCAGAAGGAAGGTATACATGAAGTATCCCTCTTTTCTAACCCCTTTTCACTCTTCCCAATTTCTTCTCCTGTCATTTAATAGCTCCTTCTAGACACCCCCAGTCTAGTGTTCACATCCATCCTTCCGGAATCTCTACTGCTTTTCACTGGAGTTTCCTCCCCTGTGTTCTTTCTGGTGTCATGAACTCAAGCTTTCCAGGCTTTGCGGACTCCAAAGGGGAATAAGCATGCTCTAAATTTACACACTGAAGAGAAAGAAAGTGCCTTGATTCAATTTCTCTACTAGCAAGAATTGTGGCGAACTTCTTCTGGCCCCAAGAATCAAGCATATCCATCAAAGCAAGCCTTCACTTTCACTCACTGCACACTCCCTCCAGCCCCACTCCACAACCTCACCAACTAGTCTCATATGAAGAAAGCATATTTCATGGGAAACCGTAATGCTGACATCATCATGCTAAGGAGCATTTGGCCCCCTCCATTATGAGAGTCACAACTTGAGTCTGAATGACCTCCATTTATTATGAATGGCTCCATCTGCAGGTGGCTCTCACTCCAATTAGGCTCCTCTCTCCTAAAGGAAATAGACCAGCATGCATTTGTTAGGTCTCATTTTGCAACATTAGCTGCCATTTATTGATATGTAATTCACTTTGCACACTTAATCTTATGTGATCCTCACAGTGACCCAGCAAGGTTCACATTGTTAAATATTTCATGAAGAAACTGAGGCTCAGAGAATTAGAAAACTGTCCAAGGTCTCACAGAGGGTGAACAATGGAGCCAGTATTTGAGCCCAGATTTATCTGTCTCCAAAATCCATGATCATATCACTATATTGTGCTACCTCTTAGCATGAGGTGAGCAGAGATGAAACCAAAGGAAATATCACAGGATTCTGGACTTTTAAACTGGATGCCTATGTGCTTGTTAGCTTTTTAGGGGAGAAAGTGAAGCAGAATCCTTTACTCTGCTCCCCTTCCTCCCTTCTTTTCTCTCTTCCTTTCATTTTAAAACACCAATAGTAAACACAGAAGAATCAGAAATGATAGTGTCAAACTGCCTCAAAACAATGTCTCAGTAAATAGCTATGAAAATATTCAATTGTTTTATGATCCCATTTAGATGGGATCATAAAAGCGAACATTATCGCTTTTCCCCTGAATACATATTAAGGTAATATTGAACTTTTGATAAAAATTATACCATACATCTGTGCTGATTTCCTGAACATAAATCTTTATCTACTACTTTCAGCTTTCAATATTTTCTCCAAAGAAGTAAGTTAGGACATTAAAAGGTCCAGAAAAAAACGTAAAACAGATGGGATTAGATTTCTGTGGGGGGAATGACAGCCATATTAAATTTAAGGGAAACCGAGCTAGAAAGAAGTCTGAAAGGAAAACCCATGAAGCATGCATAGGAAGGGCCCTGGCTTGGGAATCGCAAGAGTATACAACATCTGACTTATAACTTTAGGTTGTCCTTGAAGTTGGGTGTTCTTTAAGATGGAGTAAGCTATTGATAATGGGCCCTCACCATGAAATAGGGCAAATATTTTCAGCTTTTGAACTGATGAACAGACAAGCACTGATATTTTGTGAGTTTGGTATTTATTCCTTTCACTTCCCATCCTGAGCAAGTGAAAAGCCTAGAGCTGTAACACAGGAAGAGCTGCCAGAATATGTGGCTAAAGCCACTGGTTGTGTCTGTGGTCATGGAGCAAAGGAGAAGTAAATCTGGAGTGCTGGACTGAACTAAGCTCAGGGAACAAGAGCTTACTGAAGTTTGAAGGATCAGCAAGAGGCTTGGCCTTGCTAGTTCAGGAGGCTGAACTTGGAGGTGATGCTTTGCAGATAGAGGGACTCTTTTCTGTAGTCTTAGCCAATAGCCAAGAAGAAAGGTATAGGGGGAGTCTACAATTAGCTCAGTATGGTACCAACAGCAGCATTCGTCCTTAGACAATATAACAAGTGAATCCTTTTCTTTCCTGTTTATTCAATCCTTCCATCTTAACTGTACTATTGCCACCAATATTTAAATACCCTCTGGCCTCTCCCATTTAATAATAAGAAATCCTATTTAATGTTTTTCCTTTTACCCACCATTTCTCCCTTTCTCTGCACAATGAAATTTGTCAAGACTCTATATCCTCACATTTCCTCACATTCCATTAAAGACCCATTTCATTTTGGCCCTTGTTCCTCCAACAAAATGGCTCTTTCTAGAGTTATCTGTGACCATGATACTGCTAAATTCAGCAGAAAATTTTCAGTTCTCACATTATTTTGTGCTCAGCAGCATTAACACCCACCCCTGTGCCATCAATTACTTTCTATCTTGAATCACCCTCTTTCTTTGGTTTCTATTTCCCTCCTCCCTTTCCCCACTCTTCAGGTTCTCCTTGTACCTTTCTATCTGTTCTTTTTTTTTTTTTTTTTAAAGATTTTATTTATTTATTTGACAGACAGAGATCACGAGTAGGCAGAGAGGCCGGCAGAGAGAGAAGAGGAAGCAGGCTCCCCCTTGAGCAGAGAGCCTGATGCAGGGCTCATTCCCAGGACCCAGGGATCATGACCTGAGCAGAACCCACTGATTCACCCAGGCACCCCTCTCTGTCTGCTCTTAATCAGCCTCTTTGCCAGTTCTCCTCCTCCAACCACTACATGTTAGAGTTGGTTAGAGGTCAGAGTCAAGACCTCTTTTTTCATTTTATACTCTTTTGCCAGGCCATCTCATCCTTCCCCATGACTTGAATTGCCAGTGCTGATGACAGAAATCTCCTCTGAGCACTAAGTGGACATCTAACTGCTTATGCAACATGTTCTCTTGGATCTAAGGCTCTCAAACTCATTATGTGTAAGCCTAAATTCATTATCTTTTCTTTCACATGTAGTTCTCTCCAGTGTGATCTCTCTTGGTGAATGGTATTAATATTCACCTAGTTGCTGAAAAGCTCTGTGGAAGTCATTCTTGATACTTCCTCCCTCCTTGTACCACATACCCAATTCATTAACAAGTAATACAGATGTTTATTTCTTAAACGTATCCTCAATTCTTTCATACCCATTTTCCTTTATCTACATAGTCAATATCCCAGTCCAGACATGATTTCTTACCATGGCACTGCAATAGGATCTCAACTTCACTTTTACTAATCCCTCACATCCAATCTATGTATCTTGCCAAAAAACAAATCTGATCACATTCCTACCTTCCTACCTTCATATGTGGTTAAAACCATTCAAAAGTCCTTCCTTTGCTTTATAATTGAAGAGCCACATGCGTAACATACTCTATAAAGCCATGCATAATCTGGCCTCTACCTACATTGCCCTTCTTCTAACTCCACTCTTGCCTCATATTCCTCAGCATGTGGTTTTCTTTTTATTTCTTGATTCCTCCATGTTTTCTCTTCCTAGAGGCCTTGATCTAAGGCTTGTCCTATTTTTCCCCTTGTCCTAGAACACATATTTTACCCTTGTCCTAGAACATTCTCCAATCACCCTTCACATGTCCATAATAGACTCTTGTGGAAGATCAGTATGCCCTTGCAATTCATACTTTGAAGAACTAAAATGCTGGCCTACTGTCTAAGCTAAACCTGCTATGCTGAGTGAACCCCAAGTAGATCCATATGGTTTTAATAACACTCAGACCATTTTCATTCCTCAGATAAATTACCAAACTTAAAAAAAAAAAAAAAAGAAAAGAAAAAGAAAAAGAAAGGAACCCTGGAGCACTTGGATGGCTCAGTCAGCTAAGCAACTGACTCTTGATTTTGGTTCAGGTCATGATTTCAGGGTCTTGGTATCAAGCCCCACTTCAGGCTCACTAAATGCAGGGCTCTGCTTATCCCTACCCCTCTACCCTTCACCCCCTAAAATAAATAAATAAACCCCTTTTTAAAAAGGCAAAATAAAACAATGACTTCCTTGGAGTTTTATTAATTTCTTCATATTTTTACACACTATTGAAAATTAGCCAAGATTTTAACTGTCATTCTTAACTAGTTTAAGTAGGAAGTTTTAAACAAAAATTAGTTACTCAGAGATATGAAACAATTCTGTATTTTATAGCAACATTTTCAATAAATGTTATTTACTTAGCATACACTTTAAAATGATATTGACCAGAAGCAGGTAAAACAAAACTCTTGTCTCTGGCCCTCTTGATACCAAGCAAGTTGAAATAATAGGTCTTGGTCCTAAAGAAAAGGCTTGAAGCAGGCAAGGAGAACGAGTTAATGAGATCCTATAATCTGAACCCCAACAGTCATGGACAGCTGTTCTCAGAGCCTTAATGAACCCTATACCTTTATAGATCATGGACTGACCTAATCTGACTCCCTATAGAAGCAGGCAAGTCCTGATGCCATGGAAATGTCTTTGCTGGTGTAAATAACAGGGATCTGTTATCATAAGATTACCTGTCTATAGAATGCCTATTTATCTTCATTATGTTGTTTTTTGGAGGAGAAAGATGATGGTGAGTGTTGGTGTGTAAGATGACAGAGTCAGGAAAGGAGAATGGCATCTCTGACCTAGGACAGAACCTGCTTTAACTCAGTGGATTTATTCAACAGCCAAATGGAGGCCATAATGCTGATTGCCAGTGTTTTGCTCTCTTTAAAGCTATAAGCAAGTATTCAGCAAAGTAATAAAAGGATGAATTGATACCTGGATTTAAAATATCATAGTTTGGGGCACCTGGGTGGCTCAGTGGGTTAAGCTGCTGCCTTCGGCTCAGGTCATGATCCCAGGGTCCTGGGATCGAGCCCCGCATCGGGCTCTCTGCTCAGCCGCGAGCCTGCTTCCTCCTCTCTCTCTGCCTGCTTGTGATCTCTCTCTGTCAAATAAATAAATAAAATCTTTAAAAAAATAAAATAAAATAAAATAAAATAAAATAAAATAAAATAAAATAAAATATCATAGTTTGTCCAATAGAATAAGATGGTAGTTTTCATCTGGTAGTTTCAATCTGATAATTTTCATTGAGTCATTCATTCATCTATTCATCCATTCACCAAATACCTGAGTAGGCACTGGCTATAAAGCAGTGAATAAAATAGACTCTGTAACTACCATGACTGGGATTTGAGTCAATGGAGCAGACAAGATAAACATTAAAATAAATATGATTTTAAAAATATAATAAATGCTACACAATAAAAGATAAAGTTACTACAAGGAAAATAATGGGAAGAACCTGTTTCAGAGACAAAGAGATAGCTTTTAAACTGACCCTTGAAGACTACAATGGAGCCAGCCTTGCAAAGGAGGAGGTGCAATGGGGATAGCTGATCAATTTCATTTTAATCTTGATTTTTATATAAAATTTAAATATGAAGGGAAATATAATTATGAAATACTCTCAATCAAAATCAAGTAATTCCAATATATATAAGAAAAAGGTGACTGCTTTTTGCCTGTCTCCGTACAAAAACTTCATTTTCTGGAAGGAAGTGTGGTTAATGGATTGGGTGTGCTTGAAAAAATTCTTACCTGATCATTTCCCATGTGGAAGAACACAAACCATAAGGCTCTCTCTTTGGAAAGAATGAGCAGACTGGCCCTAAAGTAACAAAGGCAGCATATTACTAATATCAGAACATCTTTGCAATATATACCAGTATACTTCCAACTGCATGATAATTTGCATCTGTGAATAATCAGGGTACATAAAGTTCTGTACAATCTGCATTCTGATAATCATGTTTCCAGATCTTTCAGAAACTTACTTGAAATGAAGTTTATAACTGTTATCTTTCTGAAAATTACTAGAGCTAGTAAAAATTTTTACTGCTTGTTTTGGCAGCTCAGATCTTGGTTTTGGGTCATTCAAGTTGCCTTTGCTTTTGCTCACATTTGATTGATTTTGCAATGGTGGTGAATACAGAAATTTTTTTAAAAGCCCCAAAGTGGACATACAAGGCATATCACATTACTAAATGACAACAAACAGATGACACTCAGAATATCTCATTTATATTACTCTGTATTTCACTAGATCAAAAATATACTTCAAAATAGCATGGATTCATTTTAGAAGTATAGTAAGGAAAAAAAAATGTCAATTACAGACTCATGCTATATCCCATGAGGAGAAATAAATCCAAATTTCTAAAATAGAGAATGCTGAGTTAGCTCAGCTTCATGTGAACTGGGAAGTATTCAGGACCAAGAGTTATTTATTTCCTAACAGGAACTGCTATACGCAGTGAGCCTGAATTATGAGGAGTTCTGAGCCTCACAGGAAGCCCAACCACAGGGAAAGAAAAGTCGTGGTCCAGAATTATGTGCCCTTGACCCCCCAAGAAAAAGCACCCAAAATGTGTGACTTATTTTTGAACTATTTACAGAATTGTTAAATATCACACACATGTAGAAAAGCGATAAAATCTAAAATGTGTTTAATAAGTGTCACTGGTGTGACTATAAACTAGAGCAAGAGAGCATGAGCAATATCCCCACAGAGAACAAACTGGTGGTTACCAGAGGAGATAGGGGTGGGAGATGGGTAAAATGGGTGAAGGGAAGATACAAGCTTCCAGCTATGGGATGAATAAATCATGGGAATAAAAAGCACAGCATAAGGAAAATAATCAATGGTATTGTAATAGTGTGTATAGGGACAGATGATAGCTACACTTGTGATGAACAAAGCATAATGTATAAACTTGTCCAGTCACTATGTTGTATACCTGGAACTAATGTAACATTGTATGCCAACTATGAAGGGAAGGGAAGGGAGGGGGAAGGAAAGGGAAAGGAAAGGAAAAGGGAAGGGAAGGGAAAGGAAGGGAAAGGAAGAGAAGAAGGAAGGGAAGGAGGAAGGGAAGGAGAAAGGAAAGGGGAAAAGAAAGGAAAGGAAAGGAAAGGATGGGATAGGAGAAACCATTATCAATTTCCCAGAAGTTCCCATGTATTCCTTCCCAATCCCAATCTCCTTCCTTACCTCAAAGGTTACCCCTTTTCTGAATTTTCTGATTATCACCACTTCTCTTTTCTTAATACTTTTGCTACCTAATTATCTACCCCTAGAGTGTAGGGGTGATGCCTATTTTTGAGTTTCATATAAATAGATTCATACTGTAAGTGTTCTTTTGTGTCTAGCTTCTATTGCTTGATATCATGAAGTTGCATGTGGCTGAGAGTCATTTATTTTTATTGCTGTAAAATATTCCATTGTATGCTATAGAGTAACATTTTTATCCCTTCTGCTGTTGATGGGAATGCAAGTAGTTTGTATATTTTTGAAATAATGTTACTGTAGACATTCTTCTACATTTTTCCTGGTACACCTATACACCTACTCCCACCTTAGGGATGGGACTGCCGGGTCATGGGTTATGCATATATTTAATGTAACTAGAAAATATCAAAGTAATTGCCTCAATTTACCCTTCCACAGGGAATGTAAGAAAGTTGTCATTGTTTCATATCATCACCTATATTTGCTATCATCAGACTTAATTTTTGCCAGTTTGGTGGGAATATAGTGTCACAAGATAAATTTCTATCTTTCTTAGAAATCCTATGCACTATTAGTTAAAATCTAATTTTTATAAATAAAAAGTTGAATATAGAGAAAAGAAAAAATACGTATTTTTTATTGATACCAGAGTGAATATTAAATAAGATAGTGTGGCAATCAGTGTATTTCTCTTTCAACTGAACCCATTATTCTAACCCTATAATTTGGGGACAAAGCAAGAAGAGAAACAGAATGCCTGACACCTCATAATTTGTGCCTATCTTAGTAAATATACTTAAATTGATGACAAAATAAATAAATGAATATTCTGCCAAGTGTTAAATGTGATCTCATTTACATAGACATGTTTAACTCTTTATTGCTTTCAACTTATTTGTCTATTCTAGTGATGATTCCACACTGTTTCAATCATTAGAGTTTTATGATTGTTTTGCTATCTAGTAGGGCATGGCATTCATCTTAGATTCTGCTAAAGTTAGAGCCATTTTTCCTTTTGGACAATACTGCACTTTGATTCTTTTTAAAAACATAATAAGCTAAAATTTTAAACATTAAAACACAGACATTGATCATGGAATTTTACTTTCCCTTTATGTCTCATCACGCAGAAAGCCAGGTAATGACCATATTTTACATTCTGCCTCCAGTTCTTTTGAATGTGAGATTCTTCTGTAGTCTGAGTCTGACCTACTCTGAACCCTAGAGCTAGCATTGCTCTCCCATGATGGGGTGGACCACAGATGGCTGGTTCATGCTTGCAGCCAAGTTTCTGCAGGCATGACTGAGCTACTGAACTACAGAGAGTTTTCTCTTCTATGAACATTGTATATAACTTCATTTACTTAAAAATTCTTGTTTTCACATATGTCTTGAATATTTCTTATGGATATGTTCTTAGGCTTTCGAACTATTTTAATATTATAAGCAAGATCTTTTCTTCTATTACCTGTTTATTGTTTCTGCTGTTACTGATTTTTCTTGTGTCAATCTTTTGGGTGTGTTCATTGAAGAAAAACATACTGCTGCTATAGACTGAATGCTTGTATCCTCTCCAAACTCATATATTGAAACCTAATCCCCAATGTGATGATATTCGGAGGCAGGACCTTTGGGAGGTGATTAGCTCATGAGGGCAGAGCCCTCATGAATGGGATTAGTGACCTTATAAAAGAGACCCGAATGATAGAAAATAGTGCACATTACAAACACCTGTTCCTGTTAGTCGAGTTTGGGAGCAATAATAGGAACACTGGGGTTTCAGTGGTATTTTCCTCCTCTCATATCCCAGGAAGTTGGACAGCCCTCTGCTCACCTTTGAAGACACCAACATTTCCCTTAGTGGGGGAAAAGTAGTCAGTGACCCCTGGGGAGCCATTCAGCTGTCAAAGTTTTTTTAAAAAAACGCCTGTCCTAATCATGTCTCTCCTGCATATTCCCCTTAAGCCTGTTTCAGTGCTTTGAACAAAAGATGGTCTCAATCCAAACACTATTATGGAAATCTTTACAAATCTAGCATAATTTGAGCAGGAATTCTTCCAATTCTCTAGCAATCACAGTAAGGCAACATGCCTAACGTTCTTCAATTGATTTTCAGAATCTTCTCTGTATTTTTCAAGTTAGTATTTAAAAGTCTGTCATTTAAAAAGTTAGTCTTTTTAAAGTAACAATATCTTTGTTAAGGAAAGTTTTCATTAAAGGTACCAGAGAGTTATTAAAAACTTCTTAGGGAATAATGACTGACTGACTGAAGCTACCCATAAAAACCCTATAAATCTTTTTATCTAAAGGATTTCTCTCTTCAGTTTCTAAACTAAGCAATCTACATTGTCTTTATGAAGAACTACCATTAAGTTGGTCTCTACCCGCAGTGCTACTGAAAATAAACTGTTTTAGAGTTTCTACAGTGAAATCATTGGATTCCTACTCATTTCTAAGCCTTACATGATTTGTCACCTTTCCAAGCTACCAGACAGATACTCAAAACCCATTTTTATGTGCACACACTCTTTTACTCTCATCTTGTCATGAATTTGTATTCCTTAATGTGAAGTTTCTTTTTCCTCTAAGGGAGACTCCATGCAGAGAGCCCAAACATGTATGTTCTATTATAAACCACACTACCCAATTGCAACCATGATGCTTTTCTTTCCTTTTCTCTTCTCTTTTCTTTTCTGTAAACTAAAGGAAAACAAAGCTAGTCATTTGTACTAAGAGATTTAAATATCTGTTCTATCATCTTGTGACCATGGATTTCCTCTTGACCAAGTTTCCAGGAAAAAGGCAGATAAGCCAATCAAACACAGAGTGAATATTAGAATCCAGAAGCTCAACGGTGATAAAGAGATGAGTTGCCCTGTTGGGCTCATATAGGGATGTCTCATGAATCAGGCAGATCCTAGAATAATAACTAGAGGTAATTACACAGAGAGATAATGGAATTGGACATTGTTCTGACATCATACTTTCTGGCCAAGGTTTACATGTAACATTTTTTATTTTTTAAATTAAAAAAAAAAACAAACTTCTTTAAATTCAACTTAATTAACATATGCTGTATTATTAGCTTCAGAGGTAGAACTCAATGATTGATCAGTTGCATTACTTCAATTGCCCTCTTTAATGCCCATTACCCAGTTACCCCATCCCCCCACCAACTTCCCCTCCAGCAGCCCTCAGTCTGTTCTTTTTTTTTTTTTTTTAAAGATTTTATTTATTTATTTGGCAGAGAGAAATTACAAGTACACTGAGAGGCAGGCAGAGAGAGAAAGAAGGAAGCAGGCTCCCTGCTGAGCAGAGAGCCCGATGTGGGACTCGATCCCAGGACCCTGAGATCATGACCTCAGCCGAAGGCAGCAGCTTAACCCACTGAGCCACCCAGGCGCCCCCCTCAGTCTGTTCTCTGTGGAATAGTTTGCTTCCTAGGGTTTGCTTTCCTCTATGTTTTCATCTTATTTTATTTTCCTTTCCTTCCCCTATGTTCATCTGTTTTGTTTCTTAAATAAAACATGAGTGAAATAACACGGTATTTGTCTTTCTCTAACTTATTTCGCTTAGCATAATACACACTAACTCTATCCACATTGTTGCAAATGGCAAGGTTTCATTTTTATGGCTGTGTAATATTCCTGTGTGTGTGTGTTTAAATATGTAAATATATATAGATATAAAAGGTCTTCTTTATCCATTCACCTGGTGATGGAAATCTGGGCTCTTTCCATAGTTTAGCTATAGAGGACACTGCTGCTATAAACACTGGGGTGCATGTGTCCCTTCAAATCACTACATTTGTATCCTTTGGGTAAATACCTAGGAGTCCAATTACTGAGTTTTAGGGTAGCTCTATTTTTAACTTTTTGAGGAACCCCCATACTGTCTTCCAGAGTGGTTACACCAGCTTGCATTCCCACCAACACTGTAAGAGTGTTCCCTTTTCTCTGCATCCTCACCAACATCCTTTGTTTCCTGTGTTGTTCATTTTAGCCATTCTGACCAGCGTGAGGTGGTATCTCACTGTGGTTTTGATTTGTAGTTCCCTGATGCCGAACATTTTTTCATGTGTCTGTTGGCCATCCCTGCTACATCCCTGAGAGTCAGAGACATCAAGTAAAGGTAATCTTAGGGTGTATATTTGGTATGAGGCTCCAGCTAAAACAAGAGTTTCTCTTCTTTAGAGAAATGTCTGTTCATGTCTTCTGCCCACTTCTTGACAAGATTGTTTTATGGGTGTTGGGTTTGAGAAGTTCTTTATAGATTTTAGATACTAGCCCTTTATCTGATAAGACATTTGCAAATATATTCTCCCATTCTGTAGGTTGCCTTTTAGTTTTCTTGACTGTTTCCTTAGCTGTGCAAAAGCTCTTTTTCTTGGGATGCCTGGGTGGCTCAATAGGTTAAGCCTCTGCCTTCGGCTCAGGTCATGATCTCAGGGTCCTGGGATTCAGCCCTGCATCGGGCTCTCTGCTCAGTGGGGAGCCTGCTTTCCCCTGTCTGCCTCTCTGCCTACTTGTGATCTCTCTCTGTGTGTCAAATAAATAACTAAAATCTTAAAAACAAGCAAACAAGCAAACAAACAAAAAACAAAAAACAAAACCCCAACCCTCTTTTTCTTGGTAAAGTACTAATAGCTCATTTTTGCTTGTTTCTCTTGTCTTTGGAGATGTGTCTAGCAAGAAGTTCCAGCGGCCAAGGTCAAAGAGATTGCTGCCTGTGTTCTCCTCTGGGATTTTGATGAATTTCTGTCTCACATTTAGGTCTTTCATTCACTTTGAGTTTATTTTAGTGTATGGTGTAAGAAAGTGGTCCAGTTTCATTCTTCTGCATGTGGCTGTCCAATTTTCCCAACACCATTTATTGAAGAGACTGTTCTTTTTCCACTGGGTATTTTCCTGCTTTGCGGAAATTAGTTGACATTAGAGTTGACCGTCCATTTCTGGGTTCTCTATTCTGTTCCACTGATCTATGTGTCTTTTTGTGTCAGTACCATACTGTCTTGATGATTACAGCTGTGTAATACATGTAACATTTTTTATAAGCAGTCTGTTGTTGTGAACTTTCTGAGCAACATACTGTTGGCATCTAGGTCATGACAATAATTAGGCACTTTGTTGGTGGGCCAAATAAAATTGCAACATTCCACAGTGATTTTATTCAAAGTCTGTCCATATGGATAAGGATAAGACTTTTATTCAAAGTCTGTCCATATGGATAAGCATTTGGCATAAACTCTTGGGCAGCACAAACACATAGAACCTACCAGCAATTTAAGTCTAGTACAATGCCTGGCACACAGTGGGAACAACAAATGTTTACTGAATAAATGACCAACTGAATGACACAGTGAGTTTAGTTCTCCCCCAAAGATCTTCTAATCTTCAGTTTGCTGTTATAGGACTGACCTCTTGTGTGAGGAAGGGAAGTTGAAGTCAGTTCTCTGAGAGGTTTCCATTCTATTCTCTTAACTGTTCAGTATAGGTCAGAAAACCCCAATTCCCTTTCTAGCCAAATGGGATCAGAGCCAATAGGACCCCACAGGGCTGTTATAATGGAGGGAACTCTGTTCAGAACTGTGAGAATTCCAAAGTCAGGGGAGTTGATCAAGCTCAGAGTTGGAGGGGGGAACCTGTGGATTGCTTTCTAATAATCCAGAAAGAGGAATAAGAATAGATGCTCCAAACCCAGAGTCAGGAGAAGATGTGGGAGACCAGAGAAAAGATCATGAAAAAATGGGGATTAGGAACCAGAGTCAAGAAAAGGGAAGACCTTGCTGAGTAAGTGGAGGTCATATACAATTACCTAGGTTCTTTGTAGGTCTGTGTAGTGTGGTGTGGCAAGGGCTCCCAGGCCTAGTAGGCCAAGGACATGTGACAGGGCAGATATGTCCTAGGGCCTTATATATGCAGCACTAGTTTTTAGTAACTTGAGTGGTAATTCTGGACTCTGTCTATAGCTCAGTAGACATCGCCTTAGTGGGCCTTTAGGTCTAGGACCAAACATGGAAAACAACCTGTCTCTCATTTCTTCACAAAGCCTTAGGGCAAAGGACATGGATGAATGTTAGTGGAGAAAAAAACAGAATGAACTACTGGTGCCTAAGATGACTTAGTAATAACAAAGCCAGACTTGCAGCCCCAGATTTTGCTCATAAAGCTTCAGAAATCAGTGTTTTTTATTTCTCAAGAGGAAAAGACAATGAAAATGACCTATCTGTTAGTTTTCCTAAATTAATTCACTACTTGGAAACTAGTAACTCTGTGATTAATTTTTCTGACTAAATCTCAATTTCTTCCATGCAAATCTGCCCATTAATTTAGTATGATTCCCAACCAGTATATAATATAATATGATATGATATGATATTATATGGAATATTAGAATGGGGGTTCCAATTATAATTTAGTAGAAGTGTTCATTACTCAGAAAATAATCTTGATGCTCACAGACATCACCTTGTGGAAAAAGAAAAATACCTCAGGCATTAGCAATAAATAAGTTGTTCTTCCACCTTTTTGTGGGAAGTCCTGGCTCGGGACATTCAAAGACTCAAATGAGGTGTCCCTCCCTTTTCTGTGCTTTGGACCCTCTTCCCTCCAGTCATTGGGGGCAGCACACCCAGCAATGACAGTATCTCTCAAACTTCTGCATGGCATCCTCTTCTAGGACTCTGCAATTCTGTAAGCCAGATGGGACTAAATTAGCATTTGTCTACCAGATCTCTCTAGGGAAGGGGTAGCTTTCAATTTCCACCTTCTTTTGCCTTGCTTCTTAGGGCACCAGAACCCAGGAAGAATATGAAACTTCCTTACTATCTTAGACTCTGACATTCTCTAGACTTATTTAAATGTGTGAATAGAATGAGAAACTCCATTTGTTTAATTGATTAATATCCCCAACTGCATTGTGCCTTGTTAATTTCCTTGATAAAGCTACATTTGGCAGACGCATCTTTATTTATTTCCTTTTTCCTTAGAACTGTTCTTTTTCTTATTTTCTTTGTGTAAAGGGTATGTACTGGCTTTGTGAATTCCCTGTAGCAAGTTGTGAATGATGTATGAAGTGAAAAGTCTTTACTCGGGGCACAGTAGGAAGACAGAAAGTGTTGTGCATTCCACTGTTGGGCTGAGTTTTTGACTGTGTGCTGGAGTCAGAAGATACCCCACATTCATCCTATACTGCCTCAAAATCCCAGGAGTTCTCAACTGGGTGGCAAGAGGCACAGTCCCACAGAAAGGCAGAGAGATGAATTTATTGACCTCCAAAGGTTCTTCTTAGCACTGTGATTCTGCACTCACTACAGGCAGAGGTTTTTCCCAATATTTTTAACAAAAGAACAAGAATAGGAATCCATAGTCTGAGTCCAGAGTGCAGAAAATTAACCCATTCCCTGGCCTGAGATACAGGAAGATGGAGGAAGGAGGTTGGTAATTATCAGCACTCTGTAAGATAATATCACTTGGAGAGGATATGTTTCTGTACCCTGGCACGAGATAGAATATTTTTATGCCCTGAGGGACCAAAAAGAGAGCTAGCCTTTTGTGTATGCAATATTTTCCTTCTAAGAACCAGAACTCTTTGAGAGTTATCGCAGTTTTCTTGTGAACTGAGTGTCACATTAGTGCATGATCTAAAATTATCCCATGTTTCTAAACTAGATGGTTAATTATCCAACATCTTATACAATTTGGCATTATCCATTATTGGTTTATGGATTCATGGATTAACTATGGTTTAGGTATAGCAGGGATGTGGGGGCATATGTCCATGGGGGAGGGAAGGTGAATAATTAGGCACTGGCTAATTACTGCTAATTGTAACTTTCTTGAAGACAAACGGGGTGGATTGGAGATCAGCTCTGGCTGCAAGGAATGGAAGCCTAAGGGACAGAGTCCTCCTACTCAGTCTCTAACTCATTTCTTTCTCCCAACAGGAAGCCCAGAAATTTTAAACCTTGAGTCCTCTCTTTTGGGTGGGGGTAGGAGAAGAACTAAGCAACTCTTCTTTCAGTGCTAAGCAATTTTTGAAAGTAAACAAGTCATAGATCACACTGTTCCTTAACAACACTTATGACAATGCTGAATAAGCAATAACTCTAGTTTTGTTTCTCTGCTTGATTTTTTGTTTTACATGACTACCCTTCCACTTCTCTACCAATCTCACTTACCCTGTCCGATGAGAGCGGACTACTTTACCTCTCTCAGCTAAGAAGATGGGCAATTACTATCCAAGCTGACAGAATCACTGACTTTCCAAATTTCACTTTTCCCAAACTCCTCAGGCATTAATGATTAGGTTTTAGACATTCCATTCAAAGTCAGACTATCCTTAGACATATGACTGAAGAAAGAATAAACTGATCACTTGCCATAGCCTCAACCTTGCACTTTAATGACCACATCCTATACTTTTATTCACAATGAATGCCGTGAACCTAGGAGAGACCCACAAAGAAGTGAGAGGCCTTAAATGAAGTGTGGTTAAAGAAACTATGGGTCCTTTAATCCTGAAGAGAAGAAAGCAGAGACATAGCAATAGTTTTCAAGGATAAGAAAAGAGAATCCAGAGAATATTGGGAGCAATGGTGTTGAAATTATTCTGGAAAGAAGGAATGAGCTCAATGAACACTGGGAGATTCGTTTAAGAGTCATTATAAATCATTTGCCTAACTCTTACCAGTTCTTGCCTTATTAAATGAAGAAGTTTCATTTTAATTCTTTAGATCATTTCTTTCCAGGTACTTAAAATAACAGAAAACTCTCAAAAGGGGAATACTATGTAGAATAGTTCAGAGAAGAATATTCTGAGGACTTTGAGGTCAGAACAGAAAGCAGATACTACTTATAGTTCCAAACAGTTTATTGAGTCTGTTTTGGGAAAATGGGTAGTCTGTATATATGTGTGATTTTTCTTTGTTGTGGTAAAATTATATTGGGGCATTTCAAGTTCCCATTTCCCAATTTTTCTTGTTCCATGTCATTTGTTCTTACTTCCTTTCCAAATGAAACTAGATGCCTGCAAGCCTCTTCCACATGTCTCTGGAACTCTATTTCATATTTTCTCCTTCTATCCCTCTTGATGACTATTAGGTTTTCATTTATCCATCAACTTCCTGTCAACATTCTAGCCATCAAATGTATAAACCAAAATGGTGAAAAGGATAAAGAGGTGTTAGTAGAGGGGACTGCCATTTAAGTTAAAACAATCCATTTTATCTCTAAGAGGAGATCTAATCTTTGGGCTCCCTGTGTGGCTAGAAATATATTTTCTTACTGAGACTTTTCCCTCATTTTAAGTAGCATGAAAATAACTGGTCCAAAGAATAAAATTAAATCTCTCTATCAAAAGCAAGTGCCTTAAGCAAAGGTGGCAACAAACCTTGAGACACTAAGGTTTGTCTGCACTCAAAATTCAGCAGGGTTCTATCACTCAGCACATCATGAAAACATGAATTAAATTTTACAAAAAATGACTGTGGGCTCTGGGTCCATTAGAAGCATATTAAACTGCTGAGATATAAAACACTTTTCTCTCTAGTCATAAAGATCAAACAGAATCCTGAATGCAAATTTACCCTCTCTCTTCAGCAACAGATCATTTCCAACAACAGGCCAAATGCATGAGGAAGCAGTTGAAAGTCTTGCAGCCTTAGAAAGAGTCATGTCTGGATTGCAGGGATAGGCCTGTCATAATGCCACTGCTCCAGTTCATCAACGGCAGCACAGGCAATGAATTTCGCTGAATTTATTTCTAGCATCATTCTTAAAACATTTAACACAGGCATCACATCCTCCAAACAGTGCTACTTGATGGAAGCACAACCCATTCA
The DNA here is from genome assembly GCF_964662115.1 of Mustela nivalis. Lineage (NCBI taxonomy): Eukaryota > Metazoa > Chordata > Mammalia > Carnivora > Mustelidae > Mustela > Mustela nivalis. Next base: position 69,791,236 of record NC_139031.1, read on the forward strand.
CACCCTCAGCAGTGACAGATTGTACCAGTCCACGACTTGGGAGACTATAGAGCATTCCTCCAAGCTTTGCACCAGCGCTCCGTGATTTTTTACAGATATTTACTTTTGCACATGGCATACAGAACATTAAAAGGGTTTTGAAAAATCCCTCAGTTTTTTAACTTCTGAAGGATTATTAACTTCAAAGTCTGAAGAAATGTCGCCCTTCTATCTTTGGAAATGCCAGGAGCCTTTGCATATCCCTACCACAGGACCAAGCAACCCCCAGCAGAGAAGAACGATTACTGCCTCGGTGGCGAGAGGATGGCTTTTGATCTCTTAACATATTGGAAATTACTTAAAGGTAAGCCATCTGCTAGCTGAGGAACAAAAACAGATTACATCACACCCTGCTAGAAAGATTGTGTTAAATCCTGTATATCAAGGCTTTTAATAATTCTATATTAAGTCAGCTAATAGGATTAGGTACACATTTTCTTTAGGCTTATTTCCTCAACTATTAAAAAAAAAACTTTTTGTGTGTGTTTGACGATCTGCAAAATTCAAGAGTATTCCACTGTGAATAAAAAGGGTTCTTTCAAGAGGAAGCATTTCTTCAGATCACCAGTGCTCTCCAAAGAGATGTACAGCAGAAGTGCCTTTCCAGAGCAGTTGAAGGTGGGGGAGGGTGGAAAAATCACTGCACTTCTGTTATTACTAATATGGTTTATAGCCTGTGCATTAAAACCTTCATACCTCCATTGTTCTTCAACTGGTCAGGGGTAAGATCCAGGATGGTGGGCAGGGTAAGAGTGCCTGATCCCCTCAACACAAGCAGTTAATGGTAACCATGGTTGACAGTTCACAATAAGTAAGTTAATGCAGCACACACACACTGAGGGTGATAAAGCAATAAGCCTTGATTAATCAGACCTTAAGCATCTGCAAGACTGGACAGTTCCAGCTTTAAGAAAGCTTTCACTCTAAAATTATGCAATACAAGAAAGCTTGCATTCTAAAATTACACCATGCCCAAACCAAACATACTGTTCTCCCTGTCTGTGGTAAACTCCAGGTCATGGGACTATTAGAATCTATTCACTTGACAATATGTGGAAAATAAAAAGAAAGGGGCTTCTTCATTCTTTGCCCCTTCTTTCACTGATTTGGCTAGTGTTACTGTACAGTTGCAGAGCAATAAATATGCACATGATATAAATTAACTTCCATTGATTGCATCTAAATCTTTTATATGAAGTTCATTTACTCCCACTGTCATACTGAGAATCACATAAAGTTTTAGCAGTGACAGCAACAAATCCCTCTCTCTCAATGGTTCTTAAAGTAGTTCTTCCCTCTCCCCAGGCCACAATAAAATAATGGATTTTATTTACAAAAGATGATTACACTGTTTTTCCTGTTTTTCCTTTTTATTATGTACCACAACTTTAAGAATCAAGAAACACCTTGATTTTTTCCCCCCTCTGAGACAGTGTTTTGGTATACTTCTTAAGCTGAAATTTTGGAAAGCTATCAAAAATTGTTTTATTGAATTTTTAAATTGAATTACATTTTCAAATTTTTACTAAAAATAATTGTCAGGATTTTGTTTTAATTATTGAATGACACAGAATAAGATGAACATAATGAGAAAGGAAACCATAAAATCCAATAGCCCAAACATTAGTTGTTATGTATTATATCTTGATGAAAATGGTAAAGTCTTTTTGTGTGCTTTTAACAAACATAATAAACACAATTAATAATAAATCTAATACTATTATATACTGAGGTATTTTGTTTGTTAGCACTTTGAAAACATTGCCTCTAAACTTCACAGTGTTTTTCAGAAGTGGGTGTTATAACTCTCTGTTTACTCGTGAGAAAACTGAAATTCAAAGTGGTCTAAAAGCACCATAGCAAGTAAGAAAGAATCAAGCCAGGGTTTGATACCAAAATCCATGTCTCTTCTGTCAACACCTAGCTGCTCCTAACTGAGAGGGACCAAGAGGTCATGCACAGTCTTTTTTTTTTTTTTTAAGATTTTATAAATTTATTTGACAGAGAGAGAGAGATCACAAGTAGGCAGAGAGGCAGAGAGAGAAAGGGAAGCAGGCTCCCCACTGAGCAGAGAGCCCGATGTGGGGCTCAATCCCAGAACCCTGAGATCATGACCCGAGCTGAAGGCAGAGGCTAAACCCACTGAGCCACCCAGGCGCCCCCAGGTCATGCATAGCTTTGCTTCTCATATGGTGATGTGGTTCATTTTAGTGTCCAATATCTGAATGAATGGAAAGAATGAAACCATTTCCTTGGAGATGCTCAGGATTCAGTCAGGGTCTCATATTATGCTCCTGTAGACCAGTCTCCACTATGTGTCTCCAGGATATTGATGTTCTTTTCATTAGTCTGAAGTAGTCAAACCAAAAACTGCAAATTTCTTTTCAGGCCACAGAATTTGTCTGTCATTAGCCATCAACTTAGCATTTCTCTCTGGCATAAAAAAAAAAAAAAAAAAAAACTTTTGGGACAACTGGGTGGTTCAGCCAGTTAAACGGCTGCCTTTGGCTCAGGTCATAATCCTAAGGTCCCGGGATCAAGTCCTACATCATCACATCATCAGGGTCTTTGCTCAGTGGGGAGCCTGCTTCTTCCGGTGCCAGCCACTCCCCCTGCTCACCCTCTCTCTCTCTCTCTCTCTGATTAAAAAATTAAAAAAACTTTCATCACCTTGTTTTTGCCAGCAAATCCTAGTGGAGGACAAAACAAATGTCCAAACAAAAGCTCAAAATAAGAGAAAATGTCAGGAATATGATAAAAAAAAAATCTCATACATTTCTGATTACTGAAATTGAGAAACACATATGTAATAATACAATCATATTATCTGCAAGTTGGAACATTCCTAGGTAAAAGGGAATTAAATATGTAATAGTACTCAAATATCTGTTGAATACATGTTAGCATTCATATTAGAGTAGTACTAACTGTAATAAACTCTCAAATTTTAGTGTCTTAACTTTATTTCTTGCTCATATAAAAGTGCAATGTAGGATTCCTGAGAGGGTAGCCTTCCATGTATTCACCCAGGACTACAGATTCTTTCTATGTTATGGCTCTGCTATCTTTAATACATGGCCTTACTGTCACTAGACCCACCTGCATCAAGATGGGAAAAGAGTTAGAAGCATGGAGAAAAGCTGTGGCTATGTCTTTGGGCCAGAAGAGGAATTGGTGTCCATCCCTCCATTCACTTTGCATTGGCTAAAACTTAGTCATATGGTCAGATCCAACTGCAAGGGATGCTGGGAAATCTAGTCTAACTATGTAGTAACTAAGTACTCAGGAAGAAGAGAAAATAGGTTTGGTGATAAACTGTCCATCTCTTCCATGGTCTTCTGAACTAAGAATTACCTTTAGAATCAAAATGTATATCTACAAATTTCATTCAGTTGACATTGGAGAAATTACTATAAGCATAATGCCTGATTTGATGAATACTAATAAGGCATGAGAATTCCTTCTAAAAATACCATTTATACTTTATTATTTTTTTCTTCTTTTTCACAACTCTAGCATCTAGTACAATTCAAGCACCTAGAACTCACTCAACACATGTGTTCAATGAATGAATGGCTTTCTAGGATTGACTATGCATATTTCACATTACTTGATAAAGATTATGGACCAAATATAGTGAGTCAATTCTATTTCTGTTGCTGCTATTATTGATTCATCCACGGCTATATTTACTATCACTCCAAAACTGCCTTAATTCTACAATACATTCTCTGGGAACATGAAGGATTTTATTAAAGTCTGCCCTTGCTTATTTAGACTTCTGGAAATAAATCAGCAGCCATGTTGTATAATGTAAAAAGCAGAGAAGAGCCTCAGTTGATTTACAATCTCAGTCTTCATTTTAGGCAATTTACTTATTCCCTCTGAGCTTCAGTTTCCTCATGTAGAAAGTGAGAACAATAGCATCTACCTTCCAGGCTTCTAAGCACAGCAATTTATTTTAAAAAGAACCAGAATACAGTAGGCACTGAATAAAGGGCAGATACTGTCATCATCTCTAATAATAATGACTGATGGTTTATGATGTTAGCATTCATAATAAAAATTATAAACATCATGCAGTTTTGTTTCCTATTAGATGTGTTACATAAGAAAGCTTAACACTGAGTGGCCATATTAGAACAGAATCTAAGTAGAGCAAAAATTTCTCCAGCCTCCTGCTGTTATCTAAGTCCCTATTGAGCAGATATAACCCTGGGGATAGATGACCATCCATCAGAGACCATGTCAGCTAAAAGCTCAAGCTGCCACTTTCACCTCTATTTGCACTGGATTGAGTCAATGTGCTTTTGGCTACCACAAGCATGAACAGCCAGCAAACCAATGAAGCTCTTATGACTCAAAGTCCCACACAGCCTTATTAAAGTATCTTATCTATTTCAATACCTTCCAGCAGGTGTGGAATATTAGAATGTGTCAATCCACTGCTGTCTTGAATTAGTGACCTTAGCTCAGAAATGACATATTTTTATATCAAAATAGACTGGTGTATAACACTCTAAAAGACAGGAATGGCCTTCAGCTAATACAGATCAATTTCCATTCAGCTTCAGTCACCATTTAATTACTGCTGACTTCTTTAACCTTTCTCACTTCCTTTATGGATTATACTTCTTTCCACTCTACCACCATTTACTTTATTTGGTGGCATATCAAACTTAAAATTAAATGATAAGGTTTCAATTTTTTCTTTTTCATTCATGTTTTTTATTGTGCTGAATTTATTTAGAAACAAATTATTTCCTCAAGGAGAAGAAATTTTAATGAACTGACATTTTACTTTATCTCTGTATTTACTTCCTATATGTTGTTAAAAAAAAAAAAAAGCGTTCTGATTTCCTCCACAATATGTTTCAGAATGATGGAACCCTACCATTTTCTTTAACATTCCTATAATACTTGATTGTATAGAAGTACACTGTATAATAAATTGCATATTAAAAGGAAAAACCTTAAAGTGAAAACAAACCACTAATAGTGCAAAGGTGGTTAACAAAGTGATAGGAGAATTGTCTTCTTTTTGAGTCCTCACTTTTCTCATCACTGATCTAGGCACTAAGGTGTAGAGGAAAGAACTTGAACTTCAGAATTAGAAACTTCTCTGGGGCCAAAACCTGGCTCTGCTACTCATAAGCTGTATGTTCTTTGGCAAAATGCTTAACTGATCTGAAACTGTCTCTTTATCTGGAAAATAGAAATAATTATTCTACCTCTCAAGATCACCATGATTAAACAGAATGAACTATGTAAAGTGCCTGGCATAAACATTCTTTCCCAGCAAGTGAGTACATTTGAACCTACCAGTGGGACAATGGCCTGAGCCTGGGTTCACCTGAAAGTGGAGCCTGAGGCAAAGGCTTCTGTATTACTTATTTTCCCAGTTTGCTGGAAGCTGGAGTTGGGGCAAAAGGAGTGTGGCAGGGAATGAGTTACACATAATCAAGAAAGCTGCCACTAAGGCAGTTTCCCTGATAATGGACATATTCTCTGTGGCCATATTCTGTGGCTATAGCTCTAACTCCACATTGTCATCAGTGTTGACTACAGTTGCCAATATGATAACTCCCTTCTGTGTACCTGATAGAAGTATCAGATGAGCTCTAACTGGATCTAACTGGACATCCTTGAGGGCACTTCTGGTTCCTTGGTATCATTTCAGCCATGATTCTTCATCTAATAGGCTCTAAAGAGCCTGCGTATTCCTCTTTCAACAGTATAAGAGTTACTCTAACAAATGACCATTGGCCATTTGGAGGAAGAATCAAAGAAGTATCCTGCATATGCTTATGGTTATACTGAAAAGTCTTTTCTCAAGAGATACTGAGCTTCCCACTACTAATTGAATTCTGGGTCCTTGAATGGATTTAGATCTGGAAACTGGGTGGCAGGCTATGATTTTCTACCACATTGGTTGATATTAATATTCTCTTCAACTAAGCTTCAAGACACATCTCAACAGACTACTAGGACTGCTTCCAGGGGTTCTATGTAGGATATTAAATCCCAATCATGGATGCATATCCCCTAACAGTAAATTCTCCTCTATCCTTATATTCTGAACTCCTCACTCCAGTTGAAGACCCTCAAGCTGCATTCCTACATGTGTAGTCTTTATTCTTACCAGATCATATTAGCAAATTTCTGCAACTGTTTTGGTATGTAAGCTATTCCCTCCAGGAGTAGAGCTTGGGCCAGGTTGAGACTTCACCTTGGCCAACACTTTAGAGGCTATGAAGGATATTGGGGGCATATCGTTAGGAAAAAATTACCATTTTATGAGACACTTGCTTTATGGGAAGTCCTTGTACAGTCTCTAGGCAGACAGCCACTTCTGTCCTCTTGTAAGATCTCTGAGGGTTCAGTGGGAGCTCAAAATTCTCAGGTTGACTCATCTAAATGTTTCCTTCCTCTCTTTTCCTGCCAGCATCCTGACTTTGATACTGGAGATTTCTTGAGGCTGCATATTCACTCTCCTTTGGGGTTTTGCCATCCTTACAGTTAGATCCTGGGCTTGATTTTCAGCGTGGTCTTCCCTAGGTTTCTGGGAGATGACCATTTCCCCTGAAGGTGCTATAGAGGATTTATGGGTTTCACAGCTTGAGTTTACAGTTGGTTTCCCTGAGTTTATCTTTTATTTTCTAAGTCTTCCAGATCAGTTTACAGCAAGCATGTCTATTTCAAAATCTCTATCATTATCATTTTACTCATGCTTTTAACTACCATGGTTTCCTCATTTACCAACTGCATCTCAGACCAATTACCCAAAAGTGAAAATCTTAGTTATTATAATGCCACAACATACCAGGAGTTACCTATCACTATATCTCCTGATGGCATTAGGGACTTTCTAACCCAGATCCAAAATGTCTTCCTGAAGGGCTGCTTTCTGGAGCTGCTCTGATATCAATTCTCTTAGCCCTGGCTCCTGAGAAAGCAAGCTTGAACAAAAGTCATATACCACACAACTTTATTAAGGAGTATAATCCAGAATAAGGAATACAGAGTATGAAGTAGAGAAAGATGGAGGAAAATACAAGAATGCTGATCAAACTGGCTACTGCTATGTTCAACTTACTGCTTGAAGTTGCAAGGCCATCCTCTGAGAAGCCATGTAACTGCTTCTCAGAACAATTTCTAGGGGGAGAAAAAGGAAATAAATCAATTTATGCGCTCCTGTTACCACTGGTCAAATTTTCATCCTGTAATGGGTGCTACCTCAATCGCATTTCCAGGTTGTAATTGCCTGGGTGCCTAGCAGGGTCATGTGGCATTCTGAACTTCTGCATTAACCTTTGGAGGGATGCAAAAAGTAAGGGTATAGAGCATATATCTCCCATCAAGTTGAGCCTGAAACCAGGTAGAACCAGTCACACAGTAGTGGCTGGAGTTATAGACAGGAAAGACAGAAAGAACTGTTATAGACAGGAAAGACAGAAAGAACAGAAGTAGTGCACCCGGGTGTCTGATACAAGAGCATTTCCAGCCTCCTTGGGTAAGAAATCACTTAGCATTACAGAAGCATAGTCTCTATTCCCACGGCATCTCAAACAAACAAAGAAAATCTCTTTTTTAAAAAAGTAATTAAAGGTTAAAGGTCTATGAGCTCAGTCAGTCCCCCCCCCACACACACAAAAATTCTGGTTACTGAGTATATTATATCTATGTCTCGTTTTATTCCCCCATCAGGCCAGGTACTGTTAGTCTCATATAAAGAAAACTGAAGCTCAGAGATGCTGTGCTTCATAGAAGTAATATAGCAAGTAAGTGGAAGATATGGACACATAATCTAACTTATTTACCTAGAAAGTATTTGTTTGGTGGGGTTTTGAGCCAATTCATCTTTTCTCTCCTTTCTAGAAATTCTTTCTCATGACTTCTACCTGTACATGCTCCTATACAACATGTTCATATATGAAAATGAGTATTGAAGCTAGGTCTCTGAAATAAGTTGGTCTTTTTCTGTGGTGTTCTATCTTCAATTTTATCTTCCTCAGTTTGCTTGTTTGCTTTCAGCACAGAAGAGACTTGAGTGGCGGTAACAAATGAAAATGGGCCAGACAAACTGGTAGCCAAACATCAACCATGTCTATATGACAGCAAGTCTTGTTCTGCTATTTGTATTTAGCTCATCACTTCTGATCACTCCACAAATTACCCCAAAGTCTTTTTTCAGGAAAAGGACCACGCCATCTATCCCTGTATTTCCCTCAGCCTCTAGGTAGTTGCCCAGACATAGCAGCTGCTCCATGTAACTTTGTTGAAAGAATACATAAAAAGTCCCTCCCCAAACATATGAGGGAGCATCCTCCCTTTCCCCCTTGGGGTAGGGCTAGCTTTGCAGGCCATATATTTTATAAAATGTCCTTCACTAAATGAAGTAATTTCCGAATGAGTAAAGTAACCTCAGACATTAGGAAGACAATTAGGGAGGACTTTGTACAAAAGGATTATTGTATAATCCTCCCGGGGGTTTCATGACATCTCAAGCCTCTTTTCAAAATATCAAGTACACATATGATGGTACAAGGCAGCTAAGAAAATACAAAGATTCAACTGTCTTTTTTCTAACAGCCCTAATAGTTTTGTAGCAGCACTAAAAGAATCCTCTGAAGGGAACGTGTAAGTTACCTCTGGGCTTGGGAATGTGAGACTAGTGTCATTAGCCAGTTCTTCCCTGGGTAACCATTTCTCTGAAGTCTGCCTCATTTGTGGTTAATGAGCCCTAGGAGTAGGAGCTGTTAAACACACTTACCCAAGAGTTAACCTCCACTGGTCCTCCTACCTCTACTGCGGTAGTCAGTGCCAAGCAAGGGAAAACAGGAGTCTTGACTTGTTCCTAAGGATTGAGTCACATTGAGACACTGGTTTCACCAGAACCATTGATGCTATTGGTGTTTTCATTTTCTCCATCAACATTTTTCAAGACTTCCCATCAGCAACAGAGAACACTCAAAATCGGTGGGAACCAACTGATTTTTCCTAATTATTCTGAGTTTTTGAAACCTTCATCAGCATTCCCAAACCAATGCAAGGTGTACTGGGATTAAAGTGATGGGATCTGGAGTCTGGCTGCCTGTGTTCAAATCTGCTTCTGCCACTTACTGTTTGTGTGACAGTGGACTTGCTACTTATCCTTTCCATACCTAGTTTCCTTATCTATAAAATATAGATAGAAATAGCATGCATCTAATAGGGTCATTGTAAGGAATAAATAGATAAATACAAGTAAAGCATATAGCTCAGCACGGGGCACATAGTAAATGCTCAGTTAACAGGAGCTATTCTTATTCAACACTGAAAGCTGGAATCACTTCCCAATGTCTTCTGTGAGTGCTTCTGAGAAATAGTCCACAAGGAACAGATTCTCTGAAAAGGTTTAGTTTTAAGAAGAGCACATTCCTAGAACTGCTTTGAATTTTTCAGGTCTCATATCTTTTCCCCTTGTGAAAAGGGAGGTCAATATTACTTTAAGACTGGCAGGTGCTGTTCATCACAAATCACAGAGAGAACTTAAGTGAAAATTCCTTTTCTCCTATTTCCTCAAAGAATCAGTTCTTCCTTTGGATAAGTCCTAGACTCCAGCTAAGAAACCTTATTTACATGGGGCCACCCTCTCTCCACCTTGAATTGGCACTATGTGCAATACAGTCACTCTAGGCTCTCACTGCAGTTGTGAATTATTTTCTCAAAAAGGAAAGCAACAAGGGGATAGGGTCAACATTGCTGTGCAGAGTAGTCTTTAGTGATGGTCCTTAGTAATAGTGTTATTAAAGGGAATTCACCTCTTGAGCCAACCAAACCATTTCTTTCTCTGGGCAGCATCTCTCTTGCAGTCCACGTATATGACCAATGAATCAAACCCAGAACAAGCTGGTGTATCTAAAAATATGCAAAAATAGATTTATACATAAAGACTCACATAAAATACTTCTAGATATGTAGGTACATATATGACACATATGCATATGTTACACGTCTTTTTACACAGAAAGAAGTTTGGTCTTTTATTTTGTTTGCGGCAAGTTCTTATCTACCCTTTGGTCTAATAATTAAACAATTAAGGTTCATTTATGATAATTAAACATTACAACAAAGTGGTAAGTAGGCATTAACTCACTTGAGAAATATGTTCTATTTTAGAGCCAGCACAACAATGCAGCAGCCAAAGTCAGGAAAGCATTCAAACTTGGCCATGGCTAAGTGTTAGCATCCTTGCAGACAGACGAGTCTCCAGTTACTGCCCCAGAAATGGGAAAGGCAGCCCCACAATCAGTCTGAACCAGTAGGAATGTTATCACTACTCTGTTTAGCTTCACTTATAAGTGGTTCAGGAGATGCCAATTCTTGTGCAGCTCTTGAGGATTAGGGAAAGGGTGTGCATTTGCCCAGCTCTTCCATAGCATTAAAAAGAATTCATGTATCTTAAACCCTGTTGGGTGGAATATTAAGACTGCTGGGCTTAATTTAGAGGAAGGAAAATCCTTGTCTTCTTATCTTCTCATTCTACACTGAGCTCAAACATACATTATGAATCTCAGCTTTGGAACCTGAGAAGTTCAGGGTTGCACTGCTTCTATGGCTCCTGAGAGGAGAGGAAGCAAGATACCCAAAAGGTGGCCATCTCTAACTCAAACTACCTGGCCAGTTATTTGTCTTTTGTGTGCTGCCCCAGTCCTGCCTACAACTATGACTGATCAGGGCTGGGTACTTTCAGTGCAGGACAGCAGAAGGAGGTTTGATAATACTCAGCAAAACCATGCTCCCCCTCCTTGGCCAGCTAGATGACAAAGAAAATTTCATGTTCCTCATTTTATTGGGTTGACTCATTGAAGTCCTGTAGAAAAACTTTAATACTGGGGATGGTGATGATCTTATCAATTCTAAGCCATGGCTGCTGTTGATGACAATAACAATACAATACTAATAGTTTTGCTTGACTAGGCCATAATTATTTACAATATAATGTTTCAGGCATGAAATGTTTATACAGTTTGACTTTAAAGTACATACTCTTAAGGGCTATACTAAATTGCCTAGGTAACCTTATCATTTTCTGATATATTAAGTCTCTTACTGGTTATCAATAAGATCTTAAAGAAAAGGAACACAGAATATTAAGTTTTGCCCAGACAGATGATCTGGCAAGATCCAGAGTTTTAGTGACAGAGGTAGGGTGATGTTAGTGAGAGGAACTGTTTACAGAGTTCAGACAGTGATCAGAAGCTACCATGAGGGTGCTATTAGCCATTCAGAGACAAAAATGAGAAGGGGGTGGCTGAAAAATAAGCTATAAAGGTGAAAGATCTCCATAGCCAGAAATCACCTGGGTTGTAGCTTTGCCTGCAGGTATTGGGGCTCAATTTGAAGCCCCAGTCTGAGCTTCACTGGGAAGAAGATACTATTTTTCTATTAATTCTAATAGTTTTGGTAATAGTAGATAGGATTTTTTTATACAACAAATTCATAAATAAATCAGGGCAAATATTCTAAGGGTATAAAGTCATCGTCAGAGCCATACTAGAGAACTCATGTTACATTTCTTTGTTGTATTTAGGGTATGAGAAGGACTTAGGGAAAGCTTGAGAGACATATATTGGAAATGCAGAATTCTCAAAAATGGGTTTTGTTCTCTAAAAATCATCATGTTTTCTACACCATGATTCCTACTCAATACCAAAGAAGTTGTGGGTAATCACATTTCCATAACCCAAACTTTATCAATGACTACCACCAACACCAGCTGACAGAAATTGGTGAAGAGTCAAATATGGCGGGCCACAGACTTGTTCCAATTAAATACTGCAAAACCCATAGTCTTTGCCCAGGTTCCCTGCTGACAATAATAGAACCCAGACCAGGAAGATATCTTTCTCTAGACTGGAACTCTGGAGGAAGGATTTTTCTCATCTGCCTGCTCTAGGAAAAGATCTCAGAAATGGGGCTGTGATGAAAAAAGGAAACAAAGTAGAGGTATTGGGGTTTACAGAATGCATGAAAATTACTACATGGCCTTTTGTCTGTAGACTGAGGCAATGTGGTTTGAGATAACCAGGATTTTTTAAATGCCTTTCCAGAGCCAAAACATACCAGGTATCAAATGTGAAATCATAAGACTGGAACACACATGCACACGCTCTATTTAAAGCTTGCACCATATAAAGTATATAGCTGGACCTTTTGTTCTTTAACAAATAATGCTCACCAACATTCAGATAGAATTTAAAACTGACCAGTTGTAGAAGGGAAAAGGAGAAGGAGAAATGGATGGTGGTATAGAGAAGTGTGAAGGGAGACAAGCCCTGCTGTAAGCTCACAGTCGACAGCCTCAGGTTAATAGACCCTCCAGTGTTAAGAGAAGGTCCCACGTTTTTTGAATGGAGTCAGACCAAGAGACGACTCAATCACTCTACTCTCGGTTTGAGGTCTTTGAAAATCCTTTTTTTTTTTTTTTATGCTCTGATTTTTAATGTCCAACTGACGTTTTTATTGTATTTAACATTCCATTCTTCAAAATGTTTTCAGGAAATTAATGTTTGGCCTACTTGGTAGATTGCCAATTTGGGGCAGGTTTGAAAGGATGGTGGCCACTGGGTTTCCCTTTAATTCTATCCAACACCAAAGATGTCATGTGGAGACAGTTATTTAACATGATTCTAGTCCCAACCACAGTGTGAGATTTCTCTCAGCAGAATCAAGTGAGAAGCTATGGGGTAATTCTCCAGGAGCCTGGGCTCATAGCTTTTTTCCAGAGAGGCCTCTATTTCCTCATTTGTAAAAGGACAGGAATAGCTTCTTGTGATCCCTTTCCAACTCTGATTTTTATCCCAGGTAACATTTTAAAACCATGAAGTATTTAAAAAGGATTATAGTATCTTTCCCTGAATGTCTATAGTACCTTACTTCTTTTATTTTTTTAAAGATTGTCATTTGGGTGCCTGGGTGGCTCAGTGGGTGAAGCCCTGACTTTGGCTCAGGTCATGATCTCAAGGTCTTGGGATCGAACCCCACATTAGGCTCTCTGCTCAGCAGGGAGCCTGCTTCCTCTTCTCTTTGCCTATCTGTCTGCCTACTTGTGATCTCTGTCTGTCAAATAAATAAATAAAATCTTAAAAAAAAATAAAGACTATTATTTATTTATTAGAGAGAGAGAAGGGGGGAGAGGTAGAGGGAGAGTGAGAAGCAGACTCCCTAATGAGCAGGAAGCCCTGATGCAGGACTTGGTCCCAGGACCATGAAACCATGACCCAAGCCGAAGGCAGCCACTTAACTGACTGAGCCCCCCAGGCATCCCAGTACCTTACTTCTTGAGGTGCTCAAAACATAGTTTCTCATTCATTTCTGCCAGGAAAGACTAACCACGTAAGCTTAATTCAAAGAGTTGAAAGTGACAGACAGAATTTTTTTTTTTACGTGACAATAAAAACTCAGTGTTAGTCCTAAGCAAAAGTGAATTCTGGAAAGCCCATCTTTGGCCTATACTCAAATCCCACTTCTGATTATTCCTTGATCCCTATAGAAATGTTTTTATTCTCTGTTATATTAGTGATTTTTGAAAAACCCTCTAAAGGACACTGTATTTGAATAGTCTAGAAAGTGAAAAAATCATTATGATCCAAGGTGGAATCTTAGGAAAGAAAGGTACTAAGAGCAGAGTCTGACCTAACAAATGCATAGGCTACCACACTCTACCTTCCTGTCTCCACTTGTCTTCATGAATAAAATTCAAATACAGTGATCGGAAATAAACAAAATATAAAACTCTTCCCTTCCTTCCCCTTCTATAACAGCAGCCCCAGGTTGGCAACTCCTTTTTCTCAGAAATCATCATGATAAAGATACCAGTGCCATAACTCATACCTTTCTATCTCCTCAGATGCTCTTTGCCTCTATCTATCAAAATTCTTTCAAGGTTGGGGTACCTGAGTGGCTCAGTTGGTTAAGCATCCAATTCTTGATATCAGTTCAGATCTTAGTCTTGGGGTCATGAACTCAAGCCCTGGGTTGGGTTCCATGCTGGGTATAGAGCCTACTTTAAAAAAAAAAAAATCTCTTAAGGTTTTTTGATTGTCTCTACTTGCTGTTTCTCCTAGGAGAAGTTATCCCAATAGAAACCTAAGATACATCTGATCAGTGCAAACATTATTAATTTCATTAATCTACTTCTAACTGCCTTTCCTATTTATGAAGGGAAAATCAAAGCTCTGGGAAATAAACTACAAATAGCCCCACAATAGTAGCAGGATGGCATTTCAAAAGAAGGCATCAAAGAAAGCTCACCAACAGTGATACTTTTTCCTAATGGTTCTGGAAGGATAATTAAGTTGTTTATCACCTTTGATGCTTATAACCCTAACACAGGTGTTCCCTAGAAACCAATTAAAAATACTTACAGCTGATAAAGAGTGCCTCTTAGCTCAACAAATTTACTAATAATTCCAATCCCATTTGGAAAAAAGTCTTGTCAGGTCTTCTGACACCAAAAGGCAACTTTCACACTCATTTACACTTCAGTGCCCATAGTGATAAGCACACATAGGGTATTTACTCAGCCTCCCTTGATCTCAATACTGAAGTCCTCCAGAAAGCTTCCCTTGGCTATTGAATGACAACTTTAGATTCAAAGTATGAATTGTGCTCAGTAGCTTGCAACTTCCTTTGAAAGGAAATAGACTAGGGATCTCCCAGATGATACCTGTGCATAACTGTCAGGAAATAGTGGTGCCTTGAATCTATTGCTCTCACTCAGTAACTTTTGTGGACACCAAGTTGACTCTTCTTAGTTTCTTCAAGGACTCATGGAAGAGGGAAAGGGTTCCTTGTAAAAATCCCAGGTGGTAACAGATGGCTTCTGTGGTCAACTCATAAAAGGTGGCTCTCAGTGGGTAGTATGGTCAGGATGTATATGTTTCTTTATATTATGAGCAGTTGGTCTGCCAATCCCCCAACCCTGGTATCATCTACATCCACTGACTATTATGCTGGAAACTATCTATAGTAGGACTTTTATTTTTTTACTTTTTATTATTATTTTTTAGGCCTTTTAGACATAGTTGGAAAGTTCATTGAGAAAGTTCCTGATTCTTGTGTCTGAAGGCTCACTAGTTCTCATGTGAGCAGTTTGCTGGTTGACTGATCATCTAGTTTTAGCTTCGTTCATCTGCCTCAGTCTTTTTTTTTTTTTTTTTAAGATTTATTTATTTGAGAGAAAGAGAGAGAGAGAGTGCGAGCATGAGCATAAGGGCAGAGGAAGGGGAAAAGAGAATCCCAAGAGGATTCCACACTAAGTACGGAGACCAACGCAGAGCTCAAACCCACACCCTGAGATCACAACCTGAGCTGAAACCTAGGGCTGGATGCCCAACCAACTCTATCACCCAGGTGTCCCTGCCTCAGCCTCATTCTGACTAGCTCCTCCATCCTTTTGGAATTATGGTAATTCTCAGGTCACTTTCTTTCTCAGCTATTCTCTCTCCAGCTTAGCAAGAAATGTGATTCTGGATGCAGGGACTCCTACCTCTGCCATTAAATAGCTGTGTGACTCTGGTGATTTCCTTCTTCTCTATGAACCCTCGTTTTCTCATTCAGAGGGAGAGAATTAGACCAGATGATGTGTGAAGGACCTTTTAGCCCTATATTTTATATGATGTTTTTTGCAGATGGTTGATTTCATATGAAACACTATTAATAATTCACATTTTAAACTTGTTACTTTGTAATCAGTTTCTCATCTAGCCCTCCTGAATACAGAGTTGCACTTAAGAATCTCATTCCTGGCCAGCATTGCTGCAGTTGAGAGAATGATGAAGACAGCAGCACGAGATAAGACTCGAAAGAGAGAAAAAGAGAGAGAGAGAAAAACAAAGCAACAGACTCTTAACTATAGAGAACAAACTGAGGGTTCACAGAGGTGGGGGGGTGGAGGATGGGTGGAATAGGTGATGGGGATTAAGGAGTACAGTTGTAGTGATGAACATTGGTGATGTACAGAACTGCTGAATCACTATATTGTATACCTGAAACTAATACAACACTGTATGTTAACTACTGGAATTAGATTAAAAAAAAAAAAAAAAGACTGGACAGAGAGGCTGAAGCCTCCTATGAAACTAATGAAGCATATTCAACAGGCAGAAAAGTAACTTTATTTTTTTTTTAAAGATTTTATTTATTTCTTTGACAGTGAGAGATCACAAGTAGGCAGAGAGGTAGGCAGAGAGAAGAGGAAGCAGATGCGGGGCTCAATCCCAGGATCCTGAGACCATGACCTGAGCTGAAAACAGAGGCTTAACCACCGAGCCACCCAGGTGCCCCAGAAAAGTAACTTCAGATGTAAATGTGGAGAGCGGATTAAAAGGTCTGAGTCAGTAAATGTAGTTCCTTTCATTAAGAAGCCACTGCAGTGCTCTAGTAAGAGCTAATACTCCTTTGAACTAGGTGACTATGGGAATCAAAAGGAATGCATGGATTCAAGAACTATGTGGCAGGTAGATTTACAGGAGTCAAGGATGGCAGCTAGTTATCAGGCTTGTGCCATTAGATGCACAGAAGTGTCATTTGCCCATTATGTGGAATAACAGAAGAGGACAGGGGTAGGATAAGCAGAGGATATCTTAAATTCAGTCTTGGATGACTGACTTTGACATAATTTGAGACATCCTGTGAAGATGCCAACTAGGCAACTGGATATATATGTTTGGAACTAAGAGGAGTTTTAGGCTGGATGTACAAATTTAGGAATCATTAGCAAATAAACGGTCATTCAAACCCTGGGCATAGATGAAGTTACCTGGGGGAGAAAACACAGAATGAGAAAAGAAGAGGTCCCAGACTAACTCCAAATTTTAATGGCCAGGCAGGGAAGGATCAACTGGCAAGGACATTAAGAGGTAGTGATTACAGAGAGAGGGGGAAGGTATAGGACCAATGAAATAAGGGGCTTATTTCAGGAAGCAGGGAGTGATCAATAGCATCAAATCTTGTTGAGAGATTAGATGGGGGTAAAAAATGTTATTGTGGAGTGCCTGGGTGGCTCAGTCGTTAAGCGTCTGCCTTCGGCTCAGGTCATGATCCCAGGGTCCTGGGATTGAGCCCTGTCTTGGGCTCCCTGCTTGGCGGGAAGCCTGCTTTCCCTCTCCCAGTTCCTCTGCTCATGTTCCTACTCTCACTATCTCTCTCTCCCTCTGTCAAATAAATAAAAAAATAAAATATTAAGGGAAAAGAATGTTATTGTGATTTAATAACATGGGAGTAACTGGTAACCTTAGCCAAAGCTATTTTGGTGGAATGAGAGTGGAATCAGACTGGAGTGGGAAGAGGAGAAATTGAGAGATAAAGTCACAGAGACAATGAATTTTAAGACCTCTCATAAAATCTGGTTCTGAAGTCAAGGAGAGAGATGAAGGAGTAGATCGAGGGTGATTGTGGGGTTGTGTGACAATTATATTAAAAAGAGAGCAACTCAAGCATGTATTTATTCAATAAACATTTACTGGACACACCTTGTATTAACCCCTGTTTTAGGCAATAGGGATGCAGCAAAGAATCTGAAAATCCCTGTTGCTATGGAAGCCACATTCTAGAAAGGAGAGAGTGGAGCACAGACAAAAACAAACATATAAGTATATAATACACTCAGTGGTGATAATGTACGCAGACCAAAAAAGTAAAAAAAAAAAAAAAAAGGTGATAGAAACTATCTGAAGTGGGGGCGTACTATTTAATACTGTGAATGGTCAAGAAAGAATTCTGGAGTATGGTTGCCAGATTTAGCAAATAAAGATACAGGATGCCTAGTTACATTCAAATTTCAGATAAACCACAAATACTTTTTTTTAGTATAAGTATACTCCACACAATATTTGGAACATGCTTATACTAAAATATTACTTGATTATCCCGTATTTAATATGACAAGCCCACTCTGGTGAGATGACATTTTAAATGTTAGATGTCAGTGTGGAGACTCTCTGGTTAGAGGATCAATTGACTATAAAGGAGAGAAGGGAGCCCATACTCAAAAGTGGTATAAAGGCCCTGAGGATCATTAAGGGATGAACCCAAAGCCCAGATAGAAGGGGTTATCCTAAACATGAGAAAGAAGAGGAGGTGTATATGCATGGGCAATGGTTTATGAGCATGGTAGAGGGAAGGGGGATGCTTCCTGGGTGATATCTTTGATGTTTCCAGGTGAACACATTAGAAAGACAGGGGCTGAGAGAGGTGTGTGGGCAAGGGAATGGGTGATAGGTTGAAAAGAACAGAGATACATGAGTTGGCTTAATAGGTTGAGAACTCTAAAGACAGGAATGAAGTTGATTATTCAGTCTCCATCAATACAAAGCACCCTGAAGGTGGGAGTAGGGGCAAGCTCAATCTACTTCCCCCACCCCTACCACCACCTCTAACCAGCAACCCCCACCCCCAGTGACTGTACTTGCTAAAAACTTACTCCCAGCATCTTTGCCTCAGGGGTTCTAGAGAGAATTGGTCCCATTAAGCATTTAAGCTATTTTCCTTTAGTTGGAAAGGCTGCTGCCACTGTAGAAGCTACTTTAATAGCCCTACTTAGGAAAGGAGATGAATTTGAAGATAATATCAAAAGAGCCATTTATGAAGCATTTAATTTTGACACCAACTTCATCTACAGAGCCTGAAGTAAACTGGAGATTTGGCAATTAACCTGCTAATTTGAACAATATTGACAGCTAGTCTGCATAGATAACACAAGGAACTTAACTTTGGGGGTTTTGGCTTTGTCTCTGTTGTGTTTAGGTTTCTGCCTTTTATAGGGTCCTTCAATGTGGCATCCTTCCCCATTTTCGTTACACACGTTACACTTAAGAAAGAGGCAAGTCATTTTGAACAAGTTAAAACATATTTTATTCATTATTAACACTTTACATTTCAAAATCATATTGTTGCATTCTTAACAAGCGTAATAATTGCTTTGCATTATTTCATTTATATGCAGAACATTTTTATGACATGTGCTTTCATGTTTCATGAATGGGAGACTGAATACAGAACTCCTTTCCAGAGTGAAAGTACCGTTGAGTGTAACCTTTTGTGTCAAGATTGGCTTCCATGGACCATTACAGTGCTCCCATCCGTGCAAATCAAGAGCTCAGCAGGCAGCAGCATTTAGTGACATTTCCCTCCCACCTACAAACACTTGAGGGCATGTGAGATCAGTTGTTCAACAGGAAAGGTGTAAAAGTTCACCAATCATGAAAAGATATATTTGGGGTGGAGGGGATTCAGTGCAAAGGGCTTCACTCTTCCCTTCTTTTAGGGTGAGCACAGCACTGGGAACTTTCAGAGCCACATGTTAGCACTGTGTCTGGATGAGTTTAAATAGAAGAGACTATCTGTCAAAAACGTTTAATCAGTGACCCAGAACCAAAAAAAGGGGGTAAGTGTGAGCAGGATGAGGAAATTTGATATTTGAATATCTGATATTTGGCCTTGTTAGCTTCCTTGGATCCTACTCTGTGGAACTTTCCCTGGACTCACTTTTATATGATGTAGACCTGGGTTTCCACATTATTTGTAACCATCTCATACAAATGCCACTTTAAGCAAGAGGAAATCTTCCAAAGTTTGTGGAAGAAACTGGGGAACAGAGGAAAATTTTCTCCAAGCCACATGTTAGGAAATGTTGTCTTGTAAGTGTGGGAGAGAAGGCCTGGTTCTGAGCCAGCCTTCTGACTGTTTCTATACAAAACCACTGTGGTTGATCAAAATCTTATGAGGAATTGCTGCCTGGTTATTGCTGGGATCTTTGTGTCTTCCACTGACTTGAGAATTTAGATATGAAAGAGAGCTGACTAGTTAACCTTAGCCACCTGTCCTGAGCTGTCACACTGGGCCACATTTGTGGGTCATAACCACTTGGGAACAAAATGCCAAAGTTTTGTATGTCTAAAGAAATTAAAAATGATCCCTATGTTAATGTCACTTTCCTTCATTTGCATCCTCATGTGTTTTCTTGACAGGGACAAAGTGAAGTTGCCACTTCCCATAGCTTTTGTATGTCTGTTACCATGAGCTATGTGTGTGAACAATACCCATCAGGAATGATATAGAAGAATAAAGGTTGAGAATGACCATCACCATTAGCAGAAGGCTGCCTCATGTCCAGAGTCCTGCTGGTGGGGTTCCATTTGGGGATATGACCTCAGAGATCTAACAGCGTATGGTTTTATACTTCCCTCAGAATGGTGGGTAGTAGCAGAGGCCACCTACATTTGAACCTCTGCCTTTGAGCCCCTGGATAAGAAAAAGAATTTCATTGTTTTGTTTTTTGTTTTGTTATTTTTTTGTTTTGTTTTTCTTTATGTTTTTGTTTTCGTTTTTGAGATTACAAACTAGATATCCCAACTCTGTCTTTAGGAGAGGGTCCTATTAAGCATCAATGCTTTCTCTAAGTTGTAGGAATAAGGCAAATTCTGGTTTTGCCCAGGAAAAATGAGGTGGAAAATGGTCTGATTAGTCAATGTTAATTAGGTCATATGAGGAATTTTGAAAATTAAGGCCATGACACAAATATTCCCCTTCTAAGCAGACTTACTGGCCCTAATACATAAGTAAGAACTTCATCAATCCATTTTATTTTAAATTTGTAAATAGTATATCAGAGATCGAAAACTCAGCTTCCATTTTCTTAGTAAAAATTCCAAATTTTTACTCCACTTCTAGTATAGAAACAATTTAAAACCAAATAAAACAAACATAATACAGACACATATACAAATAAAAAGTTCATCTTTATTCTATGTATCAGACGATACCATCTTCTTTCACATACTTCATAGTTTTCAACTTTCAATTCATTTACAAGAGTAAGGTATGGGGGGGCGCCTGGGTGGCTCAGTGGGTTAAGCCGCTGCCTTCGGCTCAGGTCATGATCTCAGGGTCCTAGGATTGAGTCCCGCATCGGGCTCTCTGCTCAGCAGGGAGCCTGCTTCCCTCTCTTTCTCTCTGCCTGCCTCTCCATCTACTTGTGATTTCTCTCTGTCAAATAAATAAATAAAATCTTAAAAGAAAAAAAAGAGTAAGGTATGGGATTTAAAAAGCTTATCTTAGAATATAAGTTATCAGCTAAATAAATAGAGGTGACTTGTTAGGTAAAAATAGATTTTCCCCTTTGAGAGAACCCATTAGATGTTGCATCGCACATTCAATTACAAACAAAGAAGAGACACTATCCCTTCTTTTTGTATATACTTCAAAAAGTACAGTTAAATCATAGGTGGTTTAACTATTTTGTATTTTCTATTATTTTTCAAATGAAAAACTTTCAAGAATATTGTCTTTATTTTGAGGGTGAAAAGGCAAGGTTTGGAGATTTAAAATGGCTTTTGCAAAGTCATGCAGCTTACTCCTAGAATCCAGGCCTCCTAAATCTCCAGCTACTATTATATCCTCAGAACAGAGCAGACCTGTAAAATAGATTGGGGAATAATCGGAAGCTTCAAACTCCTCCTTACTGTGCTATCGCTTTAAGATTTCCTGGTATACACCAGTGGTATTCTAGCCTAGTTAACATATAAAAATATAAAATAAAAATTGCTAACTGCTAAATTTTTTTCTTTCTGGGAAGAAGGTAGCCTAGTCAACATGTCTACATGGAAATTCAGAAGTTTGTGTTCCTACCCAAGTTGTATGTGTTGGGTAACCCAATCAAACATTGTATCTCTGTTTCCTCAACTGTGAAAATATTGTACTGACCTATTTTCTAGGGATAGCTGGGTTAGCTACTTCATGATTCTAAACTGCTTTGAAAATACAAAGTTCCATTGAACTTGTTTGTCAAGAGCTCCTCTTGGCTTACACCATCCTTCTCACACCCTTCTCTGGCACATAAGCCATGTAGACTTGGTATTTTTCTATGTCTGAACTAAAAAGTCTACCAAGTCAACCAATAATTTTCAAATTGGAACTATGTCCCTTGATATTTGGTTCAAATAAGAATGGAGTTATTATTTCTCCCAAACCTGAGTGCAAAATATGTGTATATGTATGTGTCTGTGTGTATGCACATATTTAACACAATCAGGTAGAAGCCTATTGGGCCAGGAAGTAGCATCATGTGGGTACTTCCCCTGGCTTCATTTGATACTATGAAGTGCAATTACCATCACCTGGACAATAAGAATTAGTGATACAGCCTAAAGTGGGGAGATAGAGATTGTTTTCTCTTCTGTCTTCCCTCATTCACTCCCACTGTTAACCAAATATCAACAAAGCAAGAGAAATAAGAAAAAGAGATCAGGGAAGGTAGGCCAGGAGTTTGTATGAACTGTTTTCACCAACTAGAATATTGTTAAGTGAGAGGAAAAGCCTCCACCACGAACAGAGTTCCTCCTTCTTCCACTCCACCTCAAACCCTGACAGGGCTGGCTGACAGACGATAAAAAGGCGATGTGGGTGGTCACATTACAGGCCCACACTATGGAACACTAAAACACGGGTATGGCATGGATTGGAGGGATCCCAGCCTTCTAAATTACAGCTGGAATCCTCTTCAATTGCTCTTTCTTCTTTCATATTTGAATATTTTCAAAATTTTCTCCATGCTGATCTTGAGTTTTTGGTTAGTAAAAATGTTTTCCTCCATATATTTCACTTTCTTGGGCCATAAACATTTTATAACTCTCCCAATACTTAAAACAGTATTCTGTATATAGCAGGCAATTGTGAATGACTAATAAAAATAATTCAAGATGTTATCCAGTAGAGAAGTCTAATGTTCTGTGATTCTGGGAGTTTATCTCCAGGCTCTTGCCAGTTTACTCTGGCAATGTGTATACTTTTTGTTTAAGGGGCTTTCTTTGGTTAATGACCATCCCTAGCATACTCATGAAGACTCCGCAAAACCTGTCTTAAGCAAAAGAGAATTAATCCTTTGCCTTTTTTGATATGTTTTCAAATTCTTTTAAAGTTGTTCGCTCAGATTGAGGAAGAAAGGAATCCCTACAGCTGCTGAGTCTAGTAACCCACCAGGTTTCTGTAGTCTCTCCTTAACTTCTCTCTGAGATGGGCTCCCAGTCTCTGGTGAAGCCCTCAAGGACAGGGGTCATAATCCCTCCTCAGACCTTCCCCTATTTTAACAGCTGTCTTATAGAAAGGTCTCTAATACATTAAGTTGAAATGTGTCCACCCTGGTTTTCTCTCTCATGTAATCAGTGAGAAGAAGCCTAATGAGTCTTATGTGTCTTCCCCATCTCATAAATCATCCCCAAGTCTCCTCTCCTCCTAGCTAAACATTATTGCTTCCTTCTAGCAAATAGCTGCTTGGCTGCTGAAGGTGTCATGCCTTGTGGGACAGAGATAAAATCCTATAACTCCTATAACTCTGGAACAAACCTGTTTATGGAAGAAATGTGAGAATTCCACATCTCTTCTCCTTTGCACTTGATGAGCCCAGGCCCAGTACTTCTGCTGAAGGCAGGCACTCTTGAGTGTGTGCCCAGGCAAGGAGCCCTTTCTTCCTACCATTGTCCTGCATGCTTCACACCTAATCCCTCTCTGAGGCATGGGCAAGAGTGAGGGTTGGCATGATGTCTGAGGATAACACTGATGCCCAACTTCTTATGACATTACAGCCTCTACCCTAGGAGCTCATAACTCAAAGAATAAGGAGCACCACATTTTCTTCTAGTGTAAGATCTAAGTTTAATTCAATTAGTATGAGTTCATACAAGTCACCTAAATGTTTCTGGTTATAGTGCACAACAAGATCAGAGACCATCAATGTTCTTCATCACTGGAGATGCCCATAATGACAGCCAGAGGAAACAAACAAGGGCTGAATAAGGCCAAGCTAGTGGGGGGTGGAAGGTGGGAGGGGGGGTTCTTGTTTTGCTTTCGAGTTAGTCATAGAATTATAGCCTATGGAGATTAAAGCACTCGACATGTCACCAACTCCATTCTTTAACTAATGAAGGAGAAATAATTAGGTAGTATGTTCTGTTGTCTTTGGGCTTGTGCAATAAATATTGTGATTTAGGACAGTTTGTGTAGACTACACTAGGCATATTTATGTGCAGTTTATGTGAACTATCCTATAATCTTTGATCCTGGGGAAACACATTGAGAATCTTCTAGGGCTAGAGCAGGAAATTAAAGTATTGGTCTATAATATTCAGTTAATCTGATCCCCCAATATCTTTTCATCAGCCTCACCAGTTAGTTAGATCACTCTCTGGGTCCCACCTGTATTCCTTGGCAGAAAGCCAGGAAAACTAATATGTTGTAAAAAGTTTTCCCACCTACCCCATTTTGACACATTTGCATAAACTGGATCTCCAGCCATAAGAACAAATCACCTCCAACATACACATGCACAATGAATAAAACTCAGAAGTACAGTATAGAGTCTTCTGCCTTTGGTATATTTCCCTCCCTCCTCTATCTGCCAGGCATTGGGCTAGGCACTGGGGATACAGAGTTAACAAGCTCTGGTCTCTAACTTGACCTCACAGTGGAGATGAGGTGAAGAATTGGCTATGAAAACCCAGTGTGCAGACTCACTGGAACAAAGGGTGCTGAGGCATATAGGGGAGGATGAGGGGCTACAGTGATAGAGGGTTGGATGGAAGGCTTCGAAATATACCTGACCCCTAAACTGAATCTTGAAAGATGAGTAGGAGTCAGCCTGACAGTTTACCAAGGGCAGAGGGATACCCTCTGATTCTGTGTACCTTAACTTCAGGATGTGACTTTTCGATAGTTGGGCCCACAGTATCTGATGAGTCACAATAGCTACCTACCATTTATTCAAAATCTAATATGTGTCAGACTCTAGGACAGTATCAGGGGGTTCATATGTATTTTCTTAATTAATCCATCCAGCAACCCTTATTAAGGTAGGTGTACAGGTACAGTTCTTTGTTTCTTTTCTTTTCTTTATTTTTTTAAAGATTTTATTTATTTATTTATTTATTTGACAGACAGAGATCACAAGTAGGCAGAGAGGCATGAAGAGAGAGAGGAGGAAGCAGGCTCCTGGCTGAGCAGAGAGCCTGATGCGGGGCTCGATCCCAGGACCCTGAGATCATGACCTGAGCTGAAGGCAGAGGCATTAACCCACTGAGCCACCCAGGTGCTCCCAGTTCTTTATTTCTATAAACCAGAGAAACTGATTGAAATAACTTACACAAAAACATAATCTACTAGAAGAACATATAGGTACAACAGGAGAAGTAGGAGGAAATGCAGAGGCATGCAGAGAGAGAGAGGAGGAAGCAGGCTCCTGGCTGAGCAGAGAGCCTGATGCGGGGCTCGATCCCAGGACCCTGGGATCATGACCTGAGCCGAAGGCAGAGGCATTAACCCACTGAGCCACCCAGGCGCCCCCAGTTCTTTATTTCTATATACCAGAGAAACTGATTGAAATAACTTAAACAAAAACATAATCTACTGGAAGAACATATAGGTACAACAGGAGAAGTAGGAGGAAAATCAAGATGGAAGAGTGGCACAAAAAAGCTAGGAAGAAGAGAATGTAACATGACACAGGGTAAAGTAAGAATAAGACCGAAATGTGTTCACTGATTACTGTGTTCTTGGATTACCACAGAAACTGATTCAGCTAACTTATACAAAAACACAATCTATTGGAAGAACATAAGGTTGCTCTCAGAATTCAAGAAGATGAACAATCATGCCCCAAAAAGGGTAGAAACCTGGTGGCTCCAGAAATGTGGGCAGCAGGAACTAATGGGCAGTCCCTTCATAATACCATCTGCAGAAACAATCAGCTGTAACCATTTTCCACCCTTGGGTTACCCCACTCAAGATTATAATTCCAGGGAGGCAAAACTTGACTGCCCAAGGGGTAAGTCAGGCCACCTTGATTTACACCAGAACTCTACTTGACTTGGGAGAAATCAAGGTGCTTTTAATAGAACAGGGAGAGGGAAATCTGAGTAGACATAAATAATAGTTGTCCCTTAGTACAGGTGATATTTTTTTCTTTATACAGATCAGGAAGTGGCAACTCAGAGAAGCCAAGCAACTCTCCTAAGATTACACAGACAATAAATGACATGGCCAGGATTTCAACTGAGGCCTTCCAGACTCCAAAGTCCAGATGTCTCCCATTCTTCCTGGCTGCCTATTTGCCTGAATTGCATTTGGAGTCAAGCCATGCCTGGTAAGCTAAACTTTGCTGTCAGTCCCAGAGTTGGGTCTGTCTCATCAGTTCCCATATCAGTTCCTAGCAGATGGCTCCAGAAACACCTCGCTGTCCCCTCACATAAGCCTATCTTGCTTTAAGGAAACTGCCATGCTCTGCTGCCGTCGAGGGAGACAAGAGAATAATAAACCACAACCTGTCTTTCCAATGTATACCCATTGACTGTTTTGCCCTTGGAACAATACATAATACCCCCTCATCCACATGCTGACCTTCCAAGTATTTGAAAGAGCTATCTGTCCCACCCAGATCTTCTCTTCACAAAGCTAAATATCCCTGTTCCTTTAATGATTCCTCATACTGCTATCCCATATAACCACATGGGGATAATTTCCATATGTTGGCTAATTCTCCAAGACTTACATCAGATGAGAATCTGGCCCTGTATGAAAAGAAACCATTTCCTCTTGCTTTCTCTTTCTGATTCATTAGATTTCATATAAACCTTTCTGATGACTACCTGCTGTTTTTAGATTCAGCTGCAACCCAATATGACTCACTAGGCAAAATTCTCATTCTTCAGTCTTCGTTTATCTTTTCCCACCAACCCTAGGGCCCAAAAAGCACCCTTCAGAACCCACAGCCAAAGGGCAATATATGTCCATGAAAAACACCAAGTTTGACTTCTTCCCATTTTTTAGTTTATATGTAGTCATATGACTTTTTAAAATCAAGGTTATTATTCAATGTAAATAATTTTAAGTTTGAACAGCTGTAACCACATCCTCCAAAGAAAATACCCTGAAAGGTTGTTCAAGGTACTGTATGCCAGATCCATCCCCCTAAATCTCTTTAATTGTTCTTTCCACTCAAAAAAAAAAAAAAAAAAAGTAGAGATTTGAAAAGTGTTGAGCATTTGTAGGGCATTTCCTCATGAAGACATTAGTTATGCTGTTTCTGAAATAAAATATCTCATGATATAAACAGTCATGGAGCCTCAAAGCTTGAGTTGGAAGGAAAAAAAAAAGAAGGAGAATTGCAGGGGTGCCTGGGTGGTTCAGTGGGTTAAACCTCTGTCTTTGGCTCAGGTCATGGTCTTAGGGTCCTGGGATCAAGCCCCGCATTGGGCTGTCTGCTCAGCAGGGAGTCTGCTTCCCTTCCTCTCTCTCTCTGCCTGCCTCTCTGCCTACTTGTGATCTTTGTCTGTCAAATAAATAAATAAAATTAAAAAAAAAAAGAAGAAGAATTGCAAATATAGGGAAAGAAGTTCAGGATTTTTCTGGTCAGAACATTATAGCCAGACAACTCAGAAGACTGGGGCTGGCTCAGGACAGGATTAAATGAATATTAGAAGAACTAGACTGAATGAAACCATGTCCTAGACTCAGCATGTGATCCGCCACAGTCAAATGGTTCCCATCATTTCACTCTTCAGAAGGTGATTAAAAATCTACCATTTATGATTTTCACATCATGGAAAATAAACTCAGTGATACTTTTGTCGTGTGGACTCCGTTGATGACAAATTACTACATGATTTTGAAGGTCCCTTCCACAAAACCATTGGTTAGTGACCATTTCTCTAGGGACATTATCTTTAAGAATGAATCTTGGCAAGAGGACAGAGCAGTTTCTATTTCTATATTGTGTTGTCTCATCTAGAACAAAGGGACAGAGAGTTTCTCCCAGTATTCTGTTTGGCTTCACTTAATATATGCAGGCTAAAAAAATGAATTGCTAAATGGACCTGATTGCTTCTGTAGCCATAGGACCTTAGTTTTTTGAAGTGATGAATCTCAGAAGACTCATTAAAAGTCATCTGGTGCAAACCTCTGTCTGATGCAAAAATGCCTCCAGAAGGCCATTCATCAGTGATGGGGTTTTTTTTGTTTTAAAGATTTTATTTATTTATTTGACAGACAGAGATCACAAGTAGGCAGAGAAGCAGGCAGAGGTAGCGGAGGGAGCAGGCTCCCTGCTGAGCAGAGAGCCTGATGTGGGGCTCAAACCCAGGACCCTGGGATCATGACCTGAGCTGAAGGCAGAGGCTTTAACCCACTGAGCCACCCAGGCGCCCCGATCAGTGATGTTTAATATAGTGGCTACATCAGCACATGTGGGTAGGACTCCTGCCACCTTCCAAAGCAGCTAATTTTATTCTGAATTGTTTCTAAATGTTACACCTTTTCTCTGTTCAACAGAAATCTACCACCTGTTGGTCTACAGCCAAGGAGAATGTCCCTAAACATTCCAGTATCTTTCATCTGCTCTTCCTTCATTTCACATAATTCCCAGAATCTTTACTTCCTTGGTCACCCTTTTAGTGCAGACCTTATTTCGGTCCAA
The DNA here is from genome assembly GCF_964662115.1 of Mustela nivalis. Classification (NCBI taxonomy): domain Eukaryota; kingdom Metazoa; phylum Chordata; class Mammalia; order Carnivora; family Mustelidae; genus Mustela; species Mustela nivalis. The sequence goes on from NC_139031.1 coordinate 69,819,782, forward strand.
ATCCTAATTATGCATATAATTAGAATCTAGTCCTTCTACTGGGTGAGCATCCTGGATTTGTAGAGGTCTAGAGTTCAAGCCTTAGGATGGCAAGAGTTGTATTTGTTTCACCAGCAACTAATAATGCCTAAAATGTTGTAGGTACTCAAAAAGTATTTTCTGAATGAATGATTTGGGCCTTTTCTTTAGATGCTTTGGGTAGTTACCAGGATTGTCAAACACTTTCCTTCTAATGGACAGGAAATCACGCTCTTTGTGTTTTAATTTGAATAAAGGAACAGCTCCAGTAGGCAGAACCATGTCAGACTCGCTGGAAGGCTGATAACTTATGCTTTAAAATGTTAAACTACATGGAAACATCACTACTAGAGAATAATTCAAACACTGGGCAACTCTGCCTCAACCTATGTTGTACTGATGTTTTCAAGTACCTTTGTGATTCATATAACTTTCTAGGATCTTTTGATTAACAAGAGAAAAATTCATATATCAGCAAGAGGAAAAACTTTGGAATTTTGCTTTACTCATGTATGTTATCGCCTGAATTTACAGAAGACCACTTCTGGCACCTGGCTACGAGGCTAAACTGGATAATTCACTATTTGCATTGCTGTGTACCCCCTCTAAGTGACTTTTGAGATGGGTGTGGATGTGAGTGATTCCAGTGGAGTGAAATATAGCTGTCAAATATTTTATGTTCACTTGAAAAGCACAGAACACAAAAGTTCTGTGATAGCATCTCAACATTTCCAGCCTCCATGAACAGACTTTGGCTTGTCTTTGATCAACAGGAGATCCATCCATGTCTTGTGTCCACCACACCCAAATGCAGTACAGGACTTCTCTGGGAAGTGCTGTAGATCAGTAGGCACCACCCACTAAGGACAAGAAAACAATCTACTAATGGGCTTTATTATCCCTGCTACCACTACCAGTTCTAGTAAAATTAAGTTACTATAAACATATTTTTCTATAGTGCCCTCATACTGGGCTCACTCTTACGTGTTCTCTCTCTCATTCTATTTGTGTCTGTGTGTGTACATGTGCACTTAGTTTCATTTTTACACTTCCATGAACAGCAAGAAGACTGCAGAAGGCACAGCTAATCAGTCCTCCAGTTCTGGCAACGAATTACAAACCAATGGAAATCAGCTTTAAAAGCTTTTTTGGCCCCTCATATTATTATTAAGCTAAGCCTAATGAGGATACGAGGGGGGAAAAGGAGGCAGTATACTTTCTACAGAAACTATTTAGAGACATGGTATATATACAGTTTCTGTTTAAAAAAAAAAGGAAGGGGGGAGTTCCTTCTTCTCTTCCTAAGGTTTGAAATAATCCTTAAAGCCAACATAATTATAGCATTTATTTCTACTCAATATCTCTTTTGTTAGCTTTCTCCAACCTCAACCTTGCATATCCTCCAACACTAGAAACCACCTCATTTAAACTAAAAAAAAAAAAAAAAGAAAAAAAATACTGTAAAACAAAAAGCCTCTTAATCATATATGGTTTTAATTTTTAGGAAAGATCAACAGTTTATTAAAGAAAAACAGAAATTAAGTAACTAATAACAAAATCTGTTCTTGGTGATCCTAGACTGACCTTTTCCTAAGATGACTTCTATTGTAACAGGGAAACAACACCTTTTGGGGGACAGGATTCTGTCTGTAAACAAGTAATTATAAATCACAGTGAAGATCAAATGTTCACTAACAAACTTTTTTCATTTTTCCTAAATCTCCTTGACCAAAACCTCAATAGACTCTATTTCTGCAATTTCCACAGAAGGATTTCACTAAGAGTTTTGGCTATCTTTCTTCTAGTTCCTATTGCTGTTGCCTGGAATTCTCCACAGCCGTCTGACTCACTCTAGGGACTGAGAATAGGAGCTTTCACATTATGAAGTTCAAGGCTTCTATAAAAGAGGGCCAGACAGTGTAACCACAACTGGTTAAATAAAGGCCCAGGGAAAAAGGCAAAATAATTATGGGGAAAACTCCCACGTCTTATGGAGGACTTGCTGATTTGAGTTTTCTTTTTCGCTTTTATTCAAATAAAAGGTTTAGTGAAAGGTGTTTATATGTGCCTTCTTGACCTTCCAAGTGATAACCAAAATGTATGCAGTGGGAAGACTTTAATTCCAAACTTCTCTACTGTGTCAGATCATTACAATTTCTGGTGCATGGAGGACAAGCAGGGAGCAGAACACCCCACTGTAATGGTATTTACTTGTTTATAGGTCTGTCTCTCCTACTCAGCTGGAGATTTTATCAAAAGCAAGAACTGTGCCCTTTGTTTCTTTTATCCCTAAAACCTTGTTGAATGCCTGGTACCTAGCCAATAAATATTTGTCGAATTAATCCATGAAGGTAAATTGAAAGTATGCCATTAGCGTTAATTGTTATTACTGGCAAGACCTTCTGTAGGCAAAAAAACTGGCCCACTATGGCTCTGGTAACCACTGTGTCTTCTGAGGCCCAACATTAAGCCCTTTTTCATTCTCCCTGCCAAGCATGGAGACTAAGAAGGCCTCAGTTTGATTTCCATATTTGGATCACGCTGAGTGCAGACCCCAATTCTATAATCCACTTCCTTCTGAGGCTGTTGGCATCTCTGGAGTCAGGAAGTAACATCTGCTTCAGTGAGCTGATTACCAATGAGAAAAAAGAGGTAAAGGCCAGCATTAGGTGGGGTCTGGCTTAGCTTCAAAGCAGGCATATGGCTTGTATCTTAATGAGAGAGTTTACATATTCAGGAAAAATACATCTGAAGGGCAAATTAACTGGTTCAAGAATAAGTGCATAAATAAAATGCTGCTGATTAGATTTCTCTAAGTCAGTGGCAAACTATCTTGTAAAAGCCCTCATCTCTCTGCTTCCCTCTCAGTTCCTACTCCATCACTTCAGTTGGGGCCCTGGTTGCCTCAAGCCTGGATTACTTTAGGGGTTCCTTGTGATCTGCCTTTGCTGGATCACAAATCTGCTCCACAAACCATAATGTTAATCTCCCCAAAACACCATTTTCATTTGCTCAAAACCCATCAAGGTTTTCCCTCAGGGGGAAACAGAGTACCAATCTAGCTCTCTAGCCCACCAGCCTGGTTGGGACACTAATTCATATAGTCTCCTGATTCCTTTCTGCTATCTTTGCTTGTCACAGTTGTTTACAAAGTCCCATTTACATTGCTTTACTTCTCCAAGTTCTGCCCACCCTTCCAGCTTCAGTTCAAACCCCATCTATTCCACAAGACCTTCTGTCATCATTCTAGTCCTTAATAACACTTCCTTCTCTGAACAATTAAAGAACTACAGAACACTGGGAAGGGAATAATGTGATTCTGTATTTTAAATATCTATTTTCAAATGTCCTTTATTGAAACATAATTCAGTGGGATAAATGCAGAGGTTTTTTTTTTTTTTTTTTTTTTTTTTAAGAAATCTCAATAAAAGCCTGCAGACTGTCCAATGCGATGCAGAGAACAGAAACTCAGTCTAATGAGATAAAACCAGTGTGGCAGGATGGGATGCTCTACCCACCTCATCCTCTTTGTCCCTTCCCATTGTTGTCACTTTTAATTATACCATCTCATTAAAGAAGTGAATAGTATCAGACAAGAAAAAGGTTTTAGTTTCAAGAGAACTCTGAAGAATGGGAGGATCCAGGTGAAAAGAATCTGCTATTTGGATCTGAATGGTCACAGCTTGAAATGGGACTAGCTGGCTTGGGTATAAAGAGGGCTGGAATGAAGATGAGCTCCCCAAGGAGAAACTGGTAGGAAAGATGGAGGAGAGAATCCCAAGAGACCGGGTGTTTCCAGGCATCCATTCAAGGCTGAGATAACACAGCAGAAGGTAGCTTGAGGAGTACAACAGCACTGATAACAAAAAAATGTCCTACACTTTGGGCTCTATATTGATTTCTGGGCAGCTATGAGTGATACTGGATTATTCCTGGTAGTGAACTGATCACATACCCATTTTCAGAAGATGTAAAGTATAACAGCAGGGATACTCCAGCTGGAAAGGGACTAGATCTGGCCGCTCTGTCAAAGAGATTCTTTTATGAAAAGAGGAGGGGGGAGGTGGTCTGGTGGTGGCAGAAATGAAGATTACATCAGGGGAAAATTCACCTGAATGGTTCAAGCAGCCATAACAGAAAGGAAGAATATTTATCTAAAGGCAGCTACATATATTTTAGTGGAAATGCCTAGAAGTGCTGGACTCAAATGTCTCAAAGTGCTAGACTTAAAGTCTAAACCTTGTCACCTATTCTTGAGCATTCTTGGCACTTATGCAAGGTCTTGTGTTTTTTTAGAACACATTTTTAAAACATTTTTGATGGCCACCAGCACTAGAAAATATCTTACACAAGCTAATGTTTAATGGAAAAAAAATACTAAGGATAAATATGATACATTTTGAAATTTTATAATCTGATAAAGTCTTTTTAATTTGAAAAATGCTGATCAAGACCTACTAAATTGGCTTCATGGTCCACTAAGGAGAAAACTATGTTACAGCAATTAGGCATGGCTGATTTTGGAGACCATAAGAGCTGAGAGACACCCAGACCTGGTTCCAAGCATGTTTTAAGGGATTGCCAAAGATACCACTGGTAGATGGGTGTAAACTTTTCTTACCACTTTTAAGCTATATCCTTCAATGCTTTGGCCCTATAGGTGCAAGCAAACTCCTTAAGAAACCACACAAAAGTGGAGGGACTACTTGGGGAGTCTGCATCTCACGTCACAGTGGCCCTTAGAGGAAGAATAGGTATTCACAACAGACCAAAGCTCACTCTCTGAAGCAGGACCATGTCTTTATATCCTCTTTAGCACTCAACATGGTGCCCTTCATGAAGAAAGTACATAGTAAAATGTCTCATTCATTTTGAGGTAATACATTCTAGAATAGTGACTTTCAATTTTTTATTTTTTTTAAAGTTTTTTGTTTTTTGTTTAAGATTTTATTTATTTATTTGACAGACAGAGATCAAAAGTAGGCAGAGAGGCAGGCAGAGAGAGAGGAGGAAACAGGTTCCCTGCTGAGGAGAGCCCGCGATGCGGGGCTTGATCCCAAGACCCGAGATCAGGACCCGAGCGGAAGGCAGAGGCCTCAACCTACTGAGCCACCCAGGTGCCCCGTGACTTTCAATTTTTAAACAATATTCTTCCTTTTGATAAACATGCACTCACATTACTGATCATACACTGAAGATCGGACCCTAGACTTTCTTCGTTCTAACACTTCACTGGTGATTACCTGATCTAGAATATTAATAGAAGAGGGAATGAGTATTTGATAAAAAACGATTAAGCTTTGGGAGGAGTCAAGATGTCGGAGAAGTAGCAGGCTGAGACTACTTCAGCTAGCTGGAGATCAGCTAGATAGCTTATCTAAAGATTGCAAACACCTGAAAATCCATCGGCAGATCAAAGAGAAGAAGAACAGCAATTCTGGAAACAGAAAAACAACCACTTGCTGAAAGGTAGGCGGAGAAGTGAATCCAAAGCTACGGGAAGATAGACCCCGGGGGGAGGGGCCGGCTCCCGGCAAGCAGCGGAGCAACCCCGCACAAAATCAGGACTTTTAAGTCTGTTCCGCTGAGGGACATGGCTCCAGAGGCTAAACCGGGGCGAAGCCCAGGCGGGGTCAGCGTGGCCTCAGGTCCCGCAGGGTCACAGAAGGATCGGGGGTGTCTGAGTGTCGCAGAGCTTCCGGGTATTGGAACGGGAAAGCCGGCTACAGAGACAGAGCCGACAGTGAGATCGCAGCTCCGTGTTACCTTGAACCGGTCCCAGGCTTGGTGAGCTCGGAGCGCGGCCGGAGGTCAGGCAGACGGGAGTAACTGGGCGCTGTTCTCTCAGGACGCACTGAGGAGTGGGGCCCTGGGCTCTCGGCTCCTCCGGGCCAGAGACCAGGAGGCCGCCATTTGTATTCCCGTCCTCCAGAACTCTGCGGAAAGCGCTCAAGGAACAAAAGCTCCTGAAAGCAAACCTGAGCGAGCAGATTACTCACCCCGGCCCCTGCTAAGGGCAGTGCAATTCCAATTCCACCTGGGGCAAAGACACTTGAGAATCACTACATCAGGCCCCTCCCCCAGAAGATCAACATGAAATCCAGCTGAGACCAAGTTTACCTACCAAGGAGTGCGGTTTCATACCAAGGAGAGCAGCAGAATTCCAGAGGAGGAGAAAGCAAAGCACAGAACTCATGGCTTTTTCCCTGTGATTTTTTTTAGTCTTGCAGTTAATTTAATTTTTTTCTTTATCATTTTTTGTTTTTTTCCTCGCCTTCTGGAAAAATTTTTTTTTAACTTTTACCTTTTTCTTTTTCAACGTTTTTTAACTAGCTTATCTAATATATATATTTTTTCTTTTTTATATTTTTCTTATTTGTTTTCATTTTTTAAAATTCTTTTCTTTTTTTTTTTTTCTTTTTCTTTTTTTTTTTTTCTTTCTTCATTTTTGAACCTCTTTTTATCCCCTTTCTCCCCCCTCATGATTTGGGATCTCTTCTAATTTGGTTCAAGCATATTTTCCTGGTTTTTTGCCACCCTTTTAGTATTTTACTTACTCCTTCATATACTCTTATCTGGACAAAATGACAAGACGGAAAAATTCACCACAAAAAAAAGAACAAGAGGCAGTACCGAAGGCTAGGGACCTAATCAATACAGACATTGGTAATATGTCAGATCTAGAGTTCAGAATGACAATTCTCAAGGTTCTAGCCAGGCTCGAAAAAGGCATGGAAGATATTAGAGAAACCCTCTCGAGAGATATAAAAGCCCTTTCTGGAGAAATAAAAGAACTAAAATCTAACTAAGTTGAAATCAAAAAAGCTATTAATGAGGTGCAATCAAAAATGAAGGCTCTCACTGCTAGGATAAATGAGGCAGAAGAAAGAATTAGTGATATAGAAGACCAAATGACAGAGAATAAAGAAGCTGAGCAAAAGAGAGACAAACAGCTACTGGACCACGAGGGGAGAATTCGAGAGATAAGTGACACCATAAGACAAAACAACATTAGAATAGTTGGGATTCCAGAAGAAGAAGAAAGAGAGAGGGGAGCAGAAGGTATACTGGAGAGAATTATTGGGGAGAATTTCCCCAATATGGCAAAGGGAACGAGCATCAAAATTCAGGAGGTTCAGAGAACGCCCCTCAAAATCAATAAGAATAGGCCCACACCCCGTCACCTAATAGTAAAATTTACAAGTCTCAGTGACAAAGAGAAAATCCTGAAAGCAGCCCAGGAAAAGAAGTCTGTAACATACAATGGTAAAAATATTAGATTGGAAGCGGACCTATCCACAGAGACCTGGCAGGCCAGAAAGAGCTGGCATGATATTTTCAGAGCACCTAACGAGAAAAACATGCAGCCAAGAATACTATATCCAGCTAGGCTATCATTGAAAATAGAAGGAGAGATTAAAAGCTTCCAGGACAAACAAAAACTGAAAGAATTTGCAAACACCAAACCAGCTCTACAGGAAATACTGAAAGGGGTCCTCTAAGCAAAGAGAGAGTCTACAAGTGGTAGATCAGAAAGGAACAGAGACCATATACAGTAACAGTCACCTTACAGGCAATACAATGGCCCTAAATTCATATCTCTCAATAGTTACCCTGAATGTTAATGGGCTAAATGCCCCTGTCAAAAGACACAGGGTATCAGAATGGATACAAAAACAAAACCCATCTCTATGTTGCCTCCGAGAAACTCATTTTAAGCCCGAAGACACCTCCAGATTTAAAGTGAGGGGGTGGAAAAGAATTTACCATGCTAATGGACATCAGAAGAAAGCAGGAGTGGCAATCCTTCTATCAGATCAATTAGATTTTAAGCCAAAGACTATAATAAGAGATGAGGAAGGACACTATATCATACTCAAAGGGTCTGTCCAACAAGAAGATTTAACAATTTTAAATATCTATGCCCCCAACGTGGGAACAACCAACTATATAAACCAATTAATAACAAAATCAAAGAAACACATCAACAATAATACAATAATAGTAGGGGACTTTAACACTCTCCTCACTGAAATGGACAGATCATCCAAGCAAAAGATCAGCAAGGAAATAAAGGCCTTAAACGACACACTGGAACAGATGGACATCACAGATATATTCAGAACATTTCATCCCAAAGCAACAGAATACACATTCTTCTCTAGTGCACATGGAACATTCTCCAGACTAGATCACATCCTCGGTCCTAAATCAGGACTCAACCGGTATCAAAAGATTGGGATCATTCCCTGCATATTTTCAGACCACAATGCTCTAAAGCTAGAACTCAACCACAAAAGGAAGTTTGGAAAGAACCCAAATACATGGAGACTAAACAGCATCCTTCTAAAGAATGAATGGGTCAACTGTGAAATTAAAGAAGAATTGAAAAAAATCATGGAAACAAATGATAATGAAAATACAACGGTTCAAAATCTGTGGGACACAACAAAGGCAGTCCTGAGAGGAAAATATATAGCGGTACAAGCCTTTCTCAAGAAACAAGAAAGGTCTCAGGTACACAACCTAACCCTACACCTAAAGGAGCTGGAGAAAGAACAAGAAAGAAACCCTAAGCCCAGCAGGAGAAGAGAAATCATAAAGATCAGAGCAGAAATCAATGAAATAGAAACCAAAAAAACAATAGAACAAATCAACGAAACTAGGAGCTGGTTCTTTGAAAGAATTAATAAAATTGATAAACCCATGGCCTGACTTATCAAAAAGAAAAGAGAAAGGACCCAAATAAATAAAATCATGAATGAAAGAGGAGAGATCACAACTAACACCAAAGAAATACAAACTATTATAAAAACATAACTATGAGCAACTCTACGCCAATAAATTTGACAATCTAGAAGAAATGAATGCATTCCTAGAAACATATAAACTACCACAACTGAACCAGGAAGAAATAGAAAGCCTGAACAGACCCATAACCAGTAAGGAGATTGAAACAGTCATTAAAAATCTCCAAACAAACAAAAGCCCAGGGCCAGACGGCTTCCCGGGGGAATTCTACCAAACATTTAAAGAAGAACTAATTCCTATTCTCCTGAAACTGTTCCAAAAAAATAGAAATGGAAGGAAAACTTCGAAACCCATTTTATGAGGCCAGCATCACCTTGATCCCAAAACCAAACAAGGATCCCATCAAAAAAGAGAGCTATAGACCAATATCCTTGATGAACACAGATGCGAAAATACTCAACAAAATACTAGCCAATAGGATTCAACAGTACATTAAAAGGATTATTCACCACGACCAAGTGGGATTTATTCCAGGGCTGCAAGGTTGGTTCAACATCCGCAAATCAGTCAATGTGATACAACACATCAATAAAAGAAAGAACAAGAACCATATGATACTCTCAATACATGCTGAAAAAAGTACAAAGTACAGCATCCCTTCCTGATCAAAACTCTTCAAAGTGTAGGGATAGAGGGCACATACCTCAATATCATCAAAGCCATCTATGAAAAACCCACTGCAAATATCATTCTCAATGGAAAAAAACTGAAAGCTTTTCCGCTAAGGTCAGGAACACGGCAGGGATGTCCATTATCACCACTGCTATTCAACATAGTACTAGAGGTCCTAGCCTCAGCAATCAGACAACAAAAGGAAATTAAAGGCATCCAAATCGGCAAAGAAGAAGTCAAATTATCACTCTTCGCAGATGATATGATACTATATGTAGAAAACCCAAAAGACTCCACTCCCAAACTGCTAGAACTTATACAGGAATTCAGTAAAGTGTCAGGATATAAAATCAATGCACAGAAATCAGTTACATTTCTCTACACCAACAGCAAGACAGAAGAAAGAGAAATTAAGGAGTCAATCCCATTTACAATTGCACCCAAAACCATAAGATACCTAGGAATAAACCTAACCAGAGAGACACAGAATCTATACTCAGAAAACTATAAAGTACTCATGAAAGAAATTGAGGAAGACACAAAGAAATGGAAAAATGTTCCATGCTCCTGGATTGGAAGAATAAATATTGTGAAAATGTCTATGCTACCTAAAGCAATCTACACATTTAATGCAATTCCTATCAAAGTACCATCCATCTTTTTCAAAGAAATGGAACAAATAATTCTAAAATTTATATGGAACCAGAAAAGACCTCGAATAGCCAAAGGGATATTGAAAAAGAAAGCCAACGTTAGTGGCATCACAATTCCGGACTTCAAGCTCTATTACAAAGCTGTCATCATCAAGACAGCATGGTACTGGCACTAAAACAGACACATAGATCAATGGAACAGAATAGAGAGCCCAGAAATGGACCCTCAACTCTACGGTCAACTAATCTTCGACAAAGCAGGAAAGAATGTCCAATGGAAAAAAGACCATTTCTTCAATAAATGGTGTTGGAAAATTGGTCAGCCACATGCAGAAAAATGAAATTGGACCATTTCCTTACACCACACACGAAAATAGACTCAAAATGGATGAAGGACCTCAATGTGCGAAAGGAATCCATCAAAATCCTTGAGGAGAACACAGGCAGCAACCTCTTCGACCTCAGCCGCAGCAACATCTTCCTAGGAACAACGCCAAAGGCAAGGGAAGCAAGGGCAAAAATGAACTATTGGGATTTCATCAAGATCAAAAGCTTTTGCACAGCAAAAGAAACAGTTAACAAAATGAAAAGACAACTGACAGAATGGGAGAAGATATTTGCAAACGACATATCAGATAAAGGACTAGTGTCCAGAATCTATAAAGAACTTAGCAAACTCAACACCCAAAGAACAAATAATCCAATCAAGAAATGGGCAGAGGACATGAACAGACATTTCTGCAAAGAAGACATCCAGATGGCCAACAGACACATGAAAAAGTGCTCCATATCACTCGGCATCAGGGAAATACAAATCAAAACCACAATGAGATATCACCTCACACCAGTCAGAATGGCTAAAATCAACAAGTCAGGAAATGACAGATGCTGGCGAGGATGTGGAGAACGGGGAACCCTCCTACACTGTTGGTGGGAATGCAAGCTGGTGCAGCCACTTTGGAAAACAGCATGGAGGTTCCTCAAAATGTTGAAAATAGAACTGCCCTATGACCCAGCAATTGCACTATTGGGTATTTACCCTAAAGATACAAACGTAGTGATCCAAAGGGGCACGTGCACCCGAATGTTTATAGCAGCAATGTCCACAATAGCCAAACTATGGAAAGAACCTAGATGTCCATCAACAGATGAATGGATCAAGAAGATGTGGTGTATATACACAATGGAATACTATGCAGCCATCAAAATAAATGAAATCTTGCCATTTGCGACAACATGGATGGAACTAGAGCGTATCATGCTTAGCGAAATAAGTCAAGCAGAGAAAGACAATTATCATATGATCTCCCTGATATGAGGAAGTGGTGATGCAACATGGGGGCTTAAGTGGGTAGGAGAAGAATAAATGAAACAAGATGGGATTGGGAGGGAGCCAAACCATAAGTGACTCTTGATCTCACAAAACAAACTGAGGGTTGTTGGGGGGAGGGGGTTTCGGAGAAGGGGGCGGGATTATGGACATTGGGGAGGGTATGTGCTTTGGTGAGTGCTGTGAAGTGTGTAAACCTGGTGATTCACAGACCTGTACCCCTGGGGATAAAAATATATGTTTATAAAAAATAAAAAATTAAAAAAAAAAGATATAGAATATCTCTATCATCAAAAAAAAAAAAAAAAACCATTGAGCTTTAAGCATAAAGTACAATTGATCTCATTTATATTTTCAGCAATTTTATCAGCTAATTACTACTTTCCCCATTTTAGATGAAAAACTGGAATTCCATGAGGTTAAGAAATTTGCTTAAGGACCCAGAGCTGGGATATTCCAGAGCCAGGATGCAAACACACATCTGCATGATTCTAAAGCTTATATTCTTTCTATGCCTTTAGAACAAGTCCCACAAGGAAACCAGGACTTTATGGCCTTGGTGAGATAAATATTGATCTGGGGTACAGGTAATTAGCTCTCTCAAAGTTTTCCTTGTAAGCTAGGCATATTGGTCAACATTTCTTGAGTCTTGGCTTTTCCATTTCTGAAATGGGGATCATGCCCTCCTCATAAGAAGACCACTGGGAAGATTAAATGAGATGATTTACATGAAATATAAACTGTGGGCTATTTTATAAATGTAAGATGCCATGTCTTCCTATAAAGGACAATGATAAATGTGATAACTTTTCAAAATTTTCTAGTATCTGCCTAAAAAATGATATACACTCAATAAACTGTCCTTTCCTTTTCTTCTTTCTTAAGATGTTATATGAGAAGTCTACACTGAGCAACCCAATAAAACTCTGTAGGTTAATCTGGCAAGATCCAGGGTAAACATACCAAGTGATACCCATTTGGAGCAGGGAGAGGCAGAGCTTGAGAGCCCTTAAGAAGACACATGCTCATTGATGTAATTCTAATTTGGCGTCCTGCCTAAATATTACATGAATGGCACCAGAGGGGAAGGTGTAAGTTCAGGCTGTCAAGCAGCAATTTCAGAAAAGACTTTTTTACCTTTGGAGAATAAATGGGATCCTGGCTCAATTGGCAATTTCATTTCTGTCCATCTTGTAGAAACCTAGCAGTATGCATTAACCTGAGGAAAGATCAAGGCAACAGGAGATAGCTTTGTTCCCATTCAAATTAAGGGTCATTAATGATATTTAACTGCTTTCCAGTATCATAAGCTATCATCTTCTTCAAATGATCTCCCAGTTCTCTAGATGCCTCAACTCCCCCTCACTACCAGAGTATACTATAGTTTATTACAGATTTCACAACCAGACTCTCTTGACAGAAGTCAGAGGACCAAAAGAATGAAGGCTCATTTTTTAAAATTCTCTTTCTTACAAAACAAGCGAACAAACAAACAAACAAAACCCTCTTTCCTCTCCAGCATTTCTGCCATAGCTGCATTTCCAAGCTAACCACTTACAAGTCACAATCTTTTTATCCATCACTTCCTCTCAAGTTCATTTCATAGGCATCTTCCTCTGTTTATAAATACTTTGTCCCTGAGTTCATAGGGAGTCTCTGCTTGAAAGTGTTGCTGAAGAGAATTCCTAACCCTGGCTCACAGGAAACAGAATAGAAGAAATTTTGTTCAACTCACTGCTGAAGGCCAATTTCAAGATGGAATATAGAGAACATTTGTTTTACAATGTGGGAAGACCTCATCCCCTGCCACTGAAAAGATCATGGACAAGGTTGGGAAGACCTAGTGTATCTCTCAGGGTTGTGAGAATTAAGTGAGCTACCAGAAGTAAACATGCCTCATAAATTACAAAATATTTTACAAATGCAAGAGAGGTTTTGTGTCAGAGGCTAGAGAGCCCAAGGCTCATTAGTCTCCTTTTACATGCTCTGATGGAAAGAGAACAGATATAAAAATAATAAACCAGAGAACCAAGTGAAGATCTTGAAATGCACAGGAAACACATTCAACATGCCTTAAAATGCAGAGGTTAGTAATGTCTAGATTAGAAAGCACAATGTGGACCTGATGCCAACATGGAATTGCTCTAATACTCTCTTGACTCCAGGCCATCAGATTTACCTGATGGTGACTCAGCAAGCTCCAAATCTATTTACCCAATCAGCCATGGACCTGAGAACAGAAAGGAGCTCCTGAGCTAAAGTGGGAAGAGACTTTGCCGACCACAAAAACTACAGCCCATAAATGACATGCTTACTCTTCTATAAGGAAGAGAGAATTAGGTGAGTAAAGAAAGGTCCTTGACAGTACCCAGGGAAGAGAGGGCAGAAGCCAGTGAAATACAGGGTATGGAGTGGAGAATAAATGTTATCCTTTGTTTACATTCCTTGCAGGGGACAATGCATCATAATTTATATTTCTCAATATACAGCAAAGAGATTCATAATTAATTTGGGTAACTGACTTTTCTGTTGCATTCTAGTCTTTCAATTATTCTCTGTAGATTTGATTCACTATGATTAGTTTGTAACTGTATTATAAATAAAAGTACAAATTCAGGATCAAAGGTGATAAAGATCAAGAAACCAATGGTTGGGTTAAAGAGAGGTGAAAAAGCATTTAGGTTGCTTTAGTAAGTTATGTTTATCCAATACATTATACCCACTTGTGGTAACAAAATATACTTAGAGTTATTTAAAAAGTCTTATTCTTAAAATTCTTGTAGGAAAAATAATTTTGTTATGATCTTAAATTTGATAGGCATAACCTCCTTTTACCATTGAATCAATTGTTTTTGTAACACATGTTTCCTCAGAGAGACAATAATGATATTATAGAAGACTATATTTTGTGCATCAAATATCTGCTATGCATCTGCCATGTGTTAGACACCATGAGGGATTCAGAATTGAACAAGACATGGTTTATGCTCTAAACAGCCAACAGGAGAGAAAATAGAAAGCTGATAATAATGTGAACTAAATGTATACAGCTATAACACAGATTGGAATGGGTAAGTGCTCAGGTAGGGTCCATATGTGTATTAAGTAATAGGGTTATTACTAATTTGGGTAGGACTTTGGGTAGAACAGAGAGACTCAGGAAGGATCTCAGGGAGAAGACAGCATTTGAGCTATCTTTGGAAGGTGGGTATTATTTAGATATACAAAGAGGATAGGTAAGACATGATGGGGAAAGGAATAGTGAGAAAGGCACTGAATGGCATGTCAATTATAATGAGAGAGTAGCTCTTGTTGACTAGATTGGGGCTCACCAAGGGAAACATGATATAGAAAGCTAAGCAGAGGCCACAAAGAGGAGAACCCTTCTTGCCAAGCCAGGGATTTTGGACTCTACTCTCCACTGGCAGGAGGGATTTATAACAAACCCAGGAACAAATTGCAGGATTCCTTGCCTCTTTGGTATGTATAAACCTTGGCTCTTTCCCCAAAGGATAAGAGGTGGAGGGAGATTCTTTGGGAGGGTGTCATAATTGTCCAGGCAGGAGTTATGTTTGCCTGAGCTAGGGTGGCATCTGGGAGAATCGCAAGTGGGAAATGAATGGGAAATGTACTGCTCAGAAAGAATGGATGGGATCTGATTCCCTTGATGTCAACCGAGAAATGCCAAGACCCATTTACTTTAACAGAGATTCCCCTCGGAGACGTAATTTATAAATCAGTTTTTATCAAGAATAAAAATAAAATTATTTAAGTAAGTACAAGTTGGCTTCAACCCATTGATTTTCACACACTGCTGCTCCATTTTCAGAGACAGGCAACACTGCAGACAGAAACTTGCCTGGAGTTTTGAAACCCACTCTCCAATTCAGCTTTCCCCCAAGCTGTCTGTCCCTGTTTTATCCTTTCACATATAGGGCTGCCTGTACCATTTCTTTTGCACAAAGGGTTTTCATGGCTATAAATCAGTTTGAAAATCACTAACTAATCCCAACTTCATAGATGAAGAAACTTGGATGACATCACAATTTCTGAACTCTAGGTCAGGTCACAAAAGAAATTGATAATAAATCCCCTATCAATATCCTGAATTCTCAATTTCTCTTTCAATGTTGTAATCCCTGCTCTGTCATTATTATTCTGTTTTTCATCTTGGCACAATATTAACATAAGAGCTAGTTATAGATTTATCAGTACTCAGATGTAGAAAAATCAAACATTTACAAAAAGAATGCCAGCATCTAGATAGACAGCCACAGAGCCACTACTGTGGAAAAGAAGTAGAGATTCTTGCCTGGGTGTTCTCTATCTTATTAAATTATTTGTGTGCAGTACCTTTTTACTCAAATAGCTAATATTCCAGTAACAGCTCACATTACTGAGTCAGGTAATTAAGAATTTCTGTTTGTGGCTGGGAAGGTTTTGTTTTTTAAACAAAATAATTACAACCCACTAATACTCATGAGAGGTTGTTGGTATAATTAAGAGGTAATTTAGAAAGTCAAAAATGGGTCTGAATGTCATAGAGAAAACATAAGTAAAATGTATTATCCTTTTAACAAACTCATATTCCCTGAAGAAATCTGAAAATGCTAATAATATCACACAAATTTTTAAATTTCTACAGAGGATTAATGGAATTCAGCTTTGTCAAAATTTAGTTGAGCTCTTTTGGTATGCCTCCCGTTTTGTGTTGACACTAATGTGTGTGTGACACACACCATACCTGTGTTTCTCAAACTCTAATCTACACACAGATCTGCAAGGTCTCTTGTCAAAATGCAAACTGTGATTTAGTAGGTGTGGATGGGGCCTGGGATCAGATGATACAGCAGGTCCAGGGACTACATGTTAAGTAACAAGTCTATACATATTTCTCTGTTCAGACCTTATTGAGTTTGGCCATTTACATAGGATTTCCTACATCCAAACTACAGACAATTTTTTCTCAGAAAGTCCTCATGAAGTTCTGGGTAATAATGGATACTGCTGAGGGGATATGGTAGGGTCCAGAAATAACTCAAGAAATGGCAAGGACACTGTATCACTCTGCTAGAGCGGTTTCATTTTTTAAAAAATATTTTATTTATTTATTTGACAGAGAGAGAGAGAGATCACAAGTAGGCAGGGAGGCAGGCAGAGAGAGAGGAGGAAGCAGGCTCCCTGCTGAGCAGAGAGCCCGATGCGGGGCTCGATCCCAGGACCCTGGGATCATGACCCGAAGCCGAAGGCAGAGGCTTAACCCACTGAGCCACCCAGGTGCCTCTAGAGCAGTTTCATTTTTATGGGTTTGACATATAGGCTATTATTAGAAGAAAGAGCTCTAATGCTTAAAAGGGAAAAAAAATCTGGAAATGATAGTTCTGGATTTTTCCATAGTCTCCTCTCCTCAAAGAAAGCTAACATTTGCTGAGAAGTCACAGTGTACCAGGCTTATGCCTAGTGACTGCCCAAGATCACGTATTTGAGAAGCAGTGTAGAAAACAGGATGGGCTCCTTGAGCTGTCTCATTTTACCTAAACCTATGGTATTTCATATGTACTATGCTTGCCTTCTGTTCTGCTTCTGTGCTGTGCTTAGCCTCAAGGGGCCTACTGCTCTGCTCTCTCATTTCAGGGCTAAATATTATGAGAAACTATTCAATATTTACCAATGGATTCTGTAAAGAAATAGTGGGGAGGGCGCCTGGGTGGCTCAGTAGGTTGAGCCGCTACCTTCAGCTCGGGTCATGATCTCAGGGTCCTGGGATGGGATCCCGTGTCGGGCTCTCTGCTCGGCAAGGAGCCTGCTTCCCTCTCTCTCTCTTTGCCTGCCTCTCTGTCTACTTGTAATCTCTGTCTGTCAAATAAACAAATAAAATCTTAAAAAAAAGAAAAAAAGAAACAGTGGGGATGAAATTCAACTCACAAATATCAACAGTATTTCTATATATAAATAATGAAGAATTGGAAACTAAAATTTAAAAATAATATAATTTACAATAGCTCCAAAAATGAAAATATTTAATTATAAATCTAACTATAATTATGTAACAACTATAACTAAGATGCAGCAGGTGCCACATGTTCAGCTATACAATGCTGACACAAGAAATCAAGGAAGATCTGAATAAATGAAAAGAGATATGTGATCATGGTTTGGAAGATTCAATATAGCAAAGATGTCAAGTTTCCCACAATGCACTACAGATTTAAGCAATATCAATAAAAATCACAGCAGAGGCACCTGGATGGTCCAGTCAATTAAGCATCTGGTTTTTGGGTTTAGGCTCAGGTTACGATCTCAGGGTCATGAGATGGAGCCCTGAGTCCAGCTTCATGCTCAGGCAGCGTCTGCTTGAGATTTGCTCTTTCCCTTTCCCTCTGCCCCACCCCACCCCACATGTGAGCACTCTCTCACTTTCTCTCTTAAATAATAATTTTTTTTTTTAAATCTCAGCAGAATTATCCTGTAGATATAGACAAGTGGATTCTAAAATTTATAAAAGAGAGAGAAAGAATTAGAAGAACTAAAATAATTTTGAAAAAGAAGAATAAAGTTGTAGCTCTTTGGTGTCAGATTTTTAGAACTTTACTATTATTATAAAGCTATAGTAATCAAGACAGTTTGGGACTGGCAAGGAGATAGACACAAACAGATCATTGGAATAAAACAGGGTTCCAAAACAGACATATACAAATATGGCTATGTGATTTATGACAAAAGCAATTCGATGGAGAAATGATAATCTTTTCAATAAATGTGTTCGGGACAACTGGACTTTCATATGTAAAAGCACAAGCTTGACCCAAACTTCATACCTTGTGCAATATGGATCATAGGGAAACATAAAACTACTACACTTTGAGAAGAAAATATAAAAGAAAGTCTTCATGACCATGATAGTTCTTAGAAATGACACCAAAAATACCACCCATATAATAAAAATGTGATAAATTAGTCTTCACCAAAATTTGGAACTTTTGCTATGTCAAAGATACTACCAAGAGAATAAAAAGACAAGCTGCAGGCTGGGAGAAAATAACTGCAAATCACATATCTGACTAAGGATATGCATCCAGCATATATATAGTACCTGGATATATAGTACCTACTATAGTACCTACTATATAGTACCTGGTATATAGTACCCTCTCCAGGGTACTGAGAGAAATGAAAACTTAAATCCACACAAAGACCCTCATATAAAAGCTCTTATCTGCTTTACTAATAACAGCCAAGGCCTAAAAACCACCCAAACGTTCTTTCAACAGATAAATGCCTAAACAAATTGTTGTAAATCTGTATAAAGGAATATTAACTCAGCAATAAAAAAGAATAGACTATTGATATGCACAGGTCAGATGAACCTCAAAGACGGCACACTGAGTAAAAGAAACTATTTCAAAAAGGTTATATACTGTATGACTCCATTTATATAACATTTCTGAAAAGACAAAACTAGGATGGAGAATAGATCAGTGGTTAAAGGTGGGAGAAATTACGACTATAAAGCAACAGCAGGAAGAGCTTAGGAGGGCAATGGAACTGTTCTGCATGCTGTCTATGGCAGTGGCTACATAATCTGTATATGTGTTAAAATTCAGAGAACTGCACACCAAAGGAAAGAAACTCAAACCCAAGGAATGATAATTTTAAAAATAATACTAATTTTAAAAGAAGGAAACTATATCTTAAAAAACTTTCTTATTCTGGTAACAATATTTGCAGAGGTCAAACTAGATCTGCTCAAAGTATTTTTTTCAAATATGAAATCATAGTGGAAAGTGTAAATTTTATGTTCTATAGAATATTTTCCTTCTAATTATGTAAGAAATGGATTTAAAGAAGAGAGTCTCTCCTAAAAAACACAATAGACAGAGAAATTAGAAGACCAAGAGATCTCAGAAGACACTCAACTTCCTTTAGTTGGTTTGTGAGTACAGGCAAGTCTTAAAACATTCAGATTCACAAGTGTAAAAGGGCTGAAAGAATTGAGTGCATTAGTGGCTGGCCCATTAGACCAACAGAGAACAAAATGTGTTACTCTTTGATGACTGGAAATTTTGTAGATGAGCAAAAAGGTGAAGGCATTCTGGGATGCCTTGTGGTTCAATCGATTGGGCATCCGGCTCTTGATTTTAGCTCAGATGTTGATCTCAGAGTCATGAGATCAAGCCCCACATCAGTCTCTGCACTCAGCGGGGAATCTGCTTGAAATTCTTTCTCTCTCTTCTCCCTCCACCCCTCCCTTCCCCTGCACTTTCTATCTTGCTCTCTAAAATATCTTTTTTAAAAAGTTGAATAAAGGGGCACCTGGGTGGCTCCGTTGTTAAGCTTCTGCCTTTGGCTCAGGTCATGATCCTGCAGTCCTGGGATTGAGTCCCACATCAGGCTCCCCACTAAGTGGGAAGCCTGATTCTCCTTCTCCCACTTCCCCTGTGTGTTCCCCCTGTCTCTTTCTCTCTCTGTCAAATAAATAAGTAAAATCTTGAAAAAAAAAGTTGAAAAAAAGGTGAAGGTATTCTAATTTTTAATTACCTTATAGTATTCATGTCTTTTCTCATTAAAAATATCTCTCAAGGGCGCCTGGGTGGCTCAGTGGGTTAAGCTGCTGCCTTCGGCTCAGGTCATGATCTCAGGGTCCTGGGATCGAGTCCCGCATCGGGCTCTCTGCTCAGCAGGGAGCCTGCTTCCTCCTCTCTCTCTCTCTCTGCCTGCCTCTCTGCCTACTTGTGATCTCTGTCAAATAAATAAATAAAATCTTAAAAAAAAATCTCTCAATACTATTAAGTCAACATAGCCTATCAGCAAGGTCCGCAATAGCCAAACTGTGGAAGGAACAAAGATGCCCTTCAACAGATTAATGGATAAAGAAGATGTGGTCCATATATACAATGGAGTATTACTCAGCCATCAGAAAGGATGAATACCCACCATTCACAATGACATGGATCGAACTGGAAGGGATTATACTAAGTGAAATATGCCAAGCAAAGAAAGACAATTATCATATGATTTCACTCATATGTGGAACGTAAAGACTAGCACAGAGTACCATAGGGCAAGGGAGGGAAAACTGAAGCAAACCATAGGTCAAGGGGGTGAATCAGAGAAAGAGACTTGAACCATGAGAGACTATGGACTCTGAGAAACAAAATGAGGGTTTCAGAGGAGAGGGAGATGGGAGAATGGGGCAGCTGGAAGATGGGTATTAAGGAGGGCACGTGTGGTGATAAGCACAGGGTGTTATTAGCAACTAATGAATCACTGAACACTACATCAAAAATTATTTATGTGATAGCTAACTGAAAATAAATAAATAAGTAAATGAACAAATTAAAAAGTCAACATAGACAAATAAAGATTACTGTCTCTTTACAGGAGTATTTTAATGAAAAATAATGTATTTAAAGACTAAGATTAGATTGTCAATTCATTCCCTTTCTCTGGTACCCCCAAACTAGGGATGTGGAGGCCTAGCAAGTTGATACCACTTCCCCCTACTGTGAGTTGTGAGAATCATAGGCATAACAAACTTGAACGTCAGGGATCAGCAAACCATGGTTCATGGTCCAGAAGCTAAAAAAATTTTTTTTAAATATTTTTAAAGGGTTATACAAAAACCAAAAAACAAAAATTAAATAAATGAAGAATATATGACAGAGACAATATATGTCCCAGAAAGCCTAAAATATTGTTTATCCCTTTAGAAAAAAATGTTGATTCCTACTCCATTCCTGATTTGAAACCAAGCCATACCAATTCACCAAGCAGGACTAGATGGGCACTTTCTCAACTGTATAAAGTACATCTACAAAAAAAAATCTGTAAGTTACATTGTGGAAGTCTGAATTGTTTTCCCCCTAAGATTGGAAAAAGGGCATGACTGTCCATTCTCCCTCCTTCTATTTGGTATTGTACCAGAAGTTCCAGTCATTCCTGTCAGTTAAATAAAGCAGGGGGAAAAAATTAAAGGCGCCCAGATTGTAAAGGAAGAAATAAAGCTGTCTTTATTCACAGGCAACATTATAACCTAAACAGACCTATAGAATCTACCAAAAAACCAGAATAAGCAAGTTTAGAACATTTTATAAGATATGATATATAAAAGTCAATTGTATGTCAATGTATTAGCAGAAAACAATTTGAACTTAAATTTTAAAATTTTCAATTGCATCAAAATATGAATACTTAGAGGTCAACATCACAAAATATGAAACATGGCAGGAGACTGAAAAGACTTAGTATTGGAGAGATATAATGTACTCACGAACTGGAGAACTCAATATTATTAAAATGTCAATTTTATCTGAATTGATTTCTAGATTTGATGCAAACCAAACTGAAATTCCATCAGGCTCTTTTGGACAACCTGAGAAGCTGATTATGCATTTATATGAAAATGCAAAGGTCCCAGAACAGCCAAGGCATCTTTTTAAAAGGACAAAGTTGACTGAATTATACTACCTTTAAAGATTTTTAAAAGCAAACAAACAAAACTTATGAAAGTAAACCAGCAAAGGTAATGACCCTCATAGCACTTTGTAATTATGAATGTAAATTGAAATATATTCTTCAGCTCTGATACTACATAAGACACAAGCTATAAACATAAAGATGGGTGATACATCTAAATATCACACCATTTTAGAAATTGTTGCAGTAACTGATAATATATAACATGAAAAAAAAAAAGATCTATCAAGGAGACCCACTAACTATATTAAAATACATGAAGGGGGGGTGCCTGGGTGGCTGAGTGGGTTAAGCCTCTGCCTTCAGCTCAGGTCATGATCTCAGGGTCCTGGGATAGAGTCCCGCATCGAGCTCTCTGCTCAGTGGGGAGCCTGCTTCCCCTTCTCTCTCTCTGCCTGCCTTTCTGCCTACTTATGATCTCTGTCTGTCAAATAAATAAATAAAATCTTTAAAAAAAAAGACATGAAGGGTCATCATAATAAGAGAAATATTTCATTTATTTATTTATTTAAATTTATTTTCAGTGTACCCGAATTCATTGTTTATGTACCACACCCAGTGTTCCATATAATACATGCCCTCCATAATACCCACCACCAGGCTCACCCAACCTCCCACCCCCTACCCCTTCAAAACCCTTAGATTGTTTTTCAGAGTCCACAGTCTCTTATGGTTCGTCTCCCCCTCCAACTCCCTTCTCCTCTCCATCTCCCCACATCCTCCGTGTTATTTCTTATGCTCCACAAATAAGTAAAACCATATGATAATTGACTCTCTCTGCTTGACTTAGAAATATTTAATTTATTCTGGGTAGCTCCAGAGGAAAGAGCCTGAAGAAACAGGAGGCAGAGGTAGACTTAGGCTCAGAATAAGGATAACTTGCTAAAATGGAATGGGCTACTTTGTGAGGTGCTGAGCTCACCATGGCTGGAGTTCAAGCAGATGCTGGAAGACATCTGTCATGTATGATCTGTTGAAACTAGATCAGTATTTCTCAAAGAATAGCATGAGGTCTACTTCCACAGAGAATCTGTTAAAAGTTTAGATTCTTGGGTTCCCTTCCAGACCATAAATTTGAATCTCTGGGAAAAGGACCTAGAATCTGCACTTCAACAACCTGTGCTGGTAATTTTTATGTTCATTAACTTTGGAAATTGCTGGTTGAGATGATAGACAGGGATCTTTTTGAATTCCACAAATCTCTGATTCTCTCTTTCTTAAAGGTCTATTGTTTATTTTGTTGGGTCAATATGAAAGTCTTCCAATAAGTTGAAATTAATTCCACATCCCAAAAAGGTCCATGGCAGATGAAACTTTGATAAATGTTGAATAGTGGGACAACTCAATGTGTTGTCATGAGTGTGGTTGTTATTACAGTAGAGCATCATGACTGCATACTGACCGCTATCTCCACTTTTATGCCAGGAATTCAGCAATTTGTGGAACCATTGGTAGCCTAACATCCAGAAAGAAACACTGGTAGAATGGCTTCACCACAGGGTACATTATGACCGTGACACTCTACCCTGGACTGTTGACCCAGCCCATTTTCAGTCACAACTCCTGCCTAGAGAACTTTAAAAGGAGATTCCTAAATATAGTTCATGAACTTGGGGTTACATCCATAAAAAAAAAAAAACAGTAGTATTTTTCATTTTCAACTTAAAAAAGAACAAACAATTACCACCTGAAATCCAAATATAGTTTCACATCAGAAAGAAACATACCATTTAGCTACACTGCATGTACAATTATACTCCCTGTAAACACTATTTAAAATATCTCTATCCTCACATCATTCCTGGGTATATGACAGCTACAGAAAGGATAGGAGCTCTCCCACAAAAAAAATAGGGAACAACTTTGCTATTCAATTTTATATGTAGTTTAGTTAGTAGATGGTTACATATTTACCATCATTGGGTCAATATAAATTGGTTATTTTTATCATTATAAAATGACCTTTACCTCTAGTAATACTCTAAGTCAACTTCATCTGATATTAATATGGCTACCAACTTTATTATATTTAGTATGCACATAGTGTATCTTTTTCCATCCTTTAACTTTCAACCTGTATCAGTGTATTTAAAGTATCTCTCCTCTGAACAGCATATATTTGGGTCTTGGTTGCTGTATTGTTTCGTTTTTCCCAGTCTGACAATCTCTGTCTTTTAATTGTACTGTTTAATCCATTTACAGTTCATCTAATTATTGATATTGTTGTGTTTAAGTCTACCACCTTTATTTGCACCCTCCTTTCTTTTGTTTTTCCATTCCTATGTTTTGTGGTAGTCAAGTAATTTTTAGTATTTCATCCCATATTCTCCTCTGTTGACTTTCTTTTATCCATGCCTCTTTATATCTTTTCCCAGAAATTATAATATACGTGTTAAACCTATCACTCTACGTTGAATTAATATTGTACTACTTCATGGATATGTAAAGACTTTGCAAGAGTACAATTCCACCCTGGCCCTTTTTTTGTGCTAACCTTTCATATATTTTATGGTTACATATTTTATAACCTTTTGTAATAAATTATTTGCTTTAATTATCAGTTGGCTTATATTTTTTAAAAAGAAAAAGTAGTATTTTATAATTCCCCACATATTTACCATTACTTGTCCTCTTTCTTCCTGTAGATGTAAATTTTGGACTTACATCATTTACCCTTTGGAGAACTTTTAGCATTTTTAGATTTAAAAACAAAACTTTTAAAATTTTAGTCAATGAGAACCATTAGCATTTTTTGTAGTCAATTTTGCTGGTACAAATGTTTTCAGCTTTAATCTGTCTAAAAATGTCTCTATTTCACTTTAATCTTTAAAGATATTTCACTAAATGTAAAATTCCAAATGATAAGATTTAAAAAGATGTCATTCCATTGTCTTCTGGCTTCTGTTGTTTTTGAAGTCGGCAGTTATTGTAACCACTGTCTTCCATATTTAATGGGCCTTTTTTCTTCTGTTAAGAATTTTTTTCTTGGGATGCCTGGATGGCTCAATCATTAGGTGTCTGCTTTCAGCTCAGGTCATGATCCCATGGTCCTTGGGTGAAGCCTGACATCAGGCTCCCTGCTCAGTGGGGAACCTGCTTTTCCCTCCCACTCCCACTCCTGTTTGTGTTCCCTCTCCAGCTGTCTCTCTGTCAAATAAATAAAATCTTAATTTTTTCCTTATCATTGGTTTTCAGCAGTTTGTCTATGATGTTTCTAGATGTGCTTCTTTATATTTATTCTTCTGGGTTCTTAATATTAATCTACCAGGGTTCATTCGACACCTTTGATCCATGGGATGTTGGGCTTATTTTTAATCAACTCTAAAAATACTGAACCATTATTTCTTTAACTATTTTTTCTCTCTCTATTCTTTCTCTCATCTCCTTCTGGAAATCAATTTAAACCTACATGAGATCACCTAATACTGACCCACATGTCATTAAGACTCTGTTGATTTTTTTTCCAATCTTATTTCTCTCTGCATTTCATTTTGGGTAATTTTTACTGGTCTGCCTTCAAGTTCCCTGATATTTTTTCTGTTTTCTTTATATATTGTTGCTTCCAATTAATGACTTTTTGAAGTCTGATAATGTATTTTTCAGTTTTAAGATTTTAACCGTAAGTGACTCTTAATCTCACAAAACAAACTGAGGGTTGCTGGGGGGAGGGGGGTTGGGAGAAGGGGGGTGGGGTTATGGACATTGGGGAGGGAATGTGCTTCGGTGAGTGCTGTGAAGTGTGTACCCAGACCTGTACACAGGCCTGTACTCCTGGGGATAAAAATATATTATATGTTTATAAAAAAAAGATTTTAATGTGTCTCGTTTTCAGTCTTTAAACCTCTCCTGAAAACTCCTAATTTTTAATTCCAATATCTGGATCACTTGCCCATCTAGTTGATTTTTCCTTTTGACTATAGATTACAATAAAAAAATTTTGCATGTCTAGTAATTTTTAAATTATTGAAATGACAAATTATACATGCTCTTATTCTGTAATCTTCTTCTGAAGCATATCCATCAATTTTGTTCAAGTAAGCAGTCAAATTACTAACAGGTCACCATTAACTTCTGGAGGCCTGGTTTTATTCTTTATTCTACCTATTTTTCATTTTCCCTTAGTTTTGGAGTGAACCCAATAGTTCTGTTACATGTCCTTTACTCTTAAGGTCTCACTGGTATTTCAACGAAAAGTCCAAAGAGTTTATCACGTTCTTTTAGCTTTTCAAGACTCAAACTCCAAACTGTTTCCCCCTGTGGTTCCAGCTGCTACAATCTCCCCTCAGTTCTTTCAGCTACCTAGATGTCATTTTCTCACTGGGATATTTGGAATCCCACCTGTGTTTGAACTGATCAGAAGTCAGTTAAGGATTTAAATGGAGTTTATTTGCAGAATTTAGGTTCTTCGTCACTACAGCTTCATCCTTTCTGGGATCCTCACCCTCAATTTCCAGCCATTCTGTCTACCCCACACTCTGTCCTTCAGGCCAAAAAACAAAAACAAAAACAGACAAACAACTGTGGGTTTTTTGGCTTGAGTTCTAGAACTCCATGTAGCATGCATCCTGAGAATCTCTTCAGGGGACAAACTCCCTTTTGTCATGGGTCAATTTTTCTGCCTACTTCTGGTCACTGTCCAGTACTTTCAAACATTTCTTTTTCCACACAGTATCTGCAGGAACACTAGTCTCAGTAAAAGCTATTTTTGCCCTTGCAGGAATTGGGACCCCAATATACAATTTTGATCTCCATTATCCCAATTACTTCAGTCTCTTTTTCCAGTGACCATTTCCTACCCCTGGTTTACATATTACCAGATAATGATGTATGAAACTACACTCCTTATAACTTTCAAACAATTATCCTGTGCTATAAACAACCATCCAATTAAAGTTTTATCACTTTAATCATTTTCTGTTTTTACTTTAAAGGAATATGTTATATAACAAAACTAAGAGGGCATACCTAAAACAAAGCTCCAACAAACCAGTATAACTATCTTTAGGCACAATAGCTCCTTCTTGGTATAATTTACCACTGAATATTTTTCACAAATGTTCTCCTCTACTTCTTATTTCCTAAATTATAAGTCTCATATCAGATATTGCTCCTTTAGAAACTTCCTCTGATCCTCTTCTACACAATAGCCTTGTCCAGCTCTATCATCATAGTTACCACAAAGTTTTAATAAGTACAAATTTAAGGGCACGCTGGCATCCCACAAGTTTTTCTAGGTAGTGTTTTGTGGTCATTCAGGTCTAAATATTTCATAAGTTCCACCATTATTTCTTCTCTGACGCATGAATATTTATAAGATCATTTTCATTTCCAAATATATGGGTTTGGGAGGCTCTTTTGTTGTTAATGATGTTTAATAGTATTGCATTGTAGAAAGAGATGTGCTCTGTGTTACTGACTCTTTGGTATTCCTTAGGACTTCTTTTGTGGTGTTTTAATGTATACTTGAAAAGAATGTGAATTCTTTATATAAGAAATACAGGCTTCTATATATATATCTCCATTAAGTTGGTCTGTTACTTGTGCTGTTCAAAACATCTGTATCTTTACCAATTTTTACCTTTTCATCAGTTCATCAAAGAACCATGCAAAAATATTTCCCTTTAAGATAGATTTGTCAAATTTCTTTTGTAAATTTGGAGGCTGGCATGTTTAGACCATACAGATTCAGCATTGCCCTTGCTTCCTTGTGAATCGCTCTTCAGTCATTAAATTGCAACTTTCTTTATTCTAAATGATGCTTTTTTGGGCCTTAATATTGCTTCTCTAGCAGTATTAGTATTTACCTGTTTTATCTTTTTCCATCCCTTTCAATCTATAAGCATCCTATGTTTTAGACATTTCTTTAAAAAGCACATACATGGGTTCTGTTTCTTTTTTTTTAATTTTTATTTTTAATTTTTTATAAACATATATTTTTATCCCCAGGGGTACGGGTCTGTGAATCACCAGGTTTACACACTTCACAGCACTCACCAAAGTACATACCCTCCCCAATGTCCATAACCCCACCCCCATTCTCCCAACCCCCCTCCCCCCCAGCAACCCTCAGTTTGTTTTGTGAGATTAAGAGTCACTTATGGTTTGTCTCCCTCCCACATGGGTTCTGTTTCTTAAATATAATCTGACTAACTTAATCTGTCTACATTTAGTGAGATTACAGAAACATCTAAACTTTTTCTAATGTGTTTTGTTTTTTCTATTTATTATGTCCTTTCTTCGCTTATTTTTTTCTACTCCCTGGTTATTAGATTACTCTAGTGTTTCTTAATCTTTTCTTTTTTATGTATTTGTTTTCTTTTCCTATTCTTTGTTACTCTTAAATTTTAAAAGACATACCTGCTCAAAGTCTAGAATAAATCTATCTCTATCTTCCTCCCAAATAATACAATGAATATGAAGTTTATAATTTTAGTCTCTTCCACCCTCTTTGTGCATATTATTGTCACCTAGCATTTTAGTTTTTTATTTTTTGAACAAGTCCCTAATTGAACTTCAAAAAAACCAAAAAACAAAGCAGTGCTTCTTTAGATTTATGCACATGTTTACAAATTTCTTTGCTCATCATTCCTTCTTGCTTTTTTTACTTAAGATTTAAAATTCCTATTTTCTGAAGGATATCATTAATAGTGATTTTGGCAAGGGTCTAAAGTTAGTTAACTCTATCTTTGTTTCTTTGAAAATGCTTTTTGTTTTTGTTTCATCCAACACTTGAATAATAATCAAGCTTAGTATATTATTCTAAGATAATATTTATTTCCCCTCAACCTTTTGAAAATACTATTCTGTTATTCTGTGGTATCTATTGTTGCTACTGGGAAGCCTGTAATTTACAGTTCCATTATAGATAATCACATATTATTTCATAAAGTTTCATATTCCCTTAATACACGTATCCCTAAAACAGTGCTTCTTAACCTTTTTTTTTTTTTTTTTTGGAGAGGGGGGTTACGAGAGTTCTATAAGAATTTGATCTCAGAGGGGTGGCTGCGTGCCTTGGGGGGGGGGGGTTAAGCCTCTGCATTCAGCTCAGGTCACAATCTCAGGGTCCTGGGATCAAGCCCCACATCAGGCTCGCTGCTCAGCAGGGAGGCTGCTTCCCTACACCCCCCACCGCCTCTGCCTACTTGTGATATCTCTCTCTCTGTCAAATAAATAAATAAAATCTTTAAAAAAAATTTTTTAAAAAGAGTATCTCAGAAGTCACTACCACGTTCCCTTCCATACAAAAGCAAGAGATTCAGAGACCCCTTGAAGTCTATCTTTGAATACTGTTATGAATCCCTGCCTAGGACTGTCCTAAAAAAAAAAAAAAAAAAAAGAGTCCTCAATAAATATAAGTTTTTAAACTAATTAATTCGTGGATGTGAGTCTGGATGGAGGCCTGGATGAGTGAAGCAATGAATCCTGGGTAATCCTAGGAAATGCAATTATTTCCAACATTCTTGTCAGTTATTCCTGTTAACATTGCTGAGGGGGATTATTTCTTTGCCCATTATTGTGAATGTTACAGTTTGAATAGAAAAGTGGAACAAATAGCATTTCTTAGAGATACATTTCTACTTAAGAGTAACATTTTGAGGGTGCCTGGGTGGCTCAGTGGGTTAAGCCGCTGCCTTCAGCTCCGGTCATGATCTCAGGGTCCTGGGATCGAGTCCCGCATCGGGCTCTCTGCTCAGCAGGGAGCCTGCTTCCTCCTCTCTCTCTCTCTGCCTGCCTCTCTGCCTACTTGTGATCTCTCTCTGTCAAATAAATAAATAAAATCTTAAAAAAAAAAAGTAACATTTTGATTATTAATAATAATAGCCTATAAAAAAGATATCCAGGGTTTGCTTTTTAAAGTTTCCAAAGCATTTCTACATACATTATTTTAATTCACCTGATCAACAACTAAATCTAGTGAATTAAGAACTGTTGTCTTCTTTTTTTGAAGCTGAGGAAACCAAAGCTGTGAAATAATTTGAGCTACTTGCTTAAAGTTACACAACCAGATGGCTGGACTCAAGTCAGATTCCCATTCTGTTCTCTGATTTCTTTTTCCTGCTCTTCACTTCTCATCCCTCCTTCTCCTTGCTTCAGAGGGGCCAGGTACCTCTAGTAAGTATATGTATATCCCAGCAAAGGCAGCTATATTAGGAGGTAGGGCATCCCTAAGCCTCCAGAATGGGGCTCCAGACCTGAGAGGCCCTTGAGCATATACCACATGGACCAAAGAGAAAGGGGAGAAAGGTCTGGGGTGATTCTCTAGGAACACATTGTGTGCTACAAGAGGGTACTGCACGATAAACATCCAGAGACTTTTCCCAGCTACAAGATGACCCTGAATATGAACACTTCCTCCATCCCTATCCTTTCCTCCTTAGGACATACTGCCAGAGTCCTTTCCATTCGAACTACTGTTCTCTCTTCCTTACTCTGCACTACCCTTTAGAATTTAGTATGCACCAATTAGAATTCTTCAAAACATTCATCCGTAGTGCTTTCCTCTAGTGCTGGTGGGAGTGCAAATATGTTCAAGGAAACTGGCAATATCTACTAATATTACAGATACACACACTACAACCCAGAAATTCCCCCACATACATACTATAGACCTAAATGAAATGCGTGCATTTATATACCAAGACATATGCATAATGTTTAACAACAGCTTTATTCATATGATATCCCCAAAATAGAAACTATCAAAGCATTTCTCAACAGTAGAATTATAAATAGATCATAGTGTATTCACCCAATGGGATACCATACCACAATGAGAATGGATAAATTGCAACAGTACAGATGAATTTTATAAACATGGTATTACATGAAAGTTGCCAGGCACAAAAGGGCATACACTGTATGATTCATTCAAATTTAGTATAAAACAGGTACAATTAACCTCTGCTGATAGAAGTCAAGATAGTAATTACCCTTGGAAGGAGTAGGAATTGGAAGAAGGTTACAAAGGAGGGTTCTGGGGTCCCAAAGATATTCTTTTTTTTTATTTGAATACTTGGTTACATAAGATAGCTCATTTGTAAACCATATGATTATGATGCATATGCTTCTCTATATGTATATTAAATATCCAATAAGTTAAAATATTAATCTTTACCCCACTAGACAATTTAAATATACATGTCCAAGACTTAAGTACACTACACAAATGTACATACTGCTTATATGCTTGTCCAGAATGGATGAATTTGAAGGCCCTAATCCATTCCCTTAAAAAAAAATCAAAGTAATTCACTAGCTGAGACCAGAGCTATTACTTTAACTTGTTCATTTCATGAGATATTATGTTAGTGGCCTCCTACCAAACCACACTGAGATCAGTGAAGGAATTATGTAAATACAATAGCCAGCCCTGATGAAACAGCAATTATATATCTCAGGAGCTGTGTGCTTCTGTTCATGTTAGATAATTAGCCAGAAAATTGTTTGCGTAATTATTTTATGGAGCATTTGGTGATTTAACCATTTAACTCTGAAGACTTATCCAGAAGTCATTAAACCATTTAAAGTGATAGATATCACAGTTGGTGCTATTGCAGCACACAAAACAAAACCCAAATGCCTTCAGAATCCATGGGTCTCTTCTGTGTAACCAATCATTGCAGCTGGCAGGTCCAAGCTGGATTTTGCTTCTTAAATTTTATTATTTTCTCTCTAAAGGACATGTGTGTCAACTCTTTTAAAATGATACACAACCAAAATCAATTCTTGGGCCTACCACTGCTTTCTGACTAGATGAAAGTGTACATGAATCACTGCCTTGGTTATTAAATCCATGTGCTTCATTCCCTACTTGTGAATAGGAAACACTGAGAAAGAGAAATTGAGAGAGGTTGCAATGAGAGGCAAATGTAGCAAAGGGAAAACTGACCCTGCAGATTGATTTTAAAAATACTTCTGGTCCACCAAAAGTGTAGACAACCTTATAATATTTTGGTAATTGTTCTGCACACTAATAATGTCACAATGACAATATATCTAATGATATGAAGCTTCAATAGGGAATATTTTCTGTCCCCCATCCTTTCTTTACTGAGGTAAGTGTGGTGATTTAAACGAATAACTTGATTCTGTGTATCTGGCAAGATATTGAACTAAGTCATTGATGGAGGCGTGCCTCATAGGGCTTGAGGTCGAAATAATTGTATTCAAGTCCTAACTAGTTCCTTTCATAATGGATAACTTCTCAAAGCCTCAGTGCTTGCTTCTGAAATGGGAATACTGAAGGCAATTAAAGTGGTACTTAGAGTTCAGATGGGAATCAAACTGCATATCGTGGCATCTGAGCCCTGTGAACTTGGGCTTGTCATCATTTAACCTCTCTGCATTTCTGGCTAATTTTAACAGAGCCCTGTCTCATCTGGTGGTTGAGAATTAGATAAGTTAATGCATGTATGTGAACCACTTAGAACTGCCAGATACAGAAGAAGCATTTTATAAATGAATTCTATTGCTATTTTTACTTCTAATTGTTGTTTGGGAAAATGAAATAATATTGTGTATATGAAAGTGCTACCAGAACCATAAATCCCAGAAAAGATGATTCCCATAATCATGTTATTTCCTAAGAATAACCCACTCACTATTCTCCAGGGAAAAAAATCAGAAGAAATTCACTAATCACAAGTTCAGTTTACTACTCCCTAGGGAAGGAAACCTAACTACATGGCTGCCATCAATTAATTAACTCTTCTCAGAGAGCTCACTTCAGGCACAGCTCATCTGGAAGACAGTTACTGATAGGTAAGCCAAGAAAGAATAAATGATGGGCACTACTGCTCAAGAGACAGAGTCTGGTATTTTTAAGAAAACTACCCGTAGAGAGTTATTGCTAGTGGGTATGGAGTTTCTTCTTTGGAATATAAATATAATTAATAATAAATATAAATTAATGTATAAATATGTAACTATAAGTACAAATATAAATAAATATAATCATAATATATTATGTATATTATATTATATAAGCTATATAAATATAATATAAATATTATAAAGTTAATAGTAGCGATGGTTGCACAACTCTGTGAAAATACTAATATCACTAAATTGCATATACTTTGCTCACTGGCAAACTGTATGGTATGTGGACTGTATCTCTCAGTAAGTCTGTTATCTGGGGGGGGAGAACCCAACTTCTCCTTGTATTTCAATTCATATCATAAATTTGTAAAAAAAAAAAAAAAAAAAAAAAAAGAGAGAGAGAGAAGAGAAAAAAGAAAAGAGAATGCATTTGGCTTCCCCTGGGGTGGAGTGTGACTGCCAGAACCAACACTGAACTCAGCTGTTCGAGCCCAGGTCATCTAAATGACTACGGCAGGTACTGTAGACTGTGGCAGCTGCAAATCACCACTAGATCCTGGGCAGGCAGAAAGGAATGTCAATATCTTTCTTTTTAAAATTTCCCCCATTTGTTTCTGAATAAGCATGCAGGGCTTGAAAGGAAAAGGCTTACCCCACATGTGTTCTGTCAGACAAAATGGTGGGCTCTCCCATGGGATATGAATCAGAGAGAGAGAGAAAGAGAGAGAGAGAGAGGAGGAAGAGGAGGAGGAGGAGGAGGAGGAGATTGAGCACCAATGGGGCTATGGTGGGAAGACATGCAATCAGGGCAGGAAGTCCTCCTGGACAGGTGTCTGCAGAGCTTAAGGGACAACTCCCAGGCTGTGTGTATTTTCACAAGGTCTTCTGAGGAACAGAAAGACTGAGCTCTCACATGGTGGTTTCTGGCCCTTCTGACGACCTCCCAACTGGTCACCACTCTAGTCTACCAGTTCAGATATGGGGCTCAGAGGCAAAAGTTAACAATTTCCAAAGTAAGCAAGAAGCCATCATGAAGAGATTCATAGACATGAAAAAACAAAAGCTCCACAAATAGCTCTGAGAACAAACCACCAGAACTAGTCTCAGAGTTGGGAGGAAGATGGTACAGGAGGTTTTCTGGAAACTGGCAGAAGGCCAGCTCATCCCAATGCCAATTTGGAGGGGCATTTGAAAGAGTTCTCTCCCAGTGGGAGTGGAAGGAATTGTTAAAAACAAAGTGAGCTTCATAGACACTCAGAGAGATCAAGTCTGGTCTTCAGGAATCTGGGCTCTGTCATGGAGATGCTTCATTGCCTTAAAGTGCACCCTTCTTACACATGGCTTTCTGGGGAGAAGAACTTTAACAGTAAACCTCTGTTATTTTTAGCCAAAAGTTACAAAAAAGGGCCAAGTTTTAAACTATTTTTAAAGACAAAACTAGTGGGTAAAGGTTTAAGGAGAAACACAATATTTAAATAGTCTCAATGTATCTCCAAGATTTGTATTAATGAAAAAGAGAACAATAGCATTCCAGTTAGGATGGTAATAATAGGACAAGTTGACATCAGGTGCTTCCTGGTATCATACATTGAGAAAGAGCTAACATATCTTTTATAATATTCCTGCCAATTATGCACAGCCTGAAAGAGTTATGAGGAAACATTAGAAAAATCCAAATTAAGGGTCGATTCTACAAAATCAATGGCTTAAAAAAATGTCAAGTCCTAAAAGACCAGAAAGGACAGAGGAAAAGTTCAAAATTTAAAAAAAGAAAGAAAGAAAAATTAAAGAGATCAAAAACAATGCTTACTTCTGGACTGGATCCTATTGTCAGAAAGTTGATCACTGGGGCAATGATGACATTTGAGTAAGGTCTGAGGTTTAAATAATAGTGTTATAGCAGTGTTAATTTCCAGATTCTAATAATTCTACTGTTTTTATGTAAGAAAATGCCCTTGTTTTTAGAAAGAACACTGAGGTATTTAGGTGTAGAGAGGCATCATATCTACAACTTGTTCTCAAATGGATTTAGAAAATAGTAACGATAATAATTACATATAATTAGAGATATAATAAAGCAACTGCACTAAAATGTTAGCATTTAAGGAATTGGTGTGAAAGGTATATAAGATCCTTTGTACTATTATTGTACTCCTTGTAAGTTTGAAATATTTCAAAATGAACAGTTTTTAAAATACATTGAAATTCCCAGGAGAAAAAAAATGAAATAAATTCTACATGGACCCACTGAACTGAGTTTTATCTGAGGTCTCTAGGAGGAGGATGCATATTTGGATAAACTGCCTCTTGGGGAGGCTCCACATGCTACACTGTATTCCTGTTGGAGCTCTGGAATTCCAGAGAAGTCTCTTCCAGGAGGCTGCTCTGTGGATTACTAAATTCATCCCTTCCCCAAAGGGAGCCAAACGGTTTAATGGTTAGGAGAATGTGAAACTGTCCCTTGACACTTAACATTTGGAAATAATATCTAATGTGATAGAGAGGCCAGGGACCCTGTCCAAGGAAATTATTTCCCATCCTCCCTCTGTGTGAGGCATTGAAGGGCTGTTGTTTTGGATTATTAAGATAATGAGATGCAGATGAGAACTTAAATTACAAAGCTATAGACTCTTGAAATGTTTCCTTACTGTATCTTTGCTACCTCCTCCTCCTTCTTGTCCAATTTTTGTTTTGTCTGTTTTATGTTTATGAGTTCATTAGCTACTATCCCCAAGACACTGCAGAAAGAACCTAAGGACTATGCAATTTATCATTTGCCAAATGCTTTTAGGAATTTCAATATAACATTCCCCTTCCACCTCGTTGCCCTTGACCCTTGCAAGCTGTATTTTTAACTGGTGAAAGGAATGCAAGGGAAAGGAAGGGAAGAGATTTAACAAGTGATTTACACCAATATCTCATTTAAGCCTCACACAGTCTTGGAAGGCAGGTGAAAACATCCATCGACCCATAGAGACAGGAGGTTCAGAGAAGTTAAGAAGCAGCTAACACTACACAAATCATAAAGAACAGAGCAGGGATTCAATAGCCAGGTTTGTTTAACTGAGACCAATGCTGTTTCTACTTTACTATTTAATACCAATAAAATCTGATTTGATCCTTTCTCTTCCTTTTCTAATTGTGGGAAAATCACATATTTTTAAAAATGGAAAACTTAGAAAACACAGAAAAACAAAGTTAAAAAAAAAAAATCCATTCATCCTACTACCCACAGTTAATCTGCATGGTTTGGAAGTCAAGTCTAACTAAAAATAGTATCACATTTATCAGTGTTAACAATCCTAATCTGATATTGGGTATCTTTACTCTTTAAAATAAATCAAATTTCAGAAAAAATGCATTTTAGATAATGCCGGGCTAACACTTTTCCTTTTTAGTTTTGATACCTCCTCCATCTGGCAGGGACATGAAAACACCAACTTTCTGAACTAACAAAGAAGTTGGACTACACGACCTGAAAGGACCCCTTTACCTCAGCGGGGTTTAATGAGGTCTGTCTTTTTGTATATTTGCTTCACCAGTGCAGCTAACCTAGTGTCCTCATTGGATACTCAAGAGTTTTTCTATAACCAAGAAGGCAGTGTTAGAAACGTCCATCCAATGATGAAAGGAAATTTTGAATATGACACCAATCCTGCTGTCCTTTCCAAATCTCTTGTCTGAATAGTAAACAAGGTGGTTAAGAAAATGGGCTTCAGAGTCGACTCCTAGGATCCAGTTTGAGTTCTACTACTTTCTAACTGTAAAATCCTGGGCAAGGTATTAAATCTCTCTAGGCCGCCTTCTCTCTTCCATAAAATGGAGATAATTATGAAGAACAACTGATGATAGCTCAATGAGACAATGTATGTATAGGGCTTGATGCACAGTAAATGCCTGACAAATAGTTCCTACTATCAATAAATGCTGGGATTAATATGGGTAGATAGCCTCCCAAAATGAGATGTGTTGATTCTGGAGTAAGACAGGAACAGATCAAATTCTGACAGGGTTTTTCTATTTACAAGCTAAATGATCTCAGTCAATAACAGTCCCATATGCTTCAGTTTCCTCTTGGGTAAAATATGACAAAGCAACTCAAATCCAGGTCTGTCTGACTCACAAGTTCATGCTCTCAACAACCGCACTAGAGTAGTAAAAACAATACCTGCTGGGTTGATGTTTGTATAGCACTCTGTAGTGAAAGTGACACCTAGATGAATACAGTATCAGTAGATATGGTACTGATAGAAGTAGTAGCTGTTACTGCTGTAGTCACAATCTTATGTGCCATTACCATGACTCAGTGGTCTAGGATAGTATTGAAAAATGAGTGACTGGGGGTTGAACAAATCAATATGATCCAGCCAGTCACAACCACTCCAGCTCAGATTCTCCACTCATTTATGGAGATAACAGTGGGGGAGAGTAGGATCATAGGTTTGTTTCTGTGTAGCCTCTCCCGAAGGAGATGCGACTGTGAAAACCATCTGAAATCCAGCCTTCAAATTCTCAAGTTGATTATCTAGTGAAATCCTTTAGGATACCCTGGTTCTAAGCCATTTAATTTCTCTGACCCTGCTTTTCTACCAGCTAAATGGTGGTAATACAATCTGTACCTCCCAACTCCTGGCAGGGACCACTTTCTCCTATGTATTCTGAATCCCTAGGACACTCCCTGACCCTAGGATAAGAATGTAAGTCCATGTTTGTTGAATTCTGAAGAAAAAGGGAGAGGGAACTAGATCCCCACCAATGCATCTACCTTTTTGCTGTTAATCAAAAACACTGAGCAGAGGTCACTCACCAGCTCTATTCTTGAACTCCTCACAAAGGAAGGCTCCTTGAGTGTACAGAATATCAAGGTTGTCCCCACGCTCTTAGCTATAGAGGAAACTGGCCTGTAAAGTTTGAAAATGATGCAAAAACAAAGAGCCTCTGAATTCCCCATGGGAGAGCTAGCTCAGTCTCTTTCCTGTGCTCACCAGACTGGAAAGTGATATCCAGGAGGGAGTTTTTAGCTTAACCATGTAGGCAAAGCCCAGCCCCCTTCAGTGTTTCTCCATGCTGTCCACCACACACCCACTGGGGATTTTTTTTTTTTTTTTAATTTTACCATCAATGGTTTCACAGCAGCTTTTGGTTTTGTGCCTCTACATCCTATTTTTCTTTCTTCCCTTCTCCATATCATCATCATCATCATCATCATCATCATCCATTGCCTATACTAAGGATCCATCTTCAGGCATTTGGCTGTCTATTCAACAGTGGATCAGTCCTACTACTGATCTAACATAACAGGAAACTGCTCCCCACACATCTCAGTCCCCAAGTGTCTTCACCATTGGTTAAACACACACACACACACACACACACACATACATGCCCCACTCATTCGCAGCTCCCTATTTTCAGTCAAGGGGTAAGAGAGCTAATTAATTCACAAATGTCACTACAGATTGGGAGCCCATTAAAGCCATTTCAGTCCAGATTTTCCTGCAAATTCTTTGTGATTGGAAAATTCAGAAGCAGATACTTAGAATATGTTTATTCCTGGGAGCTGGGTTGTAAGGGGGAAAGCTGAGACAAAGGTCTAGAATAAAGAGGCAGCCTATAATACACCACTGTGGGAAGATCGGGAGAAGGCAAGTGTCTTCAGTCACATTTCTTTTAACCAGACTTAGCCTGCTGCTGCCTTCAAGATATTTACAATAGGATCCAGAGAATCATCCTCAAAACTGGACTCAAACAGAAAAGACAATGAAAATAGTGTCAATGTGAATGACAGCATTTTTCTTAAACCAGATGAGACAATGTGTGTCCCTGTTAGCAGAAGCCAAAATTTCTCAGGGCTACATGGAATCAAGACTTGGATATGGCTGTGGATGGGCAGTTCTCAAGGTCTGAACCTTTAGGTCTGTCCACATTTCCAATGTACTTAGAGATAGCCCCAAAGGAGGAAGAGTCTAATAGAGCGTCCCCCGCTGGCTGAACGTCATACTCCCAACATCTTGCAGTAGCAACAGGACTGGAAAGGTAGAGAAAGGCCAGATTGGTGAGGAGAAAATACCTTTCTTCTTGTAGGAAGAAAGATTTTCTGTTGAAATGCTCTATGGTATCAGAAATCTTGTTATTAGTTTCCTGTGGCAAAGCCTTTGCTCACAATGCTATTGTTTCTAATGCAGCCTCATGGTCCTCTCAGACCACTTTCATCTGGGCAGATGGTACTGCCACTTTAGTCCTGATTTCCTGATGGCATATTTCCTGTTCTTGCTCTTGTATGAAATGACAGTTTTCTTTTTGGCTCAGTTTCCAGGGAGCCGGAAATGTTGCTGTCCGACTTCTTGAACTAATGAGTTCACTATTGGAACAGCAAAACTAAGAACTGGTGCTTGGACATCTTGGCTTACTTTCGAAGTGTGTTGTTTATGAGAGCGCCTTAAACAGTGATCAGAGGAAGACAGCAGAGAGTTATAAAAAGAACTAGGTATCGTCGTTGGGGTGGAGGGATGGAAAAAGCTTGAATAATCTTACTGAGGAGTCCCTAAACAACATTACTAAGATTCAAAAGCACAAAGACACTTAAATAAGTTGATGTCTTAAAGTCAAAGGAAAACCAAACAGAAACTAATATGGAAAAGTGTTTGAATGAAGAGGTGCTGTACCTGACTTGCAGGAATGACTTTCAAGGTCCCAAAGAAGGGAAGAGTGGGAATTGCTCTTTTTAAGATTTTAGAAATTTTCATCTTGCTGTTCTTGTAAAGGGAAAGCAAGTTTGTCCTTGGGAGAACTTGTAAGACAGCCTTCTCTTAAAAAAAAAAAAATGCTCTGAAAATAGTTAAGTGCCACAAAACTTTGAAAGAAGTGAGATCAACTTGGTGTTTGACAAAGCTAATGTAGAATGGTAATCGATCCCTTGGCAATGGAAATTTTAAATTTAAAATAAGCCTCAACAAAGCCTTTGAACCTTCAAACATTTTATCCTTAAGAAATTAATGGGTCCCCGAAGATGTCACATTTCCTTTTCTGTTTCTGTAATATATACTTCAATTACATTAATCAACAATGCAGCAAAATAACTGACACTAACCAACTTCCAAGTCACTTTCCAAATGTTCCTTTCCTTCAACAGAGCCTTAGCATTTGAAGATAGCTAATTGAGGTTTATATAAGCATGAATAAATATTTGGTGAAGCTGGATTTTCCCATCCTTTTGTCACCCTTTGCTCACCCCAGAATGGTTTCCCATCCTTTTTTCCTTTTGCTGTCATTTCTGTTGAGTGTGATAAACTATCTTGCTGAAAGAGATATTATGTTAAAATCTTCCTTCTTCGGTTATCTGCAAAACACCCATCAGATGTGTCTCCTTTTAAAGCAAACTAGAATTTGTAAGGGTGCCTGGATGGCTCAGTCAGGTAGACAACTCTTGACTTTGGCTCAGGTCGTGATCTTGGGCTCCCGTGCTAAGTGTGAGCATGCTTAAGATTCTCTCTCTCCCTCTGCCTCCCCCAGTCAATAAATAAAATAAAATAAAGCAAACTAGGATTTGTGAGACATTTTGTTTTGCCCCCCTTGAAAATTCAGCTGAGATTTCCCTGGTTTCCTGTGCTCTTCTCTGCTCTAGACAAAACAAAAAACCAAGTTTCACAACATTCATCTTTTTAGATGATATTCCTTGAGAACAGCCTTATTTATTTATTTATTTATTTATTTATTTATTTGTATCTAACCTCAAATCTATCCCAAGTAGAGTTTTAGTTTCATTTAACTTTCCTCAAAGGAAATAACTCTAAAGGCCTGCTTTCCTATCTTAAAAATAAAAGCTCCAAATGTTAACTTTACTAGTGTAGTATTATACACATATACACACACAGAAGAACTTTACTTTTCCATGTGGGTATTTGCCTCTCTGTTTGGGAATAATCAGTATCTATCCAGTGGGAGGCCATTTCTCCTTTTTTGCTAATGGCCATTAAGAAAACAGCTCCTGACACTAGTGTGCACACCACAAAGATGGCCAAGTTTGTTTTGGAACTCTTTCAGCCCCTGTTGGACATTTCCACATTTACTATCTTTTCCCTCAAGCCATGAATACTGAGTTCATTTTGGCCTTACCTGTCATCTTAGAAAACAGTCTGATAAATTGGCCCTTCCTAAGGTGAATTACCTCTTCCAGTGACCTTTAAATTTTAATTGGGGAACCTCCTGAGAAAAAAACAAATTTGTTTCTAAGGTGGAATTAGCTGCAGAGGGCAGTATAAGATTCTTTAATAGGTCATGGAATAAGTTAGACCTTTGAATTACATCAACTCAGCAGTTTAAACCCATATATTCACAGGGCTTCCCTTATAAAAGTAATTATGGATTACCAACTATTTCAGAAGTTCCATTATTCATAGTTCTATATAGTATGAGTGAATTCCATCTAACAAGAGATCTGACATCTGATGCATGGTCGATACTTCAATGGTTACTCACTTTGTTTTCAAATCTTCTAGTCACTGAGGGGGAAATCAGGGCATTCAGAACAACACTATCAAATCATCTGTACAAGTAGCTGGAATTTTCACTTTCCCCATGGGTGTTTTTGTCAAACAGCTAAAGACATGGAAATTTGCAATTTAGTTGTCAATGCTGAGAGACCTCTCCACAGTCTTACCTTGCTATTCTTTGCTTCACTGGAATCAAGAGAATTGAATCTCTTCCCTCTTGCTCCTAGGGAGGCAGAAAGACTTTTCATGTGATCTTTATTTCAAGCCTAGAATATCACTTTTGTTGTGGCATACCTGTGTTTTGGATACTTTCTTCTATTTAATAAGAATGACAATACAGGTAAACAGACAAAGTTGGGTAAGACTATCTGTCTACACAATTACACACATGGTCCCCATCTGCACTAGAATTGGAAACTGGAATTCAGTAAAAGTTCTCAGATAGGATTCAGACCACCCCCAGTATTTGCCTATCAAAGAAGGAAATGCTACACATTCAGCTACCCAACTTGGCCACAAGCAAAGCTCAACACTTCCACAATCTCTGGGAAAATGAGATGGTACATGTTCTTAGCAGGGGCTGACAATTAAGCAGAGTGAACAATCATGCAAGGCAGGGGAGAGGGTGTTCATGCTGCTTAGCCACATGCCTCAGGTGCTGGGAGTGTGAGGCCAAGGGCCAGATGCTTTCAACCACCCAAGAAGCTGGGGGATCCTGAAATCTATAATCCCATGGCATGTTATTCTGTTTATTATCATGGAGACTGCCCTATTCCTTCCAACTATTTCCTCTGGCATGATAAGGATTTTGTGAGGTGCCAGGGGAGATATAATTCATTAGAATCAAGTAATGATTTGTAATATTTAAACTATTCCATTAAATCAGGAAGCAGGTCAGAAACTAACCTTTAAATACAGCCAAGGGAGAAAGTCAGCCCAGCAGCTTAAAATATATATCTTTTGCAGGAAGCATAGAGCGTGTAATTAGCTGTAATTTCTGCAACTGCAGTCAGGAAGCTTTATTTTTTGGCTGATAGGCAATGTTATCTCCTGATGGCCTGGGAAACCAAATCCTAGGGTTACATTCCTGGCTCCCACATGGACCCTCGTGGGTGGCTTTTAGGGGGAAACTGGGCAAAAGAGCAAAGGAAAGGAATGGGCAGGGTGGGGTCAGAAGCTGGAGAAGTTACAGCAAAGGATCTGGGTGATAGCCACTTTGATTCTTCTGTAAGGAGACTCTGAGTTTTGTGAATTACATTTAAACATATTCTGATTTTCAGCTTGATCATTACCCTAAGACATTCCTAAGGCATAATATATTGGGCAAAAGCTATACTCTTTAGCTCCTGCTGATAGTTATGAAGAAGTTAAATGTGCTACTGTTAGAGGATCACTTTTATTTTTGGCTGTTTCCATGACCATAGATTTTTTTTTTTTCCAGTGGGCAAGTCTCAGTCTGGTAGAAGCATTAAAAATTAGTAAAGGTGGAAATGCTTTGAAACATCTGATCTCGTCTCAAGGAAGCTGAGCAGAAGGCGGAGGGTCCCTCAGGAAGCCTTGCTGTTTGGAAGCATATAAACAACAATGAGATTTTCTTCAATACCTCTCATGGCCTTGTTTCTCCCCTCTAAGTCAGGGGAAAACTTCCAGCTCTCCTCTCTGACATTTGATGTAAATCCGGTCTCAGGGGACAACACGGAAGCTTGGATGGGGGGCCAACAGAGCAAAAGCAGCAACAGAACAGTAAATAAATTTGACTTTTGTCCATTCTGTCCAAGTCTAGTTTGATTTGCTAGGAAGTGAGTACTCTTGCTTTTGTTTTTCTGTAAATTGTCAAATCCTGCCTCACTTTGCCCTCTGAACCATATCAACCAAAGAACCATCTGACACACTTGAACTAATAGTAATCTACTCTGTCTTTAATCAATGACAGTA
This sequence comes from Mustela nivalis, assembly GCF_964662115.1. Lineage (NCBI taxonomy): Eukaryota > Metazoa > Chordata > Mammalia > Carnivora > Mustelidae > Mustela > Mustela nivalis. The sequence goes on from NC_139031.1 coordinate 69,862,933, forward strand.
ATGAGCATTTAAAAAAATATAAACACACACACACACACACAGAGTTATTTACCAGAAATCTGCACTGTATTAAATCTCTTTTCTAATATTTATTTTTTTAAAAACTCTGCAGTCCATTTGGGAAAGAAGAAACAATTTTAAAAGATTTGATCTTTAAAAATAGTGTATGATTAGGCTAGCACCAGAAAAGCCTAAATACCATTTCTCTCTCTCTTGCTTCCTGGGATGAGCTCCCTTTGAAGGAGATCCATTCAGATGTGTATTATACTAATATTCCCCAGATAACACATCTCAAATTACAAACTCAGGCATCTTCCAGGTACCAAGAAAGAGAGGATAAAGCAAGAAGGTGAGCAAACACTCATTGGACGAGAAATGGAAAAGCAAGGGGGCATCTTTCTAGAGACCTCCATTACCAGCATTTATCCTACAACACTCACAGTATACAAATAATTGCTTCTAAGCTCTGATGTGGTCAGAACAATCTGCTCACAGCCCCACAGAAAGTGCCCAAGACCATTTCTCAGATGGCTCGTATCTCTTCCATAGCAGCTGCTTGTCTAGAATCTAACAGTTCTGTGCTGTCCTCCAGAGCAGAGCGGCATTGTCTCTGCTATGAATAAATCATTAACCTTATTTTATTAATAAGGCAAAGCTAACAATACTTCCCACATGGCCCTGCTCTTCCTTTCCAGCAGTGCCTCAGAAATAAATAAGTGCCACACTGCTCTTCTCATGCACTCGGGGAAGGGCTGGAAGCTTTAAGGATGCAGCTTACAGGATCTGGGGGAAAGCATAAGCCAGCTGCCCACAGATGAGAACTAGCTCTGAAGTCTCAGAGGTTTGCAACTAAAGAGAGAGTTAAGAGAGGCAGCTGCCCTGGGACCACCACCGCTTCCCTGGGATCCTTGGAGGGGAGGGAGCTGTGCAGTGTCCTGGGGACAGAGTTTGGGGAAGAAGGCAGTATTGTTTTTATGAAGTAACGGAGTACTTAAAAAAAAAAAGTTTGCTTGATAAATAATATTTTAATGTCATATCCTTTCTTCTACAAATTCAAATTGTCTCCCCTCCCCTGCAACAGGTGAAAATAGATTCTAGGCTTTGTTTAAAGAAACTTTATCAATTTATAAAGGACCTTGCTACGTCATCAGTTCTGATACCACATCTGCTGAGTTATAGTTCTTTTATATACAGGCCTCTTTTGGAGACAAATGATGGAAACCTCACTTAATAAATTTAAGCAATAAAAAAGAAGAGAAGTTGTTGTAATGAAAACTTGAAGAGGCAGCATAGACTTCAAGCACGGGCTAAATCCAGGAATTCAAAGCATGTCATGAGATTGTTCTCTGTCTCTCTATAGACTTCATTTTCAGGCAGACTCTCTCCCATGTTGACTCTCACTGGAAGGCTTTTGAGGTTTTTGGACACCCAACTGCCCTCACAACTAGCTGAGGAAAGGACTTCACTACTTGACATTTCAATGTGAGCTCTAATTAGGAACTCGATCTTGGAAACCCCTCAGAATCTGCTCTTCTCTAAGTCTCCTTACAACCTACATCTACCCAGGGCTCCACCAGGATCCTTGAAGCCATTCTTGCCTCCTCTCTTTCCTTCACCCTGTTCCAATCTCCTAGCAAGTTCTATCACCTCTAAATGTAAATATCACCTCTAAAACGTATTTGGGTCCAACTACTTGTCACCATTTCTGTCACAACCACCCTCTTCTGAGTCACCAATTGTCTCTTGTCTGAACTAGTAAAGAAACACAGGAGTGACTTGTCTCCTTACTGACACTCGTGACCCCCTAAAATCCATTTTTTTATGCTTAGCTATAATGATAATTGTTAAATATCATAAGTGGGACTGTGTTTAAAATCTTCTAAATTTGTTTTCTCACTGTTCTGAAGGCTACAATTTTGAAACCAAGGTGTTGATAAGCTTGCTTCCTTTTGGAAATTCTGTTTCACATCTCTCTCCTAGATTCTCAAGTCCTTGGTGCTCCTTAGTTTGGAGTGTACCACTCCAATCTCTGTCTCACTCCATCATCCCACAGACTTCTCCCTTTGTGTGTGTGTGTGTCCAACCTCCCTCCTACAAGAACAACGTTCATTAGATTAGGGTCCACCGAAAGCCAGTATGACCTCACCTCAACCTGATCACGTCCGCAAAGACCTTAACTGCCAAATAAGGTCACATTCACAGGTTCCCAGGGTTAAACCTAGAGTATATCTTTTGGGGAGACACAATTCAACTTATAAGTATAAGGTACAATATACTCTCTAGCCTCCTCAAAACTTTTATCTGTTCCATGAGCAAAATACATTCACTTCTTCCCCAAATCCTTAAAAGTCTTAAGGTATTCCAGCATCAACTCTAAGTCTAAAATCTCATCTAAATGTAATTGACTCAAAAAGTCCCAATCTCACCTCCTAAATCAACTCAATCAGATATGGGTGAGACTTGGCATGGTCCATACTGAAGCCTTATTACTCCATCTGTGCACCTGTGAAACTTAGATAACAAGTTATCTGCTTCCAAAACACAACAGTGGAACAGACATATATAGGGAATTCCCATTCCAAAGGATAGCCACTGGGAGGGAAAAAGGAATCACAGTTTCCAAATAAGCCCAAAACCTAGCAGGGCAAATCCCAGTAGGTTTCAAGGGCCAGGCTTCCTTGGAGATGAGGCTCAAGGGAAGTTAGCATGTACTTAGAAAATGGAAAATATCTGAAAACAAACCACTCATTTTAACATGTTGCTGAGGATGAAACCTGAGGAGGGTCTCCTGGACTGGCTTTAACTACATCTGCAGCTGCAAATACTCTGGCAACCCCAAAGCTGCCCTTGAGGCTAGGAGAAGGGAAGAAAGGAGAAATTCCTACAGCAGTAAATTGTTTATGCTTGAAATTAGGGGATAAGTGGGGCTGACTTCATGGACATGAAATCTATATCATTCATAAGGTCCCAAAGTTAGAAGGGCCCCACAATTGGTTGAATGTTCTTTTGCGAGCATCTTGAAATTCTTAATATTTGAATGAGGAGACCCACATTTTAGTTTTACACTGGGCCCCCAAAATTATTAGCTGGTCCTGAATATAATCACTGCCCTTCACTTTCTGTATGACAATTCTGTATATACATAAGGGAAAAAATGGAAATTTTTCATTGACACAATTATTTTTGAGATGTGAAATTAAGGTAATTTTAAATTTCCTTCCTTATGCTCATCTATATTTTATAACTTTCCATAATGATCATGAATTATTTACATAAGAATTTTTTTTTAATTTTGTAATTATTGATATGAAAATGCTACAGAAATAAATTTTCTTCTAAAGTAACTTTTCCATCTTGAACTCAACTACAATGAGTCCAACGTGCCTTGTTTTGCATGCAGAGTTTATTGGAAAGAAGTCACCCTTGGGAAAGAAGCTGTGCCAGGCACGAAGACTCCCCTTGGAGACAACAGATACCTGGAAGGTCCTGAAAAGCAATGCCTACAAGATCCTCAAGCTATCTCCACATAGTTTTCCCTGAGGAAAGGAAAGAGGAACATACCTCCAACATTTACAACCTGCTTCTTTAGTACTAAATTGTCTCTGTCCCAGACTGTAAATGTGCTATAGAAGAAAACCATATACCTCTGCCAATGGGCCTTCCTACATGTTTCTAAGTCCAATATTAGCTGGGCCTGGTGCTTCTCAGCATACCAGATCCCTTTATTTGGAAATATTTTCCATTTTCCACAGCACATGCCAAACTCTGCTGTTCTCAACCCTAAGTAAATAATCATTCTTCTAACTACCCCAAGAAAATGAAGAGCATTCAGTATGAATTCCACAGACTCTCCTTCAAATTTTAATTTACTTTAAAATGTCTCCCTCTCCTCTGGTTTCTACTTCTTAACATCCAAATGAATAAGGCTTTATTTCTTTTTTCATGTAATAACATAATGCCACCCTTACCTGAAGTACATTTTCAGCATGAGAAACCCAAAGTCACCTTCATCCAATTCTTTGCGACATAATATGTCTTTTAGGGTTTAAAAAAAAAAAAATCCCTATTCATCCATGGAGATTACTTTCTGTACTTTGGGAGTAACTGATGTTTCTATATATGCTAATTAACGTGCTTTAATCTACTTGTGAATCAGCTCTTTTTGTCCAAGTTCAAAACTCACTTTCCCTATCTTTTTGTCACTGATATTACCCTGGATATCTATGACAGCCAATCTCCAGGATGACCCTCAGTGAACCACATCCCAGTACTCATAGTGTTGTGTAGTATGTCTTTTGAATCTGGGCTGACCCTATGATTTGCTTTAACCAATAGGGAATGATGACAGTGACACTGTGCATGTCTGGGTCTAAGCCTTCACAAGACCTAGCAGCTTCTGCTTTTGACCTCTTGAGATTCAGATTTCAGAAGCCCACTTAAAGAAGCCCAAGTTAGCAGCACAGTGAAATGAACATGGAGACAGAGAGATGTCTCAGTCTTCCAACCAATCCTGCCAATGTCTGAGATGAGTGGAGTCATCTTGCATGATCCAGTTCAAGCCACCTTCTCTTACCTTGTAAGAGACACTGAAGGAAGAACTGACCGGATGAGCCCAGTCAATTCTCAGAATTATAAGAGATAATAAAATTATTGTCTTAAGTTTTGCCAAGCAGTAGTAAATAAATGACACACGAGTTCTCTTTACTAATCTCCTCCAGGTAGCTCCAGAGCATTCCTATCACCTATTATCCAGTCTATGCCAGGGAGCCATAGGTAGTCAACACAGTGAATAAATGAATTCCTAGTGGATAAGATTACAAAATGTATCTTTGCTTTTACAGCTTGAATTACTTTTGAGAAGCTCCTTCTCAACATTTCAGGCCCAGCCCTGGGCTGCCATTCAAACATTTGCCAATGATCTTATAATTTTGGCAGTTGTATTTTGCCTGACATTTCTATGGGCCTCAATTATATTTAAACTACTTCAATATGGATATAGTAGTTGTCTAAAACATAGAACATCATTTAAAATTAATGTGTTTTGATTACTGTGAATGCCTCGTCTGATACTGAGGTAATTCATAAATGACATGATGGGACCATTCTCCTATGGTTCAGACTGTTCTATAAGAATATTATTTCTAGCAATGTGTTGCAGACTTTTGAAAGCAATAATCTATAATGCATGCTAGGACAAAATGTCAATTTGAAGGACTGAAAGAAAAGTGTAACAAACCACTGTATTTGTTAGCTTTTTGAGGTACCAAAATCTTAGTGAAATTTCAGATACCATGCATTTCCTCAGGCCTCTACATACCAATAGACTAACATTACAAATCCAAATTCACAGGTTTTTGCCTGCAGAAACATTAGGAATATCTACTGGGTCTGCAGTAAGGGTCTCATGTCCACGCTAGCAGGCATTCCTACTTCTCCACCGTCCTTCTTCAGGCATCTAATGACACTCTGCCACAATCGCCCAGAAAAGATATTGCCCCTCTGCCAATGCATCAGAAACTCCTACATGTCAAACCATTCAGTGTTTTCATTTCACATTTTGTTAGGTAGGCACCTATGCTCTTTGGGCACAAAATTTTATAAAATTTTCCTAAAACAAATCTTTAAAATTTCCTCACTGCTTCCTTGCTTACCACAGAACTACCATTTAAACTTACTGGGTCTCACAGAAGATTCATCTTCATGGACACAAAGTGACAGACACCATTCTGTTCTCAGGACTGCTCCCTATCCCCATAACCCTGAAGTTTCATTACAAGGTCACACTTTTCAAGCTTCCTATTTCCTTCAGAACAGGCTTTCCCTCTTCTGTTAGGATTTTCTGGTATGCCTACTCTACCAGCTCAGAAATGCCCAGTGGGCCTGAATCAAAATCATGTACCAACTTAGGTTCAGAGTGAGCCTCCCACCACAGAAACATAGTAAATAGCTACATGAGACTCTGAAGATCAAAAATTTAGCCATAGTTCACTAACATTCCCCTAGCGGGAATCCAAAAGCATGGAAGATGGAGACTAGAGGCTAGATGTATCCCTAACTCACTCACTCACTTGCTGGACAAGTTAGTGAAACCTTCTCTGTCTCAGTCTGTTTCAGTTCCAAGACGATCCCAGTGATATCAGCCCATAATTCTACCTGAGGATTAAGCAGACACAGTTTTCCTTCTCTGTGTGCTAAGAACACCTATTCTAGAGAGCAATGTAGACTTGGATAAACCACAGCAGGCTCCCTTTAGTGAAGCACATGGTGTAATGATATAGCAGGATCAGGTGGACAGACCAGGCCTTAGAAGGTAGGCATGGAAACAGAGAAGCAACAAAATGCAAGTGCAGGACAGAGAACTGTGGTTTTCTTTTGTAAAAACAACAACAAGAGAAAAGACACACACACACACACACACACACACACACACACACACACATTCCATGGAAGAAATCAAAGATAACTTTTCTTGACCTTCCTAAGGTCAAGGGGGAGTAAGATAGGAATTTTTTTAGGATTGAGATGGAAAAAAAAAAAATGGGAATTTTTTTAGGATTGAGATGGAAAAAAAAAAAGTTATTCCCTTGGATGGTATGAACAGAAGGTATTCTCTCAAGACTAAGAAGCCTAAGACCAGAAGGGCTCTATCTAATAAAAACAGTAACTAACATATGAAGCATCTATTATGTACCAGATGGTGAGCTAAGCATTTTATATGTATTAATGATTTAAATGTAATACATTTAATCAGGACATCAACCACATAACATCATATTACTATTGTCACTCCCATTTCAAAGATGAGAAAGTTGAGGCCTCAATATAACCTACTTGCCCAAGATCCACAGCTAGTAAGGTGCAGAAGCAGGACTGGAATTTATTCAATCCATCCAAAAGTGCTTAAATTATGTGGCTCTAAAATTTCTCAAGCTCTGAATTCATGACATTTTAGGCTGGGTAACTCTTTGTTGTGAGGGGTTGGCCTGTGCATTATACGATGTTTAGCCATATCCCTTGCCTGTACCCACCTGATGGCCAGCAGCGTCCCCCAGTTGAGACAATCAAAAACATTTCCAGACATGACAAAATCTGCCCATGTTGACAACAACTGTTTGCTTTTGAAGTCCCCAAAGTCTGACAGTGGCACCTATCATACCTCTGAGGTTCCTGTCCCTCGATTCCTTGAGATTATAAAATCTGCTGTGTAGAGATATTAAACTAGTTAATTAAACATAGATATAATGCTTAGGAAAGCTTCATGCACAAAGCAAGCACTGATGTAATTTTTAATTATAATTAGTGCTGTTATTGTTGCTGTCATCATGACAGGAAAGGCAGCAAAGCAGGGTGAAAAGGAGGCAGTCACAGACAACTGTGACTGACAACCTGATCTTAGATAAACAAAACTGGGACTCCACTATAGAAGGTCCAGTCATGAGTGACCAACTCCAGTAGCCGTAACCATAAGTAAACACAGTCAAAACCTGTGTCTTGTCCAGGCAATAAATAAAATCATCAGGAAAAAATTAATTGTTCTTAGCGAGTTTTTATTAACAAGGCAGTCTGAGAATGTGGTAACTGTCATATTCTTGAAATCAATCCTTTTCACCGGAGTCTTGGTTGTCTCCTGCCTTGATGTAATCAAGCCACTAGGCTTACTAAAGAACATATCTCATGTCAAACAGGTCATGGCTTGAAAAAGAAAAAGCAGGTCTTCACAGAAGCAGGAAAAGAAGACCAGGCTAATGTGCAAAGGGGCAAAACTATGAAGGGAATCATCTATTTTGCTGCCCGATTTCTCACAATTGAGTCAAGAAGTAGGCAATCATTTTTTCTGACAACCGAGTGAAAAGTGGTAAGTCACAGAAACTGAAGTGCTAACATACCTGTGTGAGGTAAGCCCTGGGACTCATTCCAGAAACAACCACAAAGGGCTTTCAGGTGACATGAAGATTCTGAGATGCTAAGGCATCCCCAGAAACAGACTGTGAACTTGGTAAAATCCATCCTAAGCCTTTACTGATAAAACAAAGACTGACATACAATGAGGGTTCAATGCCATCAGCTACTTTAAAGCAAGAAATGTTCAACACTTAGGGAACATGAGAACACAAAGCACATAAAAAGATTTTGCCAGGGGCGCCTGGGTGGCTCAGTGGTTTAAACCTCTGCCTTCAGCTCAGGTCATGACCTCAGGGTCCTGGGATCGAGCCCCACATCAGGCTCTCTGCTCAGCGGGGAGCCTGCTTCCCCCTTTCTCTCTCTGCCTGCCTCTCTGTCTACTTGTGATCTCTATCTGTCAAATAAATAAATAAAATCTTAAAAAAAAAAAAAAAGATTTTGCCATCCTCATTAAAAGTGGCATGTCAGCTTGGTGCTGCTTACAGATTTAGGAAGGCCAGACTAGGGTTTCATAGGTCCGGGCTGTGAAGAAATCCACTCACTGTAGTGAAAGAACTACCTTTCTATATGCCCACTTAACTTGCTTGTGTCTACGTTTCTGAAATCAGGACCTTTTTTTACCTTTTTCTCGTATAATAGTCAATTTCATTTAGAGAGGTGAGTACTGTCCTTAATTAACAGGTAAAGTTGGGGCTCTGAGAGGCTAAGTTACTTATCTCAAGTCCAATAAACAGTCATAGGTACAACAGGCTATTTCAAGTCCTATATTCTTTCTAGAATCCTGCTGAAAACTGGAGCTCTTTCAGCTCCAAACTTCCATGACTTTATGAATTCTTTATTTTTCTTAAAGATTCTATTTATTTATTTGACAGAGGGAGAGATCACAAGTAGGCGGAGAGGCAGGTAGAGAGAAAGGGAGAAGCAGGCCCCTGCTTTGCAGAAAACCCAATGCAGTGCTCGATTCCAGGACCCTGAGATCATGACCTGAGCCAAAGGCAGAGGCTTAACCCACTGAGCCACCCAAGCACCCCAAGTTCTCTATTTTTGAAAGCATATCTGATCTTTAATGTTTTCTTTCATCCTGGAAGGGGTTTAAATCATCAGAGGCAGAGGAACCTTCTAGGGGCCTGTTTCCTCTCCTTACCACTGCTTGTTCCTTTTTGTTCCAACTCATTTAGAAGACCTAGAGAGGAGCCCAAATGCCTGTTCCAAATAAAAGTTTAGATTGAGAAGCTTGCCTCAGAAAAGAACCACAGAGGGTTAGTTAGCTGTGGGAAAGGATAATCCAAACTGACGCTAAAAGAGGCAAGAGCTGACTATAGATGGTCTAGATCTTGTGGCCTTTTATGGGTGAATGGGGAGCAGAGCAATCTGAGTTTGCAAGTTCAATGAGATAATACTCTCTTCAGAACAGCTGGAAGGGGCCACTCCAATACCTTCCACATCCAGGCCAATCATTTACACAGAAGGCAGATGAGCTCTGAAAAAAACAAACCATGTCACTTCCTGGCCAAAGCATCTTCATGGGGTTTTGGCAACTTTTAGGAAAATCTAAAATCCCTAGCACAACATCTAAACTCCTCCAGAAACTTGTTCTTTGTTCTTTTTCCAGGCCTGACTCCTCCCATGTGCCTTATACTCACATTGTACTGGAATTCTTGCTCTTCTTCCAGCAAGATGATTGTTGGCTCCTTTGTCATGTGAATGCCCCCAGCCAGCAAGATCCAAACCAAAGTCATCTATGGTGTGAGCCACCTCAAGTACTTAGATCCTACTTATACAGGAAGATCAGCTACTCTGGATTGTCATTCTATTTCTTTCTCTCCAGTGAGTTAATATCTTATTTGTGTTCTTATCATGGTGCTGAGCTTGAACTAGGTGCTCAATAAGTGTTTGAGTGGATCCAAAAGTGTCAGAAAGAGTTGGTCAAATAAAGTAAGAAGAAATCAATGCATGCTTTTTGATTGTGCTTATCTTTTTTGCCTGTGCTCAAAACCCTTTATTTTTTTTTATATTGGTTGATTTGCATTAGAATGAATTAATTATACAGGTTGACTTATACTATAATTTCTTAATTGCTTTAGGTTCCCTATGAATCAGGGACTGCCAAGTCTACCTATATAGCCCTACAAAGCCCTTCCCAAAGCAAGTACTCAAGAAATTTATTTTTACTTGAAAACTCTAAACAAAGCTTCTAGAATAATTGTATGTCTGGAACCCATCTCATGCCCTTCCCCATATCCATCAACAAAGTGCTGCCTTCTGCAATCTAACCTCTCCTCCTTTTACTTTCTCTTCCTAACCTAAAGTGAATATTCAGGGATGGTTTCTTAAACTGGGCAGCTCACCTACTTGATAGCCAATATCTTGAGGTTCAACTTCTAAATGATTTCCAAAGGGATCACTAGTCATGGGGATAAGACATAAATGATAGAAATTAAAGAAGACCCCTCCTTAACCCCAACCATGCCTAGAACTTTTTCCTCTCTTATACATTGCATTTTCCCATAGCAGCTTTCTAGAATTAATTCCTTGATTTCTACTTTTACTTTTCTACCCTGATACAGGATTAATCAATGCATACTTACAGCCAGACTAGCTGAGGAAAAATACAAATGGTGAGATTTATGCATTAAATAAAAAGCAGAGAATATCCTGACAGGCCTGAAAAGAACCATGGAGAGTGACAGGTCCAATGAGGACAAACACAACTCAGCAGGAGCCTTCATATTGCATGCAGCCTGTGTGCATAGCTAAGTCCATTACCAGGCAGACGTGAAAACCAAAAGTCACTGTTAGCACAATTTGCTTCTTTTGTTTAAAAAGAAAAGTATATATGGAGTAATCAAACAGACCTGTATTGAGTTCAGGCTCCACAATTTTCTGTCTGAGACTGCAAGAGAATCACCTAACTTTTCCAGGTCTCAGTTTCCTCATATGTAAAATGGGTACATACCTCATAGGATGGTTATGAAGACCAAACGAGATAATACAAGCAAAGTGTTAGCATAGAGCTTAGAGTGCGTGCTCAATAAATTTAGTCATCACTATCATTATCATCAACATTATTAGGATGCTTAAATTTTAAATTAAGGCACATAACTTCACATGAAAATTTTAAACTAGGAAAATATCCTCTGCTCAATTTTTTTTCCAGGTTACTGAAACCATAAAATTTCTCTTCAAATAGGTTGGATTACTTGAACATATATTTGGACTATTTCACATTTTGGGGGCCCTATTCACTAAACTGGGCTACCATGAAGAACTGGTATCCCAATTCTGCTTGCCATTGTTTTGTGGAAGGCAGCTAATATTTACATAGAATCCTCTTTTGTGTCATCTCATTTAGTCTGGCTATGAATGTATATTGCCTACTGTTGTATTTGGGGGCAGCTAATTGATGCAATTTGGACCAGAAGCTCTAGAAGCTCTCCTAGGGCTAAAACCAAGACATCTTACTTTTCTTGTACCCCTTATGATGCAGAGCACAAAATGAGACACAAATAGGTGAATTAAAAATGTGTTTTACAATGTGTGAATTACATGCATACTATTCAAAAGACTCTGGGGCTTTTTTTTTTTTTTTTTAAGAATTATTTATTTTAGAGAAAGAGTGAGCAAAACGGGGGAGAGGCAGAGAAAGAGGGAGAGAGACTCTCCAGCAGACTCCCTGCTGAGCACAGAGCCCCACTCAGAGATCAGTCTCATGGCCCTGAGATCATGACCTGAGCCAAAATCAAGAGTTGGATGCTTAATTGAAGAAGCCACCCAGGCACCCCTCCTTTTTTTTTTTTTAAGTATGTTCCATGTTCAGTGTGGAGCTCAATGTGGGGCATAAACCCATAACCCCAAGATCAAAACCTAAGCTTACACGTAAATTCGGACACCCAAACTACTGAGCCACCCCTGGGCCATGTTTCTATAATAATGACTTCTATGATGACAAGAATAAGCAAGGACTCCCCAAAACTCTGCTACTTTCTACATGTAGCTCAGGGAAAAATTACATAGCTTTGGTGTCATGCTAATCTGAATATGAATCTTTTCCACCAAAATTAGTACAACTTCAGACAACTTAGCCATTCTCAAGCTGGATGATACAATCTATCTTATAAGGCTATAGCATTGAATGAGTTGACCTATATAAAGTAATTAGTATAGTGCCTGGCACATATTAGGTGCTCAGCTTATTATAGGACTCTTTTTTTAACCCCTTCTTCCCTTCCCCATAAGAAAACAAGACAGAATGAGAGACAAAGAAAATTATTCCTATGGAATGTAGCTCGAAAAGGACCATTCAAAGGGTGGGCCTGAATGGTGCAGTCGGTTGAGCATCTGACTCTAGGTTACCACTAAGATTGTGGTCTTGGGGTCATGAGATCAAGCCCTGTGTGGAGCTCCATGCTCATCACAGAGTCTCCTTGTATTCTCTCTCTCTGGCCCTCCTGCTCGTGTGTACATGCATACTCTCTCTCAAATGAATACGTAAATCTATTTCTTTTTTTAAAGGACCATTCGGGGGTGCCTGGGTGGCTCAATGGGTTAAAGCCTCTGCCTTCAGCTAAGGTCATGATCCCAGCATCCTGGGATTGAGCCCCACATCAGACTCTCAGCTTGGTGGGGAGCCTGCTTCTCCCTCTCTCTGTCTGTCTCTGCCTACTTGTGATCTCAGTCCGTTAAAAAAAAAAAAAAAAAAGTACCATTCAGAAGGGAGAGGTGCCAAAAATCATCTGCAGGATTATTTTAGAACAGGGCATGGGTTCTCAATTCAGGGAAAAAATGAACTTTTTAAAGCCATGTAGCCTATCTTAAGGCTCCCTTTTTTTTTTTTTTTTTTTTTTGCAAACATTTAAAATTTTTTGCTTTCACATTAAAAGCCAAGATTAAACTATTTTTTTTAAAGATTTTATTTAGCTATTTGACAGACAAAGATCACAAGGAGGCAGAGAGGAAGACAGAGAGAGAGGGGAGGAAGCAGGTTCCCTGCTAAGCAGAGAGCCCAATGCGGAGCTCCATCTTAGCACACTGGGATCATGACCTGAGCCAAAGGCAGAGGCTTTAACCCACTGAGCCACCCAGGCACCCCTAGATTAAATTATTTTGAGTGCATGGTGGGGTTACGGACATTGGTGAGGGTATGTGCTATGGTGAGTGCTATGAAGTGTGTAAACCTGGCGATTCACAGACCTGTACCCATGGGGCTAAAAATACATCATATGTTTATAAAAAATTTTAAAAATTTCAAAAAAATTTATTTTGAGTGCAGGATTGGTTCCCTGAGTTATACAGAGACTATGCTTAGTCTATGGCTCCATAAATATTAATGAAGGGCCCAGATACCAGATGAGAATGCCAGTGGTGCTGGGCTAGTTCTCATGCCTATGTTTGCACCCATAGGACCAGAGGGCATATGGCTGTGATTTCATATTTAAAGAACTGAGCTTCATGATATACCGTATTAGGCTGTGTGATGTATGTTCTTCCCACTACTCAACAATGAACTCTATGCAAACTCACAGACATACACATACACATACACTGAAATCATTAAAAATCAACTGGCTGAATTTATAAACTGTTTATTCTGTGCCTAAGTTTCAGTTTTGCCAAAGAAATTACATTTTTTACCTTAATCTGATGATTTTGCTGATGCCTAAAAAGCCTAGATAAGGTGGTTTCTGTCCCTAATTTTCCCCACCATACTCCAATGTGTCCCATACTTTTCTGTTACAATAACTCTTTCTCCACCCCTTCCTCCATCCACATGTGACACTCTCAGTTCACCTATCTTCTGTTTATTCATAAGACTATGGACATGTTTCCTTAGCAACGGGCTAAGAACCTTTGAACCTCTATCTGCATGTGTCTTCATGGCATATACCTTCACTTGTGCATGGCCTGAATATTTATGCTGCCTGCTGCTGGTCAGTTTTCAGATTGAATGGGGATGAGATACCCAGGGCCTCTGTCTTGCATTCACATTACACTGTCCACAGGAATTATCTAACTGTTTTGCAATTTAAACCCAAAGCAAATCTAACATATATGCCTCCCTACAAACTACCCAAATATCACCATGCCCACACGGAATGATTAGCTTGAAATCACAAAGTTACAACTGAAAATCACAAAGAAACTTGAAGAAATGACCATTTATAATACTACTTTTTAATAGCAAATAATAACTAAAACCCAGGAACCATAAAAGGACAATTAATTTGAAAAAATAGTCATCTGACTATAGTATGACTTTTCCTTCTAGAAGAGAAGTTAGGTATTTTTTCTGTACTGTAGAAAGGCAGGAAATAAATACTCAAGTACTATTTAAAAAAAAAAAAAAAACTACCATAGATGCATCCATGATACCTACCATTGATATGACCTTTTAGAAGACAATATGAGGGTGCCTGGGTGGCTCAGTTGGTTAAGCAACTGCCTTCGGCTCAGGTCATGATCCCGGAGTTCCGGGATCGAGTCCCACAGGGTTCCCAGCTCTAAGGGGAGTCTGCTTTGCCCTCTGACCTCCTCTCTCGTGCTTTCTGTCACTGTCTCCCTCTCAAATAAATAAAATCTAAAGAAGAAGACAATATGAGAAAATTTAGCAAAGTTTCAAACACTCATAATCTTCTAATCAACAAGTCCACTTCCAGAAATTTATCCTAAAAATGTCATAAAATATGTAAAGATGTATCCACAAGTACTTTATAATAATGAAAAAGAAACCACAGAATTAACACCTAGAAGTCAAATGGAGAACATGGTATAAAACATAGCTCTGGGCACAGGAATTTGGCCATGACATATTTCTAAATGAAAAAATATTTTTGAAAGAACATATACTTGTTTATTTATGTTTATATCTATCTATATATATATATATATATACATGCAAAGAAAAAATATCTAGAAAGACACTTATGAAAGTATTACATGGGTTATCACTGGGTGGTAAGATTAGAGGTTATTTTCACTTACTGTTTTATACCTTTTGTATCTTATTTTTTTTTTATTATTTATTTATTTATTTATTTGAGAGACAGAGAGAGAGCACAATCAGGGGGAAGGGCAGAGGGAAAGGAAGTCCAAATAGACTCTTGCTGAGTGGGAAGCCTGACTCAGGGCTCAGTCCCTAAAGCCATGTGATCAGGACCTGATCTGAATCCAAGAGTCAGACCCAACCAACTGAGCCATCCAGCCATCCATGCATTTTATAAACTGCTTGGAAAGTGAACAAAACTACTTAAGTTTGGGGGGAAACATGTAACAATAGAGGATATACAAATATTAATGCCTGACTGAAATATGTTAAAGTCAATCAACAAAATCTATACCACGGAACCTCGAGGATCTAGTGTAGAGATTAAAATCCCCTGGGGGCATCTGGGTGGCTCAGTGGGTTAAAGCCTCTGCCTTTGGCTCAGGTCATGATCTCAGGGTTCCACATTGGGCTCTCTGCTCAGCAAGGAGCCTGCATCCCCCCCGCCCCTGGCCTGCCTCTCTGCCTACTTGTGATCTCACTCTCTCTGTCAAATAAGTGAATAAAATCCTTAAAAAAATAAAAAGATGTATTATGTCTTTTTCTGTGTCATGCAAACACACAAAGTCTGGACAAACAGCCAGGGGGTTGGGGACTCTGCTCCATTTTTAATGTTGAAAATATAATTAGGAAATTCAAACCATGACTCTTTCAAAGCAATCTGGAGGCAAGCCATCACTAGATTAATGGGATGCAGTAAAGCAACAACTCACTCAAATAGTAAAAACCAGAGTTGGGTAGAGACCCTGCAGTCCCAAGTTCTGGAATTTCCACCATTCATGGATTCTGAGAAGCCCAGCTCACTCACTTTCAGACCTAGAACATGATGGCAAGTGCAAAGAAAGACCAGGGTCCATAGGGCTATTAAGCTTGTTGTTGCTATTGGATGTTTTTAACAATATAGCTACTAGCAAGGCTATTTTATGTTCATTCCCTCTTTATGATTCTCACAAGACTCAGAGGTGAAAGGGAAATAATCAAATATGCAGTAACTACATATGCTTTTGGATTTTTACAGACTTTCTTCTCTCCTTTCAGAGGAGTTTCTATTACTTTCACCTCTCAGGTATATTATAATGTGCTTGAGAAATAAAGAGGGGGATAGAACAAATAGTGCTCACCGCCAACTAATCCAGCAACAGTAATTGGCAACAACATTCACAGATATTAACCCACAGTGCTGAGCCACACAGAAATGAGTGGGATTGGTTCCATTTCAGTTATAATAACCACAGGAACCAGGCCCACATGTTTTGATCTTAGTGGAAGCAGGAGATAGATAGTAAAACAAGTCTAGTTTCAATAATCAGACAGGAATGGAGCCCTCCTCCCCAAAATCAAAATGAAACAATTTCCAGTGTTGGCTTGTCCTGGGTTCTAAGAGTTAGGAGGCAAACACTTTTTGCAAAAAGAATCATAGGGAAGCAAAATGAAAATAAATTGCTCCATAGCAACATGGAGGACAAGGGGAGATGGAGAGGAGAAGGGAGTTGAGGGAAATTGGAAGGGGAGGTGAACCATGAGAGACTATGGACTCTAAAAAACAACCTGAGGGTTTTGAAGAGGTGGGGGGTGGGAGGTTGGGGGAGCCAGGTGGTGGGTATTAGGGAGGGCACAGATTGCATGGAGCACTGGGTGTGGTGCAAAAACAATGAATACTGTTACACTGAAAAGAAATAAAAATTTAAAAAAATAAAATAAAATAAATTGCTCCAATTCTAGGCATTCTTTGTGCCTAGGCACTGACGCTCTTCTCAGAAGAGATGATTGAAAAACAAAACAAAATAGGACAAGTTAGATGACCATATTTGGATGGCCCTGACTAAAACAATTCAGGTCCCTCAAATGGTATCTGGTGTCTATGGTGTAATAAAGGCTTTAGGAACTACCCTGCAGGATTTGCAGTTTTGTTTTGTTTTGTTTTGTTTTCTCTCTATAACTGAATCAAACAGGAAAACCCAAGTTGTAATAGAATTTTCTAAATTTGGGGTGCCTGGGTCGCCTAGTGGGTTAAGCCTCTGCCTTCAGCTCAGGTCATGGTCTCAGGGTCCAGGGATTAAGCTCTGCATCAGGCTCTCTGCTTAGCAGGGAGCCTGCTTCCCCCACCCTCTCTCTGCCTGCCTCTGCCTACTTGTGATCTGTCTCTCTCTCTCTGTCAGATAAATAAATAAACAACATCTTTAAAAAAAAAAAAAAAAGGAAAGAAAGAAAGAAAAGAAAAAACTTAAAAAAAAAAAAAAAACTTTCTAGGGGCCGCCTGGGTGGCTCAGTGGGTTAAAGTCTCTGCCTTCCACTCAGGTCATGATCCCAGGGTCCTGGGATCAAGCCCCACATCGAGCTCAGCAGGGAGCCTGCATCCTCCTCTCTCTCTACCTCCCTCTCTGCCTACTTATGATCTATCTCTCTGTCAAATAAATAAATGAAAAAAAATTTTTAATTAAAAAAAAAAGAATTTTCTAAGTTAATACTACACTGGAAAGTAGAAATCAATACTGGGAACCTAAAATAACTGTCTATTTAGCTTTTATACCACCCTGAAAATAAGCAAACCCTGAAGAAATCTGTTCACTTGGATTTGATTTGACAATCTGAAATCTACCTTTTCCTACCTCTGCCAAGTTAATCCCATTCCTCCCCTCCACTCCCACTCGCAGCTCTTTATGATTTCCTCCTTCCTTTACACCAAATGCAGAAGTGAAGTGTGAAAAGCTGTTAAGTACCCTCAACTTACTGAGAAAGGAAAGTATCTAACCATTTTTTTAATTCCATGATATTAAAGTAATTCATCTGAGTTTGTGCTAATGACAGTAAATCTCTTGTGCTGACAAGCTGTGGTCAATTATCCTTTCTACAGCTTTTTAAATCCAAAGCACTAGGACATGCGTCAGTGCTGGAAACTTGTGGCTTGGTAATTCAAAGGAAACAACCAACCAGCTTGAGCAGTCCTCTAGGTGCACCATCGTGTTTCTCACCCCTAAACAGCTCCCCTAGGAGCCTGCAAATGCTGGGGCACTGCCACTGGAATTTACATGGATGGAAGAAACGGTTTAAATCAAGTGGTGTGTTATTTATCTCTATAATGAGTGGTTTAACAGTGACAATTAGGAAGGAAATTCTACAAGCCTGAACTCCAGTTACTTATTACTGCCACTGAAAGTCAATTAAAGTATCCAAGTAATTACAGGGATTGGGATCATCTGTCATCTGGTAAATCATATTAGAGGGAAGAGGTATTTGGTTTGTTTTGTAAGCGTGTGATCTAGTCTCCATCATGTTGGTTAATTTTCAGGCAAGGGAGTATGCAAGGGAACTTGCCCCACATATCTGCAAACTGATCACCTGGGAGAGCAACAGAAATGTTCATTGGATTTCCATCCAAGCTTAGTGGCTGCACAGAGTGAGTTGGACAGGATGTGGGCGTGCAGGGGCCCACTCTGCCAGACAAGTCATCCAGGACAATGCTCTTCAACTTAAAATCTTCATGTGGCACTTTGTTCCTTCTTGTGTTCCTGTTACACCAAGACCTTGTTTTCTTGCCTCCTTCAGATCCACCCTGCTCCTGCACCATCCCCAATACCTCCTTCAGTCATCTCGATCAGCTCACTGTGTCACAAACACTACAATCATGATGTAAACCATTTCTGTGCCTTTTCTCTACCTGCTACATTAAATGCATTTTTCTCCTTTTCTGTCCGTCCAAACCCTCTTCACCTTTCAAACCTCAGCTGGAGTCTTTACTCCTTCTTCATGTGGAATCTGATATAAGACCTCTCTTATAAATTATGTATGGAATTCTAAGTTTATAACTCAATGGTCCTCAGACTGGGAACACCTAGCAGGGCCACAGCTTGGATCTTTACTTCTCACACAGCATCTAGGATACTTACACTCGAAAAGTGGTAATCCCTGGTCCTTGGTTCCTGAGGTTGCTGAATTTAGCCTCATGTTTGCTGAAATGGCCAGGCCCAGCCAGCATTCCTTCATTTGTTCATCCTTCCTTCATTCAGCAGCATGCTTTGAAGGGTTGTTTAGAGCAGGACACCAGAACTATGGCTTTTAAGTTTGAATCTAGTGCTTCCTCTCCCACATACTGCCTCAATGAAAAATTGAGTTTGTTCACACCATGTTGCACAATTCAAGGAGTCAATGCTCATCACTCTTTCCTTGGCCAAAACTTGCAGGAAATGGTCAAAGAAGCACAGATACATGCACTAAAATGAGCTCTCTCCCCTGTGGTTCCACATGAATCTCCTCAGAGCATTCTTAGGCCAAACCAGGAGAAAAGAGAGGAAAATATTTTCACAAATGATCTCCCAAACAACTCCAGGGCTTACACAGAGTTCAAGTTTGGTTCAAGGGATGGGCAAGACTTGGGTCAGCCAGCTATGCTAGGGTCAGCCAGACTCTGGGGTCAATCAGCCATGTTTGGGTTGAATCAAGAACACTTGTTCTTCACATCCCAAGACAGATACTGGAATTTTAACTTTCCTTCCTGCAGCCTCTTTCTGTTTTAAAAGTTTATTCATCTTGAAGTAAGACTTCCCAGAGGATCTATTTTCTCATTCTCCCCTTTCATGGCATGTCCTTCGAAAGTTCCTATTCAGCACCTGTGGTGCCTAGATTTCATAATTCCACTAGCACTTGCCCGCAACATGTTGTTTGTGTAAAAATGAAGATACTGGGGGCGCCTGGGTGGCTCAGTGGGTTAAGCCTCTGCCTTCAACTCAGGTCATGATCCCAGGGTCCTGGGATGGAGCCCCGCATCAGGCTCTCTGCTCAGCAGGGAGCCTGCCTCCCCCTGCCTCTCTGCCTACTTGTTATCTCTGTCTGTCAAATAAATAAATAAATAATCTTTTAAAAAATCATATAAAAAAAATGAAGATACTGCACATATCCAGGGAAACTTACCAGGAGGAATCAAGAAGTCTGAACAATGGGAAAATCCACCAAATGTTTTCTTTAAAGCTTCTGTTTTCTCTAGGAAACATTGCCCATAACAAAGCACTGACAATAAAATGTTCTTGGACATCAAACATAAAGGCTAGACTGACAAGTCCAACAGCATCAGATCATATCAAAGGACTGCTTAAAACCCTTCACAGACTCAAGTTCTCAAACACTCATCAACACATTGTACTGAAACTATCCTACCAGACTTCCAGTGTTCACATCACCAACAATTAGAGCATGTAAATTCAGTGCAGCCCAGGATTGTGCTTTGTCTCCTCATTGGCTAGCACAGTCTGACACAGTGTGCCCTTAGTAAATTTGTACATTATTGGGTTATATAAATACTATGTGCTAGGTGTGGAGATTTCAAAATACTAAGATACACAGTTTCTGTTCAAGAAGTTCAAACTCTGGCATGTGAATCCCAAACCTAAATAAGCATCAGAATTATTTAGGAAGCTATGAAACTGCAAAAATCCAGGCCTTACCTCCAGAGATTCTAATTCAGTATGTCTGAGCAGAGCCCCAGAATTCTATATTTTTATTAAGCTTCCAAGACACCCCTCATGATCAGACAAATAGGGAACCCTTAGTCTAGGGGGTAGATAATAAACTCTTGTTTTTACATCTCTCTTCCTACATATGAAGTATTTTCATATCCATTATCGCACTTGATTCTTACTCTCTGAGTGGGGTAACATATCCTGAAACTTATAAATGAGGACATGAAGCCCAGAAAGTTCAGAAACTGGCGATGTCAGAGCCTAGATATAAACCCAGGATTCATATCCATAAACTCGTCAGTTTTTCCTTCTTACCAACTCTCCCTTGAAAGAAATGACCCAGGTCAGCTCTGTCAGGAAAAGAGCAAAAGCCTTAGGTCAATGAACAACCAATGTGGTCAAATCTCTTCTTAATGTTTTTTGGAAGAAACAAAGTGAGAAAAAAATATTGCTTTTGCCACCTACCCACCCATCCCTGAGAATGACACCAGGGAACAGAATTGATTATGGGGACAAACCCTCTCAGTGATGGCAAGTAATGAACAATTGTTTCCTTCTAGATGTGTTTTACATAGAAAATAAATAAATCAACTGACAAAGTTAATCCTACGGAGCAGAATAATCTTGGTTAATACTCCAAAAGGTCTCTTGGTAGGGACAACATGATGAACTAAATAGCAAACCAAATGCAATCCTATAACTGAACATGGCTCATGAACTCAGTCCTCTTGCTCTTGTCTGGATCGTTACCTAGCCCACTTCACTTCACTCTACTGTCCGCAGTGTGGCTGAAATAACTCACAGATTTATCCCACTATTATATGATCCAATATGACATTAAAAGTGCATTTGACAGCAGACAGATGACAGATGAAAGTTCCAGCTTCCTTTCTTGATCAGAAACAAGTTTCATTTTGCTTGTAAGCTTTGAGAGAACAATGTCAGCAAAAGGTGCTTCCATTATCTATGCTGGTACACAACTTGAAGCTTTTCCCGGACATTTCCCTACCAAGAAAAAGCCAAGGGGGCGGGGAGCAGTGCCTGGGTGGCTCAATCATTAAGCGTCTGCCTTCAGCTCAGGTCATGATCCCAGGGTCCTGTGATCGAGCCCCACATTGGGCTCCCTGCTCTGTGGAAAGCCTGCTTCTCCCTCTCCCACTACCCTACCTTGTGTTCCCTCTCTCGCTGTCTCTCTCTGTCAAATAGATAAATAAATCTTAAAAAAAAAAAAAAAAAAGCCAAGGGGTTAAATAGTGTGGATCTTAATTTACTCCCTCATTCAGGAATGTGGTCCTTTCAGTCTATGTCTGCATGTGAAGTAAGCTTCTATAATCCATACAGAAGATTTGTATGATCACATACACATACACACATTCACCACACACACATGTGGGGATGGAGGAACAAGTCTCTAAAAAAGTAAGCAGAAGCAAATGATCTCCTTTCAATTCTGCTTTAAAGTGTTCCTGACTGGAGAAGCATCTCATGAGGGTTTTTTGTTGTGGTTTTCCTCTCAGAGACAACTTACTTTTATGTGATGGCACCAAGCATTACTGAGGAAGTTAGGGAGGAGAGACAGAAAAAGAAAAGACTATCAAGTATACCTAGACGTTTGTCAGAACATAGATACTCAAGAAAAAGTGACCAACGGCCCTTATTTTCTTATACTAACAATTAGAAATGAACAAGTCTGGCGCACCTGGGTGGCTCAGTGGGTTAAAGCCTCTGCCTTCAGGTCAGGTTATGATCCCAGAGTCCTGGGATCGAGCCCTGCATTGGGCTCTCTGCTCAGCAGGAAGACTGCTTCCCCCTCTCTCTCTCTGCCTCTCTGCCTCCTTGTGATCTCTCTCTCTCTCTGTCAAATAAATAAATAAAATCTTAAAAAAAAAAAAAGAAAGAAAGAAACATGTCTGAAAGCATAGTGTTCTAAAGAAAGTATTCTTTGATGATTCTCCATTTACTGTCTCCTAGGTTGGGATTTTCTAGCCTAAGCTTATTAAAATCAGACCTCACTGGACCCACCGAGTTATACACATAAATATACAAATTCAGACAACTATTTTTTTTTCAAGCAGGGCTTGAACTCACAACCCTCAAATCAAGACCTGAGTTGAGATCAAGAGTTGGACCCTTAACCAACTGAGCCACCAAGGTGCCCTCAGACCACTTTTTAAAGTAATCAGTTTGAGTCTACATGCTTGTTGAGAATCCTTCTCTATTTATGTATGTATGTATGTATGTATGTATTTTTAAATTTCATTTATTCATTTGACAGAGAGAGGGAACACAAACAGGAGGAGTGGCAGGCAGAGGGAGAGGGAGAAGTAGGCTTCCCACTGAGCAGGGAGCCTGATACAGGGCTAGATCTCAAGACCCCGGGGTCATGACCAGAGCTAAGTGCAGACACTTAACTGAGTGAGCCACCCAAGCGCTCCTCCTTCACCTTTTAAATTAAGCTTCACAACCAATGGTACATTCATTTCAGTGACAAAATAATTATTTATTGCTCTTCCTCTAAGATCAGGAACAAGACAAGGATGCCCACTTTCGCCACTTTATTCAACATAGTATTATAAGTCCTAGCCACAGCAATTAAACAAAAAGAAATAAAAATGCATCTAAATTGAAAAGGAAGAAGTAAAACTGTTGCTATATCCAGATGACATGGTACGATACAAAGAAAAACCTAAAGATTCAACTGAAAAGTTAATAGAAGTAACAAATGAGTTCAGTAAAGTTGCAGGATACAAAATTAATATATAGAAACCTGTTGTGTTTCTATACACTAATAACAAAGCATTAAGAGAAATTAAGAAATTAAGAAAACAATTCCATTTAAAATCACAACAAAAAGAATATCTAAAAATAAACTTACTACAGGACATGAAAGATCTGTACTCCGAAAACTATAAAACAGTGATATAAAAAAATTGAAGATGACACAAACAAATAGAAAGATATACCAGGGGGGAGGAGTCAAGATGGCGGAGAAGTAGCAGGCTGAGACTACTTCAGTTAGCCGGAGATCAGCTAGATAGCTTATCTAAAGATTGCAAACACCTGAAAATCCATCGGCAGATCAAAGAGAAGAAGAACAGCAATTCTGGAAACAGAAAAACAACCACTTTCTGAAAGGTAGGACCGGCGGAGAAGTGAATCCAAAGCGACGGGAAGATAGACCCCGGGGGGAGGGGCCGGCTCCCAGCAAGCTGCGGAGCCAGGACTTTTAAAAGTCTGTTCCCCTGAGGGACATCACTCCAGAGGCTAAACCAGGGCGAAGCCCACGCGGGGTCAGCTTGGCCTCAGGTCCGCGAGGGTCACAGAAGGATCGGGGGTGTCTGAGTGTCGCAGAGCTTCCGGGTATTCAGGAAAGCCGGCTACAGAGACAGAGCCGACAGTGAGATCGCAGCTCCGTGTTACCTTGAACTGGTCGCAGGCTCGGTGAGCTTGGAGCGTGGCCGGAGGTCAGGCAGACGGGAGTAACTGGGCGCTGTTCTCTCAGGACGCACTGAGGAGTGGGGCCCTGGGCTCTAGGCTCCTCCGGGCCACAGACCAGGAGGCCGCCATTTGTATTCCCATCCTCCAGAACTCTACGGAAAGCGCTCAGGGAACAAAAGCTCCTGAAAGCAAACCCGAGCGAGCGGATTACTCACCCCTGACCCTGCTAAGGGCAGTGCAATTCCAATTCCGCCTGGGGCAAAGACACTTGAGAATCACTACAACAGGCCCCTCCCCCAGAAGATCAACAAGAAATCCAGCCGAGACCAAGTTCACCTACCAAGGAGTGCAGTTTCAATACCAAGGAGAGCAGCAGAATTCCAGAGGAGGAGAATGCAAAGCACAGAACTCATGGCTTTTTCCCTGTGATTTTTTTTTAGTCTTGCAGTTAATTTAATTTTTTTCTTTTGCATTTTTTGTTTTTTTTTCTCGCATTCAGGTAAAACTTTTTTTTAAACTGTTACCTTTTTCTTTTTTAACGATTTTTTACTAGTTTATCTAATATATATTTTTTTCTTTTTTATATTTTTCTTAGGTGTTTTCTTTTTTTTTTAATTCTTTTCTTTTCGTTTTTTTTTTCTTTTTTCTTTTATCTTTCTTTTTTCTTTTTTTTTTCTTTTTTCTTTTTTTTTCCTTTCTTCCTATTGAACCTCTTTTTATCCCCTTTCTCCCCCCTCACGATTTGGGATCTCTTCTGATTTAGTTAAAGCATATTTTCCTGGGGTTGTTACCACCCTTTTAGTATTTTACTCAGTCCTTCATATACTCTTATCTGGACAAAATGACAAGACAGAAAAATTCACCACAAAAAAAAAAGAACAAGAGGCAGTACCGAAGGCTAGGGACCTAATCAATACAGACATTTGTAATATGTCAGATCTAGAGTTCAGAATGACAATTCTCAAGGTTCTAGCCGGGCTCGAAAAAGGCATGGAAGATATTAGAGAAACCCTCTCGAGAGATATAAAAGCCCTTTCTGGAGAAATAAAAGAACTAAAATCTAACCAAGTTGAAATCAAAAAAGCTATTAATGAGGTGCAATCAAAAATGGAGGCTCTAACTGCTAGGATAAATGAGGCAGAAGAAAGAATTAGTGATATAGAAGACCAAATGACAGAGAATAAAGAAGCTGAGCAAAAGAGGGACAGCTACTGGATCACGAGGGAAGAATTCGAGAGATAAGTGACACCATAAGATGAAACAAAATTAGAATAATTGGGATTCCAGAAGAAGAAGAAAGAGAGAGGGGAGCAGAAGGTATACTAGAGAGAATTATTGGGGAGAATTTCCCCAATATGGCAAAGGGAACGAGCATCAAAATTCAGGAGGTTCAGAGAACGCCCATCAAAATCAATAAGAATAGGCCCACACCCCGTCACCTAATAGTAAAATTTACAAGTCTCAGTGACAAAGAGAAAATCCTGAAAGCAGCCCGGGAAAAGAAGTCTGTAACATACAATGGTAAAAATATTAGATTGGCAGCTGACTTATCCACAGAGACCAGGCAGGCCAGAAAGAGCTGGCATGATATTTTCAGAGCACTAAACGAGAAAAACATGCAGCCAAGAATACTATATCCAGCTAGGCTACCATTGAAAATAGAAGGAGAGATTAAAAGCTTCCAGGACAAACAAAAACTGAAAGAATTTGCAAACACCAAACCAGCTCTACAGGAAATATTGAAAGGGGTCCTCTAAGCAAAGAAAGAGCCTACAAGTGGTAGATCAGAAAGGAACAGAGACCATATACAGTAACAGTCACCTTACAGGCAATACAATGGCCCTAAATTCATATCTCTCAATAGTTACCCTGAATGTTAATGGGCTAAATGCCCCTGTCAAAAGACACAGGGTATCAGAATTGATACAAAAACAAAACCCATCTATATGTTGCCTCCAAGAAACTCATTTTAAGCCCAAAGACACCTCCAGATTTAAAGTGGGGGGGTGGAAAAGAATTTACCATGCTAATGGACATCAGAAGAAAGCAGGAGTGGCAATCCTTCTATCAGATCAATTAGATTTTAAGCCAAAGACTATAATAAGAGATGAGGAAGGACACTATATCATACTCAAAGGGTCTGTCCAACAAGAAGATTTAACAATTTTAAATATCTATGCCCCCAACGTGGGAGCAGCCAACTATATAAACCAATTAATAACAAAATCAAAGCAACACATCAACAATAATACAATAATAGTAGGGGACTTTAACACTCCCCTCACTGAAATGAACAGATCATCCAAGCAAAAGATCAGCAAGGAAATAAAGGCCTTAAACGACACACTGGAACAGATGGACATCACAGATATATTCAGAACATTTCATCCCAAAGCAACAGAATACACATTCTTCTCTAGTGCACATGGAACATTCTCCAGACTAGATCACATCCTCGGTCCTAAATCAGGACTCAACCGGTATCAAAAGATTGGGATCATTCCCTGCATATTTTCAGACCACAATGCTCTAAAGCTAGAACTCAACCACAAAAGGAAGTTTGGAAAGAACCCAAATACATGGAGACTAAACAGCATCCTTCTAAAGAATGAATGGGTCAACTGTGAAATTAAAGAAGAATTGAAAAAAATCATGGAAACAAATGATAATGAAAATACAACGGTTCAAAATCTGTGGGACACAACAAAGGCAGTCCTGAGAGGAAAATATATAGCGGTACAAGCCTTTCTCAAGAAACAAGAAAGGTCTCAGGTACACAACCTAACCCTACACCTAAAGGAGCTGGAGAAAGAACAAGAAAGAAACCCTAAGCCCAGCAGGAGAAGAGAAATCATAAAGATCAGAGCAGAAATCAATGAAATAGAAACCAAAAAAACAATAGAACAAATCAACGAAACTAGGAGCTGGTTCTTTGAAAGAATTAATAAAATTGATAAACCCATGGCCCGACTTATCAAAAAGAAAAGAGAAAGGACCCAAATAAATAAAATCATGAATGAAAGAGGAGAGATCACAACTAACACTAAAGAAATACAAACTATTATAAGTACATACTATGAGTAACTCTACGCCAATAATTTGACAATCTGGAAGAAATGGATGCATTCCTAGAAACATATAAACTACCACAACTGAACCAGGAAGAAATAGAAAGCCTGAACAGACCCATAACCAGTAAGGAGATTGAAACAGTCATTAAAAATCTCCAAACAAACAAAAGCCCAGGGCCAGACGGCTTCCCGGGGGAATTCTACCAAACATTTAAAGAAGAACTAATTCCTATTCTCCTGAAACTGTTCCAAAAAAATAGAAATGGAAGGAAAACTTCGAAACCCATTTTATGAGGCCAGCATCACCTTGATCCCAAAACCAAACAAGGATCCCATCAAAAAAGAGAGCTATAGACCAATATCCTTGATGAACACAGATGCGAAAATACTCAACAAAATACTAGCCAATAGGATTCAACAGTACATTAAAAGGATTATTCACCACGACCAAGTGGGATTTATTCCAGGGCTGCAAGGTTGGTTCAACATCCGCAAATCAGTCAATGTGATACAACACATCAATAAAAGAAAGAACAAGAACCATATGATACTCTCAATACATGCTGAAAAAAGTACAAAGTACAGCATCCCTTCCTGATCAAAACTCTTCAAAGTGTAGGGATAGAGGGCACATACCTCAATATCATCAAAGCCATCTATGAAAAACCCACCGCAAATATCATTCTCAATGGAGAAAAACTGAAAGCTTTTCCGCTAAGGTCAGGAACACGGCAGGGATGTCCATTATCACCACTGCTATTCAACATAGTACTAGAGGTCCTAGCCTCAGCAATCAGACAACAAAAGGAAATTAAAGGCATCCAAATTGGCAAAGAAGAAGTCAAATTATCACTCTTCGCAGATGATATGATACTATATGTGGAAAACCCAAAAGACTCCACTCCCAAACTGCTAGAACTTATACAGGAATTCAGTAAAGTGTCAGGATATAAAATCAATGCACAGAAATCAGTTGCATTTCTCTACACCAACAGCAAGACAGAAGAAAGAGAAATTAAGGAGTCAATCCCATTTACAATTGCACCCAAAACCATAAGATACCTAGGAATAAACCTAACCAGAGAGACACAGAATCTATACTCAGAAAACTATAAAGTACTCATGAAAGAAATTGAGGAAGACACAAAGAAATGGAAATATGTTCCATGCTCCTGGATTGGAAGAATAAATATTGTGAAAATGTCTATGCTACCTAAAGCAATCTACACATTTAATGCAATTCCTATCAAAGTACCATCCATCTTTTTCAAAGAAATGGAACAAATAATTCTAAAATTTATATGGAACCAGAAAAGACCTCGAATAGCCAAAGGGATATTGAAAAAGAAAGCCAACGTTGGTGGCATCACAATTCCGGACTTCAAGCTCTATTACAAAGCTGTCATCATCAAGACAGCATGGTAGTGGCACAAAAACAGACATATAGATCAATGGAACAGAATAGAGAGCCCAGAAATGGACCCTCAACTCTACGGTCAACTAATCTTCGACAAAGCAGGAAAGAATGTCCAATGGAAAAAAGACAGCCTCTTCAATAAATGGTGCTGGGAAAATTGGACAGCCACAGGCAGAATAATGAAATTGGACCATTTCCTTACACCACACACGAAAATAGACTCAAAATGGATGAAGGACCTCAATGTGCGAAAGGAATCCATCAAAATCCTTGAGGAAAACACAGGCAGCAACCTCTTCGACCTCAGCCGCAGCAACATCTTCCTAGGAACAACGCCAAAGGCAAGGGAAGCAAGGGCAAAAATGAACTATTGGGATTTCATCAAGATCAAAAGCTTTTGCACAGCAAAAGAAACAGTTAACAAAATGAAAAGACAACTGACAGAATGGGAGAAGATATTTGCAAACGACATATCAGATAAAGGACTAGTGTCCAGAATCTATAAAGAACTTAGCAAACTCAACACCCAAAAAACAAATAATCCAATCAAGAAATGGGCAGAGGACATGAACAGACATTTCTGCAAAGAAGACATCCAGATGGCCAACAGACACATGAAAAAGTGCTCCATATCACTCGGCATCAGGGAAATACAAATCAAAACCACAATGAGATATCACCTCACACCAGTCAGAATGGCTAAAATAAACAAGGCAGGAAATGACAGATGCTGGCGAGGATGCGGAGAACGGGGAACCCTCCTACACTGTTAGTGGGAATGCAAGCTGGTGCAGCCACTCTGGAAAACAGCATGGGGGTTCCTCAAAAAGTTGAAAATAGAACTGCCCTATGACCCAGCAATTGCACTATTGGGTATTTACCCTAAAGATACAAACGTAGTGATCCAAAGGAGCACGTGCACCCGAATGTTTATAGCAGCAATGTCCACAATAGCCAAACTATGGAAAGAACCTAGATGTCCATCAACAGATGAATGGATCAAGAAGATGTGGTATATATACACAATGGAATACTATGCAGCCATCAAAAGAAATGAAATCTTGCCATTTGCGACAACATGGATGGAACTAGAGCGTATCATGCTTAGCGAAATAAGTCAAGCAGAGAAAGACAACTATCATATGATCTCCCTGATATGAGGAAGTGGTGATGCAACATGGGGGCTTAAGCAGGTAGGAGAATAAATGAAACAAGATGGGATTGGGAGGGAGCCAAACCATAAGTGACTCTTGATCTCACAAAACAAACTGAGGGTTGCTGGGGGGAGGTGGTTTGGGAGAAGGGGGTGGGATTATGGACATTGGGGAGGGTATGTGCTTTGGTGAGTGCTGTGAAGTGTGTAAACCTGGTGATTCACAGACCTGTACCCCTGGGGATAAAAATATATGTTTATGAAAAATAAAAAATTTTTAAAAAAAAGGAAAAAAAGAAAAAAAATTTAGTCATCTCAATAACTTTTTTACTAGGTTCCTGTGATCTGGCAAATACAGTTCAACCATGGAAGAATATCTATTTAGTTCATTTTAAATTTTGCTAAACAGGGGCGCCTGAGTGGCTCAGTGGGTTAAGCCGCTGCCTTCGGCTCAGGTCATGATCTCAGGGTCCTGGGATCGAGTCCCACATCGGGCTCTCTGCTCAGCAGGGAGCCTGCTTCCCTCTCTCTCTCTCTCTCTGCCAGTCTCTCTACCTACCTGTGATCTCTCTCTGTCAAATAAATAAATAAATAAAATCTTTAAAAAAAAAATTAAAAAAAAATAAATTTTGCTAAACAGCTTGGTTATTAGGGAATATTGTAGTACAAATTACACAGATTTAATAATTATTTAACAAATCTGCTTGCTAGTCAGAAATGTCTTGGTGGGGGTGCCTGGGTGGCTCAGTTGGTTGGGCGTCTGCCTTCAGCTCAGCTCATGATCTCAGGGTCCTGGGGACAGGACCTGTGTCTAGTTCCCTGCTTAGTAGGGAGCCTGCCTGTGCTTGCTCCTCTGACTACTCTTGCTCTCTATTTCTCTGTCAAATAAATAAATAAAATCTTAAAAAAAAAATAAAAAAAGAAAGATATACCATACTCATGGATTGGAAGAGTTAATATTGTTAAAATGGCCATATTACCCAAAGTAATCTAAACATTCAGTGAAATTCTTCTCAAAATACCGATAGCATTTTTTTCACAGAACTAGAATAAATAATTCCAAAATTTGTATCGAATCATAAAAAACTTCAAATATTCAAAACAATCTTTAAAAAAAAGAATAAAGCTAGAGGTTATTACAATTCCAGATTTTAAGATTTATTACATAACAATAACAAAACAGCACAGTAGTGGTTAAAAAAAAAAAAAAAACAGACATATAGATTAATGGAACAGAATAAAGAGCCCAGAAATAAACCCACAGTTACATGGTCAATTAA
Organism: Mustela nivalis; assembly: GCF_964662115.1. Lineage (NCBI taxonomy): Eukaryota > Metazoa > Chordata > Mammalia > Carnivora > Mustelidae > Mustela > Mustela nivalis. The sequence continues at coordinate 69,893,686 of NC_139031.1, forward strand.
TCTATGACACAGGAAGCAAGAATAAACAATGGGGAAAAACAGTCTCTTCAATAAACTGTGCTAGGAAAACCAGACAGCTTCATGCAAAAGAATGAAACTGGACCACTTTCTTACACCATACACAAAAATGAACTACAAATGAATTATAGACCTAAATGTGAGACCTGAAACCATAAAACTCCTAGAAGAATACAAAGGCAGTAACCTCTCTGACATAGGCCTTAGCAACATTTTTCTAGATATGTCTCCTCAAGCAAGGAACTACATTAAGAAAAACAAAAACAAAAACAAAAACTTTTGCAAGCAAAAGTAACATTTCATCCACAAAATGAAAAGGGAACTTACTAAATGGGAGAAGATACTTGCAAATGATATATCTGATAAGAAGTTAATATCTAAAATATATAAAGAACTTAAACAACTCAACACCAAAAAAAAAAAAAAACCCAAATTTGATTTAAAACTGGGTGGAAGATCTAAATAGACATTTTTCTAGAGAAGCTATGCAAATAGCTTCAGACACACGAAAAGATTCTCAACACTGTCAATCATCAGGGAAATGCAAACCAAAACCACAATAAGACAGCTTGTTATTCCTGTCAGACTAGTATCAAAAAGACAAGAAATAACAAGTGTTGGTGAAAATGTGGAGAAAAAGAAATATTTTTGCACTGTGGATGGGAATGTAAATTGATGCCACTGTGAAAATCAGTATGGAGTTTCCTCAAATAATTAAAAGTAGAAATACCATACAATCCAGTAGTTCCACTGCTAGATATTTACCCAAAGAAAACAAAAACTCTAATTTGAAAAGATGCATGTACCCCTGTTTACTGGAGCATTATTTACAATAGGTAATATAGGGCAGCAACCTAAGTGTCCATCAATAGATGACTAGATTAAAAAAATGTGGTATATATGGAAATTGAATATTACTAAGCTATAAAAATTGAGAGCTTGCCATTTGTGACAAGATGGATGGACCTCATGGGTATTATGCTAAGTGAAATAAGTCAGGCAGAGAAAGACAAATAGCAGATTTCATTTAAATGTGCAGTCCAAAAAACAAAATGAACAAACAAAAAAAGCAGAAACAGACCCACAAATACAGAGAACAAACTGGTAGTTGCCAGAGGGTAGAGTGTCTGGTGGATGGGCAAAATGGGTGAAGGAGGCTGGGAGATATAGGCTTCCAGTTATGCAATGAGTAAGTCATGGCGATGAAAGGTACAGCATAGGAAATATAGTCTTGTACTGTAGCAGTCTTGTATGGCAACAGATGGTAGCTACAATTGTAGCTATGGTGAGCATAGCATAACATAAAGAGATGTCAAATTGCTATACTGTAGACCTGAAACTAATGTAACACTGTCTCAACTGTAATTTTAAAAATATACTTGATATAGATATAGATATATTCCTGATATCTATTATTACAGGCCCAGAATTAGGTGGCACTAGGACAGGATCTCATCAAATCAGTGGCAGCAAAAGTGGTCAAGGCTCATCCTAGAAGGAATAGCTTGGCACTACCCCATGGAGAGAAGCCCAGCAGCAGCTTTGGCCATGCCTACTTTCCATGGGACATAGATGAAGATGGGGGCATGAAGGGGCTGCAGTGGTGCCCAAAGCCTGTAGGGGGATGTGAGAGTATGAGATTTGAAGACTGAACCATATTCTTCCCAGTATATCTTCCCTTATGAAGAACAGTTTATCTTCCTTTATGAACCACACTCTTCCCAGTATCAACACTTTTTCTTCCTGTGATACATAGTAGCTGCTTTAGGAGCAAATGTTACATCAAGAAGCACAGATTATATGACCTTTACATGAGTCTGGGATTGTCTATGAACATCAGTATTTTTATTAGAGAAAACTACATTTTGAAATAAAGCCAACAAGAACAAGATCTCCTGCAACTTACCAGAAGAGGATCTATGAGAGCAGATCAACATGACCACACAAATCTTTTTGTTTTGCTTTTAATTATTTGTTTAACTTTGAAAATATTTTTTAATATATATATATAATGTAAGACAATGTTACATTAGTTTCAGGTGTACAACATAGGGTTCAACAAGTTTATACATTATGCTATGCTCACGATAAGTAGCACCACCATCTAGCTCCAGACAACCCTATTACAGTATCACTGACTATAAAGAAAGGCTGTGGGCAAGACTGCTCTCAATGGGAGCTGGTGAGATTGCCAACTGGGCTGCTTATGCATTTGAACCAGTTACCTTAGGGCCTCTTAAGATTTTCAGTTACAATTACTCACGCTCCAAAGAAGAGGGCATTGAGATATTAAATAAACTTCTCACAAACAAGGTGATCCATATTTTGGGGTTTCTGCAATACTTGTTATTGTAGTATTCTTATTAATCTTTGTGTTATAACCTCACCAATGAAACAAATATTCTTCTTACATAACCACCTACTTTGTAAATGGAGTGCTTTCAGTCAGCTATGCTAAAGGCCTAGTCATTGCTCTAAAGAACACTCTGCTGGAAAGCCTAACTGAGATATTTCTTGGCCTGGATTCTGTAGCTAAACCTCATAATCTATGAAGGCACACACATTATCTAAACAGGGCCCTGAACATATTGAACCCTTCTACATAGTGACCCCAAAAGATCAAGTATTCTTTTTAGTGTCAGTTTTAACTTGCTCATCTCTTCTTTTTCAGGAGGGGCAAGATTCGGGTGTTAATGAGATCACTGGTACTTTGAGTGCCTTCTTTAAAATTATTGTGGGGATGCCCAGACTGCATGCCTATAAATATATCCATTTAGTTTAGCAAGATGGCATGTCCTTCTGATAAGATGAAAATACAATGAATATAATCTAATATTCTTGATATCCCTAATATTTTCAACACAGGAAATAAAGTTTAACCTGGGAAACTGAACAGCTAACTGGTGAAAGTATGTCCCAAAGAAATGAAAATCTAACAGGTTTTTGAGAAACAAATTTAATTAAAACATCATTCTGTAATTCTGCTATTAAGTGAGTTTGAATTTCACAACAGATCTTAAAGTGACATTGTTCCTTAAATAATATTCTCTAGAAGTGCACATGGAACATTCTCCAGAATAGATCACATCCTCAGTCACAAATCAGGTCTCAACTGGTATCAAAAGATTGGGATCACTCCCTGCATATTTTCAAACCATAATGCTCTGAAGCTAGAACTTAGTCGCAAGAGGAAATTTGGAAAGAACCTAAATACATGGAGGCTAAAAAGCATCCTGCTAAAGAAATTAAAGAAGGAAAGGAAATTAAAGAAGAATTGAAAAAATTCATGGAAACAAATGACAATGAAAACACAACTGTTCAAAATCTGTGGGACACAGCAAAGGCGGTCCTGAGAGGAAAACATATAGTGATACAAGCCTTTCTCAAGAAACAAGAAAGGTCTCAAATACACAACCTAACCCTACACCTAAAAGCGCTGGAGAAAGAACAAAGAAAGCCTAAACGCAGCAGGAGAAGAGAAATTATAATAAAGATCAGAGCAGAAATCAATGAAATAGAAACCAGAAAAACCAAAAGAACAAATCAACGAAACTAGGAGCTGGTTCTTTGAAAGAATTAATAAGATTGATAAACCCTTGGCCAGACTTATCAAAAAAAAAAAAGAGAGAGAGAAAGGACTCAAATTAATAAAATCATGAATGAAAGAGGAGAGACCACAACCAACACCAAAGAAATACCAACAATCATAAGAACATATTATGAGCAACTATACACCAGCAAATTTGACAATCTGGAAGAAATGGATGCATTCCTAGAGATGTATAAACTACCACAATTGAACCAGGACGAAATAGAAAACCTGAATAGACCCATAATTAGCTATTGCATTACTGGGTATTTACCCTAAAACTACAAACGTAGCGATCTGAAGGGGCACATGCACTCGAATGTTTATAGCAGCACTATCCACAATAGCGAAACTATGTAAAGAACCTAGATGTCCATCAACAGATGAATGGATTAAGAAGTGGTGTATATATACAATGGAATACTATGCAGCCATCAAAAGAAATGAAATCTCGCCATTTGCAACAACGTGGATGGAACTAGAGGGTATTATGCTGAGCAAAATAAGTCAATCAGAGAAAGACAATTATCATATGATCTCCCTGATATGAGGAAGTTGAGAGGCAAAGTGGGGGGTTTGGGGGCAGGGAAGGAAATAATGAAACAAGATGGGATCGGGAGAGAGACATCATAATAGACTCTTAATCTCACAAAACAAACTGAGGGTTGCCGGGGGAGCGGGTAGGGAGAGGGTGGTTGGATTATGGACATTGGGGAAGGTATGTGCTATGGTGAGTGCTGTGAAGTGTGTAAACCTGGCGATTCACAGACCTGTACCCCTGGGGCTAATAATGCATTATATGTTAATTAAAAATTAAAAAAATATTCTCTAGAGACAATCACCTTTAAGATTTCCCTAATTTGGATCAAGAAAATTAATTTTCTTATTTTTAAATTATGGCCATTGATGGAAATGACCTTAGAATGTTGCTGGCTTCTATTTTTATTAACATGGTATTACTGTACATGTATCTTAGGCCTTATATCTCCAGGAAAAACTAATGTATTAATTTCAAGTGTAAAAAAAAAATCTTATTTCTTTATTGTCAATACTAAAAAGACATGTCCTTGTCCTTGAAAAGCAACTTACTAGTCAAATAAGAGTAGCATTTTTTTCAAAATATTATTATAAATATTTGTGTGGGGAAATTAATTTTGAGGGATTTAAAAAAAAATAGTATGATATGATGTGGAACCAGATCTCGTATGTAGAGTGGATTATTAACGTTTGTAATAACATTTTGAGTGATTTATAACTATAGTGGCTCATACATGACTCTACTGAAGAGAAATTTTGAAAATGTTTGGGGAAAGGGCAGTACTAGCAGAAGACACAAAATGTATGTCCTTGTGCATTATTGCCTAGATGTTTACTTTACAAATAATCAGTTCAAGAACAGAATGGGAGAGGTCATGTTTAAAATCTCTTATGTTCACTGTATCTGATCATCAAAGGTGAGATGTTCCATTTTTTAAGAAAATAAAAACACCTTTTTTGCAGATAATACCAGAGGGAAATTATTCTAAGTTCATATCTTAGGCAAAGAATCTTAAATGCTTTTTATTTTCTTGATTTTAAAAAAAAAAAGTTATATCCCAAACACCCAACATTCCTTTCTATGCCTAAAGGATTAATTTCCCACCACTCCAGGTGATTATCAGCAGTCATTCCAGAGTTAATCAAAAATTTTAATGCCAGTGATACATGATATGGAACACTGGAATCTGCACGCTACAATTAAGAAGTATTTTCTTTATATACACATAACTGAGCTGTCCATTAAAAATTTTAAAAAAGAAAGCATGGGAATTTGAAAAAGTCTTTGATTTGAAAGAAGTTGATGTCTTCATTATTTGTACACTACCTGACATCAAAAGAAACTGAACATATTCATTTTTATAACTTTTTTGTGTAAGCTGCATATATTTTAATGTATAATTTAATAAATTTTATCATAGGTAAACATCCATAAAACCATTGCCACAAGCAGTATAATGAGCATTAACTCTCAGTCCTAAAGTTTCAAACCCATTCATAATTGCTCCCTCCTCAGACAATCCACTAACTTGCTTCCAGTCATAATAGTTCTGTTAATATAGGAGTTTCTAGAAGGGATCTCTACGCTCTGTCATCTGATTTCTTTCACTTAGTATAATTATTTTGAGATTCATTGAGGTTATTGCGTGTATCAATATATTATTCCTTTTTATTACAGTTTATTATTTTTTCTAATTTATTTCAGATATTTATGATGTTGATGTATGTGCCCTCTAAACCTATTTTGTTAAGGGTTTTTAATCATGAAATGTACCTTACCAAATGTTTTTTTCTGCATCTGTTGAAATAATCATACAGTTTTTAGACTTTCTCTTGTTGATGTGATGCATCACACTGATTGATTTGTGAATAGTGAACCACTCTTGCATACTAGAAATAAATACCACTTGATCACAGTGAATGACGTTTTTTAAGGTATTGTTGGGTTCAGTTTGCTAATATTTTGTTGAGGATTTTTGCACCTCTGTTCATCAGAGATAATGACCTGTAGTTCTCTTTTCTTGAAGTGTCTTTATCTGGTTTTGGTATCAGGTTAATGCTGGACTCACAGAATGAATTTGGAAGGTTTTTTGTTTTGTTTTGTTTTTTGTTTTTTGTTTTTATTGTTTGTTCTGTTTTACTTTTTTTTTTTTTAATTTCTTTTCAGTATTCCAGAATTCATTGTTTATGCACCACACGCAGTGCTCCATGCAATACAAGTCCTCCATAATACCCACCACCAGGCTCACCCAACCACCTACCCAAGTTTGGAATCTTTTCTTCCTCTTCTATTTTTTGAAATAGTTTGAGAAGAATAGGTATTAACTCTTATTTAAGTGTTTCATAGAATTCACCTAAGAAGCCATCTGGTCCTGGAAATTTGTTTGTTGGGAGTTTTTTGATAACCGAATCAATTTCATTTCTGGTAATCAGTCTCTTCAAATATTCTGTATCTTCCTTATTCAGTTTTGGGAGGTTGTATGTTTCTAGAAATTATCCATTACTTCTAGGTTTCCCAATTGGTTAGCACATAATTTTTCATAATATTCTCATAATTGTTTGTATTTCTGTGGTGTTGCTTGTTATTTCCCCTCTCTCATTTGTGATTTTGGTCCTTTCTCTTTTTTTCTTGATGAATCTAGTTATAAGTTTTTTAATTTTGATTTTCTTTCAAAGAACTAGCTCCTGGTTTCATTGATGTGTTCTATTGTATTCGTGGTCTTTTCCCAATTTCTTCTTGTAGTTGATTTCCAGTTTCATAGCATTATGGTTAGAAAAGATGCATGGTATGACTTCAATCGTTTTGAATTTGTTGAGACTTGTTTTGTGGCCTAACATGATATGTTCTGGAGAATACTCCACATGAACTTAAGAATGTTCATTCTGTTGTTTTAGGATGGAATTTGTGAATATATCTATTAGATCCATCTGGTCCAATGTGTCATTCAAAGCCACTATTTCCTTGTTAATTTTCTGTTTAGGTGATTTATCCATTGATATAAATGGGATGTTAATGTCCCATACTATTATTGTATTACTACTGATTATTTTTCTTATTAGCTGCTTTGTGTATTTGAGTGTTTCCATAGTGGGTGCACAAATATTTACAAATGTTTCATCTCCTAGTTGGATTCATCCATTTATGATTATACAGTGTCCTTCTTCATCTCTTGCCACAATCTTTGTTTCAAAGTCTATAAATAAATACTTACAGAGTCTAAATAAATAAGTATTGCTCCCTATATAAATAAATAACTGTTGCTACCCAGCCTTCTCTTCACTTCCATTTGTCTAATGAATGCTTTTTCATCCCCTCACTTTCAGTCTGCATGTGTCTTTAGGACTGAAATGAGTCTCTTCTAGGCAGCATATAGATGGGTCTTGCTTTTGTATTCATTCCTTCACCCGACACCTTTTGATTGGAGTGTTTAGTGTTTATATTCAAAGTAATTGTTGATAGGTATGTATTTACTGACATTACTTGTTTTATGGTTATGTTTGTAGTTCTCTGTTCCTCTCTTCTCTTGTTCTCTTCTCTGACAGTTTGCTGGCTTTCTTTATTGATATATTTGAATTCCTTTCTCTTTATTTTTCGCATTTCTATCACTGGTTTTTGATTTGTGCTTACCATTTGGCTTGTACACACCATCTTACGCATATAGCAATCTATATTAAGTTGATGGTCACTTAAGTTTGAAACCATTCTTTAGTTTTCTCCCTCCACCTTTTAGGTATATGGTGTCATACTTTTTATCATTTCATTTTGTGAATCCCTGAATTTTTATAGATTTACTTCATTTTACTGCTTTAATATTTCCTACTTTTCTTACTTCTACTTATGGTCTTTTCCTTTCCATTGAAAGAATCCCTTTTAACATTTCTTGCAGGGCTGGTTTAGTGGTCATGAATTCCTTTAACTTTCATTTGTGGAACTCTATCTCTCTTTCTATTCTGAATGCAAGCCTTGCTGGATAGAGTCTTCTTGTCTGCAGGTTTTTTTTTTCTTTCAGCATTTTGAATATATCGTGCCATACTCTTCTGGCCTGCAGTTTCTGCTAAAAAAAAAAAATAATAATAAAAAATAAAAAAATAAAACAACTGATAGCCTTGTGGGGTTTCTTTTGTATGTAACCATTTTCTTTTCTCTTGCTTTTAAAGTTCATCATCACTGCTTTTTTCCAATTAAATTATTATGTGTCTTGGTGTAGACCTCCTTGGGTTGATTCTGTTGGATCTCTGTGCCTCCTGGAGCTAGACATCTGCTTTGTTTTCAGATTCAGGAAATTTTCAGCTATTTCTTTAAGAACATTTTCTGCCCCATTTTTTCCTCTCTTCTCCTTCTGGGATACCTATAATGCAAATGTTATTATGCTTGGTGGTGCCACTGAATTCTCTTAAGCTATTCTTACTTTTTATTGTTTCTTGTCTCTCCTTTTCATTACTCTATCCTCCAGGTCACTGACCCATTCTTCTGCTTTTTTTTTTTTTTTTTTTTAAGATTTTATTTGACAGACAGAGATCACAAGTAGGCAGAGAGGCAGGCAGAGAGAGGAGGAAGCAGGCTCCCTGAACAGAGAGCCTGATGTGGGGCTCGATCCCAGGACCCTGGGATCATGACCTGAGCCGAAGGCAGAGGCTTTAACCCACTGAGCCACCCAGGTGCCCCCCATTCTTCTGCTTTCTTAAGTCTACTATTTATTGCCTCCCGTGTAATTTTAATTTTAGTTATTGAGTTCTTCATCTGATTGGTTCTTTTTAGTGTTTCTCTCTCTTTGTTGAGGGTCTCACTGCAGTCCTTCACTCTTTTCTCAAGTTCAGTGAATATCTTTATGGCCATTACTTTAAATTCTCTATCCAGCACATTGCTTATATTTCAGTTAGCTCTTCTGCTGTGATTTTGTCCTTTCGTTTAAGACATATTCCTGTGTCTCTTCATTTTGTCTAACTCTCTCTTTCTATGTATAGGAAAGCCGGCTCCATCTTCTACTCTTGAATGTAATGGCCTTATGAAGAAGAGGCTCTGTAGTGTCCTGCATCACAATGTTCTCTGTTCACCAGAACGTGGCACTTCACGGGTATTTCCTATGTATGTTGCATGCATCCTACTGTTATGGCTGAGCTGTATTTGTCTTCAATCCAGTCATCTGCCTATTGTAGGCAGTTCTGCTATGTCGTTAGTGGACCAGTCTGGGGCCACCCTGGGCTTGAGTTGAGTCAAACTAGGCATTTGCCAGAGATGCAAATGCACTAATCTGCAGGATCCTCTCCCTGTGTTGTCCCCTGAGAAGCTTTCATTGAAAGGCAGAGACTGCAGTGAGACCAGATGTCTGCCCCCAGTGGAGCAGGGGTCTTTCTACAGTTCTGGCCCTTATTGGGGCTGTTTGCATACATCCAGGATTGTGGTACTGCTCTAGATGTACTCGTACCATGGGCACATTGGAGGGGGTGGGTCTGCAAGAGAATTTGGGTGTGAGGTGTGCACTATTAGTGAAGTTTGCACTAATCTGCTGCAGGAGGGGGCCTGCAGCCACTGCAAAACTCCTGCCCAGGCCAAGATGGATGGAGTAGGTCCACAAAAGAGCATGGGGGTACAGCACACTGTTAGCAAACTAAGTGAAGAGTGTTTACAGTCCACTGGTTTCCGCAGCTGTCCATGTATCTAAGCTGGGGGGCCAGAGAGGGGAAATGGCACCTATCCGCTCCTTTATTTCTACAGAATTCTCCAAATACCCCTGCCCTTCCAGAACAAGCTCTGAGATTAGTAAACAGACCTCCTGCCACATACTCCAGGCATTTTTAAAACTGCTGCTTCTATGCTGTGTCTCAGCAACGCTGTTTTTGTGCTGTCTCTTTACAGGCAGGGACTCAGTTTTCTCTTGCTCTCCAACTCTGCCAGAGCCAAAGCTGCTGTTTTTTTTTTTTTTTTTTTTAAGTTCAAGGTGTTAAGCCTGCCCCCTACCCCCTGCTCTGATTGTAAGAACTCACGAAGTTAGATTCCTCTGGTTTTCAAAGCCAGATATTATGAGGATTTTTCTTCCCAGTGTGGGTCTCCTGTGTCTGAAATGTTTGATGTGGGGTCTGCTCCTCTCCTCTCTGTGTATTTTGCCACTTCTCCCCTCCCTGTGGACAGTCTCACTGGTCAGTTTGGCTCCCAACTGCATCTCTGCCCTTCACACCCTCTTTAATGTGGACTTTTCTCTCAATTCAGCTGCAGAGAATCTGTTCTGCCAGTCTTCAGGTCCTTTTCTTGGTTATTTACACTGATAGGGATGTTATTGATGTGTATCCATGGGATGAGGTAAGCCAAGACTCCTCCTACTCCACCATCTTCCCCAGAATTCCCAGATATTCCTTCATTCATTTAAAGTCATCATGTGAATATATTGGAGGGTTTTTTTTAAATCCATTCACCTATTGATGGTCACTTGAGAGGCTCCTAATTTTTAATTTTTATTAATAAAGTTGCTCAAACATTTATGTATAAATCTTTGTATAAACATGTGCTTTCTTTTCTCTCAGGTCACAAATAAATGCACGTTTAACTTTTTTTAAGAAACTGCCAAAGTGTTTTCCAAAAACATTTGTACCATTTTACATTCTCACCAGCACTGTATAAGATTGCTGGTTACTAAACATCCTCTACAACACTTGGTTTAGTCAGGTTTTCTCAACTTTGGAATTTTAGCCACTCTAATGGGTACAAAGTGATATCTCATTATGGTTTTGACTTCAATTTCCTAAAGGCTAATAATGTTGAGCATCTTTTCCTGGGGTTTTTTTGGGGTTTTTTTTTTTTTTTTTTTTTGCATCCATTTTTCTTCTTTAGTTAAGTGTCTGTTTAAATCCTACCAATTTTTTTTGGGTTGTTTATCTTGCTAATTAGTTATAAGATTTTATATCTATATATTTAGATATATCTAGATATATATCTATATATATCTTCATCAGATATATTTTGCAAGTACTTTCTTCTAGGCTATAGCTTGACTTTCATTTTCACAACAGTGTTCTTTGAAAAGCAAAAGTTTTGGGGGCACATGGGTGGCTCAGTCAGTTAAGTGTCTGACTCTTGATTTTGGTTTTAGTCATGATCCCAGGGCCATGAGATCAAGCCTCATGTTGGGCTCTAAGCTCAGCAGATAGTCTGCTTGAGATTCTCTCTCTTCCTCTCTCTCTGCCTCTTCCCTCTTTCAAATAAATAAATTTTTAAAAAGAAAAGGAAAGGAAAATTTTTTAATTTATTAACTTTTTATTTTGAGGTTTGGATTTTTAGTGTCATATTTAAGAAGTCTTTTACCAAATCTAAGGTCACTAAGAATTTTTCCTATATTTTCTTCTAGAAGTGTTGCAGTTTTAACTCTTAGATTTTGGACTATAATCCATTTTGAGTTAAATTTTGTATATGATAAGGAGTTAAGGGTTAAGATGTATTTTATTTTATTTTTGCATAAAACTACCCAACTGTTCAGGACCATTTAATGAAGAGATGATCATTTCTCCATTAAATTGCCTTAACTACTGGGGCACCTGGGTGGCTCAGCAGGTTAAAGCCTCTGCCTTCGGCTCAGATCATGATCCCAGAGTTCTGGGATCGAGCCCCGCATCGGGCTCTCTGCTCAGCGGGGAGCCTGCTTCCTGCTCTCTCTCTCTCTCTCTGCCTGCCTCTCCGCCTGCTTGTGATTTCTGTCAAGTAAATAAATAAAAATCTTTAAAAAAAAAAATTGCCTTAACTACTTTATCCCAAATCAACTGACTATATAGAGACTCTCTATTGACTATATAGTATATTGCACTGACTCATGTATCTATCTTTACTCCATCCTATACTAATTGCCTATGTAGAAATTCTACAAAATCTCCAAGTTAGTTTAGGAAAGACAGGTGATTTAATAAATTATATTGGTATAATTGGTTAATAGGAAGAAAAAGAGTGAACGCCTAATCTCCAACTGTAAGTAAAAAGCAATTCCAGGGGTGCCTGGGTGGCTCAGTTGGTTAAAGCCTCTGCCTTCAGCTCCAGTCATGATCCCGGGGTCCTGGGATCGAGCTCAGCAGGGAGCCTGCTTCCCTTCCTCTCTCTCTGCCTGCCTCTCTGTCTACCTGTGATCTGTCAGATAAATAAATAAAATCTTAAAAAAAAAAAAAAAGTAATTCCAAATGGACTAGCACCTAAAGAAAAGCAAAATTTCTCAACTTTTAGGAAAAACAAGGAATGTTTTTATGACCATGGGGTAGTGAATAACTTCACAAGACACAAAACCACAAACCATAGTAATTTTTTTAAAACTAACAACTATGACTATATTAAAATGAAAACTTTGTATGATAAAATTTACTATATCTATTTTTTTAAAGATTATTTATTTATTTGACAGAGAGAGAGATCACAAGTAGACAGAGAGGCAGGCAGAGAGAGCAGGGGTGGGGAGGGCAGGCTCCCTACTGAGCAGAGAGCCTGATGTGGGGCTCCATCCCAGGACCCTGGGATCATAACCTGAGCCAAAGGCAGAGGCTTAACCCACTGAGCCACCCAGGCACCCCCAAAAAATTTACTATAAAGATACAATATAAACTACAGACTTAACACAGAGTTACGTGCAACACACAGAACTGACCAAGTATTTATAACCAGAATTTTTAAAGAATGCCTCTAAATCAATAAGAAAAATGCAAACAACCCAAGTGAAAAATAAGCAAAGGATATAAAGATGCATTCACAGAATAGAATGTTCAATTAATATATTAAAAGGTGTCAACCTCAAGTTTAATCAGACAAAAAAGCTCTGATTAAAACAACAGCCTTTTAATTTCCAGCCATCAGATCAGCAAAAATTCAAAAGCTTAAAATCAGCCTGGTACACTGGTTCTATCACCTTCAGGAATTGGGGTCCATATGTTACAAAGAGAAAAATATCATCATCTTCACCGGGATAGTCCAGAAACATATTATAAAAATTTTCCCAGCTGGAAACATTTGGAAGATCTATAATAGATGAAAGGAATAGTCCCAATGTTCACCGAGCATACGTTTTTGGTCCCTTTGGTCTCTGTTTTTGTTTTTGTTTTTAATTGGAAACTATTTTATTTTTTCAATTTTTTATTGGAATTCTAGTTAACAGTCTTTATTTCTTGATTGATAAATTTACTCATTGCTTTCTAAAGAACAGAGATTCCCCCCTCCCAATTTTCCTCCCTTAATTCTGTCTGGTTCTTCATTCTCCTCAGTTCTTGTGAAATTTTCCATGGATTTCTCTAAAAGGCAAAGCAAGCAAACACACAAACAATCTATCTCTTTCATATTTTTCATTTCCCCACTCTTTATTAAGTTTTATATTTCATCACGGGCAGATGTATTAAGTAGCTTGAGTATGTGGGTTCTTTAACAAGGAAACTGAGATGCCCTTCATTTTGGCTTAGCATTTGATGTAGAGGACCCTGACAGACACATGGCCAACAAAAAGTAATTTTTTTTTTTTTTTAAACAAGCTATCTATTTTCATCCCCCTTCTCCCTTGATAGTCTTACCTTCCTCCCAATTCTGGTCTTCCCTGATCACCATCTCTAGAATCACCACATATTACCCCAAGAAAAATTCTTCTCCCTTCATCATTTTCTGTACTCTCATTCCTCACTAAGTCTATTCTTCCTTCACTTGACCCCTCAGAAACAGATTTTGATACCTCTTTCTCTCCCTTCAGTGAGAGACATGGAGCACTGCACAAGAGACAATATAATAGTTTTAAGACAGAGACTTCAGACTCTGGGTTCGAATCTTGGCTCTATAAATAAAGTATGTGCAAAACATTCATAGACTCTTGATAGTTTAGTGTTAGAAACATTTGCAGAGCTTATCGCATCCATTCCACTCCTTTCAAGATAGAGAAAACGAAACCCAAGATGGAGAAAATGAGGCCTTACATGATTCACTCAAGATCATTCACCAAGATGAATGCAGAGATGCAACAGTGTCCAATCCCTTAACCCTGATCTCAACTCTTGCCAATCATTACTTGAGAGTGGGCTAAAAACTTGTCCAGAGTCAAAATCACTGCATCCATTGTAAGAGAACAGTTTTAAAAGAGATATACAGTAATTTCCTCACAAAATTATTCCTACTACATCAAGTAGCCTTAAAATGCTAGCACACAATGTTCTCACCCACAAAATCAATTTCTTATAGGTAACTACTTTTTAATATTTGAGAATAAATGTTAGGAATAGATTTATAACATTATTGAGCTTTTAAAGAAAAGAGGAGAATATTAATATATTTGGCTATGTGAAAATTAAAATTTAAGTCTGGCAGAAGACATCATACTTAAGAATTTTTTTAACTGAGACAAATTCAGAAAAAATGACAGGCTATATGACAGGCAATGAATTGATACACTTGATACATAATGAGCTATTACAAATTACCAGGAAAAACATAAAGACCCCAATAGAAAATAGGGAAAGGGTATGTACAAACATGTCCCAGATAAAGAAATGCATATAACCGTTAAGCAGAAGGAAAGTCTCTACCCACTAGTATTTAAAGAATCACACCTTAAAACAATGACATATATATTTATCTCAGAGACTGACAAAGACTTTAAAAGTAATAATATCCCACCTTGGTTAGGGTGTGGAAAAGGGGACCTTTTGTATAAGCTGTTGCTGTAAGGCTAGTATTGACACAATTTTCCTGGAGCACAGTTTGGTAATTTCTATGAAATATTCTATGAAATTTTTGACCCAAATTGCCACTGCCATGAATTCATCTTATAACAATATTCACCCAAATGCCTAAAGATATGTTATAAAGATGTACACTGAAGGCTAGGCTGTGATATCAAACACTGGGAAATAAATAAAATGTTCACCTGTCAATGAAGAGTTTAAGGGGCACCTGGGTGGCTCAGTCGTTAAGTGTCTGCCTTCAGCTCAGGTCATAATCCCAGGGTCCTGGGATCGAGCCCTGCATCGTGGGAAGCCTGCTTTTACTTCTCCCACTCCCCCTGCTTGTGTATCCTCTCTTACTGTGCCTCTCTCTGTCAAATAAAAAAATATTTTAAAAAATAAAATAAAATAAAAAGAATGAAGCTGCCCTAAATATAGTACCTGGAGAAGTGCAAATGACACATAATGTGAACAAGCTAGGTGTAAAGCGATATGCATAGAATGAACCTATTTTGTAAAAGTGGGAAGGAGGGCAATTGATGTTTGAAGGTACATGGAAGAAAGTTTTACTCACAATCTTTAGTTAAAATGACAGAACTGGGGTGACTGGGTAGCTCAGTTGGTTAAGCATCCCACTCTTGATTTCAGCTCAGGTCATGATCTCAGGGTCTTAAGTTCAAGCCCTAAGCTGGGCTCCATGCTGGGCATGGATAGCCTGCTTAAGATTCTCTCTCCCTATAGTTCTGCCCCACCTCCTCACAATCGCTCACTCACATGGTCTCTTTCTCTCTCTTGAAAGAAAGAAAGACAGACACACAGACAAGACACAACTGAGCAGAACTAGCATAAGCTTAAAAAGGTGGTTTGGCTCATATCAACATGAACCTGTAAATGGAAGTGGCCCAAGAAGTGGCTGGATATGGAGGCTCAGGCAATTGTCCTCAGTTTCTCCACTGATTCTGCCTCTCTTCCTGTTTTGTCCTCATTCTTTCCCATCCCAGATAGCTGCCTCCCTCACCTAGTGAAAAAATATGGACAATGGCAATTGAACTTCAGGTCTTCCTGAAAGAATGATCCACAAGAACAGGAGACAATCTGTTGGCTTTCACAAAAACTCCACAGAAGGCTCTGACAGTTTGCTCCCAAGCCATGAAACAATGATTAGAACCAGGGTTAGGGCTCATTCTCAATGATAGGAAGGCCCCTCATTCCAACTCTGGGAGCTCTGGGGGCAGACTGGGTGTCAGTGGTTCCTCAAAGGAGGCAATTCTGGTAAACAACCTGTGTCTGCTACACAATGGACATCTTTAATAACAATAACTTTAGGAAGCGGGTTACTTTGTCATTGACAATGCAAAGGTTGGACTACAGAAAATAGGATTTTTTTTTTTTAAAGATTTTATTTATTTATTTATTTGACAGAGAGAGATCACAAGTAGGCAGACAGGCAGGCAGAGAGAGAAGGAAGCGGGCTCCCTGCCGAGCAGAGAGCCCAATGCGGGACTCGATCCCAGGACTCTGAGATCATGAACTGAGCCGAAGGCAGAGGCCTAACCCACTGAGCCACCCAGACGCCCGAAAATAGGATTTAAAAAAAATCCTCAGCAAACCAGGAGTTCCTATCTCACCCATGATCATGTGTGGCTTTTAAAATTTAAAAGAACAAAGAACTCACTGATATGTGGAATTTGAGAAACAAGGGGGAGGAACATAGGAGAAGAGAGGAAAAAAGGAAACAAGATGAAACCAGAGAGGAAGACAAACCATTAGAGACTCTAAATTTCAGGAAACAAACCAAGGGTGGCTGGAGTGGAGGGAGTGGGAGGGATGGGCTGGATGGGTGAGAGACATTGGGGAGGGTATGTGTTGTGGTGAGCGCTGCGTATTATATAAGACTGATGAACCACAGACCTGTATCCCTGAAACAAATTATATATATTAATAATTTTAAAATAATAAAATTTAAAAGAACAAAGAACACACACACACACACGTACACACACATGCTTTTCCATAATTTGGTTAAAATGTGCCCTACATAGTTCTTGGCAATGAAGTAGTTAATTTCTTCTGGGAAGATACCTGAGAAGGAATTTTTATTGAAGAGGTTGATTCAACCTTTTCTGCGAGCACAAACTCAGATTTTGTGAGATAAGCAGTGGGAAGGCACTGGCCTGGGGAGAGTGTTGAGATAGCTCTGTGTGATCTTGTCCCAGAGCCCCCCAAGGGATAGGAGGACAGAGGGCAAGACCGGTCTCATGGCTCTCCTGACCCTGGGCCTTTTAACAGCTTCTAAACTACCTGTAAATGTCCCCCAAATAATTTTTTTTTCTTTCCAGAAACCAATTAGTGCAATCTCCCTGTACACTAGCAGTTGACTGCTTTCTTTTCCCCCTTCAGCCCCTACCATTAGGCATGTAAAGAGAAACCAGGAATGCAAGACCTAATAGTTAAACTCATTAGTCTAGATTCCACAAACCCAGCATTTGAGATAAATCAGTTAGGAACCATATTGAAGTTCCTGTATTTATTATTTCTGAATAAAAGGTTATTTTGCAAATTAAGAATGAATAAGACTGCAGAGGAATGAGGAAAGCATCCCTCACTATTTCAGAAACAACCAACAGGTAATCAACTGATAAACCAACGACTATAAATCACTGTTGCCTGCACAATTTTTTTAAAATCTTCTCCTACTGGACACTTTGTAGTCTGGTTTCTAGTTACTATATGTCATCAAAAGTCATAAAACAAGACATAATTCAGAATGTTTTACTAATTCAAATCATTGAAGAGTTTTTATTGTACAATTGGCTAAGACTAGTTTTCAGATGCAGTATCTGGCATAGTTAATAGTGGTTAAGACAGTGTCAAATAGTTCTGGCTCAAGTTCAGGTTCTACCTTTTAAAGGTACCCTGGCCAAGCTGCCTCTCTGAATGAATCTCAGCTTTCTCTTCTGTATGATGGAATAATAATACCTACCTTATGGAATTGCTCTGAGGATTCACTGGCAAGCTTGGCATATAGTAATTCATCAGTAAACATTAGCTTTTAATCTTTTTTAGTCACATATTTTATTTTAAATGTACCTGACTCTCCTAGGCCCCCAAGACATTTCCTTTTTAAAAATTCCAGTTTAGTGAGAATAGAATAGGGTGAGTACAGAATAGAACATGGGCTAAACACTCAACCGACACTTCTGTGTTCAGTACAACAGCTCATGTAGCATCAAAGGAAAAAAAAAACTATCATCTGACTCAATCTTTCTGTTTCTCAGTTCATTGATATTATAGAATCTGTGGATTCTTTTTTTAACAAAGTAACCTTCCATACTATCTGTACAAACATGTCTTCTCCTTCATAGAATAGACGGTACAGGTATGCCCCACTTTTTGAAAGTTCATTATACCAATTCACTTTTACAAAAAACCTACATTAATACCTGTTTTACTAATCAAAAGAAATCCAAAAAGGATTTTTGCCTTAATGGAAAAAGGAGATAAGCAAAAATTAGCATTCAGTGTTTGTTTTGCAGCAGAGATGTGATAGAGACAGTGCACACCTTGGGCAGCGAGTGGCCCCACCAAGTTCCTTCCCTGGGAACTATACTCCACATTTCAGCATCAAGCTGCCAGAGCTTTGAACTGTGTCCGTGAGCATTTGTGCTTCATCTCAATTTATTTTATGTACCAGTTAGCAACATGTGTCCTTGAGTATTAGAAAAACTGAACAGAAGGCCACATTTTGGATTTAGAAACACTCAGAAATTCTTCCATATAAATTAATGGGAATTGCTTCTTTGCTTTATGCCTTTTCAGCTTAGAAAAGCTTTCAAAGGAATGCTCTACTTTCAGATAGCAGAAGAAACCCATATTTTAATCTTTTTAAACCTGTAGAAGTACACCAGCATAGACAGTGCCCATTTCAACAACATCCTAATGCATGGCACATGTGAGCAGTGTTTACCATAGACAACACTGAGGGAAGAGTTAAGTAATCACCAAGCAGATCAAGCAACTGCAATAAAGTAGAATAAATGGCAAGAAAGCAAAATAACAAGTGACAAATTGGGAAAAATATTTGGCACACACATAACAATTAAAGGCTATAAATTACTAAATGCAGAATATATAAAATATAAAGGAGATCCTACAAACCAATGAGAAATGATAAACAATATGACAGAAGAATGAACCTAGGTTATTTCCTGCCAAGTAACAAAAGAAATTCAAAGGGTCAAGAACATATGAAAAAAGCTGAGCCTCATCAGGGATCCAAGAAATTCAAATGAAAGCATAGTGGTTCACCATATTTGACTATCAGATTTGCAAATACTGATAAATATCTACTGTTAAGAATTTCAAGAAATGGGTATTCTCCTACATGAATCATATTTGTTTTCCATTGCTGCAGTAACAAACTATGACAACCTTAGTTACTTAAAACAACGCAAAGTTACTATCTCACAGTTCTGTAGGTCAGAAGTCCAATACAGACTTCAGTGGGCTAACATCAAGGTGTCAACTGGGCTGTATTACTTTCTGAAAGAGGCTCTAGGAGGGAAATCATTTCCTTGCCTTTTTCAACTTCTAAAAGACATCAACATACCTGGCTTTCCTCATTCACCTTTTTTATTAATTTATTTATTTTCAGAAAAACAGAATTCATTATTTTTTCACCACACCCAGTGCACCATGCAATCCGTGCCGTCTATAACACCCACCACCTGGTACCTCAACCTCCCACCCCTCCGCCACTTCAAACCCCTCAGACTGTTTTTCAGAGTCCATAGTCTCTCATGATTCACCTCCCTTTCCAATTTACCCCAACTCCCTTCTCCTCTCGAACACCCCTTGTCCTCCATGATATTTGTTATGCTCCACAGATAAGTGAAACCATATGATAATTGACTCTCTCTGCTTGACTTATTTCACTCAGCATAATCTCCTCCAGTCCCATCCATGTTGCTACAAAAGTTGGGTATTCGTCCTTTCTGATGGAGGTATAATACTCCATAGTGTATATGGACCACATCTTCCTTATCCATTCATCCGTTGAAGGGCATCTTGGTTCTTTCCATAGTTTGGCGACCGTGGCCATTGCTGCTATAAACATCGGGGTAGAGATGGCCCTTCTTTTCACTACATCTGTATCTTTGGGGTAAATACCCAGGAGTGCAATGGCAGGGTCATAGGGAAGTTCTATTTTTAATTTCTTGAGGAATCTCCACACTGTTCTCCAAAGAGGCTGCACCAACTTGCATTCCCACCAACAGTGTAAGAGGGTTCCCCTTTCTCCACATCCTCTCCAACACATGTTGTTTCCTGTTTTGTTAATTCACCTTTAAAGCCAGCAATGTTGTATCTCTCTAATCATTCTATAGTCACATGATCCTTCCTGACCAGAGCAGGGAAAGAATCACTGCTTATTTAAGGATTCTGGTCATCAGATTGGGCCCAATGAAATAAATCAGAATAATTTCCCTATTCCAAGGTCCTTAAACTTAATCACATCTACAAAGTTCCTCTTGTCAGCTAAGGTAACATAGTCAGAGGTTCTCGGAAGTGGGAAATGGACCTTTTTGAAAGTGGGCATATTCTGCCTAGCATACTAATAGTGATAGTATAGCCTTATGGATGACAGCTTGGCAGTATATGCATACCCACTGATCCAGCAATTTGATTATTTGAAAAATCTATCCTACAGAAACACATGCATACTTGCATTAAAGTGTGTGTCCAAAGATATTCATTGTAGCTTCACTTGAGAATGCAAGAAATTAAAATGAATAAGATTCATACAAGGACATTTAGGAAATTATGATATGTCCATATTATACCAGTAGGTAGCAGTTAAAAATACAGGTAGATATGTGCTAATATGAAAATATCTCTAGAACGTATGGGTAAGTGAAAAAAAAAGAAAAAGAAAAGAACAAGTTGAAGATATACTAAAATAAAAATTTTCATTTAAACTTTAAGAATTTGGAAAGTGTCTGGAAGGATCCCCATCAAACCTCTGAGAAGTAGAATGGAACTGAGGATGGAGAGGTGAGGGGCATGCACTTTTTCTGAGAGAGAAAAAGAGAGAGAGATGGATATCTACATTCCTGTATCTGTAATGTTTGAATTTCATATTACCTATACTTTTAAGATAGTAAATTG
The DNA here is from genome assembly GCF_964662115.1 of Mustela nivalis. Lineage (NCBI taxonomy): Eukaryota > Metazoa > Chordata > Mammalia > Carnivora > Mustelidae > Mustela > Mustela nivalis. Next base: position 69,914,657 of record NC_139031.1, read on the forward strand.
TTTAAAAAACAAAGTGTGCTGGACTCCCAAGTCATTAGTATAGCTATGTGACTTGAGTTACTCACTTTATCCCTCAAGCCTTGAATTAACTAAATCTATAAATTTAAGTAGTTGAACACAAGGACTTCTAAATTCCAATTCTAGATTTTATGAGTAGATGTAGAAAAAAAATTTAACTCAAGTTAGTAGTATTTTGGTCATTTGTGAAAAGGTAAACAGTAATTTATTGATTTTTTAAGTAATGTTCTAAATTTTCTAGAACGGTCTTGACATTAAATATTTTAAACTCCTAATCCTATAAATATATTAGTATTTGTCAAATTATAGTACTCCATTAGGATTCGGAAAAGATCTCCACAGGCATTCTAATGCATTGTTGCCTTTCTGAAAGGCAAATCACAACAGGTGAAAACTTTAAAGCAGTTTAATCTTTGATTTAGTAATCCCACACCTATAACAACTTTATTCTAAGAAAAAAAAAAATAGAAGCAATTCTAAATGTCCAAAATAGAGAAATGGTTCAATAAATTAAGCTGTTGTGCCTTATTATAACAGTCATTGTATATACCTCAAAGAAATATTATTAATACAGGGAAACTTACAACCAAATTTGAGTGAAAAAATAGAGATATGTATGTATTTCCTGTCCACTATATAGGTTTTATGCATATGGGCTTAAAATAAAGACTGGAAGGGAATGTACCAAAATGTTAATGGTGGTTAACTCAAGTTTGTGATTTTTTAAAAATACTTTTAGGAAATTTCCAATCTTTCTACAGTGAACTAGTGTGACTTTTATAACAATAAAATAAAATTTTAAATGGTCTCTCTACTTATAAATTAAAATAATCTCTTCAAATGAAAACTTTCACCAAGAGTTGATAGGAGAACCACTAAGTATCTTAACATTTGGAAAGTCATCTCTTTCTCTCCCTTCCTTCTGCTAGTTTTGAGTTTACTCTTCTTCTAGTTCCTTAAGGTAGAAGGTTACTGATTTGAGAACTTTCTTTTAAAATATAGGCTTTTAGAGCTATAAACTTGCTTCTAGGTACCCATGTAGCTAAATCCCACAGTATTTTAAATGATGCATATTTTCCTCAAAGTACTTTCTAACTTTCCAATTTTCCCTTGTGATTTCTTCTTTTACCCTTTGGTTATCTGTGTTTGTTTGTTTGTTTTGCGCTTTTTTTTTTTTTGTAACTTCCACATAATTGTGAATTTTCTAAATTTCCTTCTGGTATTTTATTTGAATTCAATTTTGTTGTGGTCAGAAAATATATTTTGTATGACTTCAGTCCTTTAATGTATTGAGACTTGTTCCATGGCTAACATATGGTCGATCCTAGAGACTGCTCCATGTGAATTTGAGAAAAATGTGTAATCCTCTACTGTTGACTAAAGTGTTCTACAGATGTCTGGTTTATAGTGTTTACAGTGTTGCTTATGTCTTCCATTTCCATATTGATCTTCTGCCTCTTTCATCTTTTACCGAAAGAGGGATACTGAAGTCCCCAACTATGACTGCTGAATTGTCTACTTCTCCCTTCAATTCTGTCAGTTTTGAAGGGAGATTTGTGTACTTCAGATTCTGATATAAGACATATATGTTTACAACTGCTATATCTTCCTAATAGACTGACCATAGACTAACTCTTTTATCATTACAAAATGATCTTTTTTCTCTCTAGTGACAGCTTTTGTCTTAAACTCTACTTTTTCTGTTATTTGTATAGCACTCCAGCTGTCTATTGGTTATTGCTTGTATAGTATATTCTTTCCATCCTTTTTGTTTTCATCCTATTTGTAGCTTTGAATATACGTGTACCTGTTGTAGGCAGAAAGTAGTTGGATCATTTTTAAAATCTATTCTGCCAAACTCTGAGTTTTAAACAGGGATCATGGCAGCTCCATTTCATAAGGAGGTTTTGAAGAAGGCATCCCCATTCACTGAGCTTTCCCAATTTTCATTTGGCAGCTCATAAAGTGATTTTATGTGCAACCAAAGAAATGTAAAACTGTTTCCCACAGTGCTTTAAACAATCTATAATGCATTTTCAGATACAAAGGGTTATGGGGAGATTTCCTGACAAGTTTGAATAAAGGTAGAAATTTCAATTTTTTATGAGATTCTTTAAGCACTGACTTTAAGGCATCAGCAGCAGGCTCACTAATGCTAGCTATGAACACATTGTAACTTCTAATCTAAAGAGGGGTAAACAAGCATTCCACGGTCTCTAAAAATGAAAAAAAAAAAGTGCAATTTGTGTGTCACAGAGGCAATTATTTTTCAGGTTTTATCATCAGGAAGTAAGAAAGGCAAATCACCCTGTATCTACACATTCACACACACAAATTTATATAATATATAATGCATTATCTTGTAGTACAATGATATTTGTCCATTAAATGAGTGAACTAAAATAGAAAGTGTGGATGACATGTAGTAGGTTCTATATGGTTTTTTCAAACCATACAGTTTGATTCAAAATAGCATGGTGTTAGTGTTAGGCAGATGTGAACTTGAATCATGGTGCGGCCACTTACACCCGGTATGACTTGGTACTTCATCTTTTAATCATTTAATCTCTCTGTGCCTCAATTTCCTCAACTGAAAAATAGACTAAAATTTGGCGCTAACTTCACAGAACAACTGACATAATGAATCAATGTCCTTAGTTATTACTAGCAATATAGATATTAATAAAAAATAGCCACAGCAAATACTTTAAGCACCTGTTACTAGGGCCTAAAGACAAATGGATGGAATATATTGAACCCATCTGATTCAAATATGCTTCAAGATAAGTCTGAGAAATAAGGAATAATGACACACAAAATACAGATACAAATCAAAGCAAATCTCATTGGCATTTTTAGGGGAATTGGGGAGGCAACAGGATTAATATAGAAATAGAATTAGGGTTGGAAAGTGTCTACTTACCAGTTTTCAACATACTAATAAGAAAATGGTTTTCCCCACAAATCCCCACTGTACTTGTATTTTCTTCAATACCTTAAAGAAATTCTATTACTATTAGCCAGTCTTTGAGTTCAATAATAGATTACCTTCATTTTTTACAACAAATTTTCTTTAAAATTATATGTAAAAATATTTATAAAATAAATTATATTTTAAACATTTATGAATGAGTCTTGTTCTTTCTAGTTATCATGTATCATTCACTTCATACCCCACTTAAAATATTTCCCCATCTCTTCTCTGTCAACTCAAATCCTATCCAATGTTCAGGAGGACCACCAAAACCACTTCTCTGAAACTTCTCTAAGGTCATCCTAATCCTCAGCATTTTCCCTCTTGTATGAATTACTATAATATCTGTATTAATTACAAAGAAATTCAACAAGCAACTGTTGACCAATTACAATCAGCCAGGCAATAGAACTGGTGCTAGAGACATCAAGACGAAAAAGACAGTCTCTGCCCTCCTCTTAGAGGACACAGACTCCAGTGGCAGAAAACAGCCATACGAAAAGACTTAGTATGCCAAGGAATATTTTTATAAAATGAAGGGACATTTGTAGAGAAATATTTAATCAGAAAGAAAACAAATCAACAATTAATTTGTCTTTTTGATAAATCTGGATTTTCATCTGGAGCACAGAGCTTTTACTTTACATTTTTCAGGGATAGGAAAATGGTCATTTAAAAGTAGTTTTGGGGGCACCCGGGTGGCTCAGTGGTTAAGCGACTGCGTTTGGCACAGATCATGATCCTGGAGTCCCAGGATCAAGTCCCGCATCAGGCTCCCAGCTCCATGGGGAGTCTGCTTCTCCCTCTGACCTTCTCCCCTCTCATGTGCGCGCTCTCTCTCTCTCCCAAATGGATAAATAAAATCTTTAAAAAAATTAAAAATAAAGTTAGTTTTTGGTTTTCTGTTCTACAGTTAAAGGGGAAAAAACATGTTTATGTGAAACCTTCTTTTATTTTGAGAAAGCCTATTAACATGTATTTTGATTATGCAAAGGTAAAGTTAAAATGCTACTCTGGAATGGGGACAGGCAGGAATATAAGTAGACAAACTACTTTGCATAAAGATGCAAATATTTGACTTTGCCATGGAAAGAGTAACATCTTGTATAAATTAGCTTTTGCCACAACAATGGTGCATAACAAACAACCTCAAAATTCAGTGATTGAAAAAAATTATTTTCACAGATTCATGAGTCAGCTGGGCTGATTTTGCTTCACATTGCAGGTCTGCAGATCTAGGTCTTTCCCACATGTCTTTCATCCTCCTTAGTCCCAATGGGCTATTCAGGACACATTCTTTGCATGGTGACGGCAAAGGCACATCAAGGGGCAAAGCACTTTTCCAGCTGCATTTTGCATCACAGTTGCTAACATACTCCTAACCAAAGTAAAACACATGGCCAAGCCTGAAGTCAAGAAGCAAGGAAGTACGTATTACCTTTAGTGGAGAGAATGCAAAAATAACTATAAAACAAAGGATACGAATACAGGAAATAATGAAGAATTGGGTCTAATAATTCAATCTATCAGACATCTCCATAAAGATATTGACTGAAATGTGTTTGAAATTGAGAGAAAAGATTTAGGGCTTGGAATCCTTGTTGGATCAGAGAAAAGAGAGATTTGAGAGATGTAGAAAAGACATGTCTACAGCAGAAGGTAAATGGCTATCACAAAGTAGGAATAGATAGGAACTAACACGTGTTGGCTGTGGCCATTTTGTTCACCCAAGTTCCTTGGTATAGTTCGTTAAATGATAGTTTGATATTAGCTGGGTTTGAGGAAGTTAAGACAGGCCCATGAACAAAGCAAAGTCAGGAACATTGGATGGACAATCTATTTTTGGAATGATTATTGTATTCGTCCACAATAAGATGCCTGGTCAAGAAAACAATAAGAGTGGATTGTGGGAAACATGAGTTTTCTTCCAGGATTTTTAGAAATATTCCAAGTGGGCAACACTAGAGAACACTAGACTTTCTGCTAGTATGTGCACATAGAGTCTACTCTTTGCAATACCACATTTGAGTAGTGACTGTGAAGCAGGACAAAATTAAGGTTTGCCTTAACCAGTGATATTATTAATTATAACTTGTCTGTTTTAGATTATACTAAGTTTTAGTCATTTCCTGAACTTCTTAGCCCAAACTCATTTATTTGGATACAAAAGTAACATTTCCCTGTAGGCTTAAGTCACACATCTCATAATCACTTATATATCCTATCATTTACTCAGCCCATAAATATGAAACTTAAGCTATACACAACATAAACAAAGTCTCCAATTTTAAATAATCAGTCCAAACAAGGTGATAACACTGTAAGACAGAAGATGCAAAGTCTGTAAGCATTTCGAAAAGACAGAGGTACACTAATGAATCTAATAATATATTTTGATCTATAAAAGTCTAAAACAAACCTGATCAGAGTAACAAATCCCTTAATGTTTTTAAATGGACTGTGACTATCATTAAATAGCTGTCTTAGCATTTGGAAGGTTAAGTACGTAAGTCAAGCATATTATCATCTAAATGTTGGAATCCATCATGGGATTCCCAATGAAGAATATACCACAAAAACCCAGAGCAATTAAATATTACCCATTCACATATATTTGTTAAAAAACCAATCACAGAGCTCTTACTATGGACCACAAACGCCCACAGGAAGCAGCCATGATCAAAGTACACAAGAGCTCTGACTTCCTCCCACTCAGTTCAGGGAAGAGACCAAAAAATTAGCAAGTAAACAAATAAAATGAACATACACATTTTCAGAAAAATCTAATTGCTACAAAGAAATTAAAGGATGCTATAAGAGATACTTTCTAATTGGTTGTCAGGGAAGGCCTCCCTGAAAAGGTGCCCGTTGAATTGTGACCTAAATGGAGCTAATTATGCAAAGATCATCTGGTACAAAAGCACTTCAGGCAAAGGGAATAGCAACTGCAGAGGGTCTTAAGTGAGCATGACATTGGCAATAAGAAATATTAGCTCTTAACATCTCTTTCCCTTCACACTTTGCTTAGTTTAATAAAATCAGTTTTTAATCATTCATAATAATGGAGAGAGCCAATGACTCTATTAGCTCATGACTTGTTACATCTATTAGTATTTTTAGATTTGCAGATTTTGTAGACACTAGAAAAAGACTCTAGCATTTTAATTTTAATACATTTTAAAAATCCAAAATATGGGGCGCCTGGGTGGCTCAGTCAGTTAAACATCCAACTCTTGGTTTCGGCTCAGGTCATGATCTCAGGGTCATGGGATGGAGCCCCATGTCTGCCCAGAGGCCGCTTAAGATCCTCCCTCTCTCACTTTGCCTCTCCCCATGCTTGTGTGCCTGCACTCTCCATAAAGTAAAAATTTAAAAAATCTTCAAAAAAAAATTAAAAGGTCTAAAATATACAAAGAATTCATACAACGCAATAGTAAAAAAAACAGCCTGATTTAAAAATGGGAAGATGTGAATAGACATTTTTCCAAAGATGACGTGCAGATGGCCAACAAGTACATGAAAAGTTGCTCAATATCACTAATCATCAGGAAAGTGCAACTCAAAACCACAATGAGATACTACCTCACATCAGTCAGAATGGCTAACAATAAAAAGATAAGAGATAACAAGTGTTGGCAAGGATGTGAAGAAAAGCAAATCCTTGTGCACTGTTGGTGGGAATGCAAATTGATGTGACCACTATGGAAAACAGTATGGAGGTTCTTCAAAAAATTAAAACAAGAAATACCATATCATCTAGCAGTTCCATTTCTGAGTATTTATCCAAAGGGGGGGGGGGGGACAACCTAATTCAAAAGGATATATGCACCCCCATGTTCATTGTTGCATTATTTACAACAGCCCAGATAATGGAAATGACCCAAGTGTTCACAGTAAGATAAGACAGAGAACTACAAATACTCTATGATTTCATCAAATCCTAAAAAACAAAACTGAACTCATAGGCCCAGAACACAGATTGGTAATGGGCAGAGGCAGAAGGGGTAGGATCTTGAGTCATTATGTTGTACAGCTGAAACCAATACAACGTTCTGTCAATTATACCTCAATTTAAAGAATAAAACTGTAGCATGAAGTGCCAACTCTGAAAAAAACAGGGAAGCTGTCCAACTATGTCACCTGACTTACATTTTGCTATCCACACTTGGGTGAGACAAAAATCGCTCCTTCACTGATGAAAACAAGCCCCGCAGAACCTCCTTCACTTCCTTTCTCTCAACTTGCTCCTCAGAGCATCTTCCTGAAGTACGAAAAACCCTCCGTGGCGGGAAGAACAAGGTAGGAGAGGAAAGTAAAAAAATTCTTTGGAAATGTTCACTTACCCAAGTGGTGAGGATAGATGCTAAATTCCTTCCCGTGCAGCTCCCACAGGACGAGGGGACGCCGACGAGCCTTCCCTCAGGTGCGGAGCCGCTCATCTCCCTCACAAAGTGGAAAAAGGCCCACAGCTGACTACTCTCTTGCTCTGGCCCTGTTAGTGAGAGTTAAAAGCTCTGCACTATGAAGCCACGATGCAGATACAATATTTCTAGCGTGAAATGATGTCAGCCAAAAATGGAACCAGGAAGATGGTGAACGGAGAATCTCACAGACACTTTAAGGCATAGGAAACTCAAGAACCTAGAGCCTGAGTCCCCGTGAGTGCCTGATTTATGGGAAACCGGAACTTGTTTCCTGACCAATGAGCAGCCGCCAAGCACATCTTTCCCCCATGCTCCAGCCAATGAGCTTCCTGCTTTCATCTCCGGGAGCGGAGGGGTGGGTGGCACTCTTTGCCCATAAATACAGACAGGCCGCAAATTTCAAAAGGCATTCTTATAGCTTATCGTAGTTCTTTTTTTTGTGAATTGCGATTTTTCTGTTAGTGTCGAATAAGCTCAATTTCTGGTAACTTGAGCTTGCCTCAGTTCACTTCTTCATTTAGGTTGACACTTAATAAGTTACTTGAAACTGCTTTTGTACCTATAGCAAATATTTATCAAAGTATTGAAGGAAGTGACTGCACAATTTTATAGGCCAGTGAAGAAAAGTTCAAATAAAACAAGACAATTGGGCACCTGGGTGGCTCAGTTGGTTAAGCATTTTCTCTGCTTGGCAGGAAGTCTGCTTCTCCCTCTGCCCCTCTCTCCAGCTCATTCTCTGTCTCAAATAAATAAAATCTTTTTTTAAAATGAGACAATAATAAATAACCCCAATGTTTTTATTGTTCAAGATTTATTTCTGCAACCTAAGAGTTTTGTCATGCTAGTTTCTGTCTTATACCAAATTTTCTGGCTCCATCTCACTGTATTTAGAGCCAACTCCATTAAGCTGAAACAGGAGGTTTCACTACACTACAAAATGTCAAAAGAAAATCCACAGCACTTTAAAGATAAAGTTCTTCCTCCAGAAGGCAAACATTTTGAGAATATTAATTGGAACAAATTTTATATTGCAATCTTTTGTCATGTTATAAAATAATCCCTAACCAACTACAGAAATTCTGTTGCTAAGAAGTCACTGTTGTTGGCAAAATTTAGGTGAAGAGAATAATGATGGTGTTCTTTCATTTAGGGGAATTGAATTGATCCTTGCATATGTAAAAAGATGACAGATTCTAAAAAATGGTATGCAGTTTAAAACTCAGTTATTTCCAAACCAAAGTTGGCAGGATGGTAGCCTAAGAGATTAATCATATCATTCTCCTTGATAGATTCATTGACTAAAGAAAATGCATAATCTTAATGTGTTAGATCCTAGTAGATTTTGGAGACTTGATTTCACACCAGATAACTCTGATTGCAAATTAAATAAAATTAAGAATTCTTCACTGGTTAGTTCACCATCTCAAGAGCCAATTGTTCAATTTCAGGAATTTTGTGAACCAGTTGTAAAAATACCCATTATTATAAATAAAATTAAGCTTACAATTAAAAATAAAACAAAGGTTATACATACTGAAAACTCATTTCCTGGTGATTTACTACATTTTACTAGTACTTACACTCTCAAGGATGTTAGCCTCCATTGTGTCTCTATGGAGAAAATATATATAACAGGGTGCTATCGAGTAGCATGTTCAGTGGAATGTCATGTTGAAACTGGCCATGGTGGGAGTACTTACTCCATGGAAATTAATGAACACTTTAATTCAGGTCTTAATTTATTGTTTTCTGGACTGTCCAGACAAAGGAAGTAATGAAGAAAATATTTGGAGAGCTAGTTGTTAAACATTTACTAGAATGCACTGCAGCTAGGGATTCAAGATTTTCAGCGGCATTAAGCTAGAAGTCCCATCCTATTTGTTAGGGTCTGCTTTCTCATAATGAAGCTGACCTTAGGATAGAAGGTCATCTTCATTATGTTGGGAGTTTATGTTCTCTAGAGCTTGTTTTCTCTTCCATTTAAGTCTTAGTCCTGTACCTCAACTTTTTATGCCTTCTCCCTACAGGAAATGGGCAATTTTTGTATGCTACCAAGGAAGCCCCTTGGTTTTCAAACTTGACTTTTCACTGCTGAGTAATCAACCTTACCATTTAGATTTTACAAAATCTTTTCCCAGAGTGTTAATTGAGCTCAGCAAGAGCCACCACTCAATATCAAAGTCCTTTTAGATAAGACTGTGCCCATATGTCTCAGATGCCTATATAATGAATGTATCACTATCACATTTCTTTTCTGTAGTGTATCATCCTGGTTTACTATCAATAAAAAGGTTTAACAATTGCACTGCTACCTAATGTGAGGGACATACCACATTCCATCAGTGTTGGAGTCCTCAGTGCCTGTCAGCTGGCAGGTGTTTCTCCTCCAAAATTTAAGCATCTGTTTTCTCAGTACCACCCCGACACCCTCTTGGGTAGGATTCCCTGGTAAGCAGACTATGAGACAGAGCTTAGCATGCAGTATGTCAAACAAGGAGTGCGTCTGAAATCAACATTCGTGGAAAGGAGAGGCAGAAGATAGCCGTGGGCAAAAAGAAAAGTAGAGCTCTGATACAGTCTCAAGGAATGCTTCAGGCAAAGCCATGGGAAGTTCTAGAACTGGGGTGGCCCTTCAGAATTGTCCCACATTGGGGCATGGCATCCAGGACTTTATACCCTTGCATTGATCAGTCTTTGCCAACAGGAAGGGGGGTGACTTTGAGTGATGTTCTTGGTTGTAGGACTTCTCTTTACAGAGGCTGACAGGTAGGAACTGTCTTTTGGCAGTATGCCCAGCAGTCTTTGTTCCTCAAGGGGAATCTAGGTAGCAAAGCATAGTGCCTACTACATGCTAGGCACTATTCTAGATGCTGGGGTTAGAATAGTAAGACTACACAAATTAATATGAAAATATATCATATGTCAGGTGATGATGAGTATCAAGGAGAAATAAAACAGGGCCACTCATTTCCAGCCACAGTCTGAGAATCTGCAAACCCATTAAGCATGTTTCCCTTTCAAGTTCTTTGCTGTTGTCTCTGCTTGGAATGCCTTCCCTTCCCATGACTTAAGACCTCACTCCCTTTAGATCTTGGCTCAAAGGTTTACTCTCCATAAAGCGTTGTCTGAGCATGCTATTGAAAATCGCAGTGTTCCCCCAATATACACACAGCCTAGCATTCTTTACCTCTGTTTCCCCACCAATCATTTTTCTCTGTTCTGAAAAACTTGTGCACTGTGCCTCCTGGTTACCTACTTCCCTTCTGCGGCCTGAGCAACCTGGCTGTGGCCTTGGCAAATCACTTATTTTACTTTCCTTTATTTCCCCCCAACAAGTAAACCATAGCAATAGTAAGGAGTGAGAGTGGTTAAGGTTCCATTTGCCCATCCCTCACTCCTACCCCATCCAACCCTCACCCACCCAAGAGTGATCCTTGTCAACACTGGAAAGCAACTGGGAAAAAAACTAATAGGAAACTCTAATTAAAGCAGATGAGGATAAAATGATTTTAAGCAGCTGGAGCCATGTGTGCACAAACAACTGGTTTCCTATGAGGCAGTTTTGCTTCTCTCTTCTGTGAGAACCAGCTTTCCTTAGCAAAATCCTCCCTGGGTGGGTCAAGCCCTATTTCTGAGCGCTCCTTGACTGATGCAGGTGTTTGTTTAATGGCTGGAACGCCTGTCTCCTTGACTAGATTCACATGCCTTCATACTCGAAAAGGGTCTCTTTAAATCCTTTTCAATATGTTTTTCCCAGCAGATTAGTAGTAGCATGAGCTCAGGCTCTGGAACGTGGGGTGGGGGAGAAGTTTAAGCAAACTTCTTACCGCTTGGTTCTCCATTAAGTTAAAAACACAATATTTCAGATCTGAGAAAAAGAGAAATGTCATCTTTTCAATGCTGCGCAGTAAGCGCAGGTCACAATCTTCTCGGTTAGAAAAGACACCAGCATTTCCAACAGGTAAGTATAAGGCATGATCATTTACAAGCACTGGGTACTTAATGTGTTTTCTAGCACATCTATTTCCCTTCCATTTTATTTTCCACTTCCTTTTCACAGCCAGCCCCCCATGATGCTCATTCCAACGGACTGTTCTCCATGCTCCAATTGACAAATTAAAGTGTTTCTGCTGGGAGCCATATATTCCTTGGGATGACAAGTATTCACCACTGCAGTTCATGTTGCTGAAATATCCAGATGGTTGTCATAATTCTTCACTTTACTTTCAGTACCTTGCTATTCTTTCTCATTTTATCTATCATCAAAACAGTTTTGAAAGTCAACTTCTTCAAAGGATGGAAAAAGTGAAGCTTCAACTAAGGCATTATAAATCAAAGTTAGAAATTACACTTGAGTTCAGATAACAGGTTCTGCAAAACAAGTAGTGACTTGTAAATAAGGAGATTAACATGTCTTTAAAATGTTTGCCTTTTCTATATGAATAGCCTTAGGTATTAAAGGTTTTCAACAGATATTTATGGAACACCTACTATGTGCCAGCCATTTTTGTTGGCACTTACTATATCTGAGTGAACAAAATGAAGACCTTGACACTGTGAGAGCTTATACTTCGGACAAGAATGTTGATAATAAACACAAACATAATAAAACTAGTTAATTGCATAGCTTGTTAGAAGCTTCCCATGTGAGGGGCACTTGGGTGGCTTAGTGGCTTAGGTATCTGACTCTTGATTTCAGGTCAGGTCCTAATCTCAGGGTCGTGAGATGGAGCTCAGAATCAGGCCTGCACTCAGTTTGGAGTCTGCTTGATATTGTCTCTCTCCCTCTCCCTCTGCCCGTCCCCCTGCCCGTGCACTCTCCCTCCCTCTCTCTCTCAAATAAATGAAAAAAATAATAAAATAAAATCTTAAGATAATGAGGGTTTCCAGGGGAAGTTGGGCAGGGAGAGGGTGGTTGGGTTATGGACATTGGGGAGGGTATGTACTATGGTGAGTGCTGTGAAGTGTGTAAGCCTAATGATTCACAACCTGTATGCCTGGGGCTAATAATACATTATATGTTAATAAAAAAGAAAGAAAAAACATTAAGATAAAAAAGAAGCTTCCCAGACAAACCATAAATGACTCTTAATCTCACAAAAAAACTGAGGGTTGCTGGAGGGGAGGGGGCTGGGAGAGGGGGGCAAGTTTATGGACACTGGGGAGGGTATGTGCTATGGTGAGTGCTGTTAAGTGTGTAAACCTGGCGATTCACAGACCTGTATCCCTGGGGATAAAAATACATTATATGTTTATAAAAAATAAATTAAAAAAAAAGAAGCTTCCCACTTGATACAGGAAGCTTTCCCAAATGATGGGGGAAAGGAAGAATGAGAAGACATGATAAGGAGGATCAGGAGAACAGGAGATGTTGGGGGCGCATTTTGAAATAGGGCAACCAAGGCAGGCTTTACTGAGAAGGTGACATTCACATAAAGAGTAGAAATCTTTTCAGGCTGACATAACAGCCAGCGCATCCTATCCTATCCTGAGATAGGAATTTGCCTGGATATTTGAGGAATAGCAAGGAGACTAATGTGGCCAAAGTGTAGTGAATTCAGGGGAGAGGAGAAGGAGAAGGCTCAGATTAGGCAAAAGAGATCAGGGCACACAGGGCCTAGTAGACCATTGCAAAGATTTCGGCTTTCACTCTTTGATTTTTATTTTTATTTTTATTTTTTTAAGATTTTTATTTATTTATTTATTTGACAGAGATAGAGAGAGAGCGCCCAAGCAGGGGCAGTGGTGGCAAGCGGAGGGAAAGGGAGAAGCAGGCTCCCTACTGAGCACAAAGCCCCATATGGGGTTTTTACTCTGAGTAAACTGGAGAGTCTTTAGAAGAGTCAGAGACATAACCTGATCAGACTTAGATTTAAAAGGCTCACTCTGGCTGCCATGCTGAGAGTAGATGTTGGGAAGGGCAAAGATAGAAATAGCAAAATAGGTTAAGAAACTGGTAATAGTGGTTCAGACCAAGGGGGTAAGAGAGGTGGTACTGGGAAATGGTCAAGTTCTGGGTATACAATGAAGATAGAATAAGAAATTTTCTGATGAACTGTATAGATAGTGTGAGAAAAGATAAAAATCAAGGTTGATGCCAAAGTTGTGGCCTTGGCCCCAGGAAGACTGTGTTGCCGTAAACTGAGATGGGTACAGGTGTAGGAGGTGCTAGTGCGGGGGCCATATCAGGCATTCGGTTTTTGACATATTCAATTAGAGACCAAAAGAAGATACAATAGGTCACTACATGTGAGACTGGAGATCAAAAGAGAGGTCTGGGATGAAGAGATAAACTCAAGTCTTAGGCATTTAAGTGGTTTTTAGAGTCATGAGTTTAGTTGTAATCACCACGAAAATAAGAATAGGCATAAAAGAGAGGAGGACTAAGGCCCAAGACACTGGAGACCTGCAACTTTAAGGGATGGGGTAGGAGAGGAAAAACCAATGAGACTGAGAAGAAGCAATTAGTAAGGCAGGAGGAAATCCCAGAGGGTGTGATATCCCAGAAGCCTAATGAAGAAAGGTCAAATATATGAGAAGTGAGAACTGATCATTGGATTTACCACTAGGGAAGTCATTCATGATCTTGACAGGAGCAGTTTCAGTGAGGTAGTGAAAAGAGGTTAAAAACATGATTGGAGAGGATTCAGGAGAGAATGAAAGAAAAAGAATCAGAAATGTCAAGTAGAGGGGCACCTGGGTTGCTCAGCTGGTTAAGAATTCGACTCTTGGTTTTGGCTCAGGTCATGATCTCAGGGTCCTGAGATCAAGCCCTGCATTGGACTCTACACTCAGTGTGGAGTCCCCTTGGGATTCTTTGCACCTCCTTCTCCCTCCCCCTTCACTCCTCCCCCTGTTCTCTCTATCTCAAGTAAGTAAGTAAGTAAATATCTTCATTTAAAAAAAAAAAAAAAAACGATATGTCAAGTAGAGGCATCCTTTTCAACAAATTATGCTGTAAAGAACCCAAAGAAATGGGTGATGGCTTATAGGGAAAGATGGGAGAATAACAGCATGTTTGTGTGCTACAGGAAATGATCCAGTAGAGAATGAACATTTTGATGATGTAAGAGACAGAAAGACTAAATGTTAAAACAAGGGGGTGAGAAGGGATGGGACTAGGTACATAAATGGAACGACTGGCTTTAGTTAGGGGCATGGATAGGCATCTTTGAGAGCAGGTGGGGCAGTGGCATATGGCAGCGGGGGACAAATGTGAGGGTGGGGAGGTGATTGTAAGGTTCAGTGGAAGTTCTCTTCTCTCTCAGGAAAGCAGGATGCAACCTCATCAGCCAATATGATAAAGATTGGTGGGGGGCACTGGAGGTTTGAGGGGAGAAAAGAAGGTAGCAAATAGTCAATGAATAGGGGAACAGATGGACTAGAGAGGTACAGAATGGTTACTATGAGCACTAAGAGTTCATTGGGTTTGTGCTTATGAATTTAAAGTGAAAGCTATCAGCTTGGTTGGCTGTGTGTTCTCCAGCCATAAGTCACTCAGGTGTACATACAGAGTAGGCAAAGACTTGGATTTAAGCAGTATTGTGCTTTCTCCAAACAAACATGACAAAGGGGGTAATGGAGAATGAAATTAAAGGTATGTTCACAGCTGAATGATTGTTGTGGGTGAAATTCAGCCAGGTGATGGGGAGCCAGGACAGGAAGGGAGTAAGAGGTAGTGAAAAGGTGGTAGAATTGGAGGTCCCAGTGGAGTCAAAGAATTATAGTCAGACTACCAGAGGGGGTGATCCAGAAAGTCAGGAGATATTGGTTAGGGTGGGATACATGACACAGAGAGTGAGAGTGACATGCTCTATCAAGGGCTGCCAATGGTAATGGGTGGCTACTGAACGGAAGGACAACACTGCTAGGGAAAAAGAGGTCAGGGGTTTGAGAACCCACAACATTAGAAGGATCATTCACTGCATACTGAAATCACTAAGAAGGTAATATCTCCAATGGAAAATTAAGGGTAAACAAAATTATGGAACAACTAACTATGCAATGAAATATTATGCAGTTGTTAAAAATAGAATTTCAGAAAAATATTTAAAGACGTGAAGAAATGATGAAAGAAAGCTAAGGGGGTAAGTCCAAGATACATAATCTTATAGGTAGCATAGTCTCATTACTTTAAAATATACCTTTATGCATAGAGAAAAGACTAGAAAGAGATAAAACAACATGTCAAGGGGGTTATCACTGTGAAATTTATTTTCTTCTTTATATCTCTTGTGATTTTTCTCAATTTCCTACAAAATATAAGAAAGAAGTGTGTTAACAAAAAACAACAATTTGGAGTAAACATTGTAATTCCAATATATTAAATTTCCTATGAGCATTTTTCTAAAATTAAATACAAAAATTAGCTGTGACTCTCGGATTTCCCGCTGTCGTCTAGGTGATAGTTTACATAGGTTATGTGAAATATGACACAATTTTGTGAGTAAAGTTTTGAGCTTTTTTTCATCCTCAGAGGAATTTTTTTTAATGATAGATTTTTTTTTTTCAGTCAATTGGGACTCTGGGAATTTGCTTTACTTTCCAAAAGTTCTATAAATGGATGTTCAAATTTGAAAGAGCTTTCCTTCTAGATAGGATAAATGTATTTTACAGGAGACATGGGAACACAGTACCTATGATTTGAAAGCTTTAAGCATCTGGATTTGGCATGGAGAACCAGAATGGTTACAATTTAGGTTACTTCTTCTGCCTTTCAAGCTAAAGGTGGGAGAACAAAGCTTTTAATTGGAGTGAGGGGTCTTCTTCCCTTATTAAGACACATTCTGGCTAGACATTTTTAGAGAAAATGCAGTTAATTTTAAGTTTATAATGAATTCTGGCTTAAAGTAAAAGTAAACACACACACCCCTCCCCAAAGGAACAAATGAATATCTGTGAGCTTAATGGTTGTCTTAATATTACTGTACTTTTACGTCCAGCTTTTCCCAAAGAATATTTCCTGACCTATTAAGAAAAACTACAAGGGAAAAGAAAAAGACTTCTTTTTTGACTCTCAGTAAGAGATTTCTACCAATCCTTATCTCTTAACACCCTCTGTGGTCTCATGTGGACAATAGAGGAATAGGTTAGGGAAGATGTTATAAGAAAAGATTTAGGGTCAAACCAAATGACATTTTGGAAAACATTAATCTCATACTGACTCAGCTTCAGAAACAAATCCTATTTACCATTTTAAAGATTTATTTTATTGTTAATATGTAAGGTTAAAGAGTAAAACTTTTATTTTTACTTTAAAGGAACTGACAATACAGTTGACAAAAAAAAAAAAAAAAAAAAACTAAAAAGAGAAGATGATTGAACTTCACTATTAAAAATTTGTGTGCCTGGGGCAACTGGGTGGTGCGGTCTGTTAAGTGTTTGACTCTTGGTTTCTGGCTTGGGTCGTGATCTCAGAGTCCTGAAATGGAGCCCTGCCTCAGGCTCTGCAGTCAGTGTGGAGTGTCCTAAGTCCCTCTCTCCCTCTGCTCCTCGCCTCAAATAATAAATAAATTAATTTAAAAAAATTGTGTGCCTTATCTTTTCTGCAGAAAAGTCTCTGGGGGTAATTTTGAGGGGGGAGGAAGGCATTTTCTAGAAACTGAAAAATATCAGTTCTAATCATGAAATTTCATAAATCATGAAGGTCTAGAATCACACTGCTACTGAACCCTTTAAATCTTCGACATCCTTGTCCAGAAACTTAGTATCTACAGCCTGGCCAGGGAGAAAGATGGGGATGTCACCTGTAAAAGATTGTGCACATGTCACTTTGCCATTGCTTCTACCCCTAACCACAAACCAAGACAAGGGAAAGAGAAAAATCCTATTTCTAGATCATTTATATGAGACCTTCCATTAAAAAACCCAAGTTTGAGATATCCAGGCAACTCACAGCCCTCCTCATATTAATTCTACTTTTTTTTTCCATTTCATGAGCTGTATAAACAGCATAAAAGGAAGGAAGACCTGAAAATCTAGAGCCCAATTTTGCAAAGTAGGAAGGCACATAACTTACCCAAGGTCATGAGGCTGCATAGGAACACGTAAATGAAACCCTAAAATTAAGTTCTCTTGTGTACAAGTATCTACAACATAGATTCTCCCCTTCACACACACACACACACACACTCCCACACACACCCCTATACATACACCCCTTCAAAGTGTTCATATAGCTCTACATTCAGAATTGAAAGAAGCCATCAGAAACTAACTATGTATCATATGTTGGCTATTTGAATTTAAATAAAATAATTTTTTTTAAAAAGAAAAAGAAAGAAGTTAAAACTAAAAGCTTGGTTATAGTTATAGTTACTGGCTCAACCATTTGCCCACCATAAACTACAATTCCTTCTGACTTAAATGTAACATTTCAATTGCATGAATTCAGATACTTTGCATTCTGAGCAATCCTAATTTACAAATATTTCAAAATTATATGTTAAGTAGAAATCTTGTCTTCGGTGCATTAACATTGAGTTTTTATGTTTCTTCCCATGCCAGTTCATAAAATTTCTAATGATTCGAAATGGGGTAAGAACTTGGTTGTAAAATCCAAAATGCCAAGAACCTATGGCATGTATGAACTAAGAGAAATGGAAGTCTGTGTAACTAATGTGAATTGGGCAAAAATTTAATTTTTTTTCATTGTTAAATATTTTTTTTAATTTCTTTTCAGCATAACAGTATTCATTGTTTTTGCACCACACCCAGTGCTCCATGCAATACATGCCCTCCCTAATACACACCATCTTGTTCCCCCAACCTCCCACCCCATACCCCTTCAAGACCTTCACATTGTTTTTCAGAGACCATAGTCTCTCATGGTTCACCTCCCCTTCCAATTTCCCTCAACTCCCTTCTCCTCTCCATCTCCCCATGTCCTCCATGTTATTTGTTATGCTCCACAAATAAGTGAAACCATATGATAATCGACTCTTTCTGCTTGACTTATTTCACTCAGCATAATCTCTTCCAGTCCCGTCCATGTTGCTACAAAAGTTGGGTATCCATCCCTTCTGATGGAGGCTTAATTCTCCATAGTATATATGGACCACATCTTCCTTATCCATTTGTCCATTGAAGGGCATCTTGGTTCTTTCCACAGTTTGGCGACCGTGGCCATTGCTGCTATAAACATTGGGGTACAGATGGCCCTTCTTTTCACTACATCTGTATCTTTGGGGTAAATACCCAGTAGTGCAATTTCAGGGTCATAGGGAAGTTCTATTTTTAATTTCTTGAGGAATCTCCACACTGTTCTCCAAAGTGGCTGCACCAACTTGCATTCCCACCAATAGTGTAAGAGGGTTCCCCTTTCTCCACATCCTCTCCAACACATGTTGTTTCCTGTCTTGCTAATTTTGGCCATTCTAACTGGTGTAAGGTGGTATCTCAATGTGGTTTTAATTTGAATCTCCCTGATGGCTAGTGATGATGAACATTTTTTCATGTGTCTGATAGCCATTTGTATGTCTTCATTGGAGAAGTGTCTGTTCATAATCCTAAAATTTGTATGGAATCAGAAGAGACCGCGAATCGCTACGGAAATGTGGAAAAACAAAAATAAAACTGGCGGCATCATGTTACCTGATTTCAAGCTTTACTACAAACCTGTGATCACCAAGACAGCATGGTACTGGCATTAAAAACAAACACATAGACTAGTGGAACAGAGTAGAGAGCCCAGATAATGACCCTCAACTCTATGGTCAAATAATCTTCGACAAAACAGGAAAAAATATACAGTGGAAAAAAGACCGTCTCTTCAATAAATGGTGCTGGGAAAACTGGATAGCTATATGTAGAAGAATGAAAGTCGACCATTCTCTTACACCGTACACAAAGATAAACTCATAATGGATAAAAGACCTCAACGTGAGACAGGAATCCATCAGAATCCTAGAGGAGAACATAGGCAGTAACCTCTTCGATATCAGCCACAACAACTTCTTTCAAGATATGTCTCCAAAGGCAAAGGAAACAGGAGCAAAGATGAACTTTTGGGACTTCATCAAGATCAAAAGCTTCTGCTCAGCAAAGGAAACAGTCAACAAAACAAAGAGGCAACCCACGGAATGGGAGAAGATATTTGCAAATGACAGTACAGACAAAAGGTTGATATCCAGGATCTATAAAGAACCCCTCAAACTCAACACACACAAAACAGATAATCATATCAAAAAACTTAATTTTTTTAAAGATTTTATTTATTTATATGACAGAGAGATCACAAGTAGGCAGAGAGGCAGGCAGAGAGAGACAGGGAAGCAGGCTCCCCACTGAGTAGAGAGTCCGATACGGGGCTTGATCCCAGGATGTTGAGATCATAACCTGAGGCGAAGGCAGAAGCTTAACCCACTGAGCCAACCAGGTGCCTTTTTAACTAAAAGGGCCATATAATTATAAAGAAGCTGTTTATAATAAAACTAGAAGCCAACAGCAATAATAAAAACAAATATTTATACTAAGTGATTATTACACTCCAGAGTGCCAGATACTGTGCCTAGTATTTTACATATATTGTCTCATTTAATACCTCCAACAATCCCATGGGGAAAACTACCATATGCCTGTTTCATAGACAGGGCAATTAGAAAAATTACGACATTTCCCAAGATAACAAGCTAGTGAGTAGCAGAGTTGAGATTGGAACCAGATAGTATAAAACAGTTATTCTTTCAATCAGATGGTATAGAACAGTTATTAGCAAATTTTTGTGGGCAATCAGTTCTCAGTTAAGTGATCTGTATATTCAACTGATGGCTGATACTGTGATTAGCACCTTACACACTTTGGAAATGTTACTTGTCAAGCATGGGAAAGTACTGTATTTATGCTTGCTCTTCTGTTCCCAAGATTAATTTTTAAAAATTCCACTAACATGTGAAGATAATAGTGGTGAAAAAAATTAATTATATAATCAAACCATGAGGTTAAGAGTCTACACAAGCATGACCTACCAATTTTCCAAACTGATGGTAGAAATTAACGGGTTGGTGGACTTTACCCATTGCATACGAACAACCCAACATGCCCCTGTAAATCATTATTTGACTCATTACTCATTACAGATTGTACTTCTCATTATCATGCCACATGTAAGATCTCAACAAGATTTGCATGACATCCAAACCAACTCCTATAACGCAAGTAGCACGTTTCTCTGGTGTGTCAGCCCGCTGCAGGTGTTTCTCTATCACAATGAATAATTACATCAAACAAAGACAAGAAATATTCTAAAGCTGACAAAACCACACATCTGAAATCTGTATTTTCCACCTCCTGGGAAATTAAAATCTACAAGTATAGGGGCTTCCATGCCCATGTCTTGGGGCCATACCAGCCTATAAAGAAAGATCTTTTCTTTGCAAGCCCAAAGTTTGCAATAATACAGGAAATTAAACTATATTTATAGACTGGACACCAGCATGCTGGCATGATTTCTTAGCTCTCTGAATCTCCCAACAAAAACAAAAACACTAGCAATCAAACGGGTGAGGAAGAAATGACAAGTGTTTTGACAGCTCTAGAATACTTTGAGGTATTTTTAGCATATTTCTGAGTCGTATTAGCTTAACCTGTAATAGAATATAAATGAGCCCATATGGCACAGATGTAATTATGTTCCATGCGAGAAATCCCTGTGGTAGGTTGGGGAGGGGAGCTGGGGGAGAAGAATACACCAGCCCCACCTCCCTCCCCACTCTCTCCCCCTCACCACATGTGCCTTCTGGAGGGCATGATTTACACATCATTTGCATTGAGAAGAATATGAAGAAACACAATGCTAACAACACAGTACTGAAAAGGGCACAAGAAAGATTGGGGATCCCTAGGGGTGCTGCTCTCCGTGACTGACATCCAGTTAGGAGCAGAGGCAGCTTCCCCTCGGGATCACATTTGATGAAGCGATCTTTGATTATGTGGGCACAGCAATCATAAGGCGTAATTATTATTACTGCAAGAGAATGGGCAACAAATCTCTGGGGAGAGCTCCTGTCACAGACACTTTGCTGGCGCACACTGGAAGCAAATGTTCTCCCAAGGATCATTTTCATTCCAACCTGATATTTAGCTGAAGCTCCTTTGACTACCAGTCATGAAACATTAAATATAGATTAGAGCCAGAGAGATGTTGAAAGTTGAAATTCACCGGAGGTGCACGCTTGTGTCCTTGAGAAACAACCCTGAATGCTGTCCAGATGTTGCATCAGCAAGGCAGAAAGGTCCCAAGCTGCAAGGAAGCCACAACAGAGGAGAGAGGGGAATGTTTAGCATTCTACCGGCCTTCTGTTGGGTTTATTTGTACTACATTAATTTAGCAGAGAATCCTAACAGGCTTTTAGTGGTAGTTGTTGCAAAGTGTTCACTATCCCGAAAGAATGAAGAAATGCTTTTGTGCTGGAGAAGGGAGTAATTCAAAGCACGTAATTGATTTTCTACAGTTTCAAACTGTGATAAGACTAAGGCCTAGCAACAGAAACATATGTTAGCAGTTTTGTCCATGTTTCTCAATGAATCCACAAAAAAGAGGCCCTTCCATAACTTGTAGATGGTTAACTTGCTTTGAACATCTCACCAGACATTCACAGACAATTGTGGTGGAATTTGGAATAAATTGGCCTGCTTTAGAAGAATTTCACAAGGGCAGCTGTGCTGTAGAGCAAGATTCATTCCCTAGGTGTGTGATGGGGGCACTTCTATTTTCCCTTGTTGAATTGTGGGTGTCATATGCGCTTAACCATGAGGTTCTCCCTGCTTCTCACCTACCCCCCATACCCCAATTTTTCAGAACATGAATCAGAGGGAGGCATTCCTGGTAGAAGTTAGAAGCATGTGACTCACAGTATTCAGGGAAGACACTTGGTGCCTACCAATCTTAGTGAACCAGAGACAAAGTCAGTCACCCTAGAGGAGGGAAATAGAGTTAGGAGAGGCAGATAAGGTGATGCAAGGCAGGCAGGGTAGGAAGTGAGAACCAGAGATTCCTTGCTGATGAGGGCTGACAGAGGATGTCTTGGATGAACAAAGTGTTTTTCATTCCCATAGACCTTTAGAAACAGGAGGCATTGGTTTGTTCCTCTTGTCTTTCTATAAACAAAGAACTGAACTGAGTGACATACTAACCCCCCATACCCCACTTCCAGCTCTAAGACTTTACCCTTCTATCAGACTAGCTCACAGGATTTCTGGATTTCTCCCCTACAAAAAAAAAAAAAAAAAAGAGGTGGGGGGGAACCAAAAGGTTTGTCTGAAGTTGCAAGTCACTGGGGGTCTCTCATCATTATGCTTCAGGGCCTAAGGTGATCGTTAACAGTCAGCAAGGCAAGTGCCTGAGGCACAAGGAAGCAGGGAGGCATAGAGTGGCTCTTATCTTGTAAGCATCCTTCCCCTGGCTTGTTGCATTGATTCTTGTGTTTATACCGCTGGTGGAAATAATAGATTTGTACTGAATAAACTTAAAGTCACATTAAACAAATATAATTCACCAAAAAGGGGGGGAAGCCAGTCTCTACCAATTTGTATCAACCTTGTTTCACTTATATAAGAATCCCAGTAACTGGGCACAACAGTAACCTCAAGAAATACCGCCAAGAAATGGGCAGGTCTTCCTGTTATAGTTCTAGGGAGGGGGGTGAGGAGTGGAATGGGAAAGGTTTTACCAGACAGGAGCCCTTTGAATTGGATCTTGAAGGATAAAAAGGATTTTTCTGGGTGAATGGGGTTGGGGGGATACGGAGCTCTGGAGGGCATTCCTGCAGGTGGAATGGCACATGGGAATACGGAGGCTTGGAATTGCAAGTTGTCAGGGAACTGCAAATACTCTGGTATGGCTCGAAGGTGGTATGTAAGTGAGAGGTTAAAAGGAGAAACTGAACAGGTAGATGGTGACCATTTTCGGGAGTTTTCCTGCCATTGAAGGGCTTTGAGTAGAAGCAGATCAAGGATTCCATGGGAGTGGTCAGCTCATTTAGATGGGATTACAGTGGTCCCCATGAGAGCTGAGGAGCCACTGATGTAGACCAGTAGCAGTGTGAACAGAGAATAATGATGGGGAGGAGAGAAATTAAGGTGGTGGAAATTACTGCTCTTAATGGTGTTCAGAATAGGAGAATGAGGAAAACGGGGACTCGAGGAGGCTGAGTAAGCAAATCATCTCCAAATCATTGAAATGTCATCTCCACGTTGATTATTGGGTTGCTTGAGTTCAATTTTTATTTTCTTAGGTCTGATCTTTATTTGATTTGGGGAGGTTTGGTTTGGATTTCCCTGGTACCCCCTAAGTGGGCAAAAAAGGGAAAGCCCATAAAAGAAGGTATGGGAAGCAGGCATCTGTGTCAGGAGCCGCCAGTGGAGCAAGGTGAGTGTAATCACTGATAGAGCCTTTTGGGAAAAAAATATGGTAATATGTATTAAAATTCTTTAAAATTATTATGACTTTTGACCAACAAATCACACTTGTGGGAATCTATCCTAAGGAAATTACCTAAACTACTCAAATTCTGTGCAGATGTTTACTGCAGTTTTACTGTAATGGGAAAAACTTCTTAGCGCTCAATAATTGAAGCATAGTTATATAATTGCTCTAGTCATAGTTGACAAAGTTATATAAGAGAACAAAATGCATAAAAATCTGAAAAAAGGAGGCAAAATAGTCATTATTCATATAAGAGATGGAAATCAATGTGGAAAACCCAAGAGAATCAACTTAAAAACTACTATAATAAGAAAATTCAGTAAAGTGACAGATTACAAAATTTATAAAAAATGTTCACAGTAAATACATATGATGCACAATCAGAAAATACAATAGAATGGGGGGAATGCCATTTGCTAAGGGGACATAAAATGATTGAATAAATAAAAAGAGATACCTTAATTGAAATTTGGGGGGAAACGAGGGCACCTGGGTGGCTCAGGGGATTAAGCCTCTGCCTTCGGCTCAGGTCATGGTCTCAGGGTCCTGGGATCGAGTCCCGCATCGGGCTCTCTGCTCAGTGAGGAGCCTGCTTCCCCCTCTCTCTCTGCCTGCCTCTGTGTCTACTTGTGATCTCTCTCTCTGTCAAATAAATAAATAAATAAATGTGAAATTTGGGGGAAAATGAGACAATAGTATAAGGAAGTCAATTTTCCTTAAACCAAACTATAAATTTCATAAACTTCCTAATAAAGATACTAGCTGGTTGGTGATGGTAATTTAGAGGTATTTTGTTTTGCTTTTGAAAGGTAAAAATTATTTTAAAGTTCATGAGCAGGAGGAAGTCATTCAATAATGATCTGGATATTTCTACAAAATTAAAAAAGTAATGAAGACTAATCTTATCTGCCATATTTCAGTAAATAAAACCAGTACACACTGGTGCTTAAACATATGGCCAGATCAACAGGAGAATATTGTGAGTACAGAACAGAATTTAATACACACTGGAATTTTAGCCTATGACTACAGTCCACATTGTTCTGGTCTTAAATTCCAAGGAGACGGTGTTGCTGTCCGAAGCAGCCTTATGGTATTTCAAAATTCAGTGGATTTTGAGTAATTACTTACCTAATGAGGAATACTGTAATTTGGTTTCGTTCTTTACAACAAGTCAGGAATGAGGAGTATATTTGTGTCAATACAAGTCTTTTTACCACTTACTGTGTATAATTAAATCACTATTTGTATTTGCATGTAACCAGATACCTAGTGAGCAGTATATGTGACATGTTTGCTTAATGCAGACATTCTTGGGGGCCCAAAGAAACAAAACCATTACATTATCATCTTTAGCAAAAAGTTTGATAGGTGAGGCATTTAAAACTTCTGGCTAAAATAAGGTTTGGGGATTATTAACGGATTTAATTTCTGCAAGCCAGCCCCATGACACATTACCATGGCTAGCTGAGCATTAACTGGATTTTCCATCCGTTTCCCATACTGTTGGGCTCAACCTTAACTTGTCAGCTTGGGCAAATCCCTTAACCCCTGTAAGCCTCAGTTTCTTCCTCTGTCAAATGCAGTGGTTAGGTGAATTGATCCCTCTAGGCCCTTCTCACTCAAAGCCTCTGTTATTTGGGGTACAGCAGCTGGGTTGCCTTACTCTGTTGCACTAAGCTTAAGGTGAAAAAAAAGAAGTGTGCTTAGCTAAAAACAGTGCAGACATTTTACAGAAAGTGGTTACCAGTTAAGAACAATGATTTCCAAGCTTTTGTGAGCCTGCAATTCAGTGTTAAAAAAAAAAAAAGAAAAAGAAAATGCATCTCAATATTTGTATCTCAATATTTGTAAATATACTTACTTATAAATTACACACATTTATTTCTCTATATGTGTGTGTATGTTTATGTATATATTTATTAAGGCAAATTGTTGTGGTATGTTCAATTAAATACATCCAAAAATATGAAACTTAAAAGTCCCAATAATTTCTTCCCATTCCTGGATGAATCGTGTGTACCCTCTAGAACTGCTGCTTTAGAGAATAGAACGAGTTCATTCTTCAATTAGTATATTTAATAGAGAGCAAGCTGGTAGGGCCCAAAGGTTCTTCTATCTAATGGCAAAAAGAAAAATACTGAAAATGATTTTGTTTTTCAGCTTGACAGATGCCACTAATTAATTTGTGGTTGAGAGGTAGCCAAGTGATGATTTTTAAAAATCCCTGTATCTGAAGTCAGAAAACCATGGTTTGAATCCCCAACCCCAGAGGCTTCTACCACTATTCTTGCATCTTAATTTTTGTGCCTTAGTTTCTTTGTGTATTAGATAGAGTTAATAATACATGCCTACATACCTCACAGAACTGTTGTGACTAAATAGATTATAGAGGTTATATATATATATATATATATTGCATTATACAAATGTAAAGTGTAAGAATTATTACCAAATATACAAATAGCATAAATTCCAACCCACCTTCACCTTCTACAACTGTCTTCATTCTTACATACATGTAGCCTAACCAGAGAGTACCATACACTGTATCCTAAATTGATGAGTCTATCAGTTCTAAAAAAAGAATCAGCAATTAAGTTGAAAACCTTCTGAAAATAATGCTGAGTTTCTCATCATTGCAAGATTTATTCCTGGGTAAACACCAGATTATCTTGGTAGGAGGGCTCTCCTCCATGTCTTATTCACACCCTGCTCCCTCCACCTTAACCCTCCCATAGCTCCCCACTTACAGTGGTCCTCCCTGGCAATGAGGGGCTACCACTCTCCTGGGCATTGTCCCATGCTCAGGTGATCTCGGTGGCCCATCCTCTCAGAATTCTACCATCTCATCCCTGAGAGAACAGTATCCCTAAGCGGATGACATAAGCGCCATTTATGTATGACCTCCTGCCCTGGGGACATTTGCGTTTTAATAGAGAACAGAGCCCCCACTATACAATGTATTAAGTCAAGGATAGCAAACTAATGGTTGGGTTGTAAACCAGCTCCCTGCAGGTGGGGATGGGGGATGCATTTGAATTCAGTTCCCCCACCATTGCCCTTTCGCCTCTACTGTCATCAGTGCCCTCAGAATACACTCTGCCTCCCATAATCCCGTATCCTGGCAGTCAAGTTCGAGCCTGGGCCCAGAAGTCAAGGACAACAGCACTTTTGGCAACTGTTCTTCCCCACGATCAGGTGGGACTCAGCATGAACCGCTGTGTTATCTTCTCTGACTCAGGGGTGCCCACTACTGGGCTCCTTCATTGTTCCCCAGGCTCCCTGGATGTCAACCTCCCTGCCTTCCAACTAACAGCAGCTAAAATTTATTGACCATTTGTTATGTGTTACGTTCTATAGTAAATGTTTGAACTCATGCAATCCTCACCACCTTGTGACACTGAAATTATACATCAGAATGGAATATCCAGCCGAATATCAATCCTGGCTACAGGTCCAACTAATATCCCCATTTTAAAGATGAAGAAATATTCTTTTATTAAACTATTTTTATATGGCATATAGCTTCTACTGTATGCCAGTCACTGTCCCAGGCCCTAGGGATAGCCCTGTGAACAGAACACAAAAATACAGCTCTCAGAGATCTTCCAATACCGGGAAGATTAATAAAGATAACTTTTAGGAAGACTTTTGGCAGAGATCTAAAAATCAGACAAGACAGTTAGCTACCTCCCCTGCCAGGCCTTCCCTTTTGCAGGTGATAGCTGCTTATCAGCTTTGGTAGAGTGATCAGACTTAGAGTCCGTGGACTGGTGGCCCACCTTCTCTCATATATGGCATCAACTCCAGCTTTATTTGCATCACCATGGGCTCTAAGGAGACAAGTTTTTAAATCTCATCTGTCTCATAAAGGCAGCTGTTTGAGGAAGTGGGCTGAGACTATGGCAGAAGACTGACATAGATAGTTCTATCTGAACCAGCCCCATGGACAGAGGAGAGTTCAATTTCTAACATGGAAACTTCCTAGAAGTTATAAAGTCACTTAGAGCTTAAAACAACAAAGTATGCTTTGCACTGGAAACTTCTAGCTACATATTAGAATTCACTAAAGACAAAAACCTTAACTTAGTTTTTAAAAAGAAATCAACTTCTCTTTTATGAATATGGAACAAAGTAAATTAGGATCTTGATCTCAAGGGTACTCTATTTATAAAGAAATTTTCTACCATTAGCATCTTGACAGGACTTATGTAGCCAGCTGTGAAGAGAAGCATTGTGTTTCTAAACTTGATCCCCAGGCTCTTACCATAAAAATGTCCCTTTGGACTTTGAAAGCCTACTATGCCAGAGAGAAGATGCAGCAGAGAGAAAAATCCAATAACTGAAGCAGTGTATACCGTAACTGCTGGGACAGTGGGACAATTCTAAGCAAGGTTGGCCACTTTGGGGTTGCCAGTGAATGACCAATAATTTGCAGACAATTTTCTAGATGACGATGCAGGGCTGGGGGTGGTACGAAGGTCACCACAACAATGCAAACATCATGCTTCCATTTTTGCCCTGTCGCCCTTGTGAGACCTTCTTCCCCTTTCCTCATCTAGATATATGTTACACAATTTTATATATTTTTTCTGATTTAAAAAATATATGCTTAGGATGAAACTGCAAACATTACAAAACTAACAGAGTGGAAAAGGACAGTTCCTCATTGTGTGACTATACTTTCTGTCTTATTTTACATTTGCTGTCTTATTAGTAGCACATCTTTCCTTTCCAAAGTCATTCCTGTTTGGATGACAAATGGCATGTCACCTTATTCATAACCTGTACCCTAGACTTCACTATGGTTACCTCTTTAGTTTTATGTTTTGTTTTGTTTTGTTTTTTGAGAGAGAGAGAGAGAGAGAGAGCATGCACACATGAGTGCGGGGGAGCGGCAGAGGGAGAGAATCCTAAGCAGGTGCCACGCTGAGTATGGAGCTCAAGGTGGGGCTCGATCTTACAACCTTGAGATCATGATCTGAGCCAAAATCAAGAGTCAGACATTCAACCTACGGAGCCACCCAGGCACCCCTCTTTTAGTGCATTTCTAAAATACACTTTCACCCGCTAATTACAAGAGCTCTGAAAAGCATATCACATGTGTTTAGAACACGATCCTCACAGTTCTTAAATGATGCCCAACATTCTCCTCTTTCTGAGATGAATTTGTGATGCTTGCAGCATTCCACGGAGCTTTTATGAAGGCACACCTGCAATCCCTCTGCTGCCTCCACAGGCACTGGTTCACTACCGTCTAATGTCAAAAGCAGTCAGTTCCACTGATGGTGCTATAACGTGATAGCTCTAGTGAGGCATTTGCACCCAAACTACCAAAGCTGCCAATGAACCAACACTTTCAGCAACACCAAGTCACAGTGATTTTCATTACTGCGGGGTACCCTCTTCATGGTGTACTTTGTCAATGCAGTGGGGAAGCATGCTACATGTCTTTATCGACTCTAATGAAAACAACACTGTTGGTGTTCATCCTTGGGCTATATTCTTGGAAGGCTTCAGGCACAATTCCATGGGGAACCATCCAAGGGCAGTATCCTTGTACATCTTACTCTCTAGACCCTGACACTAATCTTCCACCATGCTGGGGGGATTTGGCTCTCAGTCTAGGTGAGTTGTATCCCAGGAGGTGGCTTGGTCTTCATTAAGACAGAATTCTGGGGGTGCCTGGGTAGTATAGTCAGTTGGGCAACTGACTCTTGTTTTCCACTTGGGTCATGATCTTGGAGTCCTACAATTGAGCCCTGCGTCAGACTCTGTATTCTGTGCGGAGCTTGCTTGATGTTCCCTCTCCCTCTGCCTCTCTCTCTTTCTCAAACAAATAAATAAATCTTAAAAAAAAAAAAAACCATAAAAAGACATAATTCTGTTTGCACTATGCAGGCATGTTTGAGTTACAGTATACTCTCATTTGCCGTATGCAATCATTTCTTAATCTATTTATATCCTTTGTACCCATTCTCTTTATCTTCTGCCTCACTTTTTCCTCCCTCATCCACATTTTGTTGACAGTTTCTAAGTAGCATAATGTTTCTTCATTTTTTTAATTCTTATACTTTATTTTTTTATGGTCATGGAAGGAAGTCGGGGAGAAAATGCTTCTTGTATGGAATGATCTCTTTTCGATTGTAAATTTCTTAAGAACAGGACCATGTTGTAGCATGTAGTGCCTTGTGCATGTGAATCCTTAATAACTGTTGTTCTGATTCAGAAAGTAAAGCTCAGGATTTATAATAAGTCCTTCATATTATTAACTTTTTGACAGAACATAAATATAGATGTCAAGATATTAAAAATATTGGGTGGGTTTAGGAATTAGAGATTTTTTTTTTTCAAGGCATCCAATAGCTAACCTTTCCCCAAAATGAAAGAAAGTGGACAGGAACAGGATTTTTGTCTCTTCAGCATCTGCTAACAGAAAAACTACTCTTCATTAGGGCTGCTTATGTGAATGTATGTTAAGAAGCAAACCATATTTGAATAACTTCAGTTTCAGTAGTTTTCCACTTCATAACACTTTTCTGCCTTAGTGTTCCAGAAGTTTCTCTTGTCAGTTAGCCAGTAGCTGGCTATTGCATCCTGATGATATATTCAAACATAAGGATTCAGTGTAAGGTCAACAAAAAGGCTCTCTCAGATCTGGAGGGAGCTTTCATAGCCTGCCTGCATTCCTGCACACTACAGCTCCACATTTCCTAAGACCTGGGCTTCATTTGCCAAATGGGACAAGTTATAATTTTAAGCAGACTTAAATTGCACTGCAGCGTTTTGTATGAAGCAACTGAAATTCTGTGCTAATTAGGAATATTTATATCATGGGGATATCTTGCAGAGTGAAATTTTTTTAAAAACCAAATTTTACTGAGATCTCACCATAACTCTTTCCTTAGCCTTCCCACTGTGGGATCTCCTTTGGGGGTGTGAGTGGCTTCTAATAAGCTCCCTTTAATGCTTCAGGAATAAGAACCTTCGAGTAGCACCTAAGACACCCCTGTTGATTTAGCCTTTCAGCCTAGAGTTTTGGAGAGGGCTCAGAACAACAAATAAAAATAAGCCTTGGAATGATTACATTTCAAACTAACATTTTGTTCACTGACAAATTATTAGATACCTTATTTTAAAAGGTTTTAAATTTTGCTGAATGTAAGTCATTATTTGATTAATTTATGGTAAAGATGAAATAGTCCTATCAGAGAAAAATAATTTGATCTACTGACTGCTTTAACTTTCCCTGAAATTTAATGTCTCTTGCTTTATATAGTATCATACCCCCTCTTTTTAGTTACTGACAACATGAAAGAATATGGTATTTATACATATTATATAATTGATCTAAAGTAGATTTGACTTGAATAAAATTTTAGCCATTTAGCAATGTGTTAAGCTGTTGGGATACTGAATAAAGCAGAAAGAGGTAACTGTACAAACTATGACATAAAATGTGTAAGCTCTAAGACAATGAACATACAGGATGGATGGAACAGGAGTGCACAGTGGGGACACACAGTGGGGACACTGACTGCTTACTACATGTCTGTGGGGGTCAGGGAGACGTATCGGCAGAGAGCACACATATTCAATAATGACGTTGTTTTCCGCAGCTATTGCAAGCTTTGGTCGTGGTGGAGGGAGAGAGGGATGTGATATTTTAAAATCCTGAATTAGAAGTACAAGAAAAATTTCCCTATAAATAATTAGTTGTACTGGATATTTTTTTTCCTTTAGCACTTAATACATAATTATATTAAAAAGGCAAATGCATTCACATATGTCATATTATCCTCCCCTACACAGAAGACATCATACTGGTTGACAGAGTGGAAATAATGGATGGCAGAATTAAAACTGAAATTTACCATTTTAGTATGACAAGATGAAGTTATCTCTTCCTCTGGAAAACAAAATGATATTCATCAGGGATACAAGTAAAGGCTTAAATTTAGATTAGAAAGTGGAAGCTGAAGAAAACCTGGTTTGCAGAACAGATGGGCCTCCTGCACACCAATAGACTAAAATATGAAAAACACATTTTCATTCTAGGAGTCACTTATAAAGAGGGATAGTAACAATTGACCTGTATTCGAGGGAGGGTGGGAAGTCAGGAGCGATTGATGAAATCAATTTGACACAACCGCCCTTTCCTGAGTGCCTGCTTTGTGCCCTGCCTGAGGGTATGAAAATGAAGACACTTCCCTCCTGTGAAACCAATCACTGTCCACTGGGGAAGGGTGACACATACATGAATCACGGCAATAAATTCTATACAATGCTTACTTACAAAGTGCTAAGGCAACACAGAGAGGAAAATCAATTCTATCTGGGGTATGAAGGACCTACCAAGAAAAAAGAACATGAGTTTGGTCTGGAAGACTGGTGTTTGAATTTGCTCCGTGGTAACGGAAGGTAGGGAAAGCAGGGTATACATAAGGACTTGGCAGGTGGGAGGAAGTGAGAGGTTAATTGTAACTCTTCTATCATCTGGAATAGTCAGCAATGAAGAGAATCACATTAAGATTCAGGACCTTCTGGAGGCTGGAGGCATCACACAGACAATAGAGACTCTACAACAGTAAAAGACTCTAAACCGTTTTTAGTCATATAAGCATTATGGATTTTGCAGTTTGTCATTTTATCGTTTTGCTACTAGGAAGCTCAAAGGCAAAATTTTAACCCACCTCTGGTGAGTGTACAAGACTTATAATACACCGGTTGCATATTACAAGTTACCTTACCTGTTTTCTCCTTTCTTAACACAGTAAGTTCTATTACTGAATAGTAATATATTGTATTTTTCTACATTTATGTGATATTACATATTTTGATAAGTCTTTTGATTAACAGACTGATATATAAATAAATAGGTAAGATATGAAGTTATTCCAGAGTCACTTTCCTTTTTCAGTTAATTTAGAGGTATGAAAACATCATGAATTTCCTATCCACCACTGAATTGTTTCAAAATACTTAAAGACACAAAATGTAAATCAAAACCACAGTGAGATACCATTTCACACTCCTTAAAATGGCTACAATAAAAAAGACAATATCAAGTGTTGGTGAGTATGTGGGGAAATTAGAAGCCTCAGACATTGCTGGAGGGGGCATAAAATGGTGAAGCCACTTAGGAAAACTATTTAGTATCTTCTCAAAAAACTACACATAGATGGGGCACCTGGGTGGCTCAGTGGGTTAAGCCGCTGCCTTCGGCTCAGGTCATGATCTCAGGGTCCTGGGATCAAGCCCCGCATCGGGCTCTCTGCTCAGCCGGGAGCCTGCTTCCTTCTCTCTCTCTCTCTCTGCCTGCCTTTCTGCCTGCTTGTGATCTCTGTCTGTCAAATAAATAAATAAAATCTTTAAAAAAAAAAAACAACCTACACATAAAGTTACTATATGATCCAGCACCACTCATAAACACAAGAGAACTGAAAACATATGCCCATACAATTGACAAGGATGCAGAGAAAGGGAAACCCACTTGCACTGTTAATTCAAACTACTACAGCCACTCTGGATTACAGTATGGAGGTTCCTCAAAAAGTTGAAAAGAAAACTACCCTACCATCCAGCAATTGCACCACTAGGTATTTACCCAAAGGATACCAAATACAGATTTGAAGGGGTACATGCACCCTGATGTTCATAGCAGCATTGTCTATAATAGCCAAATTATGGAAACAGCCCAAATGTCCATTAACCATTGAATGGGTAAAAAACACGTGGCATATATATACCACGTGTCTATATATATATATATATATATATATAATATATATATCTATAAATATATACATGCACACATATATACACGTATATATACGTGTATATGTGTGTATATATGTATATATGTATATATGTGTGTGTGTGTGTGTGTATATATATGTAACTCAGCCATCAAAAAGAATAAAGTCTTGCCATTTGAGATGGAGCTAGAGAGTATGATGCTAGGCAGAATAAATCTGTCAGAGAAAGACAAATACTATATGATTTCATTTACATGTGGACTTTAAGAAACAAAACAAACAAGCCTAGAGAAAAAAAGAGATAGGCAAAGAGGCTCTTAATGCTCGAGAATATACTGATGGTTACCAGAGGGGAGATGATGGGTGAAATTTCACCTACCCAGAAAGAACAGGTAAAATAGGTGATGGAGACTAAGAAGTACACTTGTGAAGAACACAGGATGATGTATGGAAGTATTGAATCACTATTTGTACACCTGAAACTAATATTACACTGTATGTTAACTAACTGGAACTTAAATAAAAACTTTAAAAAAATATGACTACACAAAACTTGTACACAAATGTTCATGGCAGCATTATTCATAATAGCTCAAGGCATCCATTAACTGATGAATAGATAAGCAAAATGTGGTATATCCATACAGTATGCTATTATTTAGCTACAACAAAGAGTTAAATCCTAATACATGTTAAAACATGGATGAACCTAGAAATCATTATGCTAGCTAAAAGAAGTCAGATATAAAAGTCACATGTATGATTCCATTTATATGAAATAGCCAGGGAAAGCAAATCTATATGGATAGAAATAGATTAGTAGTTAAGAGAATGAGAGTGGGGTGGGAAGGAATGAGGTGTGCCTGCTAATAGGTCAGGGTTTCTTTTTAATACTTTTATTTATTTATTTATTTGAGAGAGAGAGAGAGAGAGGGAAAGAGAGAGAAAATGAGCAGGGGGAGGGGCAAAGAGAGAGGGAGAAGCAGACTCCACAGTGAGCTGGGAGCCAGACACGGGACTTCATCCCAGGACCTTGGTGGGATCATGACCTGAGCTGAAGTCAGATGCTTAACAGACTGAGTCACCCAGGGGCCTACGGGTTTCTATCTAGCATGGAAAAATATTCTAGAATTAGGTAGTTGTGAGGTTGTTTAACTTTGTGAAATATCAAAACCCACGGAACATTTTAAAAGGGAGAATTATATGGTATATGAATTATATCTCAATAAAAAATATTGAAAGAATTAGTTGGGCAGGTAGAATGTGTGGGAGATCAATTAATTATATATTCCTGCAAAAGACTTTGTTCGATACTTCCAGGTACTTTCTTTTGTAACTTTAAGAACTTCACTAAAAAAAACCATTTTCCTCAGTTCTGAAATTTATACAATTTGTTATTTGGAAGAAATGGATACTTACCAACTCTTTTTTTCCCTTATTAATCATAAATTGTCTTTTAAATTGAGTATTAAGACTATTAATAGTTCCTAATTAATTAGATCTAATAAATATTTATTTTGAAATCTAATATCCATCTTTATTTAGACTATAAAACCATTTTAATAATAAACAAAATTATCAAACATTGTTTTTCGTATTCCCTAGCTAGATGCTAATGTGACATTCACCACACCTGAAGGAGGTATTTCTTCCAAGCCTATTCCCAGTACAAAGGAAAAGGCTGCTTGAAACTTTCCAAGCTCCAGTAAGTTTTATGGAATAAAATTACTTCATTCTAAAAAGATGTGACTGTCCTCTCCCCTGTACTGTAATTATTCTTTCCTATGAAGCAAGTTCTTAACATGTTTAAGACAACATGAGTTTAGATATCTTAGGCTTGGGTTTGTTTTTTTTAATCTTGTAAAATCAGCTGGGATATGGTTGAGCCCTGTCTTACTCACCTTTCCCAGTCACCTGGATTAATTGATGTGAACAACAACAATGGTGCTTTGAAGCCCTCAGGTACAACAGTGGAAATGATCACATTTCTTAGTTAATGAATGAATTTCTCTTTCATAAAGCTTTGTTTGTGCAAATAAATAGAGTATTACCTTGATTAGTGAATTCCCTGGGAAGTAAAGGCCTTCTAAGAAGTCATTTGTGTTAAAAACCTAAACAAACAAAATCAGAAGGGATGGGAAGGTAAGCTGCCTGAGAAGCCAGCGTGCTTAGCTTCTCCAGTGACTGCTCCACTGAAAGGCAACAGGACCAGCCTGGGGGGAACAGGAGCCTTTTGAAGTTGCACCTCTGCCTGACCATGACGCCTCCACCTGCTGCACTGTCTCCCTCTCCGTGTTGCTGTCGCAAGCAGGTTCTAAGCAAGAGACAATCTACACCCTTTCCTGCCTGGTGACTGCTGAGCTGATTCGATTATGAAAGTCTTGAGCTAGAGGAATAACTCTAAGTTAAGCTTTAACCTCTAGTTATGAAATTAAGGACCTATTCTTTTATTAAAAAGTAAAATTAAAAGAATCTGAGACCTGGGCAAACCACTCAGAGGCCTCAAAGAGGGGTCTGTTGGGCAGATCAGCCTGGCATCTGGCTGTTCCTGAATTAGATTTCTGGGTACAAAGATGATGCAGGCAGGGCAGGTCTGTTTCCTACAGAGAGTCCTAAAAAGCTAGCTCTCAAATCTGTTTTTATTTTTTTTAAGTTTTTACTTATTTATTTGTATGAAGAAGAGAGCAAAGAGCACAAGGGTGGGTGGTGTGGGCAGAGGGAGAGGGAGAAGCAGGCTCCCGCTGAGACGGGAGTCTGATTTGATTCAGGGATCCATCACAGGTCCTGAGATCATGTCCCGAGCTAAAGGCAGATGCTTAACAGGCGCCTCTACTAGCT
This sequence comes from Mustela nivalis, assembly GCF_964662115.1. Taxonomy (NCBI): domain Eukaryota; kingdom Metazoa; phylum Chordata; class Mammalia; order Carnivora; family Mustelidae; genus Mustela; species Mustela nivalis. The sequence goes on from NC_139031.1 coordinate 69,951,095, forward strand.
CTTCTAGTTTTGAGTTCTGGAGCCCAGTGAAGTTTCCACAACATCTTTATAAGAGGAGGTATGCCAGTGGGAGGAATGGTTAGGGGTTTGCCTTGAAGTTGTGTTTGTCAAACACTTCCTAAAGCCTGAGAAATATGAGTTGTCCCTACCAAAAACTAGGGGATGGGGTGCCTGGTGGCCCAGTGGGTTAAAGCCTCTGCCTTCGGCTCAGGTCCTGATCCCAGGGTCCTAGGATGGAGCCCCACATCGGGTTCTCTGCTCAGCCGGGAGCCTGGTTCCTCCTCTCTCTGCCTGCCTCTCTGCCTACTTATGATCTCTGTCTGTCAAATAATAAAAATAAAAATAATAAAAACTAGGGGAGAGGCTGGTGGAGCAGAGGGTCATACTGCCACTGCCACTCCTGTGTATCTTGTCACCAGTTTGATCCAGGATCACCCTGTCCCTACTTGGGTCCACTAGTGGGTTTCTTCTCTAAGCCACGTCTCTTCCTCCACTGAGCACTATTAGTCCATTACTCATTTCCTTAGCTTTACTTAACCCAGTGTTTCAAAAAGCACCTTCAGCAATGGGGAGGGTGCCTGGGTGGCTCAGTCTGTTAAGCATCGCACTCTCGGTTCAGCTCAGTTCATGATCTCAGGGTCCTGAGATGGAGCAGCATCAGGCTCAGGGCTCGGCAGGAGTCTGCTCCAGAGTTTCTCTCACTCTCCTTCCCAGTCTGCCCTTCCCCTGGGCTTGAGCTCCAGTGTGCTCTCTCTCTCAGATAGATAAACAAATAAATAAATAAATAAAATCCTTTAAAAAAAAAATGGCACCTCAAAAACCTCTAACATCCAAACCACCAGAATGAAAGTTCCTGACCACCTCTCTGGCCAAAAAACTCATCTTTAAAAGTAAGGCCAGAAATCCTCATATTTAATAAACTCCTCGAGTGATGCTTATGCTTAAGTATACTCAATTTAAAAAATTCTTAACATCCATTGCTACCTCTGACAAATATGTATATTTTGAAGATCATCTGCTTTTTTAAAAAAGATTTTATTTATTTATTTGACAGATAGAGATCACAAGTAGGTAGAGAGGCAGGCAGAGAAGAGGAAGTAGGCTCCCTGCTGAGCAGAGAGCCCGATGCGGGGCTTGATCCCAGAATCCCGGGATCATGACCTAAGCCGAAGGCAGAGGCTTTAACCCACTGAGCCACCCAGGTGCCCCAAGATCATCTGCTTTTATTTTAGTTAACATTGAATTAGGTTTCATTATAACTTGCTTATCTTCAAACACCGTATACCTCGTACGTTAATTCAACTTGGTTCTAATGAAGCAAGTATTAAAACACGTTTTCCCTATTTATATAGGTGTGACTGTATTCAAGTGAACCCTGGTCTGTTACTGAATTATCCCTACTTGGGGAGAAAAAACTATAGAGTGGATCAATAGTGTAAAATAAAAATAATAATAGTGGTATTAGACAACCCTTTGTAGATGTTAACTCATAACTGATTTCTAGAAATTGTACTATATCTTTATACAATCCCTGGAAATTTAGGTGCTTGCAAATAATGCATATTTGGGGATATCTATGAATATTTGAAATCCCTCTTCTTAAATCACTGCCGAAAAAGGCTTATTTTTTCAGAGAGATTTATATATAGGGGAAGAAAATGTGTACTTTTAGCTGTAACAGCCTGCATAGAAAAAAATCTTGCAGTTGGTTTCTAGTGTAGACTAAAAATTATATTTTAGAGAACATTTTAAAAAATGCATTTGTAATGCTAGAAAAATTTCTTCTCCAAAAGTGTCAACGTAACATTTTAAACTAGGGCAGGCGTATTCATTACCTGAATTTGTATAAAATGCAACCCAGGCAATTGAGATTTTTCTTTTTCTATAAGACATTTAAATTAAATATCATGAGAAAAAAAAATTTCCCTATAAACATGATGATAACTTCATAAAGAATTAAAATCTATAATCACAGCTAGAAATACAGATCAGACTAATTGGCAATGGGATGAACTATGTTTACTATCTCTCACATCTAGCCCTTCATCAAAGGGCAAAAATGCAATCATTTGAAAGATGTGTTTCTCAGGAAGCCATACAATAAAAAGTGGTGCCATTTTGGTGCCATGGTCATTCCTGTGGTCTAGTGTATTAAATTATATCTGCAATAAAAAGTGGTGGGCTTATATGTGTTCACTTGGGATAAGATGGTTGACATCAGTCATTTACCATCTCTTTCTGACCTATTTCTGGGACACACAAAACATGAATCTAGAGGGATATGTATTGAAAGGACATATAGGGTAACATAAAGGATAACAGAGGAGAGGATGTATAGCAAGGAAGAGGAAGAAAGATGACATCTAGAATATAAAGAAATCTATAGAGTTAGAGGATTCGGACTGGTCTGTAGAGTGCTTAACAGAAAATGATGTAAAGGGAGAGGGGGAATCAATGAGGAATTGGCCATTGACAGAACATACTTTGAGAGAATGAAATGGAGAACAGAAATAATTCAGGAAGCCGGTTTTTAAAAAACAGAATTGTGAAGAATGAGATTGTGGTGGGAATACTTCTAAAAGAAAGATCCTCTACTGTTTCCAATAGCTGAACATAGATGTGGCAGATAGAATAATGGACCCTCAAAGCTGTCCATCATCTAATCCTTAGAACCTTATCCTGTATCGATCTAATCATATGAGTCCTTAAAAGCAGAGGACCATTCCCAATGAGACAGAATCAGACAGTAAGAGAAAATACTTGACCCAATATTGCTGGCTTTGAAGATGGAGGAAATATACCATGAGCAATGGGGGCAGCCTCTAGAAGCTGGAGAAGGCAAGGAAATGGATTTTCCCTTAAAGCCTCCAGAAAGAAACACAGCCACACACCACCTTGATTTTAGCCCAAAAGAGACCAATGTCAGATTTCTGAGTTATAGAATTTTAAGATAGTACATTTGTGTTATTAAGGTTTCTGGTAATTTGTTATAGTGGCAGTATAAAATCAATACACTAGACCACAGGAATGACCATGGCACCAAAATGGCTAGCTGCTCTTTCTATATGATGAAATAATGAAATGACCAATCAACTGCTTTGATACAAGTCCTCAACCCTGCTCAGCTTCACACATCAAAATCCATTTGGTATGCTTCAGTAGTATCAAAGGAGCATTTTCATGAATGCTATTGAATAAGTGTCCTCCAGCAATATAGTCAACAAGGACAAACATAAGACACCTGCAACTCTTCAATTAGTTATCAACCCAGTAGAAGAGCATATTTCTAAAAGGAAAATATGAGTCTCTTTCTGGTCATAATTTAGAGTGGCCTCCAAGAGCTCTTGCCATGTTATCCAAATGTACAGCCTATCAATTAGATCCGAATTGTAAGCAGCCATTAAGAAACTGAATTTGAAACAGTATATCACAAATTGGACATGAATGCATAGAAATGCACTCAGGCTTTAAGGGCAAGATCATTAGTTGATTAATATACAGAGCATTATTTGTGTCATTTAAACTTAAGGCTGCCCATTAGCTTAATCTTTTATCTGAAGGAGTCTTGTAAGACAGGCTTAGCCTGAAAAGAGGATGCAAAAAAAAATATGGCATTAGTTTGCATCACGCCTTTTCAATTTCCGTCAGTGATAATGGTGAGTTGTAGAAGGTTAAAGAAAAGGGATTGGGAATCATAGGAGATGAGAGAGGAGAGGAAGAGCAGTGATGAAGTAGAGATGGAAGAGGAAGAGAGACAAGAAATATTCAGTGGGGATATTTACTCTGCAGTTTACTCTCCAGGGCTAAAAATATCCTTACATACTTTATTTCTTTGATCCTCCCAACAGCCTTATGAATAACAAAAAATTGTTATTATTATCATTTGAGATAAATGGATCTCAGGCTATAAGCTAGTTGGGATTAAGTCAAGTATTACAATTCTAACATTCTTTCCAAGGTGACATTCAATATCTTTATGTCCAAAAAATTGATTTTTTTTTTAAAAGAAAGAAGATGGATGGTCATATTTCTAATCCAGGTCCATGGCCCTTTTTGAGTGATGTCTCCATTCAACTACTCTACTGTACTCATCCCATGACGACTGGCCCCAGGAAAGAGTAGTTGACTTTGTTTTTCCTTATACCCGTTCTTCTTTCCCCCTTCTACTGCGACATATGTAACATAAAGCACCTCCCACCCTAGCTGCTTCTCTCATCAACCCCAACTCATCAATAAACAAATGGACAGACTCCTGGGATACCTGTGCCACTCTGTAAGGACTCTCAATCCAGTGTCCATCTATGAATTTGCCACATTTCAGTCTAGAACATAATCTTGGCTCTCTTCTCTGACTTTCAAACATTCCTGGAAAGTATTTTTTCCCCCTAACTAGTTCTCTTGAACAAGAGCTTTCTTTCTCCTAACCAGGACCCAATTCCATTCAAATGGCACAGCAGATGCACTAGAGATTGATTTATACTAAATTTAGCCAGAGTCTGATAAAAGCTGGGAAAAATTCTACAAATATCCAGGAGAACCCAAGTGTAGTGATAAAGCCAGAAAATGGGTGGCCAGGAAGACTGTAGCAAGGCACCCAACCCCAGTCACCTTGAGTCCCTTCAGTCACTGAAACATCTTTTCCAGAGCTTGTAGCAGGTGGAGGTGGAGAGGAAGGTAGTCAAGTAAGAAGGAACCTTCAAGGTATCTCAACCTCTTTCCTTAATTAGCTCAGTATGAATGATAGTGAAAATCTCTCACATTTGTAGAGCTTCACTGTTTATAAAAGGGCTTTCATACATACTATTTCATCATTGTCTCCATTTGCTCATGAAACCCTGTAGATCAGACTCACCCGAGGTACCGTAACCTGATTAGGCCAGAGTTAATACTGGAACCCAGGTTTTCTGGCTCCCAGGCCCCAGAATTTCCTCTGTACTGCAGGTCCATGGCCCTATTTGAGTGATGTGTCGTCCCTTCAGTGACACAAGGAAATGTGTAAAAGAAAATGGGAATGTGGGATATGAAGAATAATAGAATGGTACTAACAGACATCTTTCTAAGACTTTTCAATAGATTTGTTTAATGTTATGTACAGATTTCTTCCCACTAAAATCATGATACTAGGTTTAAAAAATAAAAGCAGGCGTTTTATGGACTGTATGGGTTGAATGTTTGCTTCCCTCAAAATTGGTAAGTTGAAATCCTAATCCCCAGTGTAATGGTATTTGGAGGTGGGACATTGGGGAGATAATGAGGTTTACATTCTGTCATTATTATGGGATCCACATGATGGGATTACTGCCCAAGGGAGAAGAGATAACTTTTTCCACCCCCATGGAAGCCATAGGAGCACACCGCAAGAGGTAGCAGGCTGTCTTTAGGCCAGGAAGCAGATCAGGAACTGAATCTGGGGCTACCTTGATCTTGAACTCCCCAGGTCCCAGAACTGAGTCTATGGTATTTTGTTATAGCAGCCCAAGCAGATGAAGACATTGACTACTATGCAATATCTTCAAACTGTTCATCAATTTAAAACAAAATTTGTAGGTCAAAAGCAAAGCACATGCTATAGAAGCAAGTAAACCCATATTTTTCTCAATTCTATTTTATAATTCTAATATATTTCACTATTTAAAAATGTATAATTTCACTATTTTCAGTATTCCTCCAGATCTGGATTTCCTAACTTTGGCACTTTGGATCATATAATTCTTTGTTGCCCAGGGTTGTCCCGTGCATTGTAAAATGTTTAGTAGCCTCTCTGTCCTCTCCTCACTAAAGACCCATAATTACTCCACACAACCATCATGACAATAAAAATTGTGTTCAGATATTGTCAAATATCTCCTGGGGGAAAACTGACCCCTGTTGAGAATCTCAGCTCTAGAAACTAATGTGTGGGTACCTCCTGAAATAATTACCTTATCTGCACATCTTTTTTATTCCTTTACATTGTGTGTGGCTAAAAGATAGCAAGAATAGTGTATTTTGTTTCAACAACAAACGCAGTGAAATTTTATGTGCATTGTAAGAAGGATGATAGAAATAGATCTATGAGAAGGATGGCAAAAAGGATGAACTCAATATAAAAAGTGTGGAGCAACTTGGAGTTTTCGTATGAATAGAAACGTGAAGACCATGGCGTGGATTGCATGTTCCACTTGCTGCCTTCCACCATTCCCAACAACCATGGTAGAACTGTAAGTTTATCTTTTTCTTTTCCCTTCCTGTAGATACTTTTTGTTTTGGGAAAAGTATGGGTGCTAAACCTACTTACTTCTGAGAAAAAGTATGACAATTAAATTAAGTGTTGAGATATTGCCATTTGGGATAATCCCTAACTTGAGGGTGAAAACTCATTACACTGGACTGTATTATTATATAAGAAAGCAAAATAAATATAAACATATGCAAAAGCCTAACAGGTCCTTACAATCTAATAAACTTTAACATTAATTAAAAACAAAAAACAAAAAAACTCTATTCATTCCAGGGGAACACTTTTGAGATTTTTTTTTTAAACAAAAATATCCACTTAACCTGATTTCATAAGTACTAAGAACAGGGCTCAGGGCCCAGTTGAGATTCTTGTATCTATGAACCACTTCTTCAGGAGGTAGAAGGCAGAAGGACTAAGTTATCCGTATGGTTTCTTCCATTACACTTTCACATTCCACTCAACTTTTGTTGACTGGTACTCACTGTGAAGATCAGTTACAAAGGTCTGAGTTCATTGGCTTTTCATTCAATATTTTAAAAAGGCTAATGCTGCAGTGGAATACTTGTAATGCTGTACCAGTGACCACCACAGCTTTCACTGGATTGTAGGAGCACAATTTAATCCATGAATCAAGGTGACCCATCATCTCAGCTTGCCTAGGACTCTCCTGGTTTGACCATTGGGAGCCCAACATCCCAAGAAACCCCCAGCCTTGGGCGAGCGTAAACAATGGGCCATCTTAGCTGAGCTTTGAGTTTTTGAGAGAGGATTTATTGAAGTTAACTTTAAAAAAAGCAAAAGTTTTCCAAGAGTTGGAAAGATAAGGTCAAGAATAGTCTCTAAATCTACTTTTAAGGGGGAAAAAAAAAATCCTTCTAACAACCAAGTAGCACTTGGCATTTGGAATATGCATTTCTCTAACCTGTATGACTTCCAGGTATTTGCTGCTATATTTGTGAAGATGAGCATTTCCAAGGGCAAGAGAACAATCTGTCTCAGAGTGCTTCATTTAAGCAAGGACACACTGCCAGGTTGAAAGGAAATGAAGGCCACACTTTGTCTATGGGGGGATCCTGCAGTTATTCCCCTGCAAATTTAATTCAAACAGGTATTAAGATCTGAAACATGGAGATACCCACAAATTAGAGGCTACTTGGTTTTTAAAAAGGAAAGAAAGGAAATCCAGGCCACAAAGAACCATCTCAAAGCACCAATAGCGGTTCCTTTTCATGTTCATCACTGTATTCCTAGGAACATGTTTTGAAAGTCTGTACTGGGAATAAAATTTCTTGAGATGGTCTTCATACGAAAAATGCATATCATAAATTTTAAAATTTTAAATTACTGTCTTCAAGTCAATTTTATTTAAAAAATAGCATATGTGTGTAAAATGTGCAAAATCAGTGCTATTCCAATCCTTGATTTTTAACATTATTTGTTATACAAATATGCCATTCAACTAGTTTACTGATGATTCCTTTAGGAAATGCAGTGCTATTTGAATTATCACTCAAAAATAGAGCTCTTTAGAAAATCACCATCTTAAAACAAAGGATTTAAGAGAAATCTCTATTGAAAAAATCTTATTTTTTTCAAGCAATTTAAAAATCTGCTTGACTTATAAGACTGATAACCTTCAGAATATTTATTTTATGTTAATTGTAGGATATGCTTATAGATTGTACTTGAGCCAGTTCATTACTTGAGAAAGATTTCTGTGAGAATTCCTTATTTGGCCCATTAGTTGGGTCCCAAACCAACTAATAAACAAAAATCTCCAACAGGAGAATCTCAAAGAGGAACTTGGTTCTGTAATGGAGTACAGATAGCTGTCACCAAAGATTGTGATACTACTTAAGAAAATTGGTCTAGAGTTGACCTGTTTTTTAGTCACTAGGTTCCAAATAAGCTATTTTGTTACTATAATTATTGTGGTTTAATAAACCTATTGTCAAAAGTGACTATGACCAAAGAGAATAGAATTATTTAAGCCCAAAAAGATTAAGGAAACTGAGTCATGATCGAAGCTCAACTACTGTTTTTCAAACTCTAAGGGCTGCTAGCGCTTGCCAACAGTTCAAAATATAGGTATAAGTCTTAGGAGTCACCAAAAAACTTTACCTTTTTTGGCACATACCTTGTAAGACCTCATTTCAAATATAAGGGCCTTAAGTAAAAGCCCCTGAGTTTAAGATAGTATTGCAATTCCTTTTCAGTAATATAACTAGAGAATTCTTATATGTAGCCCACAACTTACTTTGGCTCCTACAGATTAATCCTGCAAGACTTTGAAATTATTATATTCTGTATTCAATAACACTATCACTAGCAACCACCTCAAGACATATGTAATGATCATATTTTGATTCTTATCTCTCAACCCCAGTTACACAGAATGTTACAATCAGAAATGGATCAGAGACACTCAGTGTAATGACTAGTTTCAATTAATTGCATGTACATTACATAAAATGTGGCCCATAGCCAATGGACAGATTAGAAAGCAATGAAGGTAAAAGGAGCTGGAGTTAACAGGAACACACACACCCTGAAAATATGACATCTTCAAAAAAAATTTTTTTTAAAGATTAAAACATGGTATCAGTGAAAGTGATCTGAAGTCACCCAAGGCCTGAAATGGTTTGTGGTTTAGGCAATTTTTTTCTTAATTGGCCACCAACTTCCTCACTGTGGTCTCCTTTCCTAGTTAAATGTTGGACTTCGGGAATGATGTAATTACAGCAGAAGCCTCCATTGCTCAGTGGAGACAAAAGGACCAGGACCGTAAACCCAGGCTGATAAGTGACTACCCCAAACAAACTGAAAAATCTGGTCCAGCTGTTCTTCTGGTCCAGCTGTTTTGCATATGTTTGACACTGACTGACTCTGAGAGTAAAAATAGGACTTTCTACTCCCACAAAGTTTAAGTGAAAAATGGCCTTTTTAAAAAAAATTATTAAAAAGAGCATCAGAAGGCTTTCATACTCTGTATACATTTCCTATAAAAGCTGAATCAAGCACACTGTGAGGGGGAAAATGGACTCCAACTGATAGCTAGTTTAAAAAAAAAAAAAACAGGCAAACCAAACCATCTGAAAATACGGTTTGTCATGGAAACAGCATGCTAATGGGACTATATTCCAGGTACCTTTACAGTTTTCCAAGAAAGACTTGTTTGCCACCAGTACCAAAAGAAACAAAAGAATACATTGGCTTTCCATAGGCTACACAATTTTAAATAAGTTATTTCCTAAAAACAAAGCCTGATGGTGACTTAAAAATGACTCTTAAGGCTATTTAAATCCAGCATCAAATTTATAGTTACATTATTATAAGGACACACACAACAAGAATGCCTTATATTTATTTCTTGGATTGAGACTAATAATCTTAAATTTTTTTCCTCAGAAATCATCTGATTGAAATACCTAGAGAGGAGACATCTTTTAATTTGGCCTAAGAATTGTTTTTTTAAAACGTCTACACAATAAAACCTTCTCATATCTACTATAGTAGATTAATGAAACAAAGGAAAAAGACTATAAAATTACAACTTGCTACTTAAAATTAAATGTGCTTTCAATTAGATTTAATTTTTTCATTTGCCTTAAAATAAATAGCGATAATTACTTAAAAGACAACTGCATTAATACCACAAAACTAACTCAATTGTATCAATGGTCTTCATTTTAGTTCCTTGTCATTTTACCACAAAATATTTTCATGGGAAAATTTAATATAAATATTTTTAGTCTGTAAAGGAATAAGAGACTTGTTTTCCAAAGGTATTTGAGGTTTTCCGTCAGGCATTTTCCATTTCTTATAACCTTATTTCCATATTGTAAAATATATAAGTAAACTTTGCACCTCTATTTTATAAAAATTGTGTGTGTATACTTATATATATGTGTTTATATATGTATATATATACATGTCATATACATATCTATATATGTATAAATTCTAAGAGTAGACCAACTAAATAATTTCTCTGGAAAAGGATCCTTGAACAATATAAAAATGGGGTCTTCCAAAGCAAACAACAAAAACAACCATATATACCTGACTACTGTTTAAAATGCTTATAAACACACAGTCAGTTAACCATTTATTGATTACCTACTCAAGGTTTTGGAATACCCAAGATTATGAAAAAGACAGTACCCCTAAAAAATCATGACCAAGGTGGTGCCTGATGATTTAAATAAACCTCCATATTATAAAAAGTCATGTAAATTTACCCCTTGAAAGGAAAAACAAAAAGCCTTAATATTAAAATTAGAGTTCTCTTTTTAATTATCCTCTTTAAGTAAAGAAATAATTTGGAAGCTTCTATTTTATATTGTTACTGTCATGAAAGCAGATGCTGTCTAGGAACTGGGCAATGTCTGTCGCAACACTGCAAGTAGGACACTTCTTTAAGGGCTAATCTGAATGTTTAAGAACAGACTATTTCATTGAATTCCTGAATTTTTATACTTTGGGACTGGCTATGAGACACTATAAAATGCAAAGATAGTTCAGACAGTTCCAGCTCTATTATTTTCAGGCACAAAAACCATATAATTTTGTACAAAACTTTGATTTTTTTATTTGTGAAATTAAAAATATGGTATTTTATATATATAAACTTCTATTCCTCTATAAATATAGATGATTTTGTGATAGTGAACAGAATAAATGCATACCAAATCCAAAGACCATTGTCATTTTAGGGTATGAAAGACATAGATAAATTTAGGTCCTAAGTACTGGCATTTTGATAAACTCTTAAAATTTAAAACAATACAATCAAGAGGACGGTCTTCCTCCTCTTTTTCACAGAGAACTAAAGTGAATATTTTTAAATGGCTTTGAAAGACTTATATTTGACACATTTCTGTAAATCCAAAAAGGAGCACACAGGATTCAATGCAGGAGAACTGCACACACTTTCGCTTTACCATGTGCATGCCCATATTTTGTTTATTTCAGGAGCTAACCCCATCAATTATTTCACCTCCTTTACCTCCCCAAATTTTACAAGCTTATTTTTAATGTGGATTGTTCTTCCCTCAGAATATGTAGCTGAATAATCATCATAATATGTTGAAAGTGTACAACGTTTACATTTTAAAGTTTCTGATCTATGTCTAATTATTATTTGATTAAAAATAAGAAAGGAGCACTTCATTTGGAGGAAGCCCATTACACTGATATCTCCTTCAAGTTTTCCTATTCAGCTTACATCCTGCTGTCCAGTTAAGGAAAGCAGAGATCAACTCCTTAACAAAGCTTTCCAGGTGCCCTCATGTTTCCATTTTACAGAAAGGTAAAATCTAAATGCGGGCTGTCTCAGTCCTAGAGGCAGTTTGCCAGGCATCAGTATGCAACTAAAATTAACATTTTATAACCCCCATTTTCAGTCTCTCCCAACTCACACAAAGCTTTGTGCCTCTTCCCAAATCTCAGCAACCACATCTTTCCGTGATGCGGGCCAAACCCATACCAGGTTTTAGACACAAGAGAATGAAATGAGCTCATCCACCAAAAATTAAGACTTGAAAAAGTTTGGCACTGGTCATCCCACTCACCCTCTAAGCAACTTAGGTGGAAGAAGAGAGTGCCTCGGCGTTTGTAGGCCAGTGGGAAGGGAGGCTGGGAATGCCATAGCCCGAATCTAGTGGGCCTCCCTCAAAGCTAGGGGGAAGGTTCTCCACAGTGGAAAAATTCAGTTTCGGATAGTCAAAGGAACAAGGCCTTCACAATCTGCCCCCTCCCCCAACAAGAGCACACCTGGGATGGGCAAAGGCCTATCCCCCTGGAGTTCTCTATCTAAAGAGCCCTGACGCCAAACACCGAAGGGAAAGAGGGGAGCAGAAAGAGGAGGCGGAAAGTAACCTGGGCCGCTCTGCCCCAGACGCACCCGACCGCTGCAGGGAGGGGCGCGCCAGAACAGCGAGAGCACCTCGAGCTCCTGTTTTACCTCTGCAGTACTTGGAAAAGGGAAAGAAGGAAAGCCTCAAAAGGTTAAACAGCCCTAGTTAATTAAAATTTAAACAAAACCAAAAAGGGAGGGGGAGAAAGAAAAAGAAAAACGCGTGATCGGTCATTTAAATACAAATATACTTACAAAAATCTTACACAGGCTATTTACAATCATAAAAGCGTACAGTCCTGGTACCAGAGTGTGAGAACGAGAGAGGTCTGTCCGTCCCCCCTGCTGTAGTTGGGCCCTCCAGTCCGTTTGCCCCCAGGGACGGAAGCTTTTGCAGGAGCTGGGTAGTTAAAAGGAGCCTGCGAAAAGTGAATGGCTAGTGAGGAAGCCTCAAGTAGCCAGGTTTGGCAAGGTTTCCACAGGGCCAGCTTTACAGGGGTGGCTAGGACGAAGCCGACGACTGGGAATGGGCTGAGTCCCCGGGTCTCAGACGGTGGTTTCTCCCTGTTTGCTGTTGGTGAGCCTGGTATAGAACTTCCTCCAGGAGTTGAGGGTCTTGCCGGACCAGATCCAGAAGCCTGACGTGATGCCCACGATCAGCGTCATAAGGTACTTGATCATGAAGACTGTGAAGTCTGGGCTCATGGGCGGGTGCGGCGGGGCTCCTCCTCCCCCCTGGAGGTGGGGGCAGGGGATGGCATAGCTCTTGCAACTCTGGGCCACCCAGCTGCGCTCCCACTGGTCCCGGAAGGCCTGCTCGTAGAAGTAGCAGGCGATGACGATAGTGGCTGGCACCGTGTAAAGCACGCTGAAAACGCCGATGCGCACCATGAGCTTCTCCAGCTTCTCGGTCTTGGTGCCGTCGTGCTTCATGATGGTACGAATGCGGAAGAGGGACACGAAGCCGGCCAGCAGGAAAGACGTACCGATGAACAAGTACACGAAGAGCGGCGCCAGCACGAAGCCGCGCAGCGCGTCCACATTGTTGAGCCCCACGAAGCACACCCCGCTCAGCACGTCGCCATCCACCTGGCCCAGCGCCAGGATGGTGATGGTCTTGATGGCCGGCACGGCCCAGGCGGCCAGGTGAAAATACTGAGAGTTAGCCTCAATGGCTTCGTGACCCCACTTCATCCCCGCTGCCAGGAACCAGGTGAGCGACAGAATCACCCACCAGATGGAGCTGGCCATGCTAAAGAAGTAGAGCATCATGAAGAGGATGGTGCAGCCCTCCTTCTTGGTGCCCTGCGCCACTGTGCGCGCCCCATCCTCGGAGAACTTGTCGTTACACACCACTCGGTCCTCCAGCAGGAAGCCGGCGATGTAGGCCACGGCCACTGCCGTGTAGCAGCCAGACAAGAAGATGATGGGCCGCTCCGGATAGCTGAAGCGCCGCATGTCCACCAGATACGTAAGTACCGTGAAGAGCGTGGAGGCGCAGCACAGCACTGACCAGATGCCGATCCAGGTGCGCGAGAAGCGCAGCTCCTCGGGCCCAAAGTACATGAGCCCGTACACCTTGGTCGGTTCACAGGGCGCTCCGCAGTCTTTCTCCCCCAGGAAGTGGTAGTTGAGGTAGGAGGGCACCTTGAGGGCGCGCGGGCACGAAAACTTGCCTCGCTCCGACGCGCCGGCGCCCCCCGGAAAGCCGCCGCCACGGTGCCCCCCGCTGCCGTGCTGAGGGTTGCTGGTCCAAAACTCCGGCAGCAACGAGGGCGTCGGGGTGCCCTTGTCCGACGTGTTCTGGCCCACGCACAGCTCGCCGGCGCCGTGCACCGGGAACTTCTCACACTTGAGCGTGTCCGGCCACTGGAAGCCGAACTTGTTCATGAGCGCCTCGCAACCCTGGCGCGCGCGCTCACATAGGGAGCGGCAGGGCGGCAGAGCCTGCTCCAGCACCGTGCACACGGGCGCGTACATGGAGCACAGAAAGAATTTGAGTTCCGCCGAGCACTGCACCTTCACCAAGGGGTAGAACTGGTGTACCTCGAGGCCCGCATCCTCTTGGTTCGTGTGGCCCAAAAGGTTGGGCATGATGGTCTGGTTGTACGCAATGTCCGTGCACAGCGGGATGGAGATGGGCTGGCAGTAGCCGTGGTCCGGGATGGAGATGCCCCTCTCGCCGTTGTACTGTTGCCCGCTCTGCTGCTGCTGAGGCGGCGGCGGCGGGGGCTGCTGCCCCGGCCCGGGCCCTTGGCCCACCGCCTGCCCCCGGACCCCCAGTAGCAGCGGAGCCTCCAGCAGCCAAAGCAGAAGCAAGAGCCGGCGCGCCAAGCGTCCAGAGTCAGCTGGAGGACGGCGGCGGCAGCCGCTCCCCTCCGCCACCCGTCCAGCCGGGAATGCCCCGGCATAAAGTTCCCAGCTCGCGCGGCCGCGGGCGGCCCGGGACTTCTTAGGCGCCTCCTCTTCAGCCATACTTTCTCGGCTCCTTTCTTGGCGCCGCCCGGCTGGGGCTGGCAGTGGCGCAGCCGGCAGAGGTTCCCCCTGCGGCCAGAGAGATATCTTCCGTGCCGGTGCCCTCCGTCGAGTCTGAGCCGCGCTCAGCCCGCTCCCCCGGTTCCCGCTCCGCGTCCCGCAGCCGCCGCCGCCGCGGAAACTTGCGATTCATGAAGCGTGGGCGGCGGGGAGAGCCCGGGTGGCTCCGGCGCGCCGGGGTCGCGTCCCGCCTTCCTGGCCCTCGGCTCGCTTGTTCCCGGCTGGCCGCGCAGCGCTAGTGGCCGCGGCCCGGTAGAGCGCGCAACTCTCCGCAGCCCAGTGGCCTCGACTCCCCCCTGCGCCTCCGCCTCCTTCTCCGCCGCCGCCGCCTGACCATTTGTGTCAATCCCTCAACTCGCTCGCTCTCCTCTCTCTCGCGCGCCCTCGGACCGGTTTCCAGGCGCCCCGCAGTCTGTCTTTCACCAGGAGGGAGGAGCCTTGAAACCGACGCGGAACTGGAGGCTCAGGGACCGTCGCCCAATCGCGGCACTGGCTTCCCGGCGCAAAGGGCGCCCGCTGCCTGCCTCCCTTAGCGAAAGCCGGCGGCGGGCGGGAGGAGGTGGGGGCGGGAGCAGGAGGAAGTAGTAGTGGTGGCAGAGGCACCGCTCGGGCACAAAGAGTGGGTTTGCTATGAAGCGGGACAGGCTTGGTTGCTTTTCCTTTTGCCGAAGAAAGGGCGAGGACTAGTAGGAGAATGGTCCCATATGCTTTGGAGATAATGAATAGGAGTCGGCGAACCCCGGAACTTAGCTTTTCTTTTCTTTTATCCATTTTCTTGTTTTAAAATACTGCCCTTAACGCTGGTTACCAACAGCAAACCGAGCGCAGCGATCAGAACAGATGCTTTTGACTTAAGGAGCGCACGGCTTCCTTTGAGTTTATGTCTGTCAAGGTTTTGTTTAAAATATGACTCTGATACGTCCTAGAGCTCTAGCCTGGGCTTGGCGGGCTTTGGATGCGCCATTTCCCCAAGAAGTTCACAGAATTGCTGTCAAATGAAGGACAACAACAAAACACAAACACAAACTTTGACGGAATGGAAAAAGTAAAACCAGATGCGCTGTCCGCTACTATTATCTTTCTTGTAGTCTTTTTCTCCTGTTCAATCAAGTCAGAAACAGAAGCAAAGGGAGAGTATTAAATACTCAGAAAATCTAGAGAACCCGACGACCTCTCTTCAGGAGCGTCCTCGCTGCCGGAGGCCGAAGGAGTGCCTCAGACCGGAGCAGAAGCATCACTAGCGAAAAGCCTGGGCTTTGGAAAAGCTATTAGGAGCCTTCCGAAACCCGGGGACGCCCATGGCGCAGGGCCGCTCCTGGGAGTGTCAGACCTGGGCAAGTTAGGAGCCACAAGCTGGGCTGCAGTAGCATGGTGGTCTTCCACCGGTATGCGGAGCTGGGGATGCCAGTTTAACAAACAATACAGCGAAGTCTGAAAGGAATAGAGCTAACTGCACGTTCCCTTCCTAATTCCAAACAACAGGATCCATCATCTCAGCCTGCTTACATTCTTGTTTTCCGCCTACGGTTTTTTTTTTTTTTTTTTAATGATGCTTTAACGAGGTGACTCAGTTTTATCAATAAAGTGCCATTGTATTATTAAATTCCAACTAGAATTTGTTGGCCTATGATTAGACTCTCAGGATACTTTTCTACGTTATTTTCTATCTTTTGTGTATCCATTCATTTGTTTAATATACACTTGGGAAGCACCTCTTATGCTATAAGCAATATTAGGTAGTAGAATAGAAAGATATGAAAGACATGGTCCAGATTTACAGGAGGACAAAGTGCGGTGGGGCATAGAAAGGTAGATCAGCCTGTCGTCCATGTCAACGCTGAATGAGCACGTGCACACAGCTAGCCAGTGCAAATGGGTGAAAAGTGTTCTGATAAAGAGGTGGGTGGAAGATACAAAAGACAGAGAAGCTCTGAAATACTTAAATTGCTGAAGGGAGTGGGGGGTGAGGAGTGAGTGCGCCTGAGTTATCCTAAGGAAAGCAGGAGAAAGTTTTAGTCCATGCTGAAAAGTTTGGGCTGAATGATATACAGACAATAGGGAGGTATTGAGGGTCACTTTCTCCCATGTACCAGGGCTGGGACTGGTGGTTTGGGGGTGGTGGCCAGAATGACTGTGAAAGATGGAACCTGGGGCACTCTGTCATTGGGAAGCTTGAACATTAGTCTAGACATAAAGGTCACTTTACTTGAGATGGGTAGTACTCATACCACATACTAACAGGGCACTGTGAATTTCATCACCAAGCATGTTGGTATCTCTCAAGAATGTGCAGTCATATCTTTACCTCTTAACCCAAAATGACATCTGTTTGTCTCAGATACATATATTATTGTTTTTCAAGTATTCATGGATATAGTAAATTCATAAAATATGTATTTGTTTTAAAGTATTTCCTGGTTCCTAAAATTTTTTAAAAGAAAATGCAACAGGTACTAAATGTACAACACGTGTCATATGTGAGTGTGTGTATGTGTATTGATAATGA
Organism: Mustela nivalis; assembly: GCF_964662115.1. NCBI lineage: Eukaryota > Metazoa > Chordata > Mammalia > Carnivora > Mustelidae > Mustela > Mustela nivalis. The sequence goes on from NC_139031.1 coordinate 69,968,213, forward strand.
TTCATGAAAAATTTTGATATTGCTCTCTGAGATCTTTTGAGCACTCATAGTCCATATTGTTCATTTTGCCTTCCAGTACCTGGCCTACCAGTCTCCCAGTAACACTTTTTCTCTAGCCTCTGCCGTGATGCTCATTCTTCTGCTGATAGTATCCCATGCTTAGAAACTTTACCAAGACCTCTCCCTTCTACCATTCCTCTCTTGTAAAGTCCTATCATGTGTTCCATTCTCTCAAGGTCATTCTTGGTGACTGGCTGGGTGAAAAGTGAATCAACTCTAATGTGTTAGTCACGAGGAAGCATCACATACCTTAAACATCCACCAACACTACTGCTCCGAACCCTCTTCTCCCCTCACTGGATGGGGGATAGGGAATAAGGCAGAGTGTTCAGTTCTATTTTTCAGAGTAGGTGACACTCTCCTACTTCAAAAGTTGTTCTACTGAAATTTTTAAGCTTATTTTACCTTCCACTGGACAGTGAGGTTTACTAGGGAGGAGGCTCAGAAATGCTTTCAGAATTTTAAAAAGAGAGAGAGGGAGAGAGAGAGAAGAAAAAGTCTTTCTTGGTAGATCATGGAACTGGCATCACCTAGGAACTAGTTGATTTTCTCGGGTTTATAATGAAAAATACTAGACCCAGAAATGTTAAGGGACAAAATTCCGGTAACTGGCCTTGTTTGGTTTGAATTTCATTAGGTGCTTATTTTAGCCCTTTCTATGTTCTTCTGAGTAGTTACAATTCTTTTAATTTTTTTTTTTTAAAGTCAGGTTTTTTCAGCTCCCTCTCAATGGATTGTGTATAAAAAGATCTTGTAAAACTAAAAAAGGAAATCTTTTCCTGAGAGTTGTCTTCCAAAGTTAAAAAAAAAAAAAAACCCTACATTTTCTATTTATTTTATACCAATCCAGTATTTCATTTACTAAACCTATGTGGTACTGAGGAAGCTATTAAAATCAAGAACAGTTCAGAGTTGGAACTAATGACAGTGTTATGGAAAGTCTTTTGGGGAGGTGATGCAGGCTGTGGATAACAAAATGTTAGAAGAGAAATATGAGCAGCATATTTTTACTTTAATCTAAAATATATTCTTTTCTCAGGATGTGGAAACGTTTGAGATCCACAGATTAAAAAATGACTAAATAAGTATAAACTATTATGAACTTTGTAATAAAAATATTTCAATTAGGCAAGAACTATAAACATAACCCAGTTCCTCCTTGATATTGGTGCTTCAAGCTTCAGACTCTGTCAAGTTTTCTTATATCAAAGATCTTGTTTTATCAGGCCTTTCCCAAATCTTCTGAAGTTTTTCCAGACTGCTTAGGTCAGGCTGAATGGGGATAATTACCAGGGCTAGAGATCCAGTTCCAATTACATACAGTTGAGTGCACATGGACACGCAAGCACTTAGGTGAACACTCCACAAGCAACCTGGCGGACCTTGAACTTTTAGGTGAGTTGTTTTGTGCTGGCTTGTGGGTGGCAGGCTTGAAGCATCTTTGTTGAATAACATGGGGTAAGATTATATTTTTGAGCATCTATCGTAGGTATCTAGCATTGATTTTCTTCATGTACAATATATACACTACCTTTTGTCACTTAAATTTTACCACTCTGTGAGGTAAGGTACTAATTATTATCTTCTTTTAATAGATAAAGAGTCTAATGCTCAAAGTAGTTAAACAACATGTCTAAGGTTCTATAGCTGATAAGAACCAGAGTCAGGCCTTGTATCCGACCCACAGTCTATGAACTTCCATTGAGTAACAGAATGTGAACACGTCTACTCCTAAAACTTACAGAAGAAAATGCGGCTTCTGAGGTGTGCAGATCATGGTGATTCTTCAGTATTTAACATAATTTTTATGCCAGGATAATAGGGGTAATACCACTGGGACTCAGAATGTAAATATTTTGCTGGACACTCATGTTCTATAAAATGCAGTTTGAGAAATGCTGTGTTAGACCTAATATAGTTTGAAACTATAAGATTTGACTCTCACCTGGGTATCTCACCTGTCAGGAGTAGTTCACTCTTTTCTTTAAATTACTAGTGACGGGATATTGATTGGTTAGGGAGATGAGAGTGATAGAGAAAACTGCGACTATGCCATTCCCTCTGACCTGTGAGGCATTACCTAGGAATCTATCATATGGCCGGCCTTTGCAGAGACACTGGAAGTTAGAGACGCTGCCTAAGCTTTCATACCAGAACTCTACCTTATTCCTTCTTGAATTTCAACCCAGGAATTCCTGCATAAATACTTATCTTCCCAAACATATGTATTCTCTTGCAACAATTCTAAAACTAAGTGACTTCTCTTTTTTTCCTTCATTCTTACACAAATCTTTTCTTAACAATGGTGTGGCAGTTTTTCTATTTATTTATACACAGAGACTCAATTTATAAACTCTCTTTCAAAGGTCAATCTTTAAAAAAATATATATAGCTTTTCCTAAAACAACTTCTCAAAAGAGAAAATCAGTTTGATTATCTTGCCTTTATCTTACAGGGCACTCATAGCCGACTCATAGTAAGATCCTAAACTGACTTATATTTTGAGAGTCAGTTCTAATTTGTTAGAATATACATTTTAAACATGGTAACTCAAAAATGTAATATAGCAGACTCAAAAATTTAGTATATTCAGTAGTTCTAAATATGAATCGTTGATTATTTGTACACAAATCTCACAAAACACATTTGAAAAAAATTTACAAGTATAGAAGGAAAGAGTAATCCCCATCACTAAATTATCATCAACAAGGTAGGATAATAATTACCCAAATTTGTCCTGTAAGTCAAAGATTAAACTATAAAAGAAGACTTTGCTCAATATATTACTTTAGTCTCAGTTTCTCCAAAGACTAGATGCAAAGAACTATCTCTTGACTCTGCTTTAATTAGTCTGTTGTCATTAGGCAATTAGAAATAGCGTAGTCTGGGAAAACTTTTGCAAAACATATAGGCATTTGTATTGGATTTAAAATGTAGTCCTTCTGTGAGGCCCTGGGCAAGAAATGTAGATGATCCCTTATAAATTAAAAACTTATGTTTCATGAGCTGAAAGAGGCCCCTCTGATTGGCTAAAAAGTGGGGAGAAGAGTTTGGAACCATTTTGGTGCGGAAAGAAGTTTTTAAGAGAACAAGTAAAACTTGTGCCTCTGTAAGCAAGTCTTCCAGCTCTCATTTCTTGACAAATGGACATGTTTTTGTGTATGGGGGAAATAATGTTGTGCATCTTTAAAAACCACAGTGTTATCAAATTATTTTTCATTTGTTTATTTGTTTTTTGTCTTAACCTGAAATGTTCTGGCCAAAGGTAACATGGAAGTCAATCCATGGTTTCTAAAGTATTCATACAAATTCTTAAAATAACATCTTTGGGACCATGATTAAGAACAAATGGAACATGCAACCAGGCATTTCATTTCAGATCTGACAACATTTCTTTGGCCAGAGGTAAAGGAAAGCACCAGGCTATTTGTACTTTTTTAGAGATCTAAAGCTAAAAAAATCCTAATACTTGAAAAAAAAATAAAAGAAAGAATGCATTTTTTCCCATGAAAGTTGTCATTGCATCATAGAACCTGATTTAATCTTCACAACAATGCTGATGCAGATAGCAAGATGCTGAGCTTCAGTTAGGAAGCAGAAATGAAAGCTTAAGACATTGCCTTGCTCGGGAAGCCCTGGGTGGCTCAGTGAGCTGAGTGTCCACACTTCGGCTCAGGTCATGATCTCACGGTCCTGGCATCAAGCCAGGAGTCGTGCAACGCTGAACCCAGAGCCCTGAGCCCCAGGCCCCTAGCTCAGCGGGGAGTCTGCTTCCCCCCCTCCTTCCTCCCTACTCAAGCTCTCTCTGTCTCTCTCAAATAAATAAAATCTTAAAAAAAAAAAAATGCATTGCCTTGTTCACACTGTCAGTGGGAAACCAGAATTCAAATGCAGTGACCACCTGCATTACCACAGCAGCATGTCAAGGGAAACAAGATAAATTTCCTGGCTTTTGTAACCAAATTAAAGAAAATTCATTAGGGAATACTGCCCAAGAAACTAGCTCTAAGACAGTTATTTCGATGTTTTAGTATAAAGGATATCAAACACCATAGGGCAATGTCAGGTGGCCATTTCTAATATTCATCCATAATAAAACCAAGATATAACAACGTGTCTTAGGTGCTGGAAGGTGTTCCTGTAAGGAGAAGAGAAAAAAAAAAAAGACTAAAAATATAGCTTTCTTGTGATCTGATTTAATGGGGTACACCCCTAGGGGATGTACTTGCCATTCTTACATTTTTCTGCATCAGAAGAAAGGCCTGGACATTGGAGTATTCTTCAGGGATGGGTTAAAAAGCCCTTCTTTTATCTTAGTGAGTTTTCTGCTTTCCTGAGCCTCAGTTCCCTCATTTATAAAATCAGGGTGATAATCTAAAGGGGTATTGTGTATCTTGCTGGCTTTCATATTCTGTAACTCTGATCACAACAGAGAGGTATGCATATTTACATTTAAAAGTCAGAATATTAATCAATAGGCAGGTGCATTTGATAAAACTGCCTCAGCATATTGATCTGAGGAATCTCTGCATTATTGATCTGATAGGTTGGGATGCAATTGGGGTCTGTTTAAACCAAGGGCTCTTCTTTTCAGCTTTCATTTCCCCTCAGCTCTCTCAAGAACAGAAGTAAGTGAAGTCTCTGCTACACGGCCTAGTGTACTTCCCCTCGGGGCTTCACGGTCTGTGGAGTTTATATGGCATTCTGTTTGCTGCCAGCCCTTCCGATTAACACAGGCATCCTAGCTTAGAAAAGAGTAAACTTTGCCATCATTAAGAATTGATAGATATTTGGAAAGTGTGCACACAGACCAAGATCAGAACTAATGATTTTGATATAGTTAATTTTCTCTTTACCCCATGATTACCCCTAAATCCATCATTTTCTAAATGTGCCATATAACTCTTGCTATGTAACAAACCACCCCAAATGTGGTGGCATAAAATGATGGCCATTCTATTGTGTTCATGATTCATGGACTCAGGAACTTGGACAGGGACAGTGGGAATGATTTATCTATACACCGTGAAACGGGGAGACTCAGCTAGGAGGACTCCAATGCTAGGGGGTGACTCAAGCAGTTGAGGGCTGGAGCAGTTGGGACTAGAGCATCTACTTCCAAAACGCCTGACCCCACGGCAGGGATGGCTGGGCTCTGGTGTGACTGTCAGCTAGTGATACAAGTCACCTCTCCAAGTGTGGAAGCCTTCCAGTAGTCAGACTTGGTACAGGGCAGTGCAATGTTCCAGCAAATGAGGCAGAAGGTGCAGGTTCTTTCATGACAACTTTGGAAGCCACACAGTGTCATTTCCAACATGTTCTAACAGTCAAAGCAGTCACAAGCCTGATCAGATTCAAATGGAAGGGATATCGATACCACTTCAAGGGGAATGGTGTCAAAAGATTTGTAGCAATTTTTATAAAAACCTGCCAGATGAAGAATCTATAAAATAATTTTATTTTATATTCCAGGGTTAAAGATAGTTACAATAATAACATTTACTGAGTACTTATTATGTGCTAACTATATCTCACATCCATTCTCTGAGGGATGTCCTACTATTATCTTCATTTCACAGAAGAGGGAAATAAAGCTCAGAGAGAATTAGGAGCTAGTCACACCCTAATGAACAGGTGAAGGGAGATCTGAACCATGGCTCTCTGCTTATAGACTACAGGAGCTTAACCACCCCGCTGTATAATTCCTCCTTAGCTAAGTATACGGTAAAGCTTTTTAAGAACAGTTATACACAAATTTTAAAGCTATAGGCCCACACCAATACTTGAAAAAAAATATTGCAGATAAAATTGCTATTAAAACAGATTTTTTGGTCTTAGACTCAGCAACTGAACAAAATGTCTCACCTCTACAGAGACACCTGTACATAGGCAAAGTAGTTCCTGTCAGGATTGGACAAGCTCAAACTGGTAGAGCTGGAACCTTCCCCAAGAAGAATGGAGTGAGTCATGAGGCCTGAGGGTTTACCATATTAAGGCCCCCCACCCCCCTCATAGGGAGGGAGAAGGAGAGGAGGACCAGGTTTTTGTCTTTGACTCTTAGTTAGATATCGTTCCAAAGTTCAGAGTCAGTTTTGCATCAAGCATTGGGCTGTTATCAAGACATATTTTAATGCAAAATTGTTTCATCTTTTAGGGCAATTAGAAAGCAGACAGCTTAACTATAGAAGTAAAAAGCTCCTATTTTTTTAACTCTAGACCTAGCTATCTAGCAGGTTCATGTTCTAAAAAAAAAAAAAGAAAGAAAAAAGAAAAGAAAAATGACAAAGAGACACACCTCTGTGATGAATTAAAAACCTGTGTTCTGCAGGAATTCTTACCAGACTACCCCAGCATGCAGCTAAGCTAGTGTTACCCTTGTGACACTAGCTAGGAAGTGCTAAGAGCTTGGGGAGTAGGGGGCAATCCTAGAACTCTGTGTGGTTTTAGAGCCACGATGGATACTGAAATTTCAACTCTGCCAGCCCTGCTTCCAGGGAATTGTTGCAGACAGGAAATGAGCCCGCCTCTGGCCCCTCGCTTCCATCCACCTCCAGCTGCTTTCCCTGCTGCAAATGGCTGTCACGGCTGCTGCATGCTCACAGCCTGACCACCAGAGACTCTGCCAGCCTTGTTCCTGCTGCCAAGCTGCCCTCTCACCAGTCTGTCTGTGATGGGCCACCCTGCCCTGCAGCATCCACTGGTTCACAGAGCTACCATCCCCCTCTCCTGCACTGCCTAAATTTAGAAATATTTTACCATCTATAGTAAGAAAGCTCCATCAGCTAATCTTGGCATCCAAAGGTAAACAGGGTCTTTGTACTTAATTCTTTTGCCATCAGATAATATAGGATGTCTTGCAAAGGTCGAGCTGTGTGACTGCCTGAGTAAGCCAATCAAGAGCTTCTACTCAAAGCATTTCTCACTCACATGGAATTGAAACCCACAAAGGGCTTAAGCCTCCTGTTCGAAACATAGTGAAATCTCTTCCGAAGGAGCTTCATCAGGTCTGAATTTCCACTTATTTCCATTCAATATGTATTTATGGAGCACTTTCCAAGCACTCTGCTTGGTGTTCAAGATACAACACCAAACAAGGCAGACATCTATCCTGCTATATATAGAGAGCTTTTATTCTAGCACTGGAAAGGACAGAGTATACAGTATACTGTATAGTAAGTATACAGGTATACTTACACCTCTCATTATACATGCATACATGAGTTCACTGCAGTTGCTATAAATTATGTTAAGTCTTTGGTTGGGAACTACAGATAACTCTGGATAGCTTCATCAAAGAAAGGGATACATGGGAAGGTCACAGAGATGCCTAACAGGATCCAAGGAGGAGATGATTAAGCAGGCATCAAATTAGCTCTACCTCTTTAGTAGGAGTTTATGGATTTTCCTTCTGATGTGCTTCATTAATGTGACTTAGTTATCAAAACTCCAAGTCTTTCAGTTCAAAAGGGAATGTCTTTTATCCATATTGAGTGTAGCGTCTGTTCCTGGACTAGCTGATCAGGACCGGGGAAGCTGTTCTTCTGGTACAGACATGGTTGTTGGGGGTCACCCCTGAATAATGGGTTAAGATCCCAGAGGTGAGGCAGTTCTGCAAAATAATTTATACAACAGAAGTAGGAATTACTGCAAGAACCTCTGACCTAATTTTGGGAAGTGGGTAGGCCCAAAGAAAATTTCACTATGGATGAGAAATATAAACCCATTAGCTAAAGGGTGAAGAGGAGTTAGCCAAGCCAAAAGGGAAAGTGTGGGAAGGAGAGAGAGTAAAGAGGAATGGTGCAAAAACTAAGAGGTAAGAAGGAGCAAGACCTATCTGAGGACCCATGAGAAGGCTGGATTACTGCCAACAGTATATTTGAATTCTTGTGGACTGGTAGCCTTATCTTGAGCCCCACATCTCCTTCATTAGCCTTCCCAAATAGCCAGTGGAACTCCTGGTGGCCAGTAAGGGCCCTGCTGAGTTCCTGGGCAAGGTTCTTCTCTGTTGTGCATAATAGAGCTTGTTGAAACCTCTGATTTATGGTTGCTTTTGTCTTCCATAAATACTCATCTTCTTTACAGAAATGTATTGGTTTTTCTTTTTGGAAAAGAAAGGTTGATTAAAATTCACGTTATCTATTTTCTCTAGATTTTAGAGATATGCCACCTGATCTTTGTATCTATAAAACAGACCTATATAAATTCTACCTGGATTTTAAACATTTTTTTAAAAACAGCTCTTGAATTTTAAAATTCAAATTATAAAATTAATAATTATATTTGCTTATATTTATAAATTTATATTTATAAATTAAATTTATAATTGAATTTAAAATTCAGTTATAAAACTGCTGTCTATTAACCTAAGGCCAAAAATTGAGCTATTTTGTTCTTTTGGGGAAAGAGTAACCACTAGGAGTTACATAAGATGATCTGATCCAGATTTGTTAACACTTTAAGGAATTCCAAATAGCTGCTGTGATAGCTGTGGTGATTTGAGCTGAGCAAATGTGGAGGTTTGCAGGGGTTAAAGATAACCACAAACTCCTTGCTGTTCCTTGAATTAAGTGATGGAGTCTATTTCCCCTCTCCTTGAATCTTAATAGGTCCAGAGATTGACTTTGACCAGCAGTATAACACAGAGGGAGTGACACTGTGCTTAGCTGTAAGCTTAAGCCTTCAAGGGCAGGCAGTTTCTGTCTCTGTGATCTTGGAAGCCAGCTGCAATGCTGTCAAGAAGCTCCAGGATTACTGAAAGTTGAGAGGGAACACAGGAAGGTCTTGGAGCTGAGGCACCATCATGTGCATTCAAGAGCCCCTCCTGAGTGATCTCAGTTATACCCTGTGAGCAGAAGAACTGCCCAGCTGAGCCCAGTCAACCCACAGAATTGTAAGAAATGTTACGTTTTTGTTGTTTTGAGCCATTCAGCTTTGGAGTGATTGGTTATGTAGCAATAGACACCGAAGAGATTCCATATGGATTTCTTTTCTATTTTCTATTATCTATTTTCTTTCTATTTCTTTTCTATTATCTATTTTCTATTGAACTTTGTGTTACTATTGTTTTTGTCTGTTTGTTTGGGGGCCCTTTTAAAGGCATTTTATTTTACTAATGCTTTTTTATTGTTTTACTTCCAATCAATAACAAAACATCATATAGCGAAAAAAATAAATCTTCCCCTCACTCCTTCCTCTAGTCTCCCAGTTTCACTCCCAGAGGCAACCACTTTTGGAAGTTCCTTAGGTATTTAAATATAACCACAACCATTGTGCGCTTTTCCCCATTTCTTTTCTTTTTACATGTAGATGGTAAGTTACCATACACATGGCTTCACACCTTCCTCTCATCCCTTCCCACTGTACTCTACGCACATAGAGTTACCTCATTCTTTTTAATGGCTACATATTATTCTACTGCATGATTCACCACAATTTATTTAACAGTTCACTATTCGTGGGTGTTTCCTTCTAATCATGTATTACAAATAAAGCTGCAAAAAAAAAAATCATCCTGGATCTATATCATTTTGTACATGTGCAAGAACAAGAATATGTTCCTAAAAATGAAATTATTGGGGCAAAGTTTATGCATATTTTAATTTTTATAGCTTTTTCCAAATTGTTCTCCATATGAGTAGTACCAAATTATACTCTCACCAGCAAAAAGTAAGAATAGCTGTACTCCTATGCATTGTCTAATACATCTAGACCAAAGTCTTTTATTGTTATAATTTTTCAGTTGATTCTCTAAGATGTTCTCCTCCCCTTTACTAAGTTATAATTTATTTTATTTTTAGAGAGTTGACCTTTTTTTTAAAGATTTTTTTTTTAAATCTTTTTTTTTTTTGACAGAGATCACAGGTAGGCAGAGAGGCAGGCAGAGAGAGAGGAAGGGAGGCAGGATCCCTGCTTGAGCAGTGAGCCTGATGCGGGCCTTGATCCCAGGATCCTGGGATCATGACCTGAGCTGAAGGCAGAGGCTTTAACCCACTGAGCCACCCAGGTGCCCCTATGTTATATTTTATTTATTTCTCTTATCTAAATGTGTTGGCAAGTACTTTTAGAATAATATTAAATAATACTGGTGTTCCTAATTAAGCATAATTGTTCTCTTCTTGATCTAATGAGAATTCTTCTACTGTTTTCCCATTAGGGATAAAGTTGACATTTGAGATGAGAGACATTTATTTTATCATGTTAAGGAAACACTATCCACCCATTCCTAATATTGAAACTTGTGTGAAGGGATGTTAAGATTTTATCAAATTTCAACATCTGTAGGATAATCATATGAGTTTTGTCTCCTTCAGTCTATAAATATGGTAAATTATATTAATAAATTCCCTAATACTGAGATATCCTTCCACTCTCCGAGTAAGCCTCATACACTTGGTCATGGTGTATTAGTCTTTTCATATTTTCCTGTTTGCTAAAATTTTTATTTAGGGCATTCAATTTTTTATTTTTAAATAAAATCAATCTGTTATTTCAAAGGAAACGTGACAAAATATTCCCTCAGACACAAGGGTAGTAACAATGTGATGGATAAACCACCAAAGGAGGAATTCTAGGAAAGGATAAAATATTGAGGACTAAATTTTGGAGAATACTTGTGTTTTAGGGTAGGGAGAGGAATGCGAGTAAATGGAACAAACTGCAAAAAGACAAAAGGCAGGCTTTATTGTCCTAGGAGCCAGCAAAGAGAGTGTGCCACGAAGAACAGGAAGGTGCAGAGGAATTGAAAGGGCTTAAATCTCTTGGTGGATAATGGGAAATGTTCTAGGGAAGAGAGAAAGGCTGAGGCACACAGTGGCATGGGAACATCAGGGAGAATGTTTCTGACTGAGGGAGTGATGTTCTCAAGAAGAGGGACTTGGGAGAGAAAAACAGAAAATCCTGAGGTGGCGGTAAGAACAACCAAAGAAACTCACATCAGACAACTAGATTCTAGTCAAGTGGAAGTAAAGATCTTATGCAGAAGAGGAGAGAAGCCAATGCCCGCAATACTGACCTATTTGGAAGAATATCAATAATAAATAAAATAATAAATGGGTCTGCTAAGTATAAGAAATCTGAAATAACAAGTGATAATTCACTGCAATTGTCCCAGAAACCAGTTGAGAAAAATAAGCAATCTTCTACAGAAGACATTTGATAGAGAAAGTAAAAGTTGACAGACCTCCAGGGTCCAAAGCCCAGCCCATATAGCACTCATTTGAGTGAACTGCCTTTTCATTCCTTCCTTAGTGAACTAATTCTTCACCACTGCAGTGGTGAAGGGGACAAAGAACACATTCCCGAAACAAGGGAGACCTAGACCTTCCCTTCATTCAGGCAATGGGCAGCGTCGGGGTGAGTAAGCAAGTACAAATCCCAGGTCTGGTAGGAGTAAACACACAGGAGCCCTTCTTTTGATGACCCTGGAAAGTCTATTTCATATTCTCTCAAACAGGAAAAGGTAGCTAAATGTGGAAATCACTAAGTGTTCTCAAGTGTCCTGTCTGTAATCCCAAGTAGGAATTGTTCTGATTTTTATTGGCTTAAATGCCCAATTTTAGCAATGATATCACCAGAAGCTATTTAGCTTCATGTGAGATGAGATAATTTATAGGGCTTATTAACATATGACACTGGACATATTTTGCTCCTGTAGCTCATTAGCTCGGTGACTTTGGGCAAGTTTATTTAATGACACTGAACCTCAGTTTCTCATCTGTAAAATGGCGCTTATAAAAATCGCTTCCCTGATTATCTCACTGGCTGTTGTGTAAGGATCAGATGAGATAATGAATATACAGAACACAATGAAAACCCTCTCCAAATGAAAGGTATATTGCATAAGTCATCTCTGAGAAATAGTTTTGCTTACTTCCCAATCCTGGGATGAACTGGTGGAAGAATTTCACTCTTCTTCCTTTTCCAAAGCACAAATAAAAAAAAAAATCCTTTTCTTCTAAAGTTGTGGGAGGTGCCCTGAGAGACTCTGAGTGGAAAGGATTGATGACTGGTACAGATGAAAGCCCTCTTTTCTAGCCATTCTGCTAGAGTACCAACTGGTCATCCATTTAGAATTATAGGCACAGTTGGGGTGAGGGCAGAATCATTGGCTAGATGAGAAGATTATGCCCAGAATTAGAATTAAGAGGATAACTACTGACAGAAAACTAGCAATGCAAAGCAAAACAAAACAAAACAAAACAAAAAACAACTTTGGCATGAGAGAGAGCGAGACATAGTGCATTTTCAAACAAATAACTATTAAAAACTTGAGGGCAGCAGAAAGTTCACTTTAAAGGCATGAACTCAGAAACCAGATTGAGTGGATTTGAATCCCAGTGCTGCCACAGTCCCACAGCTGTGGGACATTTGGGCAAGTTGTCTTGGCTTCCTTACTTTCCTTCCCTGTACAATGAGGAACGTAATGGTACTTAGAAATTTACAAAGCACTTGGAACAGTGCCTGGTACAAAAAGATTTATTAAATAAATTATCTGGCAGATGGTATTTAGTATGTCAGACTCCAGCATTGGACCTCTATGTTTGTTTGCTAGTTCAAGAAGGCACACATCGTTGATTCCACACAGAATGCAAAGCTTAAAGAGCCTATGAGTTTGCAGACCTAAATGTAAATATTTCCAGAGACATTTCCTACATTTGGTGTGAAACCCAGACACAAATACATTACAGATACTTTCTTCAGACAACATCAAACTGGGTTTGAGATCTGTGATCTCAGAACTACTCTCAGGCTGGGCAATGCATTTAACCTCTTCACGTCTCGGCTACTCTCTCTATAGCAATGCAATAAAAAATGCTTGCTTCACAAGGGTGTCATGAAGATGAAATGAGATAACATTTGTAAAATGCTTAGTGCTTGCCCGGAGAGGCACCACCTAAACGCACAGACTATAATTATTAACATCATCTCATATCCTAATGGAGACTGGTTTGAATGCCATTATCTTATTCAATAGCTAAAGCCAACCTCAGAAACAACAATGCTGGGGGGTTAGTTAGTTAGGAATATAGCACCAGACAGCTTCCTGCATGAAAGCTGTTGAAAAGGGCGCCACCAGACTTTGTGGCCTTAAAACTCGCTAGTAGCACCACCTGGATTCCCCTGGGGCAGACTCTAAGAGGAAAGATTAAGCATTTTACAAATATGACTCTCTTGGGCTTGCCCTCTGTTTCCTGAATGTTGTGTTACCAAGTCCACAGGAATCTGGAGCCAGGAGACTTGGAGCGTGAGTTTTCTACCTGAAATTCACTGGGCTCACAAAGCTTTTAGAGAGGCTTAAAATTTTGTGGAACCAATAATGTTAATCTTCTCCTGCCTGTTCCAGGTTTACACAAGATAGACAGTGAGTGACAAATGTCCAATGAGTAAATTAATAGACTGAGAGAGGCAGAAAATCTTCCTATGAAATTCTACTATTCCAGGGCAGGGGGCAAAATATTCTAAAATGGAAGACATATAATTGGTGATAAGCAAGGTGATTTTAGATGGGATAGAGAAGCATATCAGATACACACACACACACACACACAGATATATATATATATATATATATATATATATATATATATACACAAAGTATACATACACCTATATATGTGTATATGTATGTGTGTATATGTGTGCAAAGTTAAATACTAGGACATGAGACCTGTGCATTCATAGATATTATTGCTTAGGACAAAGGTAGAGTCAGTAGCTGACAAAGATAGTTGGTAGTCGGGAAAAAAATGTATTTGACTTAAAAAAAGATCAGACAGTTAATAATAATAGAAAATAATAATGCAGTTTTTAGAGCAAAAATCATGACTACAGTTAAGGAAACAAAATCTTAGAAGAAAGATAAGAGAGCCTCTGTTCCTTGGTTTCAAATTTCTGAGTATGAGACCTAGATCCGAGGGCAGAATTTAGAGAACAGTGATTTCTTACATCTGGATTGATCACTCCTGTTTGTAAAGTCCCTTTTTCATGCTTTTGCTTATTTTCAGGTCAGGCGTAATTATTTTTGTTTAATAGATCAGGAAACAGACTAAGTGTCCTTGAAAAGTTGTGCAATAGTAGGCTGTCGAGTGAATAAAAATCTGCATATGTTGTAATACTGTTTAGGGAAAAGAATCATATGCTAAGTAGTTTTTACAAAGTGGAGAACTGTTTACTAAAACCAGCGGTCATTCATTTAACTCCTTGGAAACCCGCATTGCTGCCAGTGTTCTGTTCACCCGGGGCCTTTTACCCACGTGCGCCCAGCACAGCTCTGGGAGCTGAGACCTCAGCAGGTGTCACTTGGCCCGTTATTTCAGGAGCTTCAATCTGGACACAGCCCAGTTAGGCCCCCAGTCATGTTTTACTTGAATAGTAGGGTGTTCATTCTTTTTTTTTTTTAATGTATTGTCAGTATTTAAGAATTTGGAGATTCCACATAAAAATCTGGTGCCTGGCTTAGCTTAAAACCATGTGACAATCTGACTGTGTCTTGGGTCCTGCTTAGTTGGCCTTTTGTGAGGCCTGTGTGCTCCCAAGACTGACACTGTCCTTTGCTGAACTCACATTTCTTTCATAAATTTGCCTTGGAGAGCCCAGGTGTGCAAAGTGACCAGACAAGTCAGCAGCTGTTACAAATTAGCTGTTGCTACGGAGTGATAAAGTGAGCAAGGTAGACGTTAGCCTAAAGTGTAAAAGACACAGGTTGGTAGAAATCAACCCTATTTTCATAGAACCTAAGGTGAAATACTAAAATAGGTAATACATCATGTTGCCTGCAAAATATTCTTATGGCTTCGGCTGTTTACAAAATTCTTCCACATAATTTACTATTTCCGCCACAACTTTGAGGATGAGAGTAAGCAGGAATGATTTACCTACATTTTATTGATTAAAAACTTGAATGGCTAAAATTGAAAGATGTTTCCTAGGAACACAGCTTGAGACTGGGATTTGAGTGCCGGCAATTTCTTGAGCAAGTGCTCTTCAGGAAAACCCCGCAAAGGGCAGAAGTGAAGCAGGAGAGGGAACCTGAGGGGTGTGGACTCAGGCAGAGGCCACCCAGGCCTGGGCCTGGTTGGAGGGTGCTCTGGAACATTAAACACACCACCCAGGGGCTCTCTCTTAGGGTCAGGGTGCCAGCCTGTTCACTTATCAGTGAACTATGAACTGTGGCCTCCTACCACCAACTCCCTGAGTGTGGTGGCTCCTCTAGGAGCCCAGGACAACTTTCCCCAAAGTGGGGGCACATGTAAGTCTTCAGCAGCCAACACTCGGAGTGGCTGGACATTAGAGCCCCAAAAGTCATCTTGGCTAGGTAACATTCAAAAAAAGCAAATTACAGAGTTATCCAGAGTTGAAAATCTGCTCATTTACACCAAAGCACCTTTGAATTACACTTTTTAAAACATTCCAAGCTGATTGGAAGACATCAGTGGGGACTTTAACTTTAACCAATCTCCTGGAAAAACTGTTTGAACACAGGTTGTAGAAACAGTGCAGGAGTCTTGCTTTCAAGATGGTAAGGAAAAAAGAAAGGCCCAGCTTCCCTTATTAAGTGAGCAGCAGTCCGATAGAAGGGGGTGTGGGAGGGGGTGCCACAAGGGCAGCTAGCTATTCATAGTAAGATTTAACTACTAGCACTCAGATGGTATGGACAGACAGACACACATACACATGCACACATCATACATGCACACACCACACACAATGTGTTTTAGGAGTTGGCAATTTCAGAATGTACACCAGGGTTCCTTCCAAAATCAGAAAACTCTCAATCTACATTTTGAGAAATTGTGAAGAAATGGTTTCACTTTTATAAAATCCAAATTCACAGTGTATTCTGGGCAAACTATGGAAATTGAAAATTAAAGTCTAAGACTGTATAGAACAATAGATAATATTATGTATATCTACAAAATATACATGACATCATATATACATATATACATAGGGATGGATCCATAGTATATGTATGGATATAAATAGAGATATATGATGTGATTGTTAGTGTTTGGGAAAAATATCTTGCTACAGAAAATGGAAAAGCTTTGTGTTCAAAGGATTTAGAAAGTAAACTCTCCTTTGACAGAGCCTCGCCCTTTGGGATTTGTTAGAAGAAGGAAGAAAGAATTTTCAAGAAATACCAAGTTGTCCTTCTGGCATATTCCTACTTTGTTCTGAAACAATTTGTGCTCAGAAGCACATTTCATCAAGTATAGAAATTATAGGTTTTGCTAAGTGTGAATAGAAGAGAAAAAAATGAGATGCAGGATTATATTTTTAACCTTAAAACAAATTTTAGATAGGCACTTAATAGGATTCTCTTCATTAAAGGATGCTAATCATGTGTACATCCTTCACAATTGACAGGACATTGTCAATATTAGTAATTGTGGCAAACCAGAGAGAAAATAAATGTGCAAAAGTCCAAGGTAAAATGCAGTTTATTTCTTCCCTGATTTCTTTCCCTAACACCTTCAAGATGCCATCCTAAAGCTATTATCATAACTGAATATTTTACATAATGGAAAGCAGAAGCACCTCAGATCTTCTTTTGCATGACAAATGCTTAATTAGAAAAATAATAGGATGGAAATGAAATTGGTATTTACTATGACTGGAACAGAGAAGTGTCCTGGAGAAGAAAATTTAGTTTTAATTCACCAAAGGCAAAAAAGAAAAAAAAAAAGAGAAAAAGCAAGCAAGAAAGAAAAGAATCATACATGATGAATAGCGGAAACAAACCAGACTAGTTCATTGCTTGTGCCTGTAACTGGGATGGAACGTCTCTCTATCTTTTGTGTTCTCTCTCTCTCTCTCTCTCACACACATACACACACACACACACTAAAAAGCCCAACACAATAATAAAAAAAAAAAGAATGTGATACTAAAGTTAAGTTGAAGAAGTCCTTTTTAATTGCTTGTGAAAAGTCAAGCCCTCTAAATGTTGCATTTCCAACAGATTAGATAAAGTATACACCAAATTAGTGTATCTTCCAATTCTGCACCGCATTAACAACCTAATTATAACTGTGAAATAATTCAGTGTGGAACCATATGCTAAAATATGGTAATTGCTCTTGTATGGTTTTTGAAGAACTAGTTGTATTTTCCTGTGTCTCTTTGAGTTGCTGTGGCTTATTCGTTGCCTTTGGCCAGCAAGTCAAAGGCCACAGTCTCTTCCTTGCCACAGTAGATGAGAACTACATTAACTCAGCCCCACCCTCGGAATTTATTTGCAGATTCTCATTTCCTTTTTCTTATTTATTTATTTATTTATTTATTTGACAGAGAGATCACAAGCAGGCAGAGAGACAGGCAGAGAGAGAGGGGGAAGCAGGCTCCCCACTGAGCAGAGAGCCCGATGCGGGACTCGATCCCAGGATCCTGGGATCATGACCCGAGCCGAAGGCAGCGGCTTAACCCACTGAGCCACCCAGGCACCCAGATTCTCATTTCTTTAATAGGAATACATTTTGTCATAACGAAAGGGGGCAGAGTTCCACACAAGTTAGACTTCTGAATCCTTTGTCCATCTCAGTCTTGTTCTTCTAAAGCAATGTAAAATGAGCATGGGGTATACACAGTTTGTCAGAATTCTTTTTTGGGAACATGCACACTGAGTAGAAGGTCTTGAGTTATTAGCTAAAGTGCCGGGCCATAGAATATTATGTGCATGTCAGCCCACTGAAGCTGATGACATTAAGGTCACTCCACAGTTGTTTGTTCTGATTTGGCTTTCTTTATTTCTTTTTTTTAAATTAAGGCTATATCTTTTTGAGAAGTTTTGGGCTTATAACAAATCTGAGGGGAAAGTTCAGAGATTTTTCTATATACTTCGGCCCTGCTCTTGTGCAGTTCCCCCTTTTATCAACATCATTCCTCTGAGTGGTGCATTTTTAAACAAGGATGAACCTGCACTGATACAACGTAAGCACCCAAATTCCAGTGTACATTATAGTTCACACTGTGGGTTGAATAACTACATAGTGAGATATATATGTCCATCACTATGATATCGTACAGCCTGTTTTCACTGCCCTAAGACTCTGCTGCCTATTCATCCCTTTACCCTGCCTGGCAACCACTGATCTTCCTATTGTCTCCATAGTTTTGCCTATTCCAGAATGTCCTTGAGTTGGAATCATACAGTGTGTAGACTTCTTGGATTGAATTCTTTAAAGTTCCTCCCTATTTCTCCCTGGCTCGATAGCTCATTTCTTTTTAGTGCTGAAGAATATTCTAGTCTGGATGTGCCCACAGTTTATTTATCTGTTTACTTACTAAAAGACACCTTGGTCGCTCCCAAGTTCTGGGACTTAGGAGTAAAGCTGCTATAAATAACTGTGTGCAGGTTATGTTTACTTTTTAAATTTTTTACTTCTTCTGGATCAAGGAGAAATTAAGATGACCAGATGAGAGAAGCTATTCATATCATGAGCATGAATTTTGTTGCCTTCAAAATACTACATAGTAGGTCTTCAACTTCTGGGAATATCTCAGTTGTTTCTTTGTGTGTGTGTCCAGTTTCACCTGTCACCATCTCATGAGGCTTTGGCCCAATGTTTTATTAGGAAAAGTATGAAGAAAGGGCCCATCTCTGCCTATTTATATTATGAAATTACACAGAAGAAACCTCTTGAGTTCTACTTCCTTCTACTCTAGCTATTTGAGGTATATACTGTTTGACATTTGTCACTTAACACTAAGTGTCAACTAAGAGGAGATGATCCTACATATCAATGAGTATTTGCACTGTGACAGCCAGGAAGCTCATTATCTCATGCTAGGTCAGAACATCTGTCCAGGTTTCTGTATTACGTTTGAATGAGGGCAGCAACAAGACTGCAATGGTCTGGACCGTGGGTTTTGTTAAACAGGTAGGAAATCAGAAACTATTTCAACTCATTCATGGTTCCATTCAATATTCCTTTGCTAAGTATTACTGCTATACAAGGCTCTGGGAGTGGAAAATAAAATGAGATGCAGTGTAGGGTGTGGGAGGGTAAGGTAACCCCAGAGAGATTTGAAGATACGATGTCCAAAGGAGCCCTGGAAGCTGAGCTGGAGGAGCAAAGTGGAAAGGAGGATGTGTCCAGGGAATGGAGTTTCTTGGGAACAGCAGTGGTAGATTCCTTCCTTTGTGTTCCTATTGCTGATGCCCAGATTCAGGCCAATATCACTTTTTACCAGGATTATTGACTACTATCTCGCAATCCCTAATTCTATGCCTGCAAAACCATCCTCCTCACTATGGCCAGAACGGCCTTTTCAAGATGCAAACCAAGTAGCTCACCTTTACTTTGACATATGGCCAAACTCATCAGCCAGGCCTCCACCATCTGGCCCTGCTTGCCTCTCTCCATGCTTCACCCCACACTCATGTTCTGGCAAAAGTAACCACTTCTATGCCTATCACACTGGACCACTCGGGATTCCTCCTACCCCTCAGCTTGTGGTCATGATTCTGGACTTCGCTGTCACACAGCTCTGGATTTGACTGTGGGCTCTGCTGCTTCCAAGCTCAGTGACCATGAAAAACTTTGACTCGTGAGCCTCAGTTTATAAAGTGGGGATGGTAAGAGAATGTGCTTCACAGCAGTTGTGGGAATTAAATAATGAATGTACAACACATGTCAAGTTCTTAGTCTATAATAAGTGTTGAACATATTTACCTATTCTTATTATCTAAAAAAAAAAAAAAAATTAAGACTTAGGTTAGGCTTAACCTCTTCAGGACTTTCCCTTGTTTTGCCTCCAATTTCATAGGCTTCTCATCAGTAGTCCTCATTACCCTGGGCATAGCTAGTATTGTAGTGGACTCTAACCATTGCTCTGGACCCAAATTACTGTTTCAGACTGTGAGCCTCATGGGGGTAGGGGCTGTATCCTTCTGCTCATTCCCACACCCAGTGTCTACTGTGCTTAGCACTAAGCAGTGCTCTGTTTGTGTTTGTATGTCACATGGACACAGCCTGGGGAAGACAGCTGACATATGAAGGGGCAGGCATGTGCTTTGCCCTGAATAGGCACACTCTACAGCCACAGCCAGGAATCCAGGCAGGCTGGGTGATAGAGCCACAGAGGGTCAGGAAACCCAGTATGTGCCCAGGAAGTAAGATGGCAGAATACATCAAGAGTCTACACAACGAGATCAGAAGCCAGTGGTAGGATGGAGAGTCCAGAGCTTCCTGAGGCACACCTCCCTCTGCTCTTTCTAGGGAGAGAGGCCCTGTGGGCTCTTCCTGACTAGATCTGGGGGCTGGGGCTGGAAACAGGGCAAATTCTCACAACAGATGCTGAAAAAAAGAAATCCTGGAAAAACCAGCAACACCTTCTCTGCTCTGTTAACATTTACCTTTTATAATTAAAAATATTGTGGAAAGAAAAGATGTTTTCTATTTTGGAAAGTTCCATGTTGGTGACCCACAGAAAAAGAGATTTTGGTTATGTGTCCTCCACGCCGGCTTTGCGCTTCCAAATTTTGATTCGAAGACAGAAAAAAGATTGTGAGATGGTCGTGAACCACTGCAGGTGTTCTGGCTTAGCCTGAACCTCACAGAATAGGGCAGTGGGTTGAGAAAAGGAATGTGACCTCAGTGGAGAGGAGCCTTCCTTCTGCTTATGGGTCACAAAACTGATGTGTATCTTTTATGGACAAGTCTGGTTTGGGCGTCTTTTTCTATATGACCAACAGAAAACAAACAGAAAGTCAGACAGACAGAAAGGCAGGAAGTTCTGAGAGCTGCTTCATGGTTATTGTTACTAAGGAAACCAATTCTTTAGTATTCATGTGTTCAGCAGACGGCCGCTCTGGATCTCCGAGGCTGAGGTGGTGTCACAGAACGGCACAAGGGAAAAAAAGGGATGAAAACAGCCAAACAGATAAATAAGGAAGTTGTTTAAGAGTATATGGGTGATTTAGCCACCATCTGTGGTTTCTGGTAGCTTTAAAAATGAGATCATTGCCAGCATCAGAAGATTTAAAGAGTGATCAGGAGCATGTCTTCCCACTGCATTTATATAATCATATTCACATACTATCCACACACTGGGAAGAAAAACCTCTCGGGAGGGAACAAAGATCCTTGAGGTCTGTTTCCTTTTCGAGAAAATCATCATTGTGCAAAAAGGGCCTCTGAAATGTATCACTATCTGTTATCCCGATTCCAAAGCGCTTTTCCCTAAGCATTCGAAGAGGAAGGTGGCATATTGCTGATTCCCTTGAATTTTCTCTCACAGAGGATGGAGGCATTTACCATAGTTGCTGAGCCTCACTCCCCAAATATAAGAAAAGTCACTCCCACAGAAGTCACAGTTCCCAAAAGACACCCATAATCCTGCCGACCGGCCTGTGGGTGGCAAGGGCCTGAAGAACATGAAAGAGTGAAGTCAGAGGACATGGAATCCTGCATTGTCAATCAGACTGACGTAGAAGATACCAGGTATAGAGACTACACTCCTCATCCATTCCCCCCAATCAACAAAAAGATTCTCAGGGAGTCTTGCAGTTGAGATCGTGGCCGACTCGTAATTCTCATAATGAGAATCCAGGAAAAAGGATGGCTTTCTTTCCCTCATAGAGAAACAATATAAACAGACACATTTCTTAAGTGAAAGACAGTGCCATGCCCCTTCACGTCTCATATGCATGGCCTAGGTGAAAGCATTGTGGAGTTTTAGGAACATCTCACAGTCTGGAGATATAAGTATCCACTGAACTAGATCATCATTAACATCCCAGTACAAGGTCATGTCACAGGCCTCTTTTCCATATTCAATTAGCATTAATTGAACACCATTTGCATTCAAAGCCCTCTGCTAGATGCAGTCAGAGATGTGAAAATGAGTATGACATGGCCTCAGAATTCAAAGAACCCACAATCTAACTGACGGAAAACAGTGAAAAATTCCTCAATATTCTTAGAAACTCATCATACGACCTGAATGTCCTTGGCCCCTGTCTGGCTCTCCTTCGCCTCTGTGGCCCCAGCCCAACCCTCTCCTGACACTGGCATCTGCAGCTTTCCGGCTCCTGTCTCATCATTCAGATCACAGTTCAAAAGTCACTTCCTCTGGGAAACTTCCTGATTCCCCAGCTCAGCCCCCTGTTATATCATCTCACTGTACCCTCTTTTTCCTCTGCTGTGCTAATTACACTTGGATGCCACATGACTGGTACGGTGTGTCCTCCCCATGAGACCCCACATTTCAGCCACAGAAATAGCAAATCTGTACATAGGTAAGTAATATAAGTAGATGAAATGAAGTAAATGAAAGGTTAGAAATAGGGTGTTGGCGAAGCAGGCCGAGGGGCTTTTCCTCCTCACTGAGTCCTCACGCCCATGACAGAGCCTGGTCCAGAGTGGGCTTTTGGCAAATATTTCTTAATAAATGAATAGATGTTCATAATGAAATCAGTTTGAAGGTAAGAGAAACAAGACCCTGAAGCAGAGGGCTGGCAAACAGTGTGGCTGGGGGGAATGCTTGTTTCTCTCCCAAATGTTTGCTAGGTACCAGGTGCCCAAAATATGGGATGCTTGTGAGATGAGTGAATGAATGGTGAACTAGGAGAAAATCAGAGTTCTCGTTTTTCTTTGTTTGCTTATATGATTATACTTTACATGAACAGTAATGTTCAACAGCCTTCTCTCTCTCTCTCTCTCTTTTTGGTGCAACAACCCTGTAAAAAGATAGTTAAAAACTAAACAATAACCAGTCAAAAACCCAGGATCTGGCTGAGCAACACTTCTTTGCCATTTCCACAAAAAAAAAATTTTTGGCCTAGAAACCTCTGTAGTAAAACACTGGACAACTTCAATTTTGTAGGAGAGAACTTCTCCTGCCTGCTTTGGCTGTGAATTTGCTGACCTGAGAAGCTTCTCTTCCATATGTCCTGGAGCTACTGTTTATTCATTCATTTGTTGTTGACTCATTCATAGATTTAGTCAGCATATATTTACTGAGTAAACACCATATATTAGTTACTAAGCTATGACACTACCATATACCAGGGAAAAAGACCATCAAAGCCTCCTACAGTTAAGTTGGATAACTAGGTCTATAAATAGATGATTCCACCCTAGCAGCTGACTTGGGAAGCAGTGCCTCAATCATACAGTACCTCCCTATTTGTGGCACTGGTTACACGCACTATCCTCCTTCCAATGGCTGTGAGCTCCACAAAGGCAAGCCTGCCTTTAGCTTACCCATCTTTGTACCACCAACAACTAGCACTATCCTTGGCACAGTAAACATTTATCTATTGATAAATAGATTGCTCACATTTATTATATGACCCAAGCTCTGTGTGCTGCATGTTAACATCCATGACCTCCTTTAATCTTCACGTCACTACTCTGATGTAGTTGCTCTGATTATTTTCATTTTACACATAAGGAAACTAAGGCACAGAGAAGCTAAGGAGCTTGACAAGGATACACAGCAAGTGAAGAGTCAGCAGTCAACCTAGGTCTGCCTGAGAGAGAACCACAATGGACTCCTTCTTTTCTTTTGAGTTGAACCCTAAGAAATTACTGATAGTTGGCCCTTTGGGGCCACAGAAATAGCAAATCTGTACATAGGTAAGTAATATAAGTAGATGAAATGAAGTAAATGAAAGGTTAGAAATAGGGTGTTGGCGAAGCAGAGCAGGGGACAGGCCAGGAACGGCTTCCTGGGGCAGTTTTGCAGCATGCCCAGGGATCAATCAGCATGTCGTAAGGAAGGAGGGGAGAGCAAGGACACATACACATGCTCTAACTCAACACATCTTCATTTTGGGCTGACTGTACGCCAGACCCTGTGCTCATGCAGAGAGCAAGCAGAGCTTGGAGTTGTGCAGAGAGGACAATTATAATAAAATCGGAGCATTCATATATGCTCTAATAAAATGCCCTAGAAGACACAGCAAAAGTATGAATGTGAGAGAGACCAAGAACATGTCAGTGGTTTAGTTGAAAGCAAAGGATTCCAGGCTGAGGAGCAAGATAAGAGGGAATGGGAGCCACCAGGAAGACCACTGAGGTCTGGAGTGGAGTAGACACAGAACGCAGGAGAAACCAGGGGACGGTGTGCCACAGAAGAGGGCTTCCAGTGATTTCCTCAGCTACATCATGGAGGAGGGCTTAAAGTGGGATGAATGGGAAGCATGAAGAACACTTGAAGCTGTTTTAGGTGGAAATTGAGAGCCTGCATCTCACAGAGCCAGTGGAAATACTGATGTTCAAGGCCAATGATGTTTAGTGTTAACTCTGAGAATTACCAATCACTCTAGGTATCCTGGGAGGCACAGGCATTTCGATTTAATTGGCTGAAAGCTCTAGAAAGCCTCATCTATCTTTCTACACAAAGACTCTGCATGCCAGATGCCTCTTTGTGCTAGGTTCCCTCCTTCAAACCCTTCTTTACATGTGTTTAAATTCAGTCAGGGCTTCCTAGCTGCCAGAAGTTGCTTGTTTTAACATTTATGTTCATGGAGGAAGAGGTTTTAATTAAAGATTATGGAACTCCATCTTCAGATCCAAATCTAGATCTGTTTCTCAGTTCCACATGTCTCCTTGAATAGCATCAAGAACCTGCATTTTGGCTCTTAATGTTTACAGTATGATTCTTGAATTGACTGCCTCATGTCTCCTCTGTTCTATGCCAGACAGGGACCAGTTCTGTTTCTCATTGGCACTCAAACAGATGTAAACATCCAAGGTAACAGGGAAAATATGGAGTCTGTTCAGCACTATGACACAACTCTGTAAAACCCCCTGATGTTTTCAGGACAATGAAAGCTATTAATGATTATAAAAGGTATCTACATTTGGATTTTGATTTTATTTTTAAAGATTGTATTTATTTATTTGAAAGAGTTGTGGAGGCAGAGGGAGAAGGAGAAAGAATCCCAAGCAGACATGGGGCTCGATCCACGACCCTGAGATCTGGACCTGAGCTGAAACCCAGACTTGGATGCCCCACCAAATGTGCCACCTAGGTGCCCCTAAAGATCTGGGTGGCTCAGTTGGTTAAGCAGCTGCCTTTGGCTCCGGTCATGACCTCAGAATCCTGGGATGGGGCCCTACATCCGGCTCCCTGCTCAGCAGAGAGCTTGCTTCTTCCTCTCATCTGCCTGCGGCTCTACCCACTGGTGCTCTCTCTCTCTCATAAATAAAATCTTTATTAAAAAAATAATAAAAATAAAAACCAAGCACAAAAGTGTTGTTTTTCTTGTTTTTTTCTTAAATAGAACAGGCTAACTTCTAGATACATCTTAAAAAGTATGTTGTAATGTATTTGGTGAAGAATAATCTAACTTAACCAAGGGTTGCCATAAACAGAAAAACATTAAAACGTAAAGACAATTCAGCATAAGGCCCCTATGCTGGTTAAGGGCATGATCATAGACTCAAATACATTCGAGATTCTCTGTTCCAAAGTAGGGCTTGACTGTTGGACATTCCTTGGCTAAAATTAAGGCAATCTATTAGTTTGGCCGTTCTGTCTGGTCACGAGCAAACTGTTTGGCTAGAGGTGACCGGCTGTCAATCTCATCTGCTGTTGCTGGAGGCTGAGCAGACAGGAAGTTGTAGGGTTGCTAATTGGTTAACTTTTATCCCAGCATTAGCTTCCTATTGCTGTTGTAATTCCCACGATCTTAGCCAAAAAACCTTCCCCAAAACAATGAGGCATCTTTACTTCCTGAAGGTAAATCTAAAAAGTGCCCTTGTGGGAAATAGTTACCTCTAATGTCCCATTCACCACAGATGGCAGCAGTGCTGGGAATCCTCTAAGAGAGTGACAATGAAGATTGATGTTGCCATCTGTCTCTGGTTGATTTAAATGTTTATGTCCCCTATAGCTGTAGGGTTTTGGCAGCAATGTTGTTGATACCCAAGAAAGAAAATGTAATTAAAATTAAGAGACTAAGAACTGGAAGTTGATCCAACTTATTTTGTCATTATAGCCTGCTGCCTCTCTTTCTCTTCTGGCCCACTTGCTGACTTTTTTTCCTCACTCATCTAGTCTATACCATATCAATGATCTTTGAGGTTTACCTTAGCTGAGTTTCTATCAAAAATTCCTAGAGGGGCACCTGTAGGGGTGTGGTCAGGTGGGCATCAGACTCTTGGTTTCGGCTCAGGTTGTGACCCTGGGGTCCTAGGATCTAGCACCAAATTGGGCTCTGCACTGGGTCTGCTTGAGATTCTCTCTCCCTCTCCCTCTGCCTCACTCACCCTACTCTCTGTCTCTTATAAATAAATCAATCTTAAAACAAAACAAAACAAAAAACCAAAAAACAACTTCCTAGAGTCCCAACAACACATGTTAACAGTGGGGAAGAGGAAGCCAACAAGGTGGCATGCGGGGAGTTCCCAGGAACAACACAAAGAAACTTAGCTTTCCAAACAACAACAAAGACACCATTAAAAAGACTCTGAATGAGAATTCCCCTCACAGTTCCCTCCAAAGGTTTGTGGATTTCAATCATTTCTTTTTCCTTTTTTTTTTTTTCTGGTTTCCAGTACAGTAATCTTTGGATTACTCAAAGATCTTTCACATTTTCTGCACAATTTATTTTAATATAAATTATTCACTGAATAAAAAATGTATACAAAATCTCTACTTTTTTTTTTTCCCTCTGGAGTAACTCACTGTCCCTAAGGATGTGAACAATGGGATTTGTGTTTGAGCAAGTTGTTAAAAATAAGTCTTAAGCTTTAGGAATGGCTCACATGTGACTCAGTTATTTTTAAAAATAAATAAATAAAGCCTGGGGAGAGTAGAGGGCAGAAGGAGAATGGTTTAAGATGGAAAAGAACAAGCAATTCATTTTCATGAATTGCAAGACATAGTCTAAATATAGGAAAGAAGATTTCAGTCATCTCTGAGGGTTGAACAGAACTCCTTTGCTCCCCCCGCCCTCATATATATATATATATATATATATATATATATATATATATATATATTTTCATTTGTTAGCCTGCAAAGAAAAATCTCTGCACCCTAGAATTTCTCTCCACTTGGAAAACTGATTGCATACTATCTTAGCTAGAGCTACAACACTTGCATTCCACGCAGCCAAAACCTTGTAGAAAAGAGATTTTGTTGCCTTAAATGAAGTGGGTTCGAAAACTAGACTGTCTGTCCGGAAAGGTGTTCTTTGAGTCCCCTGTGAACCACTTAAAGCTAGGCAATTGCTTATTTAATCCTTTGGCACAACAGGGTTTTAAAAAATTAGTATGAAAAAGCTACTTACTCAGGCTAAGTCAAATCCAAGCATTAGCAAGTCTTAGAGGCTAGAGATGGAGGAAGTGCTGCTTGTTGGCTAGTTGGGGAGGGTTCTTTTTCCTCTGGAACAGCGGCTACTTGGCTTTGGGAGGCAGGAAGCTGAAGTGGGACAAGAATAAAACTCTGTATAACATATGGTTTCCTGGGAGGAAAGTGGAGCTCCAGGTCGTTATCACCTCCAGGTTCAAAAGCCATAGGGTTTTGGGGCCAAGGTTTTCCGAGTGCTTATGGGGGATGGCATTCGGTTGCAGAGAATTTTAAAAACAGATACCTACCATTCAGAATTCCAAGAAAATCACAGTCTTGGGTTTTCTCCTAGTCTACCAAACTCATCCTGT
This sequence comes from Mustela nivalis, assembly GCF_964662115.1. Taxonomy (NCBI): domain Eukaryota; kingdom Metazoa; phylum Chordata; class Mammalia; order Carnivora; family Mustelidae; genus Mustela; species Mustela nivalis. The sequence continues at coordinate 69,995,893 of NC_139031.1, forward strand.
TCAGCAAGTGAACACACACTAGGGCAGTGCCTCTATGGCGTTTAACTCCAGAGATGTATTAGTTTTCAAATAAGTCTGCAAATGAGTTGAAACACCTCCCATTAAGAGGAGGTATCTAACTTCCCCTCTCTTTAAATATTGGGCTGGCCTTAGTGACTAGCTTCTAACTAAGAGTAAGTAGCAGGAGTGATTCTTTGTGGCTTTCAAGGTTAGTTCATCAAAAGGGACACAGCATCTGCCTGGCTCTCTCTCTTGAGGTAAATTCATTTCCTTGGAGCAGGGATACCTCCATGCTAGAAAAACCACGGAGAGGGACCACGGAGACCCAGCAGGCCCGGCCCCAGCCCTGCAAGTCCTCCCAGCCCGTGGGCCAGATATGTGAGGAAAGCAGCCTTTGAGTTGGCCCCAAAGCTGAGAACACCTGAGATTTTGAGCCAGAACCCCCCGAACAGGCTGATGCAGAATGCTGGATCCACAGAAACCAAGAAAGAGAAAACAGGTGAATGCTATTCTTGGGCCACCGATTTGGAGGGTGACTTGTTTCAAACAACAGATTTGTGGGAATTTTTTGGTACCTACAGGTGAGGCGTTGCCATAACAGAAGTGGAGGGCAGGGATTGGAGGACCTTTGAAGAGGCTGTGGGTGAAGAACTGAAGGAAAGTCAGGAGAGTATTGGCAGCTGGAGGAAAGGGGCCCCTGGTTCTGAAGTGTTGCAGTCTTTATACCAGAGGTAACATGGAAAACAGAAAATGTACCTAATGGACTCATGTCCCAGGAAGCTTTCAGGCACAGTGTTGAAGGTGTCTCCTGACCTTCCTAATTGCCGTAAAATATGAGAAGAGAGAGATGAAGTTAAAAAAAAAAAAAAAAAGGCAAACTGAACCGACCTGAACCCAAACCAACCAAAAAACCAATGCTAAATTAAAGAGCCAAGACTTTAGGGGTTCAAAAAATCAAACTATTGTTCAGTTTCATCCTCTCCAGATGGCAGATGCAGCTAAAATTAATACATGTAATTTCCGTATAAAGATGAAGGAAGCAGTGTGACTCAAAATTCCTTTGTTAAGACCTCACACAGTTGAACGTAGTGCCTTACAAATTCTTTCAAGCAGCCAAGAGTCCCTCTGAAAAGCTTAAGAGCATGCCTTTTAGATGTCTCCATTAACAAAAATGGGTATAAAATTCTTAAGGGCACAGTCCCAAAGTAGCCCTAGAGGGAGTTTAAGGTAGAGAAAAGCTTATCTCAATGAGATTTGTGAATGTGTTTTTTGTCTAATGGAGGGAATCTCAATAAGACTGCGGGGAAACAAAATCTTAAACAGAGCTGCACTAATGAAAACATTGCCAGCTCAGGCTAAAAGGGACAGAGGTAGTGTAAAAAAAAAAAGGGGCTTTTAGGTTCCTAAAATTCTCTGGGAAAGCAGCAGGCTGAGGAAACTCCTCAGCTATAAAGACGGAGTACATTTTTTGGGTGCCTGGGAGGCTCAGTTGTTTAAGCGTCCAAGTTTAGGTTTCACCTCAGGTCATGATCTCAAGCTCATGGGATTGAGCCCTGCGTTGGGCTATGTGCTAGGCAGGAGTCTGCTTCTCGTCCCCTCTCTGTCCCTCCCCCTGCTCACTCTCTCAAGTAAATAAATATTTTCTTAAAAAGATGGGGGTAACCTGTACCCCTGAAACCAATAATATATTATATGTTAAGAAAAAAAATTTAAAAGATGGGGTAGATTTTCTAGAACACGAAGGATAATTCAGAGGGAGGAATCTAGAGTCCAGAGAATGGAATCAAGTGCCATGAAAAACAGTTTCCACTCAGCTCTAATCAAGGAGCTTGGTTCACCAGTGACTGGCTGGATTTCAGAATTGCCACAGGCTGATTATCTGATTGTCACGGAAGACTGAAATGTCTCTAGTGGCTATCCTATGCTTAACAAAGTCTGTTGGGTGGGGGAGCAATAACTTTTCACTCTAGGCCACAAATCTTCAGATTGAGATCAGTATTCAGGAGGTTGGTTGTAATTGAGGATCTGCTCCTATGGAGCAGCACCTGAACCTGGTTTGGATGATGGGCAGCTGGACCTTGAAAGTGGGTGGATGCCATCCAGATGAGCTGTTTGGGGGTCTTAGGAGAGGGTGAGTGCATTTGCATGTGGGATCAATATAAATAACTTCTGGTGGCACCTGCGTGGCTCAGTGGGTTAAGGCCTCTGCCTTCGGCTCAGGTCATGATCTCAGGGTCTTGGGATCAATCCCCGAATTGGGCTCTCTGCCCAGCCAGGAGCCTGCTTCCCTCCTCTCTCTGCCTGCCTCTCTGCCTACTTGTGATCTCTGTCTGTCAAATAAATAAATTAAAAAAAATATATATATATATGAATAAAACTTCTGGCTGGAGGGGAGACAGTTTTTAAAACATGCCCACCATTTTTTGACCTTTTTTTCTATTGAAAGGTGAAATCTAATTCTTCTCCCTGCAAATATAGGCTGGCCTTAGTGACTCACTTCAACAAATAGAATACTAGGTCATAAAAAGCCACACAGCTTCCATCCAGTTCTCTTGGTGCATGTGGTTTGAAGCCCCGAGCCACCATATAAAATCTCCAGCAAACCCAAGCATCATGCTTAGCAGGACTTGTAGAGAAACCACGTGAAGTTAGTGGAGCTCTGTTCTAGCTCTTTCACCTCCCAGCTGTGGCACCAGATATGTGAGTGATGAAGCTTTAAAGATGACCTCAGCTAAGTCACCACCTGACGCAGCCTCATGAGAAATCACAAGCCAAAACCACTCAGCCAAACTGCTCCTGAACTCCTGCCCATAGAAGCTAGTGAGAGATGATAAATGACTGTTCTTTGGGGACACTAAATTTGGGGGCGATCTCTTATACAAGGAGGGCACCAGTCACATTTCATTCTCTGTAAATGGGAATCCTTGGAGTTCTTCAGCAAGGTGGTATCATAAGAGTCTGTGCAGATCCAGCTGTAAGTGTGGCCAGCATCTCTTTGTCCAGATTAGGACAAAGCCAGGCTTTGTCCAGGCTTTGTCCAGATTACTTTGCTCTCAGTTTTTCTCTCCTTTCCCTTGGTTGTCTACTTCCATTGGACTGCATGTCTTAACTTCATCTTACACTAAGCTTCAAGGCTAGTCCCTCGATACTTGGTACCCTAGCTTCATTAATCTCTTTTGGGCATTCTAGTCTACTTCACCCTGGGAGTTCCCCTTAATACCACCATAAGTTCAATTCCAGCACACCTGTACCTGATAAGACAGCACATGGAAGCCCCTTCTCATCCCATCCCAGATTCTCTCTGCATTGCAGGGAAGGTGGGAGACACATACATCCAAATTCCATTTCCATCTGTTTAGAAAGCTTCAGTATGGGACAAGGCTTTCCTCTAGGTTTTCCAAATGAACCTTCCACCCAACTGAGTGACTAAGGATAGGGCCTCAGTCAGCAGCCAATGACACATACATCCAAATTCCATTTCCATCTGTTTAGAAAGCTTCAGTATGGGACAAGGCTTTCCTCTAGGTTTTCCAAATGAACCTTCCACCCAACTGAGTGACTAAGGATAGGGCCTCAGTCAGCAGCCAATGACCTCTGGGCAAAAACAGCAACATTTTAGTCAGGATGCACCTTTTCCTCTGGGGATTTGTTTGCTGGCCCACAAAATGTGATGAACAAAAATAGCATGATTCCGATAATAAACTTATGAATAAAATTGGTTATGAAATGACATGGATGAACAGCAATGGGGATTCTTTTCCTTTTTTTTTTTTTTAAAGATTTTATTTATTTATTTGACAGATAGAGATCACAAGTAGGCTGAGAGGCAGGCAGTGAGACAGAGAAGGAAGCAGGCTCCCTGCTGAGCAGACAGCCCCATGTGGGGCTTGATCCCAGGACCTTGGGATCATGACCAGAGCCGAAGGCAGAGGCTTTAACCCACTGAGCCACCCTGGTGCCCCAGCAATGGGGATTCTTAAGTGACATTTCTAGAGTAGTACGTTTGGTTTTCAATCTTGGTAACAAATGAAAGCATGTGATCTCACCTGGATGTTAATGACCAACAGCAGAAAGAAAATATTACTTTCTTCAGCCTACCATGAATTCTCTGGTATACTTGGCAGTCATTGGCACAGAAACTGAAGGGTAATTTAGTGCCCTGCCCCAGGGTATGGCTCTCCTCTGGAGTCAGTAAGACGAGCATATCAGAACCCAGGTTGGAACTCTGGTATTCATATGAGCAGTACATAGATTCAGTAATGCTCCCTCTACTATACAGAATATGGGAAAGAACTGGGAATTCCATTTCTTGCCTTGCTTTGTGAAGATGTAGGAAATAACTTGTCAATAGGCACCCTTCAAACTGAGTGTCTCTTGAATGATTTGCAATTTGAACAGAATCTTTAGGGGGAGAGGGTGGAAGGGAAATTCGAGACAGATGAACAGACTGGGTAGAAGGTTATGCACTTCAGCTTCCCTCCAGAGCGGTTCACTGTCATGGCTGACCAACAGAAACCCTTGAGGAGACTTTAAAAAGTGCACACGCCTAGACTGGCACCTCAGAGACTGGGGTTCAGTAGGAATGTTTAGAAAGCTCCCCGGGGGGCCTGGGTGGCTCAGTGGGTTAAGCCTCTGCCTTCGGCTCAAGTCATGATCTCAGGGTCCTAGGATCAATGCCCGAATAGGACTCTCTGCTCGGCAGGAGCCTGCTTCCCCCTCTCTCTGCCTCTCTGCCTACTTGTGGTCTCTGTCGGTCAAATAAATAAATAAAATCTTTAAAAAAAAGAAAGAAAGAAAGAAAGAAAGAAAGAAAGCAAGAAAGCAAGCAAGCTCCCCAGGGGATTTGGGCAGCCGGCCAGGTATGGGAACCCCTGCCTCTGTGAGCTCCTGAGGACAACCAGAAATCTGCCTTCTTTGGTTTCCTTTTTTCCCACAGAATTGGGCAGGGCTTTGTTTAGAGTTACACAGAGTACATGTGCAATATGTTCATGTTGTTTGTAAGATTCTAAACGCTTTCTTTTTTTTTTTTTTTTTAAGATTTTATTCACTTATTTGGCAGACAGAGATCACAAGTAGGCAGAGAAGCAGGCAGAGAGAGAGGAGGAAGCAGGCTCCCTGCTGAGCAGAGAGCCTGATGCGGGGCTGGATCCCAGGACCCTGGGATCATGACCTGAGCCGAAGGCAGAGGCTTTAACCCACTGAGCCACCCAGGCGCCCCTCTAAATGCTTTCTTAAGAAGGTAAACTATATTCCATTTCACTCATGTTTAATCTGTATTATCCTTTAATAACTGATTTATTTAAAAAATTGTTAAATACTGGGCCCTGGTTACTCTCATTAGTCTTGATGATAAAGAGATTGAAAAAAGACTTGTTATTGTTACTATTTTCAAAGTGATGTAGGAACTTGGAAGAAGGAGGAATTGTTTTGAGGGGATGCTTTGGAAGAGACTTTTTGAAGAGGGACTTAAAAGTATTAATAGGAATTTGGCTGCTAGAAAAACGGGGAAAGTCATTCTCAGAAGGAACAGTATTTCCAAAAGAACAGGGCCTTGAGAAGGTCTGGAATATCCAGGGATCAGTGGCAAGTTCAGTATGGGGCAGGTAGAAGATGTGGGTCTGGAGAGGTGGAAGACGAGCCTGGAAGGAAAGGGGCCAAAAGGCAGTGGGCTGTTGGGAAACCAGCTCTTAAAAAAGAAAAAAAGCAAAAAGGACCCGATTTGTACAGTTGACTCATTTTTGTGGTGTACATACTCCCATCTGATTTTAAGTTATCAGTGATTTAAGAACTGACTCACAAAATTCCTACATATTTACTGTCAGTTTTTGTGAACCGGTACCAGCTGGTTCCAGTACACGACTGAGAAGAGGTCAGAGCCTTTAATTCTAAGGAATAGACTAAAACAATTTTTTTTTGCCTCTTGTCACAGTGTTTCTGCCTCATAGTATAGGGCCCACTTCTATGGCTTTGGAGTAGGGTGGGTCAATGAAATGCACAAGGGACCTGAAAACTCACCGGAACTAATTTTCAGGCTCTTATCACCCATCAGCACTGTCCTTAAGCCCAGGAAAGAGGGGCTCCTTTTCTGGTTCACATTTTAAAGGGTTTGGCTCTCTGGGCATAGTACCCATCCCTCTACAACAGAATGAGGAATTCATGGTGTCATGCCCAACAGGAACCTACCTCCCCTACTTCTACTCCATATACTCCACATGTCTGGGACTCAGGAGTTCTCTTGGTGTATGGAATCTTCCTAAAGCACCTTCCCTGAAGATAGGCACCTGGTCCCCAAGGGTTGGCCAAGGAGGGACTATGCCAAGGGTAGGGCAGAATATGGATGTGGGGGCTGGATGTTGATACCCATGCACGTGTAACCCTCACTCTGGACCCACACCCTTACAGCTAGGAATGGGAAGTGAAAAGCCGCAGAGAGGCCTTGAACCCGGCTACCTACATTCTGACATGGAGAAGAACTTCTTCTTTAACCCACTGAGTTAAAAGTTCTTTGGAGAAGAACTTCGAGAGAAGTCTAGCAGTTCTAAGTTCAACCCAGGACTTCTAGGTTATCATGAAGACGTATTTGTCCAGGTAAGAGAATAGAATATATATTTGACATTTTGTTAGTTGGATTTATATATATATTTTTAAAGATTTTTAAATTTATTTATTTGACAGAGAGAGATCACAAGTAGACAGAGAGGCAGGCAGAGAGAGAGGGAGGGAAGCAGGCTCCCTGCTGAGCAGAGAGCCCGATGCGGGCCTCGATCCCAGGACCCTGAGATCATGACCTGAGCCGAAGGCAGGGGCTTAACCCACTGAGCCACCCAGGCGCCCTGGATTTATATTTTTAAATATTTAGATATAAGCTATGTGGGCCTCCATTTTGACTCTACCCTGGGCCCAGCAAATGTCAGGGATGGTCTTGGAGGACCGGGGGGGACCCCCTCTGGTAATGGGGGAGCCCACTACCAGGGCTGTATTCTAAGCCAAGGCAAGCAAGCTACAGACCCCAGACAAATTCTTGCCCGCTGTATGTTTTTATATACGCTGTGAGCTAAAAATGGGTTTTCCATTTACAAATAGTGTTTAAAAGTCAAAAGAAAAATATTTCATGATATGTGAAAATTATATGCAATTCAAACTTCAGTGCCCACGAATTGTGTGACTGGCACACAGCCAAAGCCATTCATATGTGTATCGTGCACGGCTGATTTCATGCCACAACAGCAGAGTGAGGAGTTGTGACAGAGACTGTATGGCCTGGGAAGCTGAATATATTTGCTCTCTGGCTCTTACATAAACAGTTTGCCTGCCCTACCCCTAGAGCAGCCGCAGGCAGCAGGAAGGGAAGAGTCTAGTAGTTCTCGTGTGGGTCTGCTCCACAGAGCCACCTGTTGAACTCTCCAAACACACCAATGCCAGGGCCCCACTCTGAATATTTTAGGATGAACTGGTCTGGGGTTGGGTGTTTTTAAGACATCCCCATGATTCTGAGAGCCAGGGCTGTGAGCCACTGGGCTAAGTGAATGTAACGTGAGAATCAGAATTCCCCAAATGCCAGGCGAAGTAAAGTTATGGGACCTGTGCCTGCTTTCCCCAAGGGTCGGAGTGGATTACAGCCTTTCCCTGAGGACACAAGGTCCCCACTTACCTGACTAGGCTGAAGGAGGAGCGAGGGAAAGGGATCATTGTTTCCCACTGTGGTATGATGTACAAAGCCAGTTTCATTTCGACTTTTCCACATCCTTGAACGGCTGGTTCAAACACGTGTCCCTGTGCGAGCCCAGCACTGTGTGCATCTGTCAGGCAGGCCCACCTTGGACGACGGTGGCACACACCTTCGCTGGAACCCCTGCCGGGTCACTTCCCAGGACACATTCCAATAGGCAACCCTTACCCCATGTTTGCAGTGTGCGCTCCATAATTACTGGTGGTCTCACAGGGAAGGAGAAAAAAGACAACTCTATCAGAATCCCATTCTCCAGCAGCACAGCCAGCACCATTGGCAGAGGCTGGCTCCGGGGCTGCAAGGCTGCTCCGAGCTATTATTGTGCCCGGCTCTCTCTCAGCAGGACTCGTCGCAGACAATACAGTACACCGAGAGCATGGGGGATGAACAGTAAATACGAGGCCTTGGATTTTTTTTTAATCTTGTCAGTTTTCCCCTGATTTGTGTCCTTTATCCTAGCCCCCTCTGCTGTCTAAGCTTCTCAAAGCTAATGCCCATAACGCCACCACCCACTGGTAGCAGCAGGCTGCTGGGCCACTGTGGGGTTCTCATTGCGGAGACTGACAATGCCCGCCATTATCCGGCGACTGTACGTGTTAACCTAGTGGCACAGGGTTGCTCCGACACCTTCCCCTCTGCTTTCTCTTTACTCTGGGGGCCAACAGCAACTCTAGGAGTGCCGCCCTCCTGACTCTCGCTGCTTGTCTCAGGCAGCACACATCACGTCCTCCGACCGGCGGCGCTGGAACAGCTCGGCTGAAAAAGAGGACGCTGGGCAATTACGGAGCCGAGAGGGGGCTGTCATCCCGGCGGCCGCGTTTAAAAAGTTAAAAATACTCCTCAAAGCTAATTCTTGGGCCTCTTGTAGATACCAGCCCTCTTGCTCCTTCTTTCCTTCATTAAGAGCTCCGAGGACTCAATGGCACAGCGAGGTTCTAGAACAGGAGCGCACCGCCGAGGTTTGCGGAAGTGGCCTCAACCGAGGGCGCATGCGCCCCCGCAGCTGAGGGAAGTAGGACGGTGGCTTGCGTTTCGCTGCCTTGAAACAACTCCCAGACACCAGTTATTCGTTTGACACTTCTCTAATTGTCATCAGTTTCCAGGGTGATTTCTGGCTCCCATCGAACTGAGAAATTTGCGTATTATTTCATTATCTCTGCCCTGGCTACCCCGAAGTCTGCCTTTACACAATCTCCTGTCTCAGAATCCGCGGGTGCTGGCAGGACCGTGTGGAAATGCACGTGTCCTTGGCAGAGGCGACTTCTGCTGCCGCAGGGGAAAACAGCAGGGGCAGCCGGGGGAGTTGAAGACGTGGTGGCTCTCATGAGCTTTTCTGGAATGGGCTCTGCATCGGCGGAGGACACTTACATTTGGTTTTGTGAGAAGGGTAAAATTGAGAAAGCTTACAGACTCTGAAGTTTGTAATGATGTAGAGCTTGTGAAGGGCTCACGAACTCAGCTGTGGGAGAGGAGCAAGGGAAGGATAACCTGAGGCGGCTGCTGCTGGCGAGTGAGGGTCTCCCCGGGGGAAAGCCAGGGGTCCTGAGTCATCCTAACGTAAGACTTGAACTTTGTTTTTTTTTTGCCTCCAAGGGTAAACATTATTTTTAAAAGATTTGCCTATTTATTTGAGAGAGAGCGTGAGAGAGCTCATGAACAGAAAGAGAGGGGGCAGGAGAGGGAGAGAATCTCAAGCAGACTGCCAGCAGAGCCCAACACCAGGCTCCATCTCACAACCCTGAGATCATGACCTGACCCCAGATCAAGCAACTGAGCCACCCAGGTGCCCCTTCAAGGGCAAGCATTTTAAAATTACCAAATAGTATATCTATAAATTGATAACTGTATCTGGCACGGACACTCTTAGCAATTTATAGACATCATAGTTGGGGGGGGGGGGCGGTGGGCAGCGGTTTGTTTGCGGTTGTGAGGCTGACAGATCCGACCAGGAGGAGGAGGAGATGACAGAATGTGACTGGTTTCCAGTGGTGGCGCTGTCAATTCGAGTGCAGGCGCCCACTAGGTGGTGTTTGGGGAAGCGTGCTCAGCTCAGGGAAGGATGCTTCTGGCAGAACGTGGGCATGCTGAAGCTTTGATTTGTATTCAGTGGAGGGTAACCCACTCACCTCCTCTTAGAATATGTACACGATAATTAAGAAACAGACAATAAAAGATAAATAGGATTGTCATTAAACAAAACCAGATTGGTTCAGATGCATGGAACGTGTGGTGGACGTCATTAAGGAGCTGGTGGAATTGCGAAGATCCTGCAGCTCACAGACTTGTTCTACGTAAGTCTGACAAAGCATATCGAAAAAGGAAGGGCTTGGGGCGCCTGGCTGGCTCAGTAGAGCATGCAACTCTTGATCTTGGGGTGGCAGGTTCCAGCCCTGTATTGGTATAGGGATTATTTAAAAGATAAAATCTTTAAAAAATTTAAAAAGGGAGGGTTTTACAGACTACTGGAACATTCCAGCTAGCTCACTCCTTCTCACATCCATGGATTGTTTTGCTTTCTTACTTCACTCGAAAACTGACTGTGTCTAAGAGTTTTTAAGACAATGTTTCTGTGACAATGTATGGTGTTATTTGGCACCAAGAAGATGCAAGAAAATGTACAGAGATTCTGCTATACTTTATTCCATATCGTGTTACAAGAAAACAACAGTGACAGCTGACAAACCATTACATCTTTCATAATACAGACAAATTACACTTGGGAACAAATATGCAACATGTATTATCCCATTCTCCTTACTATGTTTCATTTTGGAATATAATAGTTTTCTGAATGATGCTAATACATTTCTTAGGTACTGACCCTCTGCTATGAAGTACGTATCTCAGTGTATCATACAAAAAAAGAAAAAAAGAAAAAGAAAAAGAAAAGAAAAATTAAAAAAAAAAAAAAAAAAGAACCACTCCCAACTAGAGAATATAGATTTTGTATGTGCCTCTAAAATATGCTGCTGTAGGAAGGGGAATGAAAATAGGAGATTGCTCATTTCACTTGAGACTTTTTTGTTGTTGTTGTTTTTGGTATATGAGAAAATTGCAAGGCAGTAACATATGTGGTTTCCTCTGCCTACAAGCCAGTAAGAGAGAGAGAAGTTATGTGCAATTATGCAGCATATTCCTATGTATAGGGGGCAGGGAATAATCTACCCCAGTATGTACAGCCTAAATATCCTCTTATATAACAAAGATTACAAAACCAGTAAGTACTATTCACAGATGAGTATCTTATATAGACACATACATAACCTAGGATATTAATTACACTGGCTGTCATGTACACACTGAGGAAAAGATACCAAGAGGTCTTGCTTTCTCTGCAAACCTGGAGGCTCCCCTGGAAACTTTTCTTGCTACTCTTGGGAGGTAGAAATAGCTTCTCACCCTTTTATCAGTGGATGGACAGCCACCCCTGCCTTATGCCCTGTTTTGTTTTTCCTCTGAGCACTGCAAAAACATTTTTTTATGTCTTACGTATCCTGCATCTTTAAGTCAGCCAAACTGTTCCTTTAAGAAAATGGAAACAAAGTCCCAACTATTCTTTCAGAATACTGTGTGTGCACTGATACCTTCACTATGCTAATGAGTTCCTAATATTCCAGCTGTATGAAATCAGGCTAGTCCTTCATATAAAAATAATCTCACAAAACATTCCAGTGCTTTCTCAAAAGAATAATAAATCTGCTAATGAACACATTCTGCAATGATTTTCATGGCTGCCCTCCGTGGGAGGGGGTGGGGAGAGAGGAGGTGGGGGGATGGATTGCCAATAGGAGAGAAAAGGGGAGAGAAACGAACCAGACTTTGGATTTCTTGTACTGAGGACAAGGATGGGGAGATACAGACCTCCAAAATGAGACCTTCTGAGACATGTCTGTGTAAAAAACAGATTTTCCTCCACACTGACCAGCTTATGTTTCCTTTCCGAGAGAAGCTGCCTGTGACGGGCACATATCTCTGAATGGTGCCACCATTCCTAAGAGAAGTCTCTTAATATTAAATATTTTCAAATGTTCAACTTAGAAAGCTTATTAAGTAGCAAGATTTAATCATCAGCTGCTCTTGGTTTAAACTTGGTTAATTACAAAAGCTATGCCTCTCCTCCAAATAAATAATTCAAAATCAATCACAGGCAAGGCTGTTCTTATCGCATGTAAAATTTTCTCTCCGTATTTACATTAAGGAATTGTAATTTAAGCATACCGTAAAATACTGCTAAAGACTTCCAGTGGGTTGGAATGTCTGAGAGAAGAATGGGAAAGACTTCTAGGTAGCAAACAGTAAACATTCCAGCCTTGGGTAACTTTTGCTCTCTTTAAAATCAATTAGTAAATAATTCTTTGCTTTGCACCTAGAAGCTTTCAATGAATGCTACTTCTGAATAGGATGGATTGTGACCCTGACATATTTATTCATGCCCCACTCCAGGGAAAGTACCCTTTAAATGCTTAGAAGTTCTGGGTTCAATTTCCTAGGAATACTGGCTTCAACTATAGAGAAGCTTTTTCCTCACGTGACTCTTGTCAAACCGGCTCAAAATTCCTAGTCTTGATCCTAAAAAGTGCAATGCATTTCAAGTTCTCAGTCTCTCTTTTCTGACCAACAGGAAAATGTAAAACAATGTACATGAAAAGTATTTCCATAGGAACTGGTGTTCTGAGGGTCCAGGTTTCATGCTTTAGATGAAGTTCCCTAACTACCCCGGTGGCCTCAGTATTATTTGGGGTTGTGTGGTGAGGGTGGCCCCACTGGGAGAGGGCCTGCATCTGGCAGCTCGCCCTCCCCATCAAAGCGCGTGCCCAGTCCACCTTTCCATCATTGTCACAGACGCGCCTTCATCCTTCAAGGACCCTCATCTTCTTAATAAGGGAAGCTGGGCCTTTCTTTTTTCCTTACGATCTTGAAAGCAAGACTCCTGCACTGTTTCTACAACCTGTGTTCAAACAGTTTTTCCAGGAGACCGGTTAAAGTTAAGGTCTTCCAATCAGCTTGGAATGTTTTAAAAAGTGTAATTCAAAGGTGCTTTGGTGTAAATGAGCAGATTTTCAACTCTGGATAACTCTGTAATTAGCTTTTTTTGAATGTTACCTAGCCAAGATGGCTTTTGGGGCTCTAATGTCCAGCAGATAGAATTCTTTTGCACCCAAGTTGTAAGCATTCTGTTCCTCATTCTTTTCTCCTCCACTTAGAAAACACTCCTGAAGCATAACAGAGTGGATGGAAAATATAAGATGTTGACAAGACCCAGAAAATAGGTAAAAAGTCACCTCAATTATCAGAGGTTGAAAAGTAAGCAATTTATCCCTGTCTTTGTTCTTAACGCTTGATATTTGTTTCTTTACTTCCAACGTACTTGAAAAACAGTCATGCTACGTGGCTTGAAAATGCTAAGCAGATTCCAATATCCTATATACATGTGCAGTTATTTCCAAGAAAAAAAAAACCATATTTGCAAATGTCCTCAAAAGGTAAGCGACAGGTGGGGCCCCACAGCCAGGGACCAGGTTGTCAAGTCAGCCTGAGAACAGGGGTTTGCTTTAGCTAAAGATTTCCTTCCTAGTGGTTGCAAAATATGCACTGCTCTCAAAGAAAACACACATTGTTTTATGCCACCATGTGGCTTTCAAGTACAGACGTTACTGAAGAAGTGTGAACACCAAATGTGTTGTCTTAATGTATTTAAGACATGGCTGGTGAAAGCATAAAAACCTTTACAGAGACACTGCGCTGCAGAGGGAAATCAAACAAAATCAAACACAAAAGACTGAAAAGAATACATGCCATGTATCAGTAAGCAAAGCTTAATCTTCACATAGTTCTTGGAAATCACAAGGTATCCAAATGCGTGCAAGGTTTTAAATAAATTGCAGAGAAAACAGGGTCTTGCCAGCTTCAATTTTCTTGTAAGTGAAATCCACCACAGGGAGGGGAAGGAAACTGATCCGTGATTCCCTTCGTATTATTGGCCACTTCATTAATGTGTCTTTTTTTTTCTTCCCAGAATGATGACAACTTAATCCTGGAAGGAGGAAAAGAGAAAATTGCTATATATTAAAAAAAAAAAAAAAAAAAAGGAAGAAAGAAAGAAAAGAAAAAAAGAAAGAAAGAAAAAACTTACATCATTCATTTTTTTCTAAATTACACGAGACATCAAAATTGGTTAGGCTAAAAGTGAGTCTTATCCGTTTTCTCTGCTGCCACCCAGAGTGGTCTCCTTCACCAAAAACAGTTCTCTTAACACGATAAACAAATGTTCTGACTCCATTTTTTTCCCCCTTAAAATAATTTAACTCCATGAACTTAAATGGTCTAACCTCTTCTTGGATTATTTAGAGAAAAAGAAATTCAGCAAATTTCCTTCCCCAAATCATTAGTAGTGATACAGGTCTTAATTAAGTGCCTGTAGCATCATACAGATCATTAAAAAAGGACAGATCCTTGTGTTCATTTTTATGGCCATGAAATAGAAAAATGGATCACCTACATGCTTTTAGAAAAAGCCCAGCTGTATATAATTCCTTCATTGCCTGTTATCAGACCTAGTTTCAACAGAAGGAAAATTGGCCAGCAGGACCTGAATTGCCAGCCTCTTCCCACCATCCTGCATACGACTGTGCATTTCCAGGGGTGCCTGCTTAAACTTGGTAACTACTTCCATGTGAGTGGTTCAAGAAGAAAGAAGGAGTGTTTACTCTTCCTCTCCACATTTCTTTTTGGTCCTTAAAAATTTTCATTGAGTCCTTCGGATGGGAAAGGCATGTCTTGCCAGGAAGGATGAAAAGAAAGACTCCCAGGATCAAGTCACACAGGCCAGAGACTCCAGCTCCACCAAATTCCAGAAACAAGCCCTCATTTCCATTTAAAGTTCAAGGTCACTGAGGCCTGGTTAGGCCTGCTTGTCACCAGTCTATGGTGCAACACTGTCATCTTCCCGAGCAGGAAAAGAACTTTGGCCTTTTATTAGACACAGCTGGTCATGAGGGCTTCGTGGTAATAACTTTACTGCCCACGTGAGGCTACCTTGACCAAGAAAGCAAAAAGTTCCAGCCCTTACTATTAAGAATAGCATCCTCCCAGGGGCACCTGGGTGGCTCAGTGGGTCAGGGCCTCTGCCTTCAGCTCAGGTCATTATCCCAGGGTCCTGGGATCGAGCCCTACATCAGGCTCTCTGCTCCACAGGGAGTCTGCTTCCTCCTGCCTCTCTGCCTAGTTGTGATTTCTCTCTGTCAAATAAATAAAATATTTTAAAAAAGAATAGCATCCTCCCTACTCCCGACTCATATCCTCTGCTTAACAGGATAGTTTTTTGGAAGGTTAACCTTCCATCTTTTCCTTTTTATTGAGGTGAAATTCACAGAACCTAAAATTAACCATTGTAAAGGATATAATTTAGTGGCATTTAGGATTTTCATAATGTTATCCAAACATCCCCTGTCTAGTTCCAGAACATTTTTGTTACCCACAAAGGAGACCCTCTATCCTTGAAGCAGTTACTCCCATTCTCCTCTTGCCACAGCCCCCAGGCAACCTCGAATCTGCTTTCTGTCTCTATGTATTTACCTATCCTGGATATTTCATACAAACAGAATCATACAATATGTGACATGTTGTGTCTGACTTCTTTCACTTAGCATAATGTTCCTCTATGTTGTAGCATGTATCAGTACTTCATCCCCTCTTAGGGCCAGTAATATTTTACTGTATGGCAGACCACGTTTTTTTATCCATTCATGAGTTGATGTATATCTGGTCTATTTTCACCTTTCTGCTATTATGAATAGTGCTGCCATGAACATTTATGTGCAAGTATTTAAATACCTGTTTTCAATTCTTTTGGGTAAATACCTAGGAGTGGAATTGCTGGGCCATGTGGCAATTTTATGCTTAACTTTTGGAGAACTGGCAAACGATTTTCCACAGCGGCTACACCATTTTATATTACTACCAGTGATATATACAGGTTATGGTTTCTTTGCAACACCCTTGACAACATTTGTTATTTTCTGGTTTTGATTTGCATTTAACTAATGATTAGTTTGAGCACCTTTTCGTGTCCTTGTTGACCATCTGCGTATCTTCTTTGGAGAAATTTGTATTCCAAGTCCTTTGTCCACTCTTAAATTTCGGTTGTTGGTCTTTCAGTTGCTGAGTTGTAGGACTTTCTATATATTTTATTTTTACTTTTATTTATTTATTTATTTATTTTAAGATTTTATTTATTTATTTGATAGAGATCACAAGTAGGCAGAGAGGCAGGCACAGAGAGAGGGGGGAGCAGGCTCCCCACTGAGCAGGGAGCCCGATGCGGGGCTCGATCCCAAAACCCTGGGATCATGACCTGAGCTGAAGGCAGAGGCTTTAACCCACTGAACCACCAGGTGCCCAATTTTTATATATTTTAGATATCAATCCCTTGATTTGCAAACATTTACTCCCATTTTGTGGACTGTCTTTTCACTTGTTGATAATATTCTTTGATGCACAAAACTTTTTAATTAGGATGAAGTCCAATTTATCCATTTTCTTCTTTTGTTGCTTATAGTTTTGGTGTCATATCTAAAATTCCATGATCAAATTTAAGGTTATGAAGATTTACATTTTCTTCTAAGAGTTTTATAGTTTTAGTCCTTACTTTTAGATCTACAATCCATTTTGAGTTGCTTTTTTTTTTTTTTTAAAGATTTTATTTATTTACTTGAGAGAGAGACCGTGAGAGAGAGCATGAACGAGGAGAAGGTCAGAGAGAGAAGCAGACTCCCCATGGAGCTGGGAGTCCGATGTGGGACTCGATCCCGGGACTCCAGGATCATGACCTGAGCCGAAGGCAGTCGTCCAACCAACTGAGCCACCCAGGCGTCCCTTGAGTTGCTTTTTTAATGTGGTATGAGATAGAGGTAATATTCCATTCTTAAGAATTCTCTGTCCTCAGTGACTGAGATAAATGTAAACAAAAGCCCCTACCTTAAGTTTCTGGGAGAGATCAGGTGGGGAGGGAGAAGCCTGGGTGGGTGCATATCACACACAGGCCCTTTGTTATCACTAAGTCCAAACACCTCAGATATTATCTCATGTACTTGCTGCTTGTGGCTCACTTGGCCAGTCCTTACTCCTGCCAGGCTGCCCAGATATGCCTTTTCCAAATCTCTTCCTAAACAAGTGACCACCCTAGCAAAAATAACAAAAGGAGACCAACCGCCTTAACCCCCATTCTTCCAGGGAAATGAAGTAAATCCATCTTGTGCTCTCCTTGTGGCTCCCATGGAATCATGCATTCTGACTTCTGTACTGACATCTTTATTGAGGCCTGTGACATCAAAGACAGAGAACACCTGTCCCCACAACATTTCAAACACACCTGTCTATAGGCATCTTCAGCTAGTCCCCAAGCCTGCTACCAAACTTGACATTTTGATTACGCAGATGAAAAAAAAAGGCTAATTCTCTTCCACGTTGCTTAAACAGAGGTTGCCGCTCTTCCGGGAAGCTTGCCCACCCTGGACCAATGGGAGAGCTGTGGGTTTTTCCTGACACCATCTTACCGAGGCATAGCGTTCCTATCACCACACAGAAAGGACATATAGTTGACCCTTGAACAATGTAAGGACTGGGGCACTGGCCCCTTACACAGTTGAAAATCACATAGAACTTCTGACTCTCCAAAAACTTTACTACTACCTGCCTACCATTGACTGGAAGATTTAGTGGTAACATGAATAGCTGGTTAACACATATATATTTTTTTAAGATTTTATTTATTTATTTGACAGAGAGAGATCACAAGTAGGCAAAGAGGCAGGCAGAGAGAGGAGGAAGCAGGTTCTGATGTGAGGAAGTGAGCCCGATGCGGGGCTCGATCCCAGGACCCTGGGATCATGACCTGAGCCCAAGGCAGAGGCTTTAACCCACCCAGGAGCCCCAACACATATTTTAGATACATATCATGTATTATATTCCTACAATACAGTCAGCTAGAGCAAAGGAAGTATTCTTAAGAAAATCGTAAGAGAAAATACATTTACAGTACTGTTTTTTATGTATAAAAAAAATCAGCATGCAAGCATAGACGTGGCTCCATCGAACTGGTGTTGTTCAAGGGCCAACTGCTCTCCTCCATTCTACCACTCTAATCCCCAGAATGCACACCTGCCCAGGCTGACCTCCTGAACAAGTGACTTCAAATGTCCCTCCCATATGGGGACATTTCCTGTGAGGGAGAAAATAGGGAGTCAGGTGGCATCTTTATGTTCCTGATTAAACTGGTTTTGTTGACTATTGTGTCCCTAGAGCGTAGCCAAGCCATTGCTCAGATACTCAGGAAACCCCTGCTGAATGAATAGGAAGGGAGGAGGTGGAATCTGAAAATTCAGGAGTGGAGTATGTGTTTAGAACCAGGGTTCCCTCACAGCGCATTGACGGAGGGCGAACGCTGGGCCTGTGCTCTCGTGGTCAAGAGCACAGGTACAGTGCTGACAATCCACAGATACACCATTAGCCAAGAAAGGCTGGTGGAATAACCACTTTCCTGTGCGTCAAGTTTTTTTTTTTTTCTTTTTTCTTTCTTTCTTTTTTTTTTTTTTTTTTTTTTTTTTACCACATGACATTCTATTTGAATGATGTAATTTTCAGGATACCTGATTTGATGTAATAATAAATGATGTTGTTACCATAATCCATTGGCATGTTACTATACTGCTGGGTTGGTTTAAACATTTTTTTAGCCATTGGTGGTGTCTGTCTTTGCCTCCGTCCTGATTCTTTAAGTGGAATCTCTAGAAGTACAGTACGTCCCTAACCCAAGGCATAAGCAGAATTGGATAATAAAGAAGAATGCGTAATAATAGTAATTGGATAATAAATGGTGAACACAGTAATTACAGATAAGTCCTTTATTTGGGTTTGGGCTCAGACATTTAATGGAAGGAGCCAGGAATAAAAAAGAAAGGAGGTGCCAACAAGAGGTATCCTCTTTCCCACCTATGTGAGAGGACTCTATAGCCCCAACTGTGTGCCAAGTACCCTAACACTGTTCAGCAGCAGCATGACATGCCCCTTCACCCTCCTTGGGCAGTCTCAGTATTCGTTTCAATTTTCAAGGACTATGTAAGGTAAGTCAGTTTATTGCTAGAAAAATTCTTTAAGATCTAAATGTAATCATATGTTTGATGTATGGGGAGGTGGGTAGAAGGAGTGAGGGTATACAATATTCCCAGGGAAGCAAAATATAATAGCAACGTATGTCCTTCCCTTACATTTAATTGATTAGTAAAACAGACCACATATACAATACAAATGAACAGTGAGTGTGACCATAAGCTCAACTAAGTGCACACTCATAGGTATATATATCATCCGATTAACAGATGCCATTTTTATCTTGCTTCCTGCTTTTACAATGTTCTTTCCCTAGAAATGAATGTTTTAGACAAGAAATTGGATTTTATTGATAAAATCCTTATTCAGAAATATCTACATAGAGCTTCTCGGCTATAAATATTAATTAATTGGATCGCTGGTACCCATAATGCAACTTTGTTCTGACCCATGTGCCCTCTGAACTAGATATTTTTTGGATTCAATTTTCTTAAAACCAACTGTCAGCGTCATGTGATGGAGGAGATGAAAAATGAAAATGAGCAGTCCCGCTGTGCAGGTGGGTGACCTGTGGGAGAGAGTCTGCCTGGTAGGATTTTTACACGAACCATCAGACACAGACCAATTGATTAGATCATCTCATACCCGCCACCAACTAGGCTCAAGAGACTAATTAGAGAGAGTACTGCCTGCGCAGGCACCCCATTGACACCTAATTTGCTCAGCCAAAGCCTTTGGGGAAAATGTATTATCTCTGCAGCTGCACTTCATGCATTTCTGATTTGAGGCATAAGCAAGGAGTGCTTCATCACTCTTTTGAGCAAACTGAATGTAGGAGCCCTTAAGTGCTAAATGCAAGCAAACAGACCCAAATTAAAAACGGGCCAGGCTTGTTCTAATTCCCTCTGTGCTCCCCATTAAGTCTCTGTGTGTACATACACACACACACACCCCTACATACACACACGCAGTTTGCAGGCTGGCGGGACCATACAGCTGAGGACCCCAGCTTAGGGTGCTACCAATGCGATCAGACGGCCTTTCTTTCACTAGCCTATTTACCCACTCAGAGGCTTTGTGTTTGTTTTATTGTTTTATTTTATTTTTTCCCCTGCTGCACTGCCCCTCTTCGAAGTAGTCTTTTTTTTTTTTTTTTTTCCTACAGAAAGACTCTGGCCCATTTTCTTCCCCTCTAAGCCTCACTGGAGAGAAGTGATTATTTTGGTTCCAAATTAAAACAACTGTAGGTTTTCCTTTCATCGCCTAAATTGTGAACAGGATATTCACCAGGATGTATGTGAGGCTGTAGGGTAATCCGCTCATTTCTGTTTGAGAGACCCTTTGTTAAATGATGCCTAACAGAGAGGAAAGAATTATTAAAATCTGACAGAGAGAAAGCTGCCTCACAATAGTGAAGACAGTATAGAATTATAAAATATGAAGTTACCTTTGAGAAAAGCAATAGAATTTGACCAAGTTTAGCTTTTATCTGTTCTTCTGTAAGATAAAACCAGTTCCAATCTTCTTTTCAAATGTAGACTCCAAACCACCGGTAAATAAGGAGTCACTTACAGATAGATATGTAATTAATGACATGCTTTAAAAAGGGGGGAATAAAAATTAAACATTCAGACAATATGGAAAAATTAGGTTATCTTTGTGCCAAATCTAGTGGCTGTGGGGAATGAATTTCCATCATGCTGAAATAAAAGGAAAAATCAAAACAGGACCTGGGATGGTAGTATTCTAGAGTGGACTTACTGATTTTATGCCTTTCTAGTCATATGCTACATGAATTATTTTACCCACATGTTCTGGTAAACTATAATTCTGCTTTGTAATTTTCACATTTATCTTATTCTTGAGAATTCAGTGAAGATATTTTTGGATCATTTTAGGGGTCTACTTTTAAACCAGCATTCGAAATTGGCCTAAACTGGTAAAGTCAAAGGATTCCAGTGGCCATCAAAGTGAGTAGCTTTTTGAAGGTACATGGAAAGTGGCTTGAGACGTCTGAAACAGTTAGAAAATCAGGGCCTTAACTAACATATATAACTGTCTATAGAATTTGTTCTGATATTGTGGAAAACAAAGTACAGAATGCTTTCCCTCCCCAAGCACCATATTGATAAGCTTTCACATGGAAAATATCCAGGGGGAAAAAAAAATCTACTAAAGAGGCTGTGCCACTTTGAGTTCAATACTGCTTAAAATACTAAGAAAAGCAACAAAATTAATCTTTTGTACTTAATTCATCTTCAGCAGCATTCACTACTTACAGAAAACTAACTCCAGAAATAAGGTTACTAAACCCTAAAGCAACTAAGCAAGTACAGATCTCTCAGAAGTAAAAATATGTATAAATACAAGTATATACATATATGGCGCATATACTCATTTGTATATATAGAACATACATACTCCAATTTCATACTGTAGATTTTATATAAATGTCACATTCAACATGGTAAGTTTTAATCTTTATACTGATCTAAAAAAATCTGGTGACAGCTTAATTTCTTCATTTTTTTTTAAAGTGAGTTATGTTATGATTTGGCTAGAAATATAGGTTTTCTTTTAGAACATCTGAAATCAGTGTTTTCCAGTTACTCTGAGGTTGCACTGAAGCTTCTTGAAGGAAGTAGAAAAATGGCAAACCTACTTCTCTAACTTATTTCTCACTTACGATAATCATGTTTCTTCTTCACCATTCCCCCCAGTCCCCAGAAGGCAACATATCTTTGAGACCAGCAAGAGAATATTAATTAAAATGAATGCAGGGATAGACAGGCTTTGTTTTAAGCTTAACAGAAGGTCCATCATTCAAAATAGCTCAAATCCTTTAAGTTGAAAGCCGTTTGGTAACATCCATATGGATGCACAATGCACTAATTGCAGTGACTTTGCACATTTTAAGCTTCATGCCAAAGTGGAGATTTTAATTAAAAATTTTCAAGCAAGGCTATAAGTCTAACATTTCAAAACAAAACATTTCTCACACAAGGAAAACGGACTTAACATATCATTTCAATAATCATCATTATCAGTGAACATTTGCCGAAATCCTCATTAAATACTGGGCATTGTGTGATGTATAATTAGTAGTAATTGAAAAGAACGCTGTATTTTCATGGTGTGACTGTTTATTAAATCGGCCTTATGTAAAAGACTAGTCATATTTTAGACCCATGGGGATGGCGATTCTGGGAGTATATTCCGTCTTGGTGAAGGCCAAGAGGAGTGCAGACAGACAAGGAAAGTACTGATGTAGGTCTTCTAAGAACATCCAAGACACAGGCCATCTTTTACATATATATACATATACACACACAAAATATGTCTTTAAATCATATGTATATAATCATATATGCACACACACACAAATATATACACTGTGAGGTTTGAAATAGCTTGCTGAAATAGTTTCAATGACAAAATTAAGAAGAGCAAAACCTTTACCAAATGAGACTTATTTTTTTCAAAGATTTCATATTGGAAGATTTACTTGCTCAGCAAACCTTTATAACTGACTGGCTGCTAAGTGGGATAAGTTAATTAAACAGGATTCTGACTCTTTACCCTTCCTTATATATTACAGTCCTACTAAACTATATTTAGATAAACCAAATACAAAGCTATGTAACCTAGCAGTGTGTGAATTTTTTACAACTTAAAATGAACACACACAAATATCATAAAACCACTTCTAAGTATTTAGCAGTCAGAGAAACACGAGGGTTGATGTCTGACTTTAATTAAAAGATCTGAGAGGAGATCTGAGACTTCATTTTGGGTGGATTTTTTTCTTTCAAATTAAAACTTGTCTAGTATTATTATCCAAAGTGTTGAAGCAGAAGAAGTTTCCATGCTAAGGGTTTTGAATTCAACATAGTATCATCACCCCTACAGTGTCATTCTGTCTTACGAACCACTGTATTGCAGAAATCTGCAAAGCTACAACACAAATTTCTGGGGTTGAAATTAGATTACAAATGGCTGGTACATAAAGAATGGTGTCAGCATAAACCAGAAGTCAGATTAGTTCATGAGAGAGACTTAAATCTATTGTGGACGTTCTGAGCCACCAAGTCATGGCAGCCATATGCAAGAGACATAGACAGTTGCATGGGAGTTGAAGAGGTGAATAGTACTGTACATGCTGTCTGTTTGCCTACATACTTCCTCTTGCCTTGGTTTGGCACATGCTCTGTCTTGGAATTAACTGTTTCTTATACAATTCTCCTAGATCTTGGCACATTTGCTTCAAAATTCTACATCTTCAACCCTTTCATCAATCTTCTTTCACTTGTAAGAGATGCTAATATTTTTATTAGTGTTTTTATTGCTTTTGATGAGTGCTCTGTGCTCTAGACTGAATGTTGTATGCCCCCCAAATTCCTATATTGAAACCTAATCCCCAGTGCCATGGTAGCTTCAGGTGGACTCCTGGGGGTGATTAGATCACCAGGGTGGAACTCACATGAATGGGATTAGTGCCCTTACTAAAGAGACCCTAGGGAGCTCTCTCACCCTTCACCATGTGAGGACACAAAAAGAAGAGGAAGAGGGTCTTCATCAGACATGAATCTACTGGTGCCTTGCTCTTGGGCTTCTGGCCTCCAGAACTGTGAGGAATAAATTTCTGTTGTTTGTAAAGCCACCATTCTATGGTATTCTGTTATAGAGGCCTGAACAGACAGAAACATTATGGTTACTAAGTTGAATACATTTTGAGCTGTCTGCCTCTTACTCTCTTTTTCCCCATAAGCCATATAATTTTCACAGGGTATTCTGCTGAATGCAGGCAGGAAAATGGAAATCTTATTCTAGCACTGACATCTATTCTGATACCATCACAGAACAACACATTCACTACCATAGCACGTTTCTTTCCCCAGGAAGGTCCCACAAGGCCATACTGGGGGATGCATATGCTGGATAGCCAGCTCACCTCCCACCAACTCCTTCCCATAGCTGCCCCACCAGGTGAATACCGCCAAGGAACAACTTCCAGACCAAGATCAAGGACCCTAAGTGCTGAGTCATGGAAAGTATCTACATATTGAGTCACTGGATAGGCATCTCCACAAAATTATAATAAAGTATTTTGATACTGGCTATACTGCTATAACAAATTACTGTATCTTAAAAAAAAAAAAAAAGATTTCATTTTGCCTTTCACAAAGATGGTGCTGAAAGCTTAGAAGGAAGCTCCAGCCCCTCCTAAAGCCGAAGCCAAAGCAAAGGCTTTGAAGGCCAAGAAAGTGGTGCTGAAAGGCACCCACAGTCACACAAAAAAGATCTGCCGGTCACTGTCACTACTTTCCAATGACCCAAGACTCTGCCTCGCTAAAGGCAGCCCAAATACCCTCAAAAAAGCACTCCCAGGAGAAACAAGCTTCATCACTATGCCATCATCAAGTTCCCACTGATACTGAGTCAGCCATGAAGAAAACAGAAGACAACAACACACTTGTGTTCATTGTGGAGGTCAAGGCCAACAAGCAGCAGATCAAACAGGCTGTGAAGCAGCTCTAGGACATTGATGTGGCCAAGGTCAACACCTTGATCAGGCCTGATGGAGAGAAGAAGACATATGTTCTGCTGGCCCCTGACTATGATGCTTTGGATGTTGCCAACAAAATTGGGATCATCCGAACTGAGTCCAGCTGCTAAATCTAATATAAATTTTTTTGCCATTAAAAAAAAGGGAAGGGGCGTCTGGGTGGTTCAGTGGGTTGAGCCACTGCCTTCGGCTCGGGTCATGATCTCAGGGTCCTGGGATCGAGTCCCGCGTCGGGCTCTCTGCTCAGTGGGGAGCCTGCTTCCTCCTCTCTCTCTCTGCCTACTTGTGATCTCTCTGTCAAATAAATAAATAAAATCTTAAAAAAAAAAAAAGGGAAAAAAAAGATCTCATTTTAAAATAATCTTCGCCCCAGCATGGGGCTTGAACTCACAACCCCTGAGATCAAGAGTTGCATGCTCCACTGACTGAGCCAGCCAGGTGCCCCACAAGTTAGTACATCTAATAGCCAAGATGAGTTCTGAGAGGTGGATCTACCAAATATGTGCTGTGAGGAGTAAATACTAGCATTTTGTGTTCAGGTACCATTTTCTCTCATTCGAAGTATATTTCCATTTATTTGCTCATTAAATGAAAGTGCCTAAAAAAAGAACATGATGGTAAGAAAATAATAGATTTTATAAAATGGAGTGTTTTTGTTTTGTTTTGTTTTGTTTAAAGTTCTATTCCTTGAGCCACTGGTTCAAGGCCTGTGGTATTTTTGGCAGCAGGAGGTGTCTGTCTGCTCAGGTTTAAGTGCCCACAGCACTCACTAGAGGAACCCACCACCTTTCTAGGAACTAGGGGGACCAGCTGTCCCAGTTTGCCAGGCCTGAAGGAGGTTTCCAGGATGGAGGAATCTCAATTTTAAAACTGGGGCAAATCAGGAGTCGGTCACCCTCCCAGAGACAACAGGGTTGACAAGCTGTTACTCCCAACTTTATTATATAAACAGAGCCAGTACTACACGAACAAAGACACGTTGATGCTCTAGTCTCAAAACGCGAGTCACAAAGTGTTGCAAACACTAACCCCTAAGAGTGGCGAAAGATTTGTTGAGAAGTGGGTGGGATATGAGACTGCCCTCTGCTCAGCTGCCAAGGGATTTTTCACCTCTCCTGGACTCTGCATTTTAGACCTTCCTCTGTAAGGTTTTTTTTTTTTTTTTTTTTTTTTTTTAAATCAAAGCCCTGGTCAATCCCATTCTGCTCTAATGAGGTTGTTGAATTCAAGACCATCAGCTTATTCTTCAACACAATTCTCAGTTGCACTTTCAATAAATCCTACCTATTTAAATTCATACATGCCTGTGCTGAGCCTCACAGAAGAGGTGGCTAGGGCTGCTACTCTCACAGGACGAGAAGTGCAAATGTGGCCTGACTCCCCACAGTATACCTCTCTCCCGCCCTCATGTCAATCACCACGCACCAGAAAGATGCCTCAGGTACTCATTAAATAGTTTGTTCACTTGAGTTTTTATATTTGCCAATGCATTTAAAAGGAAAAGGAAAATGTGCACTAAATCCTAGCTTTCCTGCTCTGCTGTCCTTTATAACTCAAACATGATTTACTGGTTTTGATTAGCACACGACCTCAGACTTTCAAACTGCAGTGTTTGGAGATCTGAAATATTGTCAAATCTTTTAAAGAGCACTGTGATAAATTAGAAAACATCATCACTACACTCCTGTCTTGAATCACTGTCGTCACACGTCGTGGACTGGGAGGTCTGGCTCATTAAAAATGTGAAGGCTGTAATGTCTGATGAATAAGACACTCAGATCAACACAATTGGTTTCCTCCTGGCATAAAACAATTAAAATGCCAACAGCTCCATGGTTTAGCGGCAGAGCAAAGAACAGCGCCTGCAGGCCTGGGGTCAAGCTCTCCCTTCCACTGGCAACAGAGCCCAAGAATGCAGTGACATTAGCCAGTGCACACCAGGCTCATGAGATGAAGGGATGCCGCGTGCTTTTTTAGTGTCCACTTGGGGTTGACTGAAACAAAAGCACCAATAGAGTTAAGGGAGTTGAGCCCTTATTGTGGGAGGTGAGGCAATACCAGAATCCCACATACAATGTGGTTAAGTCAGGAATGTGACATCTTCTCTTCCACACCTGTGAGCCAGAGCACATCCCAGAAAGATCTTATTTCCTCTTCACACAAATGCTAGAGAACAAAGTCATGCCTTGTCTGGGTTATGCTGTTTGTTTTCCAGTCTGCTGGCATTAAAATTGTACCCTAAGCACCTATCACGTCTCATGATGCTCTGTTAAGTCCTTTCAAAAGTTCTGACTTTGAACACTGGGGCCATTTGGAAGGAAAGAAAAACAAAAAAACAAAAACCAGACAGCTTCATGTTATCATGGGGGGAAATCACTCAAATTCCATTTTAAACATAATAATTAAATAGAAGGTACATTGTATGAAGTATACAAAAGTGGGGGAAAAAACAAACCCAGCCTCATCAGCTTCAATAAGCTGTTTGGGTTTTGTTCCTTTTGCCATTCTTCAAGGGGCGTGGGGGGGGGTAGAGTTCCATAGGAGATGTCATGAACAATGAACTGGGGCCTGAGATGCTAATACAGAAAAGCTCTTTTGTTTTCTAATTACTGACCTCCCAGAGTTTTTGTGATAAGAGTTTATACAAGCAATTACATAGCACCAGAGTTCTCATAATCAATTATTGAGGACCTTGGTCCAAGCAGGACGTAAAACTGCTCATGCTTGGATTAACACAGTAAAGTTAAACCCTGTCTCTCTCAGTACTTTCTTATTCTTTAAAAAAGATTTATTTATTTTAGAGAAAGAGAGAGAGAGAGAGAGAGAGAGCATGAGAACACATGGGGAAGGGGCCGAGGTGGGGGGGGGGTGCGGAGAGAATGTGTGTTGTGTGTATCAGTCTGGAGCAGATCCCAAGCTGAGCTCAGAGCCCAACATGGGGCTCAATCTCATGACCCTGAGATCATGACCTGAGCTGAAACCAAGAGTCAGATGCTTAATGGACTGTGCCACCCAGGTGCCCCACTCAGTACTTTGTTAACAGGAAAAATTCTTTTCTTAAAATTTTATTTATTTATTCGACACAGAGTAGTAGAGTAGGCAGAGAGGCAGGCAGAGAGAGAGAGGGAAGCAGGCTCCCTGCTGAGCAGAGAGCCTGATGTGGGGCTCCATCCCAGAACCCTGAGATCATGACCTGAGTGGAAAGCAGAGGCTTAACTCACTGAGCCACCCAGGTGCCCCAAAGGAAAAATTCTAATGGGTTGATTTTAGGCACAAGGTAGAGGGCAATTATTAGGAATCAAGGTGTGAAATGAAAGGCATAATTTAGAGAGACTAGAAAACAATTTATGGCAACGAGAGTTTTCTGTCAAAAAGTATGTAATCATGGTCACTGGAGGGCTATTTTTCTAAGCACTACATATATCACAGTAATTCCTCTTTTTTTTTTTTTTTTCCTTTGTGAGAGAGGCAGGGGAGGGTCAGAGAGAGAATCTTAAGCAAGCTCCATGACCAGCATGGAGCCCTCACAACCCTGACATCATGACCTGAGCCAAAATCAAGAGTCAGATGCTTAATCAAGTGAGCCACCCAGGTGCCCTTCAGGCTGTGATGATTCTTAAAACTTTCTGAGTTATTGCCAAACTTGAGAACCAGAGGAACACCAATGAATTCTCTTCAGAAAATGACATCGCTAAAACTACATGCAGATTTTTTTCATACAGTCTGAACTGATTCCATTAATAGATCCGGGGACCCCAGATCAAGGACCTCAGGATTAGAGTGTCAGAATGTTGAACCATCATAATCATTTTCATGATCTAGCCATAATTTCAGAGCATACTGCAGAGGAAATACCTTCTGTGAAAGTTAAGTATTTGAAGGTAATTCCTTTTGAGCAAGCGCACAGTCTAGGGAGATTTCTGTGAAGGGGGAAACTGCTTACATGATTTCTTACACCCTCCCTCAGTGATAAAAATACAACCAACCAAATAAAAACAAAACAAACTAAAAAATCTCATTCAGTTTGTATATCATGTTTCCTTCAAGAAAGATGGAACCTGGACCATTTTATCTGATGAAGGCAACTGCCAGCAAGAAAAGCAGAAATGGGAGCTATGGATCCTACATAGAGAGCTAAATAGCGATCTAAAATAGATGAACCTCAGACTATGAGGAGCTGAGTCAGACTCTTTTTCCGCACACACAATCCTTCATTCCTCCTTCCCTTTTCTTCTCTATTGAAGTCATTATCAGTGATGTACCAACATTAATGCAGATAACAGATCAATGGAAACTAACTCCATTGTACCCATTCTTCCTAATTATATACAATGCCAATGTTTATCACTTCATTTCATATTATAGTTACTATTTTTGTACTATGAAAACCAAAATTATTGAGAGCTTCTCATAGCTTTGCCAATGACCCTGAACTCTTATTTTTCCTTTTAAGGTAAAAAATAGTATCGGCCAAGAATTTGTAATTGTTTTTAATACGGTGTCCTATGTTTTGTCTCTCAGAGAGGGCTGCAGACAACTCTCCCAAGAAGCTAGAGATTTATTGGGCCTCTGGTCCCCACCTGCAGAAGGCGGGTGTTTTATATTTTATGGTTAACAGAGCTGAAGCTATCAGAGAAATATTTCATATTCCTATTCTCTGGACAAAGTTTAGTTTCTCTTACCAGTAACAGTGTTTGTTCTTATCATCAGAAGACCAACTCATGGTCTCCTGTTTCTGCTCTTCACAGACTAACTTGGCTTCTGTCGTCTCACTCTGGGTCTGTCATTTTACAGTTGTGGTGTACCAGACCTTGGTCTGGAAGCTCGGCATACTAATGACACTTGCTCACTTTCATCTTCTTGGCTGAACTCTCTCGACACTTGCACCCTGTTCATCCTGGGCACGTGAATTACTTGTTCTCTCCTTGCTAGGAGACAAGGAAGGCTTATAGTTGATCGTGTCCCTCTGTGACCCGGCATGGTGGCTCTGAGATCCCAAAGACTGCAAATCTTCAGGAATCAGTTAAGGAGGGAAAAGGAGGGGCGCCTGGGTGGCTCAGTGGGTTAAGCCGCTGCCTTCGGCTCAGGTCATGATCTCAAGGTCCTGGGATTGAATCCCGCATCGGGCTCTCTGCTCAGCAGGGAGCCTGCTTCCCTCTCACTCTCTCTGCCTGCCTCTCTGCCTACTTGTGATCTCTGTCAAATAAATAAATAAAATCTTTAAAAAAAAAAAAAGGAGGGAAAAGGAAAATGTGGAGTTGGGGGAATGCCTCTTAGCCCATGTGGTACAAGGTTGCCATAGCAACCATACCTAACTGTCCCTCTACCTTGCTAGAAATAATCATAATAATAATAATCATAAATGTCAACTATTACTCAACTTCTTTAGCTACAAACACACAAAACACATGTATGGAAAAAGAAAATCAAGAACCTCCATACTTTAAGGCACTCTGGTCATTACTCAGTTAAAGATTCGCCCTTTAAATTAACATGCTCTTATTATCTCCTCTTGTTTCCAGAAAGGAAACTAGGTTTCAATCTCTAATCTCTAAAGCGATCAACAATTACACAACGTAATGAGATTCTGTTGTTCCACAGTCATACGTTATTTTGAGGTACGATATAATGCTAGCAATAAGGCAATGGAATTATCGTCTTCATCCAATAACTAGTTTCTCTATAACCATATTTTATATTTTATAATGTGCATCAAGACAAAAGATTTGGATTTAGTAATTTTTATCTAAAACTTTAACTGGAGATTCTGAATTTCTTACTCTAAACATGATAGTTGTATGTTTCCTATGTCCATTTGTCTATCTATCTACCTACCTGCCCATCTACTTACCTAGCTACCTGCCTAATCTGTATCTTATTTATATATCTACACACATCCAACTTGGTCCCGAGCTCCTAGCTCTTAGCTGGTGAACTCAGAATCCAAGGGGAAGATATCGACGGCTGTGGACAATTCTAGGGAATTCCACCAGCACTGAGGACTGTTTTGTCTGGATATTGCTTTTAGTTTGAGAGGAGAAAAACACTAATCTGTACTACTACTTCTCATTTCCATCAAAACAGATTAACACTTCCATTTTGTTATAATGTTCATCACCAGTAATAAAGGGTATGAATTTAAATACATGAGAAACACTGAAGTAACACTCATAGAACATCACCATCTTCATAAATATATTTGGAAGAAGTTGCTGACCATCTGTCTTAAGAGATTTCCACATACTTCCTGTGACACTTGCCCTCAATGAAGTTTTACTTTAGTAAAACTAAAACTTTTTTTTATTTTATTTTACTTCTTAAAAATTTTTTAAAAGAATTATTTATTTATTTTAGGAAGAGAGAGGGAGAGTGCACATAGGAGGAGAGGGAGAGAGAAGCTCTAGCAGACTCCCTGCTGAGCATAGAGCTCGATGTAGGGCTCGATCTCACCACCCTGAGATCATGACTGGAGCCAAAATCAAGAGTCAGACATTTGAATTGACTGAGCCACCCATGTGCCATTAAAATTTGGGTTTAAAATGAACACGGAAGGGGCGCCTGGGTGGCTCAGTGGGTTAAGCCGCTTCCTTCAGCTCAGGTCATGATCTCAGGGTTCTGGGATCGAGTCCCGCATCCTCCCGCTTCCTCCTCTCTCTCTGCCTGTCTCTCTGCCTACTTGTGATCTCTCTCTGTCAAATAAATAAATAAAATCTTTAAAAAAAAAAATGAACACGGAAGTAGCTGTTACTGATTCTCAGGCATTCTAACTGCAATATGAAAAAAGAGAGGGATGTCTTAATTGGGCATATGGCAAAGAACTTACCAAAGGAGTACTTAACACTATTTAAATATATTTTCAAATAAAAATAGAGTAAGTTAGTAAGGACAAAGAGGAATTATTATGTTTAAAGGAATTAGAAAAAATTTTTTAAAGAGATGTGATGACACAGACATAATTATGTACTGTTTTTAATACCTTCTCTATCAATGCTTTATTTAATCCTGAACCTAGTCTCATGCTTTAATTGAGCTAATATTCCACCATTACCCTGTTTTTGAAGGTATTTCCTCTTGCAGACCTATTGTATTTGTTATTTCCAGGAATGTTACATCTTCAGTAATATGCATCAAGACAAAAGAAGAGAAAAACACTAATCTGTACTACTACTATTTTCCCCTTAAAGTCAATAATCAACTGACCCTCAAAGAACATGTTTTAAGTAGCACAGATTCTATAGGGTCAGTAATAGTCCTGAACTCTTGATATCTAAATTCAGGCTCTCAGTTTCTGTCTCAGAATTAAAAAAAAACAAACAAACTAAAAACAACAACAACAACAACAACAAAACACCACTGGATTCATGTAATTGCTGTAAGAAAGACTATAATCAAATGTGTCCCTCTGGTGAAGGATATCAATTTGTCTAAGTATTTTTTTCCCAAAGAAAAGGATTCACTCAAAAGCAGCTTTTCAGACTTTACCATAAACTTGGAAGGCAAAACTTTTATATATAACATACAATGAACGGATAATTAACAGGCATCCAGCCTACCTGAGAACCATCCAGTCCAGAGTAGAGGGAGTTCCTATTTTCAAAGGAACCCTATGAAAATGCGGAGGAACTGGAATCCTCATGCATTGCTTGGTGGGGGGGGGGGTAGAAAATAAAGCAGCCACTTTCACACTCACAGCAATGTTATTCCTCACAGTTAAGGAGTGGAAACAACCCAAACGTCTGTCAATGGAAGACGGGATAAATAAAATGTGGTAGAAGAACAGAACGGAGTATTACTCTGGAAACAAAAAAGAAAAGAATGAAAGAAGGAAACAGAATACTGACGCAAGCAACAACATGGATGAACCCTGAAAATACAACACTAAAGTGGAAGAAGCCAGTCACAAAAGACTGCATGTTGTATAATTCCACGGATGTGAAGTGTCTAAAATCTCAAATTCACAGCAACGGAAAGATTACTGGTTGTCTGGGGCCCTGGGGGATGTAGAGCTACAGGAATGTGAAGTGACAGCTGATGGCTACAGGATTTCTTTTTAGAGTGATGAAATGTTCTGGAATTAAGATTGTGGTGATGTCTGCACAACTTCTGCGAATCTACTAAAAACCACTGAACTGTGCATTTGAAATGGGTAAGCTTTCTGGTATGTGAGATATATCTCAATGAAGTTGTAAAACAGAAGAATCCTGCACTCTTTCCAGGTACAAAGTCTAAAACCCTAACTTTGGGGCTCCTGGGTGGCTCACTGGGTTAAGCCTCTGCTTTCCACTCAGGTCAAGATCTCAGGGTCCTGGGATTGAGTTCCGCATTGGGCTCTCTGCTCAGCGGGGAGCCTGCTTCCCCCTACCCCCGCACCCCCCCCCCCGCCTCTCTGCCTGCTTGTGATTTCTGTCTTTCAAATAAATAAATAAAATCTTAAAAAAAAATAACACCGTAATTTTGGAAGTGATCTGCCCATTTTGTAATGATGAAGATGAGGATGATGCCAGGGATATACTGGGGGCTGTAGAGAAGTAATAGATCAGACTTTCCCTTATACTAATACTGATGGGAAGTGGTTATATTTAGTGAGACTATGGAGTATGTACTTATATTGTTTTAAAATTATTAATTTTAATTATTAAAATTATTATGTACTTCTATTGTTTTAAAATTCCTATATAGAACATATATTATTTCTGTAATCAGAAAAAAAAGCTAAGTATCAGAGTGTTTAAGAAAAGTATTAAACTAGAGGGTCTGGGGAAGGAGATCAAGAGGGGCACCTGCTGGGGAAGATGGCTGAACTGAGCTGAACTTTACAGAGTGGGCAGAATTGGATAGAGAAAGGCGAAGGGTAGGGCAACATCTTTCTAAATAGTTCTCTGATTTCTACCATCATTGCTTACTTTCTCTGGGTTCTGAGGGTAGAGATGTTCTGTCTTATTTACCCATGAGCACCCAGGACCTACAATGGCATCGAGAATATAGGAGATGTTCAATAAATGTTAATTGAATCCAAGAACAAATATTTGTTGCTAGAATTCTTTTCCTAAACTACAGATGACAACTGGGGTACCATATGCAATATATATTGGGCCTTTATACAAATTAGAAAAAGGTGTTCTCTTCTTGCTCCTCTCTAGAGCTTGTGTCTGGGACAGTCACTCATGAGTTCACCGTGACCTGCTCCAACCCTGCTGCCTGGCCAACCTCCTTTCCAGTGACCCCACCCCCAATGGCAAACAGGACAAAATCCATATACCTGGAATGAGCAATCAAAACTCTTCAATATGGGGGCACCTGGGTGGCTCAGTGGGTTCAGCCTCTACCTTCGGCTCAGGTCATGATCTCAGGGTCCTGGAATCAAGCCCCACATTGGGCTCTCTGCTCAGCAGGAAGCCTGTTCCCCCCTCCCCCCAACCTCTACCTGCCTCTCTGGCTACTTGTGATCTCTCTGTCAAATAAATAAAATCTTAAAAACAAACAAACAAAAAACCCTCTTCAATATGACACTAACTTTCCTTTCCCATCATAACTATTTCCAACATGTATTTTGTGCTTGAGCCACAGTAATCCTATGCTTCCCTGTGTTGGTTCCCACTACTGCCTTCACCCCAACAATTTGGTGCTTCTCAGCCAAACACCCACCATTTCATAAAGATGAGCCCTCCACATTCTGACACTGCTCTCTGCTGACTGTCTAGGACCTACCCTCTGGTCCTTGCATGCTCCCCTTCTGACTCTTCTTTCATCTGACTCTTGACTCCTTCCTCATCTGAAGGTCTATTCCTGTGCTTGGGATTTAGATCAGGTTCTTAGCACGAGGTAGGCACACCGGCTTTCGACTCTCAGCTCTCTATTTCCTTGGTCTGGTTTTGGTCTCCTCTGGACAATATCCTTGGTCTCTCTGGACAAAACTGGCAGCTTGCTTCAGGTGGACTCAGCAGTCACTTTCCACTAACTTACCCAGCACACGGTACAAGCATTACAGAACCCTGACCACATGGTATTATATTGTTCCCCGACATAGTTCCACCTTTAGACTCTTGGAGCTTCTAATGGAAGTAACCACATCTTACTATTAGGCACTTAGCACTGTGCCTGGCATGTATAAAGCAGGTGTTCAATGGATTTGAATGGGGAAAATGAAAAAATGAAACATGGAGACAGGAAACGGTCTGAGCAGAGAAAGTGGGACTTTTGGGGTAGATTCTAGGAGGAGGGAGTCAGAATGTGAAAGATCTTGAAATCCAAAACAGAAGAGGCTAGATTGGTGGTAGAAAGACGTAAAGGGTCACTTTAGATTGCCGAGAAGGGAAATGACATGATGCAAACAGCATTTTAGAAGACTTACTACACATCGCAGTCAGGGTGGAGGGGAGCAAGGGAGAGCCTGTCGTCATTGCAAGCATTCCACAAATGTCTGTTTCATTGGCTGGGGGAGCCCAGAGGAACTCTCACAGAAATACAGGTGTGAAGTGAGAGAATGAAGAAAAGTGCAGAAATTCAAGACTGTTCAAAGCAAAGAGAGGAGGGGCTCAGAGGCTGATAGGAAATGCTGAGGAGAGGAGAGGAGAGCCACTGAGATCAGAGTAGACCAGAACCAGAGGCCAGGAGGGGAAAAGCTGGGAGGGGAAGCCGGTTTGCTGAGGGGGAGAGCCCATGTCTGAGTGTCCTCAGATGCGGCAGCCGGTCTATGCGCACGTGTGTTTATGTGACTGTGTAGTGAGGCACGTCTGTGACACAAACCTTGTGCTGTTCCAGTAAGTCCTCCCTCCCACTGTGCACCACCCCTGTCCCGGGTTTCATTTTCAGCCAACAAAAACAAAATTACTCATAAAATTAATGGAAACAATCTGCTTTTTCCTTGCCATAGAAAGAATTTTTTTATTACTTTTTTTTTTTTTTTTTGCCTTTGAATCACATATCCTGTAGCTTGATTAAATCCCTTAGAAGTCAACTAAGCATTAGAGGTTTACAGTGTGAACCTCAGAACTGGTGTTTACTTGTCGCATGTAAATAGTGAGGCTGTGGAAAGCTGCACTTCAGCTAGCATAATGTGTGTGTGATTTCCCTCTCTGCTGCAAAATTTATTCCTCAACATTTTCATGAAAATAAGAGTTGTTTAAAATGTCAATAAAAACTGAGTCTCTGGGGGCGCCTGGGTGGCTCAGTGGGTTAAAGCCTCTGCCTTCAGCTCAGGTCATGATCCCAGGGTCCTGGAATCGAGCCCGCATTGGGCTCTCTGCTCCACGGGGAGCCTGCTTCCCCCTCTCTCTCTGTCTGCCTCTCTGCCTACCTGTGATCTCTGTCTGTCAAATAAATAAATAAAATCTTAAAAAAAAAAAACTGAGTCTCTGGATAATCTCTCAGTGTAAAGTTAGATTTTTCTAATGTGATCTCTTCTATTTCTATAGGCCTTCCCTTAAAAAAAAAAAAAAAGAGTGTGTTCCATCTACGTTTTTTCCTTTTGTTCTCTCAAATTCTCCTTAAGAAGGCATGACAGGTAGTACAATCCTCATCTGAATGATCTTTCTTGATATAAACTGAGGACATGAAGGAACTTTCTAGATGATCTAGTTTGTGGGGCTGAAGTCAGGCC
This sequence comes from Mustela nivalis, assembly GCF_964662115.1. NCBI lineage: Eukaryota > Metazoa > Chordata > Mammalia > Carnivora > Mustelidae > Mustela > Mustela nivalis. The sequence goes on from NC_139031.1 coordinate 70,031,893, forward strand.
TTAACTGTAAGACCAAGTACTCTCTACTCCAACCTCCATTCCCTAAGTCCCTGAGTGCAAATGTGTCAATGTGCTTTTCAGCAATGGGAAAAGCTAAGGGAACTCTTGGCCAAGCTGCAGATAACGGGGCACTAGGGGAGTTAGACGGAGACCCTACCTTGTCTGCCATCAGGCACTCACTCCTGTAGGCTATGGACAACCAAGGCCCAAGTGTGTGCCACATGAGAGCTTCGTGGCAGATAGTTCACGTCTGTCTCCAGTCCCTCCTGGCTTCCCAGCAAAAATGGAACTGGTTGCCAGAGAACACAGACTGGAATCAGGGCTGAAAGGAGTAAGTGCCCAGCCTATAGCTCTGACCTCCAAAAAGGATCTTAAGGGAAGCAGGTTCTCCCATTTGTCTTCATAGTCTGTTCTTCTGTTCACAGCCCAAAGCTTCATACCTAAGACCTCTGTCATCTCCAAGCCCAATGACAATGGCTTTAATATCAAAAGGATCTCTTCTTTGTAGAAGTTACAGAGGAGCAAAAAGGCAATGAAACGCGCCCATAATTCTACTCGATCAGGAGAAAAACACTGTTAACATTTTGCTTATATTTTTCTTATTTCTATGCATATACGAGTATCAGCCTGTTTCTTTCACTTAGGGAAAGGCAGGCATACAGCGTATTTCAATGTGTCATTAAAAATTACCTTCATGACTCTTCAACAGCCACAGCATGAACTGCATTATTATTTAAACTTTTCACCAAAACTAAGTAAACTTCTTGAAGACAGGAGCACTGTGAATTTGTGATGCATTCTGTATCCCAAGCATCTAGCAAAACACCTTTCATGATGAACACGGATGATGTTTATTAGCGGGGAACATCTGGCTGGAATGAATCATATGATTGTGTTTTGGTATCTCAGCTCACAAGGAGACTCTGAAGACTGTGGATCCATTACAAACGATCCTTTTACACATTTAACCTAATGTTCCTGAGCTCTTGGTATCTGAGTACAATTAAAAAAAAATTCAAGGCAAGAAAGTTGTATATTTAATGACAATGTTGGATGACACTGGTATCTCAAATATATAATTACAAACCCAAATCATGCTGAACTCTTGCCCCAGCCTCTTTCATCCTAGATCAGCAGCAAGTACAGGAATTAATTAAGTTGGGAAGGCACATGAGAAATCCAGTGAGTTCCGGATCTCCTGGACATTGGTGATGTTCTTTGGCTTAGGGCCAGATACAGGGATGGGCAAAAGACATGAGTCCTAAAGGATGCTGATTAGACTTTCGATAATAGTTATTGTTTGGCACACTGGGAGCAAAGTGAATCTGCCTACTTGGATAACATTAAAATAAAATAACAGTAAACAACAACAAAACCAACTTTTTCAAGGGTATAGCGGTAAACATTCCATACATTTGCTTTGCATTCCTAGGATTGGAATGTGATCATTTTAAGAGTCTTCAACCTTCTTTTGCTTAACAACTCCACTAATGTTTCTGCTATACTATATATTCTTCTGAACATTTTAAAGTTGAAATGGGGGAACGCCTAGGTGGCTCAGTTGGTTAAGCGTCTGCCTTAGGCTCAGGTCGTGATCCCAGGGTCCCAGGATTGAGACCCACATTGGGCTCCTTGCTCAGTGGGGAGCCTGCTTCTCCCTCTCCCTTTGCCCCCCCACCCCAAGTCCTGCTCTCTCTCTAGCTCTCCGAACAATAAATAAATAAAATCTTTTTTTAAAAAGTTGAAATGGGATATTTTTATCATAAATTTGAATGCTAGTAAAAGATGTAATGTTTGGCTTGCTGAAAATACTGACATTTTAAGCTAAAGATTTTACATCATTCTTTAAAGTGGGGTCAGTGGAATATAACTATATGGAGCTACCATATTCCATTAAAAAAGTACATGAACAAATTATTCTTTAACAGTTGGAAATTTTACATCATATATTTTTCCCCTTATCTTGCACTTCCATTGCACTTCTCTAACAGAATTTTATCCTAATATAGTGCATTCTTATCCTGGAATATTATCACTTTCATACTCTACGACATAAATATATATAGGACTTTTAATTTATTTAAAAATTTCCCAAGAAAATTGATCCAAGTGATAAAATATTACACTATTAAAAACAACTGTTGGCGCGCCTGGGTGGCTCAGTGGGATAAAGCCTCTGCCTTCGGCTCAGGTCATGATCCCAGGGTCCTGGGATCGAGTCCCACATCGGGCTCTCTGCTCAGCAGAAAGCCTGGCTTCCTCCTCTTTCTCTGACTGTCTCTCTGCCTACCTGTGATCTCTAGCTGTCAAGTAAATAAATAAATAAGCTATTAAAAATAAAACTAAACTTTTATTGGAAATGTATCTCTTAATGAGTAGATGAAGGTGGCTTCTTTTCTCCCCTGGTAAGTTGGTGTATCCCTTAGAGAACAGTGTTTTTGTTACTAGAGTAAGTCTGGATGCTTCAATTAGAGGAGGCTTTCTGGTAAGTATAAGTGGATGTACCCTTTCTTTGTTGCCTGGAGGTCTGTATAGCTGAAGGCAATACTACATGGTAAGGCTGGATTGGGTGAGAGGATGGTTTCTCTGGTGAAGGGGAAAAAGGGCCATTGGGAAAGGTGAAGTAGCAGGTGTTCTCAAGAAGATGATTTTTAGTACAGAATAGGAAATTAGGAAAGCGTCTGGGTGTGGAGGGGCAGATTCTTCCTAGTTTGAAAACTACAGATAATACGTGATCCATGTTTTATAGGAATTTGTAATTTGATGAGGAAAATATATAAATTAACCGAATTATACTGTAGTATGAGTGCAGCAGTAAGGTACAAGGTAAAAGAGCTAGAACAATGACCTTTTCCTGGAGAAGTAAAAAAAAAGAAAGAAAGAAAGAAAGAGAAAGATTAAAAAAAAAAAAAAGGTTTCTTAAAGGAATAAGTCTGAGAGCGTAAGGAAGGAGGCATTTCCATGGGGAGGGAAACAGGTCTAGGGAGCGGGAGCAGAAGGCATGTTGAGCACCCTGAGAGTCTCCCTGGCTGTACTCCTGAAAGGGTTTGGGGGTTTGTGGGGTCAGGGGGAGGATTAGGTGGGAAGATGCATCTGGGCCAGATGATGTCAGTCTCCCTATTCTCCAGCCAATGGGACTGACTCAAACATTTCTACGTAGGGAGTGACTGATCAGATTGGTGTTTTGGAAAGAAAACTCTCTTAGTGAGGAAGATGGATGGTGGTGAGAAATGGGAGTTGTAACTAGAGGCAGAGAAACAATTAAGGACACAGATGAGGATGAAAGAGGGCCTCAACCCAGGCTAGAAGACAATGGGGAGTGCAGAAAAGCAAACAGACTTTAAGACAATGTTTAGAAAGGACTGATAGGCCCTGGGGGCTCACTCAATTTCTGGTTAAGAGATAGGGCACGGTGTGGAGGACACTGAACTTTCTAGTTTGGACTACGGCATTGATGGTGACATAATTACTGCATAGAAAAGGGAATACAGAGTCTTCCACTGAAGGTGGTTTTCACTGTCTCATTCATGTTTGTTTTGACGCCACATAACAGCAGATACCAGTGCACTTGACCTCACTAACTCAAAGTTCAATAATAAGATGGTGTCTCTAGGCAGGATTTAAAATTTGTTTTAGGATAAAATTTGTGGAGTGTACATAAGTGACTCTTAATAATAAAGCAATAATCTAAAATCTAGGTCAATGGTTGAAAATAATAGTATGCATTAAGAAAAAAACTGTATTATCTTTTTAAAAGCCTAGATATAAAATGACGTTAGTCAAACATTAAAATGAGGCAGTTTGGCTAAAATTGTGTAATGTCATGTGTTTACATTTCAAAGGAGGCTATAGTTTAAAGTGGCATTTTAAAAAAATTTAAAAGAATTTATTCTATTTACTCAAAAAAGCATCTTGTAGCTCATACAAGAACACTAGTCATGGTAGCGGTGGAGATAAAGCTTGCTTTAGCACTTGGGAAACCACTGAAGGAGAACAGTTATGGAGATGGATGGTGGTGATGGGTTATGAACACGCTGAGTATAGTTCATTATCGTGCTGAACTATATTCTGAGAAATGGTTAAGTAGGTAAATTTTACATTATACATATTTTACCACAGTAAAAAAAGATGGAGAAAAGACTGGATTGAAAACTTGGGAATTCAGAAACAAGTTTAAAAAAAGTTATTTGGTTATAATATAACAACTTAAAATCATTTTTCCTTTTTAATTGTATATTCTTCATTATAAAAAATTAAATACAACTCTTCCCCAATTGTCCCTTAAAATAAGTATGTGTATTTTTCGCTCTCTCTCTCTCTTTCAAAAAAATCAAATACAAGCTACTAACATTATTTTTGATCAGCAAATCAGTTTTCACTAAAGTGAACCGATCTCATTGTATCTTTCCGCTTGTCTTCTTATGTGGACAGTACCAAGGTGTTTAATACTGTGGTCTTTACAACTACTCTAAATGTTATTTTATATTAGAAAACCTGCAAATTTATAATGCATACTATCTCTCTCTCTCACACACAGAGTCATTTATTTCTGCCATCATCGGAACTACAGGGTAAATTCCAGCACACTCCGTGGACTCATTCACCATACTTGAAACAATAAAACACTTATGCGCAAACATTTTCTCTGTATGTAAAATTAAAATATAAGTCCACAGTTTTACAGAGCCACAAATTCCTGGGGAGACATGTACTAAGATGAACATTTATCATTATTTTTAGGCCTGTGATGAAGTTTGACTCCAGTCTTCTCCATATCTGTGAACACACAGGGAACAACTTATCATAACATCACTATTTGACCTCTAAGGAACAGCTCATGTCATCACAGAGCAAAAGTGCTGGCGAAACATTTATCTAGATGAAAGACCTCAAGCAGTTAACCTGCTCAGCAGAGGCAATGCAACCAGGCAACAGGATAATGACCTCTATCCAAATGTGGAAGGTACATCAATTTAATACCCTGACAGCTTGACAAAAGATGACGGCAGCTCAGCAGGAAAACATTAGCCATGATAATGCGGGGTACTGTATGTGAAAAGAATGAATTATAAAGCACAATGCTATTTGGGCCGAAGAGGGATTTTTTTTTTTTTTTAACCAACTTTATATTTAGGATGGAAGTCATGCCTAAAGCCTCCTTCCATTCTTTACCTGAAGAATATCCTGATAAAAGTAAAAAGGCAGTGTGGATTAAATTGATAGCTTAAGAAACAAATCGAGTTTCCTAACTCACCCAGGAGACATCATTTCTGGCAGGCCTGCTACTTTTTGGAGTGCAAAAATCTGGGTAATGGCAAACCAGCTTAATCCATTTGAAAAAGAAGGGCCATTCAAATACGTGTGGACAAGACCTAGGCTTCCTGTGCATGTTATTTTGTTTGACTTTTAAAGAGAGAAGGTACTTGGCGCGCTTTGGGGGTGCTACTGATCTTCAGTTCTAAAACTTCCCCACTGCAAATTCGGTTGGGGAAAAAAAAAAACACAACCCAGTTTAATTCTAGAGTGGTAGCGTGATCATGCTTGTATGTTTATTCAAGGACCTTTACTCTGTGACAGGGGTTCAGCCTGTGAGGTTTTCTCTACACATGGCAGGCAGCTGTCAGAACCAGTGTGAGGGGTGAAAGGGCAGCCCGGCTGCTCTGTTAAATCACGGGGTTCCATCAACATCTCAGAATTCCTGCCGAGTGGGAGCTGGGAGACCACAGATTAGAGTACACTGGAGTGTGTATATTAGGTCACTCAGTGTCTATCAAAGCGATATCACGCCGGTGAGCTGTACAATAGATTTTACTGTGTTCTGTTCAAAGAAAATGTAAGGAAAGTGGACATGTGTGTAGCAGACCACAGCTGAACACTGAATTCTTCTTGTCTTTAAATGGATGGATTTATTATCCACAAGATGAACGAAGAATAGGGGCGCAATCAATAGCTTTGGAAATCATGCAAAGCTGGTGGTTTTATTCAGCTCTTGGAAGTGACTGCTTAGCAGATGCGTGGGGAAGCAGTCATGGGGCTGGGGTAAAGGCCCAGCCCAGGCGAGGTTCTGGGACTATGTGTTCTGGGACAGTGTTCTTGGGACTATGAACTTGGTTTATGGTCTTGGATGGTCACTTCCCCTTGGTTTCACAAAACTTCAGGGTCCTCATCTGTAAACTGGAAACAATAATACCTATGCTATCTACATCCCCAAATGGGTAAATGAAAAATACATTCCTAAATGAAAAAAGGACTTTTAAAAAAACTGAAAGGAATGAAGCACAATGGTATAATGTGGGGCATTCCAGAAAAGAAACGTAACTTGTATTAATGGATATTTGGTCTACCTATAAAAACGAAAAATGCCTATTCCTTTAATACTTATTGTTTAATTCACTTTCAACAGAGAAAAAAATATTGGTTTTCCAAGGAATCATGTAGTCTTTAACAAGATAATGGATATAAGGTGAACGGCACCATGCCTGACAGGTAAAGTGAAATTTTAAAGAGCTTACACATTTTGTTTAATATTTTATTTCTCAATTACGACTCAGCAAGGGTTTCCTCACTGTGATAAGCATACACCTGAGTTTATATTAATAACAAAAGTTAAACACAAACGAAATCCTTACTGTGTGCCAGGCACTGTTCTAACCACTTTACAAAAGTTAATTTTTTAAAAAAGATTTTATTTATTTGTTTAACAGACAGAGATCACAAGTAGGCAGAGATGCAGGCAGAAAGGAGGGAGGGAAGCAGGCTCCCCGCTGAGCAGAGAGCCCGATGCAGGGCTTGATCCCAGGACCCTGGGACCATAACCTGAGCTGAAGGCAGAGGCTTAACCCACTCAGCCACCCAGGCACCCCTACAAAAGCTAATTTATTGAATCCGCATAACCATATATAAAGTGGCCCCAATTATCAGCTTTGAGGCTCGATCACCATCTTATAAAAAATATCAGGTTCTCCATGATGATTTCCTTTTGGTCTAAATACATTTTCTAATCTTTTAAAGTGTGAACAAGACAACCTTCTATAAAATGGCTTTCTTTTTTTTATCTCTGATATAGATACTATTCTTTCCATATTTTTCTTTTCCCAGATGAGAATATTATGTTCCAAGAAGTTAAGTGCTTTGCAAAGCAACCAAGTGGCTGGCCCAGGATTCAAACACTGTATGGCTTCTCTTTCTACCAGAGGAGCCCAGAGCCCCTGCTACATGGGGGCAATGTCATCATGTCCACGTCCAATTTGGAACCCAAAACGAAGACGTCAGGTTGGGACCTAATCAATTACCCAGCAAATAGCCCCACATGCAACATGGCATTGAGACTAGGTTCACACTGGAGCCATGACCCTGTCTACACGACAGCACTCAGCTGGGCAGTGAGGCGCTTTAGCATGAACGCAAGCACTGGCCACTGTGTCAGAAATGCACCTGCCAAGCAAGGGAACTGAAAAGATACCTGGATGAAGGGCATCTCGAAATGTATTTCCAACATTTGCCACTCTGAAGGCAGAGAAGATACCATATAAGGCAAATGTGGGGGCCTTTGTTTTTTCTCTTTTAAATTAGAAATTTTTCATTACTGTTTGGACATAAGTTCTTGAAAATCTTTAAAAGACAGTAAAGAAATTCTTATATTGAATTCCATTTTGTGTGTTTGTTACTGGGTGACAAAAGAGTTTGGAATACAAACAGGCATATACAGAGCTGCACAGGACAGCTTTGTAGCATTCCCTTCAATAAATTCAGAGATTGTCTGTATCCAGCGACCTAAAAAGGGGGAATTTAAAATTTAAAAAAATAAAAATAAAAAAACACGGTACAATTTTTCTATACCAAAGACCCAATTATAATTCTCAGCCTCATCTTTTATGGTGACTTCTCAAAACTGAGCTTCAGTGAGCAAGAACTGAAAAATATTCCTCTTTTCTGAATGATATTTTCAAGTGAAGGAAGGATCTGGGTGCTTCCTTTCCAGCCCTTGTGGATGAATGCCCTCACTGGAGATAGATTCTTTAATGAGCTTCACCAGTGGGTGCCCAGCTCTCTCAATTTCCATAAGTAATCACTTCAGATGCAGATTGAACTGTGTTGTTGGGACAGGTCAGAGAAACCAGGGAGTATGGAAAACAAAACCTGAAATTGAGATGCACTAAAACCACATTCCCAAGCATTCGGAGACCTTACAAATAAAAAGGGAAAATGCCAAATACTTGGATGGTAAAACCAGCCCCAATAACCATCAGCTCCTAGGCTGGATAAGCATCTTATTAAAAAATACAAGGCTCTGTACTATGATCCTCTTATGGGTTAAATTCATTTTCTAATCTCGCAAAATGCTAACGGAAAGGCATCCAACCACCTTCTACAAAATAATTTCATTTCATAGATTTTTGTCATCAGGAGGGCAGCTACAGCCTACTACATTGCTTAAAAAAATTAATTAAGGGTCACTTCTAGTTCAACCACTTTGCAAGGCCATCCTATTTATTCATAAATTTTATTAATTCTGAAGCCAGTTGCTCCTCAATGGTGTATTTATGTTCAACTAGGTCAGGTCCACTGGGATGATATTTGGTCTTTCATAGCAGACACACAGAGCCTGTATGGGCAGCAAGCTCAAGCTACCTAACACATTTCCTTTCCTAAAATATGACTACATGAATTTGTTAGCCTTCTCTGAGAAAAATCTGCATAGAAATCCAGATATGCATTTCCCCAGTGCTTCCACATTAGACTTTCTCCACTTAAGGCTGTCAGTAACACGCTGCCTTCTGATTAGGGAAACAGGCATTTGGCAAACAACTCATTTCTGATGGTTTGTCAAACAAATGTAGAAGGAAACAGTGAAAACTGCTCTTTCGTGTTTTACTCAAAAGCTATGCACTTGTTGACCAAACCTACACATTTTCTTTTTTTTTTTTTTAAATCTTTTTTTTTTTTTTTAATTTATTTGACAGACAGAGATCACTAGTAGGCAGAGAGGCAGGCAGAGAGAGAGGAAGGAAAGCAGGCTCCCCGCTGAGCAGAGAGCCCAATGCGGGGCCCGATCCCAGGACCCTGGGATCATGACCTGAGCCGAAAGCAGAGGCTTTAACCCACTGAGCCACCCAGGTGCCCCCCCTACACATTTTCAAACATGCTGCCACAGAATAAAATTTAGTAAAGACTTAGTTGAGATTTTAAAAAAACATTCATGCTTCTATTCCTCAATAATGCCATGACTGACTAACTTGGAGAATGATGATGCTGTAGAGAGAACTTTAAAAATAAAAACAGGGCGCCTGGGTGGCTCAGTGGGTTAAGCCGCTGCCTTTGGCTCAGGTCATGATCTCAGGGTCCTGGGATCAAGTCCCGCATCAGGCTCTCTGCTCAGTGGGGAGCCTGCTTCCTCCTCTCTCTGTCTGCCTCTCTGCCTACTTGTGATCTCTCTGTCAAATAAATAAATAAAATCTTTAAAAAAATAAAAACAATTCAGAGGCAACAGACATTTAAAATGTTCAAAGGTACGTTAACACTTTTCCTTTCAGGAAAGGGGGCGCATATCCTCCTTTGAGAACTATTCGAGCTGTCCCCAGTTGATGGGTAAACATTTATAAGCATTTGGGATGTTCACTTTCTTGGTCTTCCTGCTCTTCATTTTACTCAGGGCAATGGGACGAACGCTATTGTCTTTTGAAACTGGTCTTAGCCAGAACTCGCTGATGACGTAGCACAGAATCTGAGAGTTGGAAGGGCTTCTGGAGACCCCAAACTCTATCCTTACTTTAGAGAAAGGGATCAAGAGGCCTCATGGAGATTAGGTGACATGCTCAAGGTCACAGCTAGTTGGTAATGAGGTTAGATTTAGTCCAAAACCCATGTTTTTGGACCCCTTATATGGCACTCATTCACCCTATTACCCTAAATGTGATGAAAGACACAGAAATGACAATTCCTTACAATTTCTATGTCAGCACATGATTGTGAGATGCTGTTGACTCTGTGAGCTCTTTGAGGTTAGAAGAAATGTGCTGCATCCTAAATGTCACAGGCCTGGAAGTAATCAAAAGGAAGCTGGATGTTAGTTGCTACCCTGCATAATGCTTGCAACATATCTGTGGTCGGCTGCAGTGTATTATTAGAGCTTGGGTTTTGTTGTGACTGTACGAACCAAGCCGCACGGGGAACGCTGAAGAGTGATCACAAAAACACCTTTCCTTCCCCACTGTCCCTCAAGCAGCAGGGATCAAATAACTGTTTCTCGGCTGTCTGTCGTTTAAACAAAAATAGCGCCTTCCCTCTACGAGTATCTGTGGCAAGTTGGTGTTGCTTCCTCTTCTCTGTTCTGTGCTATTTTCCAGACCCCAACCTTGGATCACCAGGGGATACTGGGACTAGAAAGGACCTGACATGATGTTTTACAAATTCATCTCGGATCCCTTCAGTACGTCACAGTCTGTGTTCGATAACGGCAGGCAGTGTAGAGCTGGCAGGCAGAAAGTAGGCTGCAACCGGATCTGGGGCTTGCAGAATCACCAGCCGCCAATCTTGCGACGTGAAGGGCTTTCCGCTCCAAGGATGGCAGTTTCCATCTGTATTTCAGGCCAGCTCTTTCACAAACGTTGCAAAAGTGGTGCACTTTATTCACCTGTGACATAGCCTGGCCTTTCTACATCTTTCTAGGAAATCACAGGTGAGACTTGGAGGAGCCACATGGAATCCACCCGACTTCTTAACTGCACACAAATCCCCCAATTCCTTTACGCTGACTGGCCTGGGCACTTACCAGCCTGGCATTTTTCTTCATCTTACCCTGCCCTAGTAGCCGCATGTGTAAAATTGGTATAGATAACAGTAGTGGCTCTCCTTGAGGGTTGTTCTGGGGACTAAATAAGTAGTTGGAGGTGCAAGACTTATACAGGATCTTGCATCTACGCATTGTGGAGATATTAGTTATTATAATTATTATTTCTACTCCATAAAGTTAAGACTTCCTCATAGTTTTGGATCTCAGTTGGCTATACTTATTTTTACATCAGTGAAGCAATGGCTTGTTAAGCTAATGAATGTCCTATGGCTATACCATAATTGATTCGACCACTCACCTCTTATTGGACATTTAGTGTGTTTCCAGTGTCCTACTATGTAGATAGTGTTGTAAGCGATCTTATAACATCAGGATATCTGTAAGCTATCCTGAAATTGATTCTTATAGCTTCCCTAGAAGATAGATGCTCTTAATATTGTCATTTCCCAAATGAGGAAACTAACACTCAGAAAATACAAATACAATATGATCATGCAATTTGTTAAGGGTTACTTGTAAGACTTAAGCCCACGCTTTGGGATCTCAAAACCTTAATGAATTCCTCATGCATGTTCTTATCCAAAATGGTTAGAACAGCAACTAGTCTGTGTGCCTAAAGTTGCAAACTCCATATATGTCCATTTTTTTCTTACATGGACCACCTCATTCCCCAATAATTCAGAATAACCACAGTGTTATTTTCCTCTTGGGCCTAAGCTCCTCAATTTTAAACCCTCGGCCTATTATTAGGAATACTTACACTGCAAAACCACTAGCAGCTTCCTAAAATCTTGCACTGGCTTCTAAAGAACCTAGACACTTCCTTGCACCAATTTATTCCAGACTGTCTGGACCAGCAGGACATGGGGTGGACATGAAGAGCAATTTCAGGGACCTAAGGGGATAATACAATTACATTCTAGCAAGACCTTTGCTGCTTTCACTGGCTACAGGCTTGTACAGCACATTTAATATAACCTAACTACCCTGTCGGTTGAGGGGCGGGGGGATTGTCACTACTGGGAGCAGTGAATGAGCAATGAATCCTATGGGTGTTACTTTTAGGAACATATATATTTGTGGGTTTTTTTTTTAAGATTTTATTTATTTATCTGACAGAGATCACAAGTAGGCAGAGAGGCAGGCAGAGAGAGAGGGAGGAAGCAGGCTCCCTGCTGAGCAGAGAGCCTGATGTGGGGCTGGATCCCAGGACTCTGGGATCATGACCCGAGCTGAAGGCAGAGGCTTTAACCTACTGAGCCACCCAGGCGCCCCTATATATTTGTTTTTTGAAAACAGGAGATGAAAATTGAGGAATCAGTATGTAAGTATTCTTTTTTTTTTTTTTTTAAGATTTTATTTGAGAGAGAGCATGCATGAGAGTGGGGTGAGACACAGAGGGAGATAAGGAGACTCCCCACTGAGCAGGGAGCCCTACTTGGGGATCTATCCTAGGGCGCGCAGATCATGACCTGAGCTGAAATCAAGTCTGATGCTTAGCTGACCAAGCCACCCAGGCGCCCCTATGTAAGTATTCTAAACACATAATTTGTATTATTGCATGCACAACACTTCCCAGAGAAGGGAGTCTGACTGGCTTCTTGACCACTACACGTCCAAACTGAGGCTGTCTTCTAGACTGTATTTCTCTTCTCTAAGAGGACCTATAAACCACAATAATGGCTAAATTTTATAGATCACTTAAATATGTGCCTGACACCATTCTAAGTATTTTATATGTATTAACTCCCTTTAATCATCACGACAACCCAGAGAGGTGAATACAGCTATTATCATTACTACTATCTTCCCCATTTTATCCCTGAGGAACCAGGGGCATGGACAGGATAAACGACTTCTCCAGGTTATAGAATCAGTAAGTGGTCAGGCTGGGATTTGAAGGGGCCAGTTTGACTCTGGGTCTTTTGCTCTTTGTCACTACCCTAGGCCTATGGGTGCCCCCAGTCCCTGCTTCTCTTATCTTCTGTCTTCTCAGCCCAAGTCACAGTAACCTGTTCTCATTCATCCTTCCCATTTGGTCTTCAACTGGTGCCTTCACAGGGCTCCTCTCCAAACAGTTTTTCTACCTTTTCCATGAGGCCATCCCTCAGAGGGAAAGGAATATAAAGGTTATCATTGAAATGACAACAAAATCACTTCCCTTCACCATAAACCTCAAATGTTTGCTGGGATTACATGGAAAATAAATATTTAATTAAAAAAACGAAAAGGTAGTTATTAATGCAGATACAGATTTTTTTAGAAATTGGTGCTTGAAGAGAACACTGCACCCAGTGCAATTTCCCTGTACATACACGAAACAATTAATAAATATGTATGGAGTAACTGAATGAATGAAGTCAACTTGGGACTGTGGAATTTGAACAGAAGTTTTTGAAAATCTGAACTTGGATGTTTTTGTAGGACTGCTTTAAGAAGATGCTCTTCTGCAAGAAAGACCATTTTGTCAGAATATATATGATCTAATGTTTCCATGTGTTATGAAGTCCTCCATTGAGGGGTTTCCAGCAAGTCTATCCGTGCTAATGCCACTTGCCTGCCAAAGAAGGCAGTGATTGTTCTCTTTTATGTCCTTCTCCTTCACGAATTTTTAAAAAAAATAACCAATGTTTCAGATACCAAGAGAAAAAGCTAATCTTTCTTAAGTATCAAGCTTGGGAAGGTGGAATGACTAATTTGTTTCTCACCTTCCACAGAGATTTTTACTTTAGTGCTATATAAAAAATGTAGTTATGTTTTATGTTGGCATGCGATTTTAAACTGTTAATAGATATTATTGATACAAAAATTTTAAAAAACTGGGGCGCCTGGGTGGCTCAGTGGGTTAAAGCCGCTGCCTTCGGCTCAGGTCATGATCCCAGGGTCCTGGGATCGAGCCCCACATCGGGCTCTCTGCTCAGCAGGGAGCCTGCTTCTTCCTCTCTCTCTGCCTGCCTCTCTGCCTACTTGTGATCTCTCTCTGTCAAATAAATAAATAAAATCTTTAAAAAAATTTTTTTAAAAACTAAGACCCATATTTTATTTCTTATGTTCTGGCTATGTGAGGAAAGTCAAGAAAACCTAGCAGTTATCTATAGCTTTGGTGTTTTAATAATTCGGTTTAACTACTTATTTTCCAATCATATGTTAGATTTTAAAAGGCATCTCAGGCTCATTGGGGTTGTTTTTGTTTGTTTGCCTCAAGCTGTTTGAAACAGCAAAGGTAAGGATTTATTTATTTTTTGTTTTTAAAAAAATTAAAAAAAAAGATTTGTATTTATTTATTTGTGAGAGAGACATGAGAGAGCAAGCATGAGAGCAGAGAAGCAGACTTCCTGTGGAGCTGGGAGCCCGATGTGGGACTCCATCCTCAGACCCTGGGAGCATGACCCAAGTCGAAGGCAGCCGCCCAACCAGCTGAGTCACCCAACTGCCCAAGGTAAGGATTTATTAGTAAGAGCGTATAACTAAAATAATGAAGAAGTTGACTGACTCAGTTGTAAAAGTTTGATTTCGATACCTTCATTCCACAGCTGTTTTAGGATTAGTCCATCACAAAAATAGCTTGAGCTGTTACCTTGAATCAGAATACAAAGTTATTTCCTACTGTGCTCTAGTTTTGTAGCAAAATGCACTGCTTTGAGCAGTAAATCTTGCATTTCAGAAATCTCACTGGTCAGATTAACTGTAAATTATACGGCAAATGTCTTGATTTCTAAAAGAAGTAAATTCTGTTTTTCAGTGTTACCTTCCACTCTTTCTAAGGAAGCCATCCTCTAGCCTTTTGCCCGAGCCATTGCACGTGTACCCCAGCTGTCCCTGCATCGAGTCTGCGCTGGGGCAGCTCCTGCCTGAACCCCTCTATCCACCACCCCCTTCAAACCCACAATATCCATGATCCTCCCTACACTCTAGGTTCAGATCAAATCCCACCTCCCCTGTGAGTATCACAGTCAGGAGCAGCGTCTCCCCATTCAGAATACCGACACCGAAGGGACTTGATATTCCATGGTTTCTACAGGCCTCCGTCTCCCTCCCCAATTAAGACTGTGACCCCCTGGGGGTCACTGACATCTACTGACTCCCCGTACATAAGTGGAGTTGACAAATAGATTATAACAAAGAAAATGAAAACGAAGGAAATAGCAAGTAAAGAAAATCTTCAAAAATATATACAGTATGTGGTAAATATTTGATTACTTATAAACCTGGACAAGCAAAATGAACAGATAAGCAGAAACTAAATGTGGGCTACAGGTTTCAGTCATCTGTTGAACTAAACACTTCCCCACAAGCATTAGAAGGGCACAAGTTGCGCATATGAATTTGTTTTCCCTCCCCGTCATAACACACCTTTATACGCGTATTACCCGGATGGTGGCTGGAAGTTTTTCCCATCTTTAGGTCTGGGGAAAAAGGCAATTTCTCAGCCCCTGAAAGTCCACAACCCCCAACATTTCTGTAAACTCTGGGGACAGGGGTGATGCTTATGCTGCCATGGCCTTGGGCTCCAGTGCTCTCCCACCTGCTGGCGGGGGACCCACACATCAAGGTTCTGCTCATGACAGATGCTGTCCGAGGGATCTGCTGAGGATTTGGGGAAGGCAAAGCCAAGAGCAAGTGGTCTTATGTCACCCAGATGGCTCTTTTCTCCCTATTATCCCCTGCTTTTTTCCCCCTTTTCATTTTCTTCATCCTGGATAAAGTAATATAGATTATTTTTAGAGGAAATCTTGGCACCATCTTGTTCTCCCAACGAAGGTGGACCTCATTTCTAAATGTAACCTCTGGTCAGTATTTCTTCAGAGAAAAGTGAGACTCACTTTGATGCCAGCTATTAAATACTGTAAACACGTCTTCCTATTACACTCATGTGTTAAAAAAAAGCAATAGATGGTCAAAAAGCGTGGAACTGGAGGGGAACCAGAAGCACATCCAACCTGCTGCTCTGTCTCCACAGCTCCCAGACCATCTGTGACTGAAGCTGCAGGTGTCCTAGAAACACCACCACAGGCAGAGTTCAGACTCTACCCATCCTAGGCCGGTAACTCCAATTTTGATCTCACTGCCTGTCATCTGGATTTGTGTCCCCCCCACCCCCTCCAGATGCACAACTCAGACTTACAGCCAATTTTCTTTCCTTCCCTCTCTGCTTGAGGCCGTCATGCTCTGCAATAGGGGCCCATTTCAGGTTCCCTTGCTCCTGCACAGCTCCGCTCCCCTGTGGTACACACAGCAAAGTTGGGACCCAGCTTTAGATAATACAGGCTCTGAGCAACTGGCTATGGGTAATTGGTAAGTAGATCTGCTTTAGATTTCCAAATTTCCAAGTGTTGAGGAGTCTCATGAAGCTGAGTTATTCAACTCTATGGAATGCTCTCTTTCCTACCACAGGGGCAATGAACAGAAGAGGCAGAAGGGCAGTCAGTGACCACACCTGCGGAGCTAGGGGCAGACAACAGCGTCACCATGTGGAACGAATGGTCAGCAAACCAAACTATGGTGGTGACACTGTTAGATCTGAGCACCAGAAGGAGCCCATTCCATACCTTCCAATCACCTTCATTTCTTTCTTGGCAAAACTGTCCTTACAATTTGTTTTTAGTTGGAAAACACAGTATCCTGTGGTCATGACACCAAGCCAACATTTTCTCTGGTCCCAGTTAAAGGAAATACAAAGATGCCAGAAAATATTTGTCCAAACAGTGCTGTTTCTCATTAGAAAGGTACTTGCAGAGCCTAGTTACTGCAATATCAACTCTGTATTTTTCTGTTACCACTAAGCTCCCAAATGAAATAGGCACTTTTTTTTTCCTATTAGTAGCATATCACATTTGTTGGGTAATAAAGAAAGTGTTCACAGATACTAAAAGTCTTTATCCTGTGGTAAAGGGACATCACTGAAAATGGAAAATTTAATTTCCATTCTCTTTTGGTGTCATGAAGTTTAAGAATGTAATTTTTCTGAGTTGCTTCAAGATAGCCAGCATATTAAATATCTACCCCCCCACTGCCCACCTCATGACCTGACTACATCTAGCTGGAGAAGAATGTTAACGCTTTGTCCGCCAGTTCTTTACCTCTGACAGGGCAGCAAGACCACGCACAATATACATCTGCCCTGGAATGGCCTCTCGTGGTCCTCCTTTTCTATAGTAATTTTCGATACCATATAACTTATCTTGGAAAGGATACATGACTTTGCAGAGACCACCACTCAGGAATTAGAGAATGTTCCACATCAATGGAAATTCGTATGCAAGTCGGGACGAATTCCACATCTCCAGTGTAACAAGTTTGGAAGTGCCATGCCTAACTGGGATGTCAAAAATGTCTATGTTTGGCAAATGGCTATTGTGAGAGAAACAGGAAGTCTCTCGGGAGCTGTGGAAGTCATCACGGTTTTGGAGAAAAACAGTAGCATTACAGATGGTCAGTGCCAGACCAGATGCTGCTGTGGCCAGGATGAACTTGGAGCGATGAGCTAGGAGGGCCAATCAAGAGTGCTCATGGTAAGGTGGGACTCCACATGGAATTAATTCTGGATGACAAGGACAGTAGCCACCACTGTTTGTTTGTGGCATGCTAGGAATCCCAGACATGACACCCATCCACCCAACCATCCTGCCAGGTCAACATATGGGAGTGCTGAGCACTTTCCCCATAGCAGGCAAGTCCTAGTGGGTCATCTCAGTCACTCCTCAGCACAAGTCATGAGATGTGACTGTGGTCACTGCTGCAGTCTAGATGGGGCAGGGTTGGGGGGGGGCAGTTTCTGTTCTCAAGGCCACAGTCAGGAGGCATCAGAACCCAGACAGTTGACTCTGAAACTGGAACTCCAGGTGGCCTGTCATAATGGCCTGATATCTTTCAGGGAATAGGAGGCACCTGACATCCCTCCTCTCTCCATGAATTCTCCAACAGCTTTGTGAGATCAATGTTACTGTCCTTACTAGGAAATAAAAGAAAACAGAGATTTAAGGACTTGCCCCTGGCTACACAGTGAGAAATGATGCCACTGAGATTTGAACCCAGGTCTGTCTGAACATGAAGTAGAACTAAAAGCACGGTGTGGCTCCTGAAGAACCTGACATCGTGAGCCTGTTGTTGTCATGGATCAAAGCTGGCTGTGGCCAGAGTTTCGGCACTCATCTCCCCATGTCTCAGGCGACACGAGATCTTGCCTTTCGTACTGATACACAACTTCCCTTTGTACAGAGAAAACATGAAATGTGTGACACAGCAACAGTCTGCAGCAAACAGCATCCCCATCCAGGCTGGACCCAGACTCAAAATGCTTTGTCCACGTGGTTCCCTGTCTGAAATGCTTTTGAGCACTTAAGATACCTAAGTCACAAGGGCGGAAATTAATCCTGGAGACATGTAATGCACAAAATATGGAAATGACAGCTGCTTAAAATAAAATATAGGCTGTATCATCCAAGTGAAGGCTGATCCCCAAACGGCATGTCAAACCACTAACATTTCCTCAACTGCTATTTATTTGCATGTTCTCTAGTTTTGTCTACAGCGTTTTCATGGGTCTGCTCATGTTCTAAGTGCTGGGCATGCCAAGAGCTCAGTGCTGTATAAATAGTTTCAAATGCACAGAATGTGACGGAAATCTCATTTGAAACCATATGGCCTTTCACGAATGCTCCAAATGGCCACTACTCAAAGGTACAAGATTTAAAAAGTAATCCCGCCACCATTAAAAATATATGAATAAATAAATGACGGCAATGACTTCCTTTTCCCTACTGGATTTGTGGACGAGTTGGGGAGTATGAATTGCTTCTGCTCTGTGGCTGATTTTCAGTTCAGATAACTCATCTTTATTCATTTCCTTTCAGTCGTGATGAGCCATATTGAGAGCAGCTGTAGGCAAGAGGAAAAAAAAAAAAAGGATCTCCTCACTCCCTCCTTTAAATCGTTGTCAAACAGCCGTTATAAAGAATCCATCTGGGCTCAGTGCTTTGCTGGGCACCCAAGAAATAATAGAAAACAGGAGAGGAAAAAAAACCAATTTAAGCTGAATCTAACAAAGAGATTTAAAAATTACCCAAACACATGTTTTGGGGAAAAAAAATCAACCTCAGGATGATTTAATGCAAAGTCGGGGAGACCAAGCCTAAAGGAAAAGTATACTTCATATTAAATGCAAAACCAAACCCAAACAAAATGTACTTTAAAGGTGATGGTCACTGGTCAGGAGCGGTCTGGCAGGGAGTTCTAGTAAGAGTTAATTATAAAGTTAGAAGGTGGTAAGCAAGCATCAATAAGCCAAAACTCAAAATGTAGTAAGACTAAAATGATATGGGAAAACAACCTGCATGAAGTGGAATGAAATGAGAAATGATTTGCATTAAAAACTGAGTTTTTATATCTAAAAAAGTCTTTCTCAGTTTATACAGCAAATGATTCGGGGGTCAAAATGCAAGTTTTCTTTTTTTTATAAATTTTGGATGAATGATGAATATTTTTTGGATGAAGCTTGGTCTGAATTAGAAAGTAAATGCTTTTAACATTTTACTTAAAATTGTCTCATCTGTTTTAATACATCAACCCAACAGAAATCTTGCTTATGGATCATTCTACTCTACTTCAATGACACAAAAACGGCTTCAGTTTCAAAAGGGAGACTTGGCAAGTGATTACTGCATAAAATATCGCAGTCTTGTTTACTTTACAGCATTTTTGTTCATGCGTTTTTAATGGTTACATGAACCAAATGCTTAGGCAACTGTGCCGGAGATGAAATGAATGAGAAACAAAGATCTGTTAGAGGGTAAGCTGGAAGACTAAATGCTCTGCAAGTTTTCTTTAAAATACAACAGAGCAAAGAAGAATTCTAAGTAGTGTCTGAAAATGACCATGAAAGCACAGTGACTAAGATTCACAAGAAAAGTTTTAAGACACTAGAAGGAAAAGTCAACAAAAGAACCCTCAGAATACACACACAAAAAACTCAAGCTCTCTTGCTTTCGATTTATTGCTAGGGAATGGTTTTTACCTCCCATCATCTCTGAACTCTCTGCTATTTTGGCACAGCAGAGTACCTGCTCCCTTGTGACCTTAAGCCTTCCATGGCCCCCACAGTTTGATTCTCTACCTCTGCAATCTTCTCATTCTCTGTAGCGGGTCTGTCTTCCTTCCTGCTGTTTCCATCTCCACTTGCCTCCTGCAGGCCAGGCTCCTGAACGTGACTCTCTCCTGGGAGTCCGACCACTTCTATGCCACCACGTCACTCCCGATCACTCCCAAATTGACACAGCTTTCCTCAGTCTCCACTCCACAGCCTACAGACACCAGCCTGTGTCCCTCCCCCATGGTGTCAACTTCAGTATGGTCCGAGCCACCTCCATCACTAAAAAATCTATTCCCCAGGCTTAAAATTTGTGACTTTCTCTCTTTTTTTCAAACCTTTTCCTCTCCCTTGGCCAATAGAGCCTATCAGCTCCTCAATCCTACTGATTTGTCAAAGATTTCCCTCTGTATTTTTCTTCTCATTAACTGAATCAAGGCTCTCACCACCTCTAGCCTAAACTATTGTCATAATAATACTAATAACAATTCAAAAGTGTCAACCGTTATGTGCCAAACATTGCTCTGAATGCTTCATATGAATACTCTCATTATCTGGGAAGAAACTAAGTACAGAGATGAATTTATCTGACCGAGGTCACACAGCAAGCAAAGCCAGGATGTGAATCAAAGGTGTCTAATCCTGGCATTCTTTGGCACTATGTTGAATTGCTTCTCACAGAATCTCTCCTCCAAGGCATGTTGCACACTATATCCACTTTCTTTCTCTAAAATCGTGGTTCAAATGTGACAATATGTATTAGCAACCTCAATCATTCATACCTATGGGCTTAAAATTTGAGTTAAAATTTCTGGAAATTTATCCCAAGGAAATAATTAGTCATGTACGGAAAGACTAATACCCAGGGATCTTCACTGTAACATGATATACAACAGTTCAAAAATGGGAACAACTTTAATGTTCAATGAATTGTGGCATTTTCATACAGGGGAATACACACCATTAAGAAGGACATTGCAATGTCCACAATAGCCAAACTATGGAAAGAACCTAGATGTCCATCAACAGATGAATGGATAAAGAAGATGTGGTATATATACACACAATGGAATACTATGCAGCCATCAAAAGAAATGAAATCTTGCCATTTGCGACAACGTGGATGGAACTAGAGCATATCATGCTTAGCGAAATAAGTCAAGCCGAGAAAGACAACTATCATATGATCTCCCTGATATGAGGAAGTGGTGATGCAACATGGGGACTTAAGTGGATAGGAGAAGAATAAATGAAATAAGATGGGATTGGGAGGGAGACAAACCATAAGTGACTCTTAATCTCACAAAACAAACTGAGGGTTGCTGGGGGGAGGGGGTTTGGGAGAAGGGGGATGGGGTTATGGACATTGGGGAGGGTATGTGCTTTGGTGAGTGTTGTGAAGTGTGTATACCTGGCGATTCACAGACCTGTACCCCTGGGGATAAAAACATATTATATGTTTATAAAAAATAAAAAATTAGAAAAGCAAAAAAAAAAAAAAAAAAAAAAGAAGGGCATTGCAGAAGAGTATTTGGTGATGGGGGAAAATGTTTAAGTTTTATTCAGTAAGAAGAAAAAGTGCGTTATAAAAGTTTAATATAGAGTATGGATTCAATTTTATATATTAAAAAAAGGCAAAATAAAAACAAAATGCCAAATATACCAAAATGCTAACCAAAATTATTTTGAGGTATTGGAACTTTAAGGCATTTATTTTCATGCTTTTCCAAAATTTTACGATCAGTATATGAACACTGTAATCAGAGATCCTTCCCGTGATAAATGATACTTAAAAAATAATATTCATATCTCACTGCTTCTAACAGTGTCATTTCCTTGCTCAAGAGCACAATAATGAATACTTATTATCTGTTACATTAGGTTGAAAGCTTCCATGCCTTCAAAGCAAGCTCCTTTGTCTAAAGCTTCTTGGTTCTTGAATCCCAACCTTTGTGTCTTTCCAGGAGAATGACCCCAGCCAGACTGGTCTTTTCAACAGGCTTCCCTTTCCCATCCCCCACCAGCTCTGCAGTTGGTCAAGGCCCAACCAGGGCCTCACATCACTCACACCTCACCGATGCAGATGCATCAATCCTCCACTGGATTCTTAGACTATAGCTTGGTTCTATTTATAAATGTTTGGTATTTCTTCCTCGTTTTACCATGTATGGAAAATGGCACTCAACCTGTACACCACACAGCTATTATAAAAAGTCATCATTTAGTAATGATGTATAGTTACACAATCAGGCAAGTGGTAATAATATTTCCCCCATTTAGCAAAGTAGTTTTATTTACATTCTGGTCTTAGTTGCTATTCTCTGTCTTCCTCATCACATTTTTCACACCCTGGCCACATACAGTACTTCCCACCTAAATTAAAATCATATATTTATATATGTGTTTCTCTTGCTTAAATGTGAGTTCCCTGAGTGGAATAAAAATACGTGACTAAGTTTTACTGCCCCAGCATATAGGACATAGAAGTTACTCGATAAACATTTGTTGAATGAATTACAGATTAGTGGGAATAGGTAAATCTGTATCTAAAATAAATACAAATAGTTTGAGGAAAATACTGGAAGCAAGTTTCATATGACTTATGATTGATCTAACACCAGCAGCAGAAATGAGTAAGATCTCCATGAATGGAATTGTTAGAGCTAAAAAACAAATCCTCTCTCCAGTTAGCTTTGCCAGATACCTAAGAGATGCGTAAAAGTTAATCTGAAAATATAATGTAATTCTTACACATCATACTGATTTCTTACATCAGAAGACTGTCCCTATCTAGAGATTTAATGATCAAATGGGTGGTAGGAGGAGGAGGGAAAAATAATTTTCACTGATTGTGAAAATTCTCAGTTGGCAATTCCAGGTGTTACTTTTTCCCACTATATTCTTTCTTTCTTTCTTTCTTTCTTTCTTTCTTTCTTTCTTTCTTTCTTTCTTTCTTTCTTTCAGAGAGATCACAAGTAGGCAGAGAGGAAGGCAGAGAGAGAGAGGAGGAAGCAGGCTTCCCGCTGAGCAGAGAGCCCCATGAGAGGCTTGATGCCAGGACCCTGGGATCATGACCTGAGCTGAAGGCAGAGGCTTTAACCACTGAAGCCACCCAGGCGCCCCTTTCCCACTATATTCTAAGTAACTCTACAGTTGCTATGTATCTGTGGAGACTGAAAGATCACACCATGATTCACAAGACGTAACACTGTATGAATAAGCGATCTATATATGGGGAGCTATCATTTTTCTATGGAACTTTGGAGAAGTTGTAACCACAGGAGGAAAGTCTGATTGGTTAATAAGCCAATCAAGCCATGGGTTGTGTTTCAGAATACCATCATCGCAAATACCCAGGCTTGGTTTTATATAATACAAGGGTGTAACTCCAACTGAGTCTGCATGCTCTAAGCATTCTCCCATCTCATGTTGACCCTAATTTCCATTTCTTTAGACTATTTCACTTCTCTGAGCTCAGTAGGCCATAACATTACATCATAAGTGGGCAAAGCTGAGACTCATCTTTCCATTTTAGTGACCATATAATATAGATATTTAAGTACTAGTGGATTCTGTCATACATCTAAGCATGAACCTGGATTAAAGGAAAAATATGCAGGGAAAAAAGGGAAGACTTTTTCCTTTTCTTCATCTATGGGATCATGAACAAAAGTGCCCTTTGGGACGAAATGAGGAAGTACAAGAGGAAGCCCATTCCATACTACTTTTTATTTATATTGTTGTAAAAGCATGGCAAACATTATTAAAATTGAACTGGTAAGAAATCAACTAGAGAAATAAAAATCAGGAAATAAAGAAGGCACAATTTGCAACGGAACCCCAACAGAACTCTGAAGTTAGGGGAAGTCAGTCCCCCCACTTTATAGGCTAACCATGCTTCCCCTGGGCTTTTACCAGGGGAAGGCAATGTTTTGCATGAATGAGAGCATGTGAGATCCATAGTTATCTGGATCTGAATAACAAGGAGCCATTTTTAATAGGGCCAACCTGTATCAGGGATATGATCTGAAATG
Source organism: Mustela nivalis (assembly GCF_964662115.1). Classification (NCBI taxonomy): domain Eukaryota; kingdom Metazoa; phylum Chordata; class Mammalia; order Carnivora; family Mustelidae; genus Mustela; species Mustela nivalis. Next base: position 70,055,804 of record NC_139031.1, read on the forward strand.
AACAGACTCTGGGAAAGAGGAGGCTCCCATGGGACCTGTAACTGTTAGCAAATCAGACTCACTAAAACACTGAGAATTTGAACTCTTTGTTCTGCACTACTAGACAGCCTGAAGACCCAGGTCTGGGCAAGGAAGGGATAAGGGCAGGGGCAGAAGAGTTAAGCAGAAGCAGATGGAGCGGTCTCTACAAGGGGACTCTAGTTTTAAGAAAAAATTATGCCTGCTTTATGAGACAGACATTAAATAGCAAATATTAGTAGTGACATCTCTGTCCTTTAGTGGACGGTTTTCCCACATGAACAAAAATATTTTATGCATTAATGAGGCAAATCATCAAGGAATATGGATCTTGTGTTTAGTACACTAAAATCTATTTGGATTAATGTCCTGAAAGACATAGCTGCATCAAATTCTAAATTCTAGTACTCTTTAAAGAGATACAGTTATATTATCTTTAAGTATATACAGAAACAAGAGGAGGTCTAATTTTATCAAGCAGATGTCCTTCACCAATTCACTTGGATTTAGCATATCAACAGTGACTTTAACATGCCTGAAAACAGTTTTCTTAACAGGATAAAGGTTGTCTTTTACATTCCTCTTCAGAACCTTTACTGACCTAGTAAACTACTTTTCATGGATGACACAAAGGCCAAATTCACTACGCTACTTGGCATACCAAAAATTAAAACACACATACACATACACAGAGCATATAAACACTAAACTTTTCTATTTTTTTTTTTAAAGATTTTATTTATTTATTTGACAGAGAGAAATCACAAGTAGTTGGAGAGGCAGGCAGAGAGAGAGAGACGGAAGCAGGCTCCCTGCTGAGCAGAGAGCCCGATGCGGGACTTGATCCCAGGACCCTGAGATCATGACCTGAGCCGAAGGCAGCGGCTTAACCCACTGAGCCACCCAGGCGCCCTAAACTTTTCTATTTTTTAAAGATTTTATTTATTTATTTGAGAGAGAGAGAGGGAGAAGGAGAACCAGACTCCCCGTGAGCAGGGAGCCCAATGCAGGACTTCATCCTAGGACCCCAAGATCATGACCTGAGTGGAAGGCAGATGCTTAACCGACTGAGCCACCCAGGGACCCCAAGCTTTTCTACTTTTTTAGACCAATATGTTAAAAAAAAAGTCTGAAAAAGAGTGTAAATATATTACATTATTTTATTATAAAGCAGCAAAAGTAAATGAACTGACTGACTACATTTCACCTAAACAAAAAATTAATTATTGATCTAGCATATTTGATTTAAAAGGAAATTTAGGAAGGGGAATTACATTCACATAAATGCTTTAGGGGTGCCTGGGTGGCTTAGCTGGTTAAGCGACCCACTCTTGATTTCAGTTCAGGTCATGATCTCAGGGTTCTGGAATCGAGCCCCAGGTTGGGCTCCTTGCTCAGTGGGGAACTGGCTTGAGTGTTCTCTCTCCTTTTCCCTCTGCCCCCCACCCCCACCCCATACTTTTTCTCTCTCTTAAATAAATGTCTTTAAAACAAAACAAAACAAAAAATAAATAAAGAAATGCTTAAAACACAGAATATGACCTTGTAAACAAGCAGCAAGCAGGAGGTCTTACATCTATGGCATTAAAAGGGTTAAGGGTGCCCCCAGATGTCTCTTCCACTTCCTCTTAACTGGAGGATTTCACAATTTTTTGGATTTATGAATAGGCCAGGCCAGTTGGCATCTTGAACTCAAATGACTCTATCTAGATCTGTCCCTTCCTTACCTGTTGGAAAGAGACAATTCCCCTCACACTTGGAACCCTGAAGCCATTTAAGCTGCTTGTCCCAAAACTGCAGCATGGGACCTTACACCATTCTTTATCTCCTGCCACTCAGCCTCACTAAATAAAAACTATAGTGCCTTGTTAGCCAACAACTGAGCGTGAAATCACTACATTGCAATCCCCTACCCTTCGAGTCAATCAATCCTACTGCCCCCCCCCCCCAATTATAGATCTGGATGCATCAGGTCAATAAAAGAGAGGGGGAAAAATGGAGCGGAATAAAATGAATGTATCATCGGAACCGAAACATACCCATACGGCATATTGAATTCCATATAGTGAAATTAGTTGGTACATTCATATAAAACAGTTTAGAGCTGGCTAACAAAACCAAGACACATGCTATTTAATGTCATCATCCTGCTCTGAACTTGCCAGGACATACAGAATAGGGAAAACTAGGGAGACAGATACACGGCAAAGAAACAAGCTTTTGTCAGGTCTAAAATTGCTAACAGATTAGAGTGTGTCTGACAAGGCACTGAGATTGTAACATATGTTCTTTTTAAGGAGTATTAACTTTTCATGCATTAGCTACATGCTAGCTGAGAGAGCTGGAACCACTAAGCACTACGAGATGTCGTTTGCAGGAGTCCGCAGTACGCCCTTGGGATCCATCCTGAGCACGTGTCTGAGGACGTGGGATGCAGGAAACGTGGCGCCAAGGGTAGGAAAGCCAGGAAAGACAGAACGCAAAGAAACAGGCTGTAATATGGGTTGAAGGTGAGGCTAACTTTTTTCTTGAAGGAGCTCCCAAAGGGAAGGGCACATTCAGAAGAGGGAGGGAATATTTTGAAAGAAAGCTCTTTTTAGCATTTCCTTCCACCGAAATAACATTTCCCACCGAGTACTGTTTCCCTAGTTGTAGGGCTGTTCTTTCTGTATCCTGAAATGGCCATTTTGCTTCCATCTCTCGAGATGGTTCTTTTTCAAGAGGGTAAAACTGTTTTAGTGCTGAGTAATTATTAATATTAAAAATAAGCTAGGACTACTGGTTCATCCAGACCACTCAAAAATCATTTGGCCTCTAATACAGGGTCCAGGTTTCCTAACTGGACACATTCATATCTAGTGTGTTATGTTTTTATAGAAAAAGTCCACGACTTTAGCTGTTTGTCTATAGGCCCTTTACAGCTGAGTTGGTTAAGCATCTGCTTTCAGCTCAGGTCATGATCCCAGCGTCCTAGGATGGAGCTCTATGTCGGGCTCTCTACTCAGCGGGGAGCCTGCTTCTCCCTCTCCCTCTGCCTGCCACTCTGCCTACTTGTGTTATCTCTCATTCTGCCAAATAAATAAATAAATAAAAATCTTTAAAATGTGCTCATCTTAAGGTTAAGCCTAGTTCTAAATATAGATCAGAAGAATAAAAGCTGTGAAGTATTATCATACCAAGAGAGAAGTAACTTCAGAGTTGGTTTGTTATCTTGGGTTATTTATGTACCTATCCAGATTTTTATGGGAAAAAAAAAAGTTGGGTTTGGATCCTGGGCAACACAGTCTTCATATGTAATACGTTAGTAACATCTATGATATAGGGAAAGATATTTACCATATATGCAAACATAATCTGTTAGGGGAAAAGCAATTTATATGCTGAGAGAGATAGAAAGAAGAAGTGAGAGGGAGAGAGACGGGGAGAGAGGGCATGACTCTCCAATCATTTTCAATTATATGAAAAGGTAAATAAGCAGGGCACATAATTTTGACAAGGTTCCACATCAGAGATAAGTTTATAAAAACAGAGATAACAGGGGATTGGGGAAGTGTTTTCTCATGGAGAGAGGAGTTGATTTAAGATGGGAAATAAAGAGTAGAACCAATATTTTGCATCAGAGAAGTGTTACAAGTAACAGAGAGCATTAGCTAGATTTTCCTTTTTTAAAATTTTCTTTTTAATATTAAAAATTATCTTGGTGGGCGCCTGGGTGGCTCAGTGGGTTAAGCCGCTGCCTTCGGCTCAGGTCATGATCTCAGGGTCCTGGGATCGAGTCCCGCATTGGGCTCTCTGCTCAGCAGGGAGCCTGCTTCCCTCTCTCTCTCTCTGCCTGCCTCTCCATCTACTTGTGATTTCTCTCTGTCAAATAAATAAATAAAATCTTTAAAAAAAATTATCTTGGAGAGAGAGAGAGAATACACTCAAAGAAAGAAAGAGCTGTATGACCCATCTGCTTCTTTCATGTGATAAAACCATGGGAAGACTGGTCTGTGTGTGTTTGTGTGTGTGTGTGTGTGTGTGTGTGTGAGACAGAGAGAGAGAGAAAGAATAGAAGACAAGATAGAAGAAGGAGGGGACGTATAGGAGACCTGAAAGGTGATAAGCAGATGATGTTTTTACTTCTGTACCAATCTGGTATATCTGGCCCACTTAACATGGACAAGTTTTATTACTATGTCCTATAAGATACCTGATTTAAAAAGTTCAGTGAAACTGGGAGAATAAAATATTCTAAGTACTATTTTTTTTTAAATGGAGGGAAAAAAACCTCATTGGTGCGTGCATGCGTGTGTGTGTGTCTGTGTGTGCGATGCAAGAAAAATGGAGGACAGAAAAATGGAGGATAGAAAAACTGTTCAACAAGGAAGAAACAGAAGTTGAGAGGAGTGACTGGAAAAGTTTATAAAATCACAAAGGACACAAGTGGGGGTATCCACTATGCTCACTGTCTGTACAGCAGAGGCAGGTAACCCTCTCTGAAGTTTAAGAGACTCATTTAGGACACGCAATAGGAAGGGCTTAGATTTATACAATAGGCGGCTGTTCAAGAGAAAGCATCCAGGGAAAAATTGCAATAGGCACTAAGAAGCACGCTTTGGGACATTTGGGAGGCTAGATTCTTAACAGGTTAATAAAGGAAATGCATCCCCAGCTTTTGAACCTCCCCTCCAGTGCCCACCCCCTCACAGACTGAGGAAAGGTGCTGGGCCTGGAGAGCCACTGGTTCCATTCTCTCGATTAATGCAGAAAATGGAGCATGGATTGGGAACATTGCATTAGTATCGCTGCCGTCAACCCCAGTCACTAATGACCCAATTTGGGGAGGAGGGGGCAGAGGGGAGAAGGTTCCAGTCAAACAACAGTACTGTCTGAAGATGTAAAAGATCTTTCCTGAGGTAATTAAAAAAAAATTTTGGCGACTTTAAAGACAGGCTTTCTTATGTGCCGCGCAGCATAGAACAGCTTGTAGGCTGCAGATCAATAAATTCCAGTTAACTTTCAAGTCATGTCGGCATGCAGCCCTGACTGGTTTATTAATGTAAATTTCAGCCTTCTAAAAAGGTATGTCTAAAGGAATACGGCACTATACGGATGGTACTGAGTCTGCTCCATCAGAACAGGCCTTTGCATATACCGGTTACCCACATCAATAGGGAATCTTATACTGCCGGAGAGAATAGGTCACCTCTCCTTCTGTCTCATTCAGTTAGTGTTTTCCTTAGGAAAACCCTGAGAACCATTTCTTTTTGTTTTTAAGAGTACCTGATCTCTGAACAGCAAAGATCTATGGCTTTCCTCACGCTACTCCAGCAACTAGTTAAGAATTGAAAAAAAAAAAAAAAAGGTGCAAATGGAAGGAAAGAAACACAATTTCAATGTTTAAATTTCTTTGTAGGGAGGAAGGTCCGCCATCGTCTCTCTTCTTTCTCTCTTCCCTGCCACTATGTCCCTGGAACTCACTGAACTGTAAAAAAAAAAAAAAAAAATAGCCTAGAAATAAAAAGTGAGGAAGAGCTCAAGCTTTTCCTTCAATCATCTCTCCCTTGCATGCTTTCTTACCTTTGATTCTTTACCTTGTTTGCTTTTGCTATACATTTTTAAAAAGCCCTCAAATACCTGTCAAGCGGATGATCCCTTTTGCGGACTAGCTTCTAGGCATCAGGACAATCTGGAATTCCTGCTCCAAAAAGACCAATATTTTACGAAGTACAGACTAATTTTCCTCTTAGGTTATGCCAAAAATGACTAGGATAACACAACTGTAGTTCAAACAGTGCATCTTCAAACTAAATGGTTTCTGGGTGATCTGTGTTCCCTTCTCTCTTAAGGTGACATAAATAAGAACAGGCTTCTGGAATCCATGAAAACTGGCCAGAGACAAAAGCTGCACAGGAATTCTACTGCACCTATGAAATGTTTATTCTGAAAGAAATATTTATGAGATGGTAAGACTATCTGAATTTGGCCCCTAATAATAGTATCTTAAGGATATGTTTTAAAAAACAAGTGCTTATGTAGAAATCTCAGATGTTTTCAGACCACTTGGGCCTTCATGGAATTTATATAGAACATTATCATTTTACTAATAACGGAGATATGTGTTTTAAGAGCCAACTGAAACAATATGGAACACGAGCCCAATTTTCATGTTGAGAATTTTAGATGAAAGACAGGTTTACACTTTTTATTTCTGACTGCATTCAGTTTTAATCAAGGTTCCTGGAGCTTCTCACTAACAGTGAAATTGTATTTAAATAGGGCCTTTAGGGTCTTTGAGTTACAGATTAATTAACTCAATTTGGACAGGGTTTTGGGGGCAACTCTAGCTCTTGCATCTCTAATTTCATCTCCGGAGGTAGTCCAAGTTCCTCGAGACATCAGCAACTAAGTAACTGCATAGGCTCAGAAAGACCGTGATGGAAGCATCTGAAACAATGGGACGAGGCACTACTAGTTGACATTTCCAGCCCCTTGTTGAACGGGGCTAGGACAGCAACTGCACCACTCAGTGGGATGTGGGCAGTGCGGCCAAATAGTTCATGTCTCAGTTTCCCACTCTGCAAACACCTGAGTCAGAAGGCGGTTGTGTGGACTAATCAGTGCTCAACATGGATGCCTGGCACGGTGAGCGCTCAGTAAGTAAGATGCTGTCACTATTATTCTTATAAACCTGATCACCATGTTTCATTGTGCAAGCAGAATTCCCTAGAAATAAACGACAAAGGGAAAAGGTTTGGGAAAAGGTTCAGGAAGAATAGCACATGCATGCTCAGACATTTTCGGATTTTCTTCCTTGCCCTTCTCCGGCCCAGACACCCACTCCTGTACTGTGCTGTCCAGGGCCACCGCGTTTCTGGTCCACTTCAAATACACTCCAGACTTTTTAGCCTTTCTGTACCTTTAAGTGACCCTCTCCGGAAGCCCGTCCCGAACTAGAAATATCTCCCATCATCTTCAAGTCTTAGCTCACTGCTGTCTTCTCCACGAAGTATTCCTTGACTCCGAATGGAATGTCCCTGCTCTGTTTTCCTTGGACTGTATTTACATTTATATAACTGTACTTCTCACCTCTTACCTTGAGCTAGTGATCCTCTTGATCTTATGTCATTTAGTGTATTTACGTGACACTAAAGGACCACTGTTACAGACTGGGTGACGTTCCTCAAAATTCTTATGTTGAAGCCCTGACCTCCAATGTGGTGGTATCTGGGGTTGGGATGAGATGAGTTCATGAGGGTGGGCCCCCATGATGGGGTGAGTAACCTTATGAGAGAGGGAGAGAGACCAGAGCCCTCCCTCTTTCTCTCTGCTATGTGAGGACACCATGTGAAAGTGGCCACATATAAGCCAAGAGGAGAGCTCTCACCAGGAACCAAACATGCCAGGACCTTGCTCTTGGACTTTCCAGCTTCCAGAACAGTGAGAAATAAATGGCTGCTGTTTCAACCCACCCAGTGTACGTACTTTGTTATGGCAGCCTGAGCAGGCAGCCTGAGCAGACTAACACAACCAGGGCATCAGACAGCTCACAAATCTATATGTGATTTGTTGGCCATTTGTTGATACATGTTTGCCAATTGTCTTCTGGTTCCCATTAATCTGGGCCATTTATTTCCATGAATATCTTTCTTCCGTGAAAACCTGTTAGATTCTTTTCAGTTTGCTCCTGGTTCCCCAGCAACTAAATGCAAATATTTCACGTTACGTGCAACTATGCTAGATGCTATGGAATACATTGACATCGAGAAGCTTTATAGTCGGTCCCCCTGGAAGTGGAAGGTAAATACATATAACAGTAAAATTAATCTAATTACCGAAACAAAAAGACTCCAAGGCCAATAAAGGCCAAGGAGATAACGTACATGAAGGAAGCATGTTACATTAATTTATATAAAGAAATATGCTCTCGTCAATTTTTCTTCAACAACAAGCTCCTTTGGCTATTTTTACATTTGTCATTTAGGACAGAGACATCGTTACAAGTGATGTCTCAACTTTTCTTTCGTCGTAAGATAAGCCACAGCAAAAAGGTGAAGGTGAGGACTATCTGGTTCCCGACCTCAGGGCAGAGACTGTGGCCAAGTTTAGAGCACAGCCTCTTCTAAAGAAGGCGTGACTCAACCCACAACCATAGCTGATGGCTGCAGTTAGAGAACACCAGAATGGTTCAATCCTCCTTTTCTTTTTAATGAGATGCAGAAAAATGTGGATTTTTATGTAGAATCTACATAGTTGTCAATGCTGGCTCTTACCATAGAGGTTTAAAAACACTGTTTGAGGCAAATCCAACGTGTATGGCCAGGGTCTGCTAAAAGCTGCAAGGTAATGGTCTCCAGAGTGTTCTGGAGAATCAGAGCAAAACAAACACTTGTAGTGCAGAGTTCTGCATGGGGAAGAGTTCCCAGACAGGATGCTGAGCAGGACACATCCACAACGTATTTCTGCCTTTCTTCTGACCCCACCCTCTCTCGTCTGTGCTGACCTTTCCCCACAGCTCAGTATCAGTGAGCCCATTTTTGAACCATTATGTCGATCTCATCAGAGTGCTGTCATCTTCGGTTCAGCTTTTAACTGCTCACTCTCTACTGACACACCAACCTAAATTAAAGCCCACTTCTACTGGGCATGGCCAGACGGGCTCCTTGTCCCCAGTCACTGCTCCCCTCTCCCCAGTTCTTCAAGGCCTCCAGAGAAGGTGCCATCCGGCCAATGCTCCAGGCTCACAATGTGGGAAGCAATTCTAATTCTTCTCTGGCCTATCCTCTCCCACTTCAACCACAGAACTACCTCACATGAATGATTTCTTTGGAATGATTTTCAACAACCCTCTACAGAGGGCCAAGAAACTGAAAGAATCTTCCTTAAAGATTGCTTCCATCTTATCACGGTCTTTGCTTCACTCAAGTAAATTCTTGCCATCCCCTGCATGGAACAGGTTCAGTTCTACCTTTGTCCTTTTCTGCTGACGACAAAAAAATAGTCTCTTGGATATCTTACCAATCCCCTTTCTTCATCCTCTTTAAAACTCATGTCAAACTGAATCCCAATTTGTTCTTCCTTCTGTCATGATTATGTATGACCTTTTAAAGATTTTATATATTTACCTGAGAGAGGGAGACAGAGGCAGAGAAAGAGAAAGAGAGACAGAGAGAGCATGAGCGCAGAAGCAGGGGAGCAGCAGAAGGAGAGGGAGAAGCAGAGTCCCTGCTGAGCAAGGTGTCTACTGTGAGACTTGATCCCAGGGCCCTGGTATCATGACCTGAGCCGAAGGCAGAGGCTTAACTCACTGAGCCACCCAGACGCCCCTGATTATATATGATCTGTACCAAGAAATACATTGTGTTGTAAGGATTTCTAGCTTTTTAAAAATTTTGCTTTAGTAAAAGAAATGGTAAGACAAACCAAAAACAATTACAAAAGAATTCGAATCAGTATGTCTTTTGTTTCTCACAGACTTCATGGAATTTGGGATTCCTAATAGCTACTGAGCCCTTGTTACAAACCAAGCAAGCCACTGTGCTAAATATGTTATGTGTGTCATCCCATTTAATCTCAACATGCTGATAAGAAAGGCACTATTCCTCATCCTGATTGACAGACGGGGAAAACCTCAGGCAAAGGAGGTTAAGACTTAGCCCAGGTCAGGGAGCTTTTAAGGAGTGCAGTGAAGCCTGAAGGCCCAAGCTGCTAGGCCAAGCCATGCCCTAAGCCCTCCTCTACACAGCTTCCCTGAGTTCAGAGAGCTGCCTGTTCAGGGTGAAGGCCACTGCTAACAGGCTGATACTAAAATGCAATGAATGACTAATAAAAGGTCCACTAACATACGGTCCAAAGAAAGGAAGCCCATAGCTATTTTACATTTTTAAAAAAGATTTTGTTTATTTATTTATTTGACAGATGGAGATTATAAGTAGGCAGAGAGGCAGGCAGAGAGATGGGGGAAGCAGGCTCCCTGCTGAGCAGAGAGCCTGATGCAGGACTCGATCCCAGGACTCTGAGATCATGACCTGAGCCGAAGGCAGAGGCTTAACCCACTGGGCCACACAGGCGCCCCAATGTTTCACATTTTTCACATATAGACAAAACAGAACTCATAACTAAATGAAAGAGTTAACATGAAATCCCAGCTTTTGGACCCACCGCGATATCAAAGGCAGAAAAAGTGACTGCTTCACAACTATTTTAACTTTCCAAAGGAAGTCAAATAAAATGCATTTTTAGGAAAGCCAGCTTGTTTTCTCATTATTTATTTCGATTAAAGAGACTGCCTGTCCCCTGGATCCCCAGTTCTCTGAGGAACTTATTCCGGCATGTGAGGCTGCCTGGCTCCTTCTTGTTCATGTCACCGATGCTCACTTCTGCCTTTTGTCCCTCCCTCATGAATCAGACAAGAAAAGTGCAGGGAGAAAGACTCCCATTTTCTAATGGTAAGGCTGTTTATAAAGTCAGTTCAGATTTAGTGTTGTCCTGGTTATATGCTAAGTCTCAGAGTTTTCTACGGATTAGTAGGGAAACTGCATTTCAACTTCAGAAAGAAAGAAAGAAAGAAAGAAAACCCAAACAACTGAGGGCTGGATAGTTTCCCAAGCCCTCCCTAGAGCAGAAAAGCAAAATAAGGCCTGTTCTGGTCCTGGCAGCTACTGTACTTAGCTCTAAAAATCCCAAGAAGGGACCTGGGAAATCATTTATTCGAACTTTTGGCCACTGAATCCTTTGTTTAAAAGATATTTTAGGTGGAAACAAAATGAGGGCAGCAGATTAAAGTGGAGCTACTTTGATGGGGAGAGTGATGGACTTGGAGTCCTGCCCAGTGTCAACCCCCCCAACCCCTCTCAAGAGAAACCTTGAAGGGGATCAGAGGAGCAGCCACTGGCTTTCAAACTTGTTTTGGCCACAGCTCATGGCAAAAACACATTTTATTAGCTGACTCAGTACAGGTGCACAAGAGCACACACAAACCCCCACACAGAGCTGAGACAAAACTTCCATCAAACAATGCTCCTACTACACCTGGCATCTGACATTCTCCTTTCTCATTTTCTCTATTCCATTTAAAAAAACACTATTTCTAGCCCACCAGATTATGATCACTGCACATGAAGGGAGTTCAAAAGTACCGCATTCAATGTCAATGCTCAAAGTAATTGTATAGATAAGAAAATTTTGCTCATGTCTCTTTGTCGTTGTCTTTAAGAAACTGATGAGGGAAAAGGAGCAGTGAGAAGTGGTAAGAGAGGCACTATCATTTGGATGTAGGGTTAATTCACGTGGTCTAAGAAGGGCAGATTCCCTTGGGAGGGAGTTGGGAATGCTGACCCACCGTGATGTCTGGTCTTTTTTCTCATAACACATCATGTGCCAAGTCCATAAAGGTTTCCACCATGTGGACCAGAAAATCAAGGAAAGTCAGAATCTAGGCAATAAAAAGGAGGAGGAGAGACAACCTGTCTGTGTTTGAGTCTCTGCTTCCAGTTTATGCCCAAGGCTGTTTTATTTTTGTCCTTGATTCCATAAAACATCCTATGTCTTGTAATCTCCATTTAAAAAAATAAAAAGAAAGAAAAAGAGGTAGAAGAAAGGAAGAGAAATCCCAGCACAGTCATGACAACAGTTCGAAAATAAGTTGTCATTAGTATACATAAAATCTATTCATGCCACAAAATTAGCACCAACCTAAGAAAAAAAAACCCACTACCCCCTTTAATGAACAACACCACAGCAAATCTCTCTGGTGGATCTGAAGAAAGTGAAAGAGAAGGCAAACGCATCTTTGAGGAAAGAATTCCCAACGTCTACTCTTTTCTACCCTTTGGATGGTTGACTCACCAGGCCAATCCAGTGGCAGCCACAGAATTTGAAGGTTTCAATGAACTTTCTACACTAACTTAAAAGACCCATCTCCCAATACCATTTATTCAAATGTGTGTCCCTTTTCACTCTTAATTTTTGCAAGAGGCTGTAAGACATACGTCTTTAGGGAAAAAACAAACAAACAAAAAAACGCACAAAAACCTAGCCACAGTAAACGTGCAACAAAGAAGGCTTCAGACATATGTACTTCCACACCCAATCACAAAATGGGCTTTTCTAAATTTCTTTCTACAAAAATAAATACGAGAAGGTAATAAAAAAAGATAAAGCCTTCATACAGAATTGCAGCAATTATATCCCCACAGCTACACTATAACCCAAAACTTTGCAAAGGCTTTGATTACTGAACCATGGCTGAAGTGAATAATTTGCTTTTCACTAAGAAAACAAGTACATTCATTCTCACCACAATGGAGAGAGGCAGTTTTAATTAAACCTTATCAAAAGATGAATAAAGAATAAACTCAATACCCATTCCACAGGACTCTATTTTCATCTGTTTAGTTTAAGCTTGCCATGTTCGTGCAATAATTATCCACTGTCCAAGGAATGCTGGCGTTGTGTTAATGTTGGTAAAGATTTAATTAGCTCAATTATCTGGAGAGTATTGAAGTGAGGCTCAGCACAGTACAAATTTCTTCAGGCTTTATACATACCTCTGATCAAAATACATGAAACTGAAATCTAAGTGAACAAAAGACTCTTACTTCTACAATTCTACTATTGAAACAGTTCCATACTTCATAATTTTATTACTCCAACTGGGGGTGGGGGGGAAGAACCCTCACTGTAAGTCTTCAGAAGTAGAATTCGTAAGTGAAGGCTTATCTTGGTGTGTGTGTGAGTGTGTGTACACACGGTGCATGCAGCTAACTTCCTAATCTGTAAATATGTTCTTAGAAAGTTAATTGAATTTGTCTTTCAGATAAATATTAATGCCAAAGTCGAGTCCTTTTAAAAATTTTTATCTTTTTCGTGTAGCCTACATAAAATACGTTTTTCTCGGAAAACGAAGCATTTAAAAGGCGTTGAGAGCACAGTAACACAGACAACTGTTTCAATCTGTCAGACACCAGGGACAGACAGTAGGGCTCATTTCAGAAAACAGATTGGCCCCCAGCGGCCTGACCTTCCTGGTGGGAAAGAGAACACAGCGCCGTGCTTGACAAGTTCAGCAACAAAGAGGTGTTTTTCAGGTCCCCCCAACTCAGACACACTTCTCACAGGGAAAAATGCAAAGCAAGAGAAAGACATGCACTACTTCCAGCAAAGCGGAGTTTACTTAGTTCAGAGACAAGGATCTCAACAATAACAAAAAATAATGTATTTTGGAAAGTAGCAGGCACTTATCCATTCATTTGTAACTTCAGAAAGCTCTCATCTGGCCCCTGCCAATGTCTTAGCTTCCAATCTCACCTGTAATCCAAACTCACTGGTATTACAACATCAGAAAAACCCTGCAAATATGAATATCTTGATAAAAGGTTGCTTAATTACTTTACCAGTGAAGAGGGCATAACTCTCTCTCAGAAGCTGGTTCATGCTAATTTCAAAGTAAGCTTTCTCTCTCTCTCTCTCTCTTTCACATGTTACAGGTTTTACCTTTGTTTTGAAATTCAGAGGAACATTTCTTTGACAGATTTTTTCATTGCTTATTTTTATTTTGAATTTGTATAGGGTCTTCTACGCAGATCTCCAAAGGAGCCAGAAATCCAGCAGAAATATCAACAACAATAAAAAAATTTGATAAAGTAATTTTTAAAAAGATTTTATTTATTTATTTATTTGACAAAGATCACAAGTAGGCAGAAAGGCAGGCAGAGAGAGAGGGGGAAGCAGGCTCCCCACTGAGCAGAGAGCCTGATGCGGGGCTCGATCCCAGAACCCTGGGATCATGACCTGAGCCAGAGGCAGAGGCTTTAACCCACTGAGCCACCCAGGTGCCCAGATAAAGTAATATTTTTAATTAAAAATGTCTCAAGCTAAATTAGCTGCAATTCAATAAATATCTACCTTTTTTCCCTAACTTCCAAGGTCAATTTTACTGTGTATCTTGCTTAATTAGCTATAAAGCCACATTTAGTTTGTATGTTTTGAAATATATACAGAATATGTTAATATTCTGTATATATTTCAAAACATATTTCAAAACTATCATATATAATATACACAGATTGAAATTATAATATATAATAAAATAATATATCAATAAACACACACACACACATAAAACCCACATTTTCTGAAGCATTGAGCTCCACACAGAGGGCAAATTTAAAAGGTACTCACAACTGCCCACACTACCCTTATAGACAAGTACACCATCATTTTTCAAGACTCGGATTCCGAGTTTTAGCACCTACACTCCTGAACTGTAAGGACTATGGGCACTTAGGCTCACACCAACGAGCGTAGCTGAAACAAGTCCTGGTTTCTGACCCATAAATACCATGCCGATTTATTACATAAGCAGGTACTACAGCTACACGCGCCTCACTATAAATGTGTGGACTATCAGAAAAACTTCCCCTGAAGGACAGACCATCACATACTCCATAGTCCACCACAGTTTATAAAAGGAGGCATACTTTTGACAACCAGACACACATAACAATCATAAGCTCACGTTGCCAGAGAAAAGATAAGGTTGCTCAGGTGGCAAGGAAACTTTCTGCTTAATGGTCCAAGCAATTTGCCTCAACTTTAGACTTAAACACTCCAATCTCAGAAAATTCTGTGAAGAAACAGGACAACAATGATCCATGGCAATCGAAAAATTGTTTTTTTAATCTGCCACATTTTCCTGAGCCATCTTTTTGGGGGAATTATGTTAAGGACATCTTTGAGCTGGCAAAGAAAGACACAACCATGGGTTGGTTTCACCTTGTTTTCTAGCCTGTGAACACGTTCATGGCGTGACTCACTCAGTGTGGCTCGAAAAGAAATCCTCGGAACTTCAGAGTATTTTGTGCAAGAACAAAGGGTGCTTGGGTTCAGTTGGCAACACGAGTCATTTTTACCACACAAATTCCCTTCTTTTGTGCTGGCAAAGGGGGATACTTTGAGCCCTTTGGGTTTAGAAGATCTTGAAACAGACAATAGTGTGCAAACAACCCTCAAGAACATAACTTGACGAGAACAACCTCAAGGCTGAGACCCAGGCTTTGAGAAAGGCCCCTTCAGATTTCCTTCTGCTCTCCACCCCGAACAAAGCCTGCCTGACAATACTGAAATCTCCTCCTTTCTTTGGATTAAACCCCCTTTGCAGGAAAAGTATGCAAATGCCATCCATGGCTCCCTTGTCTGAGGCTACTCTCACCCAGCTATCTTTTCTCTGTCTGGCTTCCCCTGCAGACCATCGCCTGCCTGACACGGAGACCAGCCTTCCAATTCAACATCCTTCACCGCTCTGACAGTCGGCTCCCTGGGCCCACCACTGCCTCTAAAAGGGGCTCATTTAGTCGTAATTAACTATTCCCTGCATATTTCCTAAGGTATGGTAATTGTGCTAAAAGCCAACAAGTGAGGCATTCATTCTAGTTCTCATTTAAATCTTTTTTCCCCCTCAGCAGTCTCCCTCCCTCTGCCTTCTTTCCACCCCACGCAGCCGCCCCCACCACACACATACACTTCTTTTTTCCCTCCTCCCAGGGAATATTTCAAGCCAAGAGATGGAATGAAGGTAGAAATGAGAAACTACAGAAAACAGTTCAAAAA
The DNA here is from genome assembly GCF_964662115.1 of Mustela nivalis. Lineage (NCBI taxonomy): Eukaryota > Metazoa > Chordata > Mammalia > Carnivora > Mustelidae > Mustela > Mustela nivalis. The sequence continues at coordinate 70,071,413 of NC_139031.1, forward strand.
GCAAAGCTTACTGAATGGTGAAGTATCACATGGGAAATCACAAAGAAAGCAAGAAAGAATTAAAAATGAAACAAATTGTTTCCTTGACACAAATACATAAACATGTATAAATATAAATGCGTATGTTTGTGTAGACACATGATACAAAAATTCTACAAAGGCATTTTCCTTCATTTACATATTTTTCTTCTCAAAATCTATTTTTACCCTGCATTATAGATAAAAGGTACAAATAAAAGGTAATGATTTTGTCTCACCAGCCTTTCTTTTTTATCCTTAAGCTGAAGACAAGACAGAGGTAAGTTCAAGAATCTTAATTTCTTGATATTTTATATCTTGTTATAAATATCTTGATAATTTCAAATATTTTGGGCGCTGGCAAGTGAGTGGTCAGTGGACTACTGAAGACTGTATTATGTTCTTGCAGGCAGACCAACGCTATCATGATCAGGAGAAGTTTTGGGGATGAGGTGAGGTGATACATTATTTACCTCAAAGACTTTCCATCAACCATGAGCTGTAGTTAAATGGATTTAACTATAAAACTGTCATGGCTTTCTTGCAATGTCTCCATATTCTCAACACACAGAACAATGTTGTGCCATTAGTCTTGGCATAAGGAAGCAGACAATCTTCCATTAAAAAAGACTCAAAACAGCCTTTTGAAAAATTTAATCAGATAAGCAGAAGGTGAAGAATCTGGAATTCCAAATTTTTTATTCTGATGCGATTACTTTAGCTCTTCTATTTGCTTTGGCTAAACTACATTTCCATGCTGTTCCTTAATCATCTGGACACCGCTATTTCTATTGTTAATTTACCAGCACTTCTTAGGAGTAATAGAAAATACTTGAAATTATGAAATGCTCTGTGCTTATAAATGAGTTTATTTGGCTTGGTGTTTGACTCTTCATCATATGCTACTATCTACAGAAGAAAGTCTGGTATTGAGCGACCATCAAAGAGCTGGGACCCATTCAAGATGGCTCTGCCATTGGACTTAGAACGAGAACCTACCATTGCTATAAAACTGTAAGTTAACTAACTTTTCTAGTTATGCAATAAAGTTAGTAAATCCATTTTTCTCTGATAAACCAGGGCTATACCAATTTAATTGTATTTCCCTTGCCATTTTTCCTTACACTTAAGTTTTACATACATATAAGTAGAATGTTCTACTTTTTTTACATTATCACATGTACTTCTGCATGTTCATTACTTTTATGACTATAATTTTTAAGGCTGTCATAATATTCCATTTAGTTTGGTATACTTTACTCAATAATTTCTTACAAAAATACTTAAGTCATCCATTCTAATTTATATTTAATCTGTCTTATGTTAGCTATTTTAACATTTTTTTCTCTGTTACTATGTCGTTATGATAAAAAATGTTATTGTGTTACTAAATATGAGGTGGTTTTAAGTAACTGGTTGAAGTATAGCTGATAAGCAATATTAGATTAGTTTCAGGTGTACAATACAGCAATTCCATATAAATACATATCTTATATAAGTATATGGATATATATATGTATATATGTGTATGTATGTGTCCTGCTCTCTCTCTCTCTCTATATATATATGAAATGCTCAGTATACTTGCCATCTGTCACCATTCAAAATTATTACAATACTATAAAAGAAATGGTCGTAAATTTTTATCCCTGGAAAACTAGTTATCTTATGTCTTAGTTTTATTTCCTCTAAATTTCACATTGAAAATCTACCTATTCATAAAACTTAAATTAAGGGAGTCATTATTCACTTCAAAAAAGATATGTAAGCAGAGAATGCATACCGTTTCAACTAAAATTATTCATGCATAACTTTCCAAGAGATATGTTATGTACATATAGAAAAATGTATACTAAAGGAATCATACCTGTAACAGATTCACAGAATTATAGGGCTGAGGGATGAATAGATTTCAGCCAAAAAGAAGCGTAAATATTGGTAAAATTTCTAATATTTTAATACATGTTAGATGTAACCATCAGTGGAATTTAATACATTTTCTTTACTTACTTTCAAGACATGACTTATCATAATAAGAAGTTCAAAGAAAAAAGAAACACTCTATCTTCTTTCAAGTTGTTTTATGATCCCTAAAGGATCTTCCTAGCTTTAAGATGTTTTGATTCTTGGGCACCTGGGTGGCTCAGTTGGTTAAGTGACTGCCTTCAGCTCAGGTCATGCCTGGAGTCTCAGGATCAAGTCTCACATCAGGATTCCTGTTCAGTACGGTATCTGCTTCTCCCCCTACCCTCTCTCCTCTCATTCACTCTCTCTCTCTCATTCTGTCAAATAAATAAATAAATAAAATTTTTACTTAAAAAAAAAAAGATGTTTTGATTCTTCTGTATCTTCCCAGGAAGTTGTATATATTTCCCCATGGGCAATCATATTAAAATCCAAACTCTCTAGCATGTCATTCCAGACCCTTCACAACCCAGCTTCAGATTCTGTTTTCAGTTCCTTCCCTTTCACTCCTCCTATCCATGCTCTTTGGCTTTACCAGTCCATTCCCTATAATGCTACACTTCGTGACATGACTTGGCTCTCAGTGTTTCCTCTGTGAGACAACACCCTTTTCCTCCTTCTTGTCCACGGAAAATAGAATTCCTCTCATGGCTCAAAATCTCTTGCATTGTGAGACCTTTCCAAGCTCCGCTCACAGAATTAATTTTTACCTCATCTGTCCCTCAACGTAGCTTCATGCCACCTCCTTCCACAGTCTTCATCATCCTGAAATTTAAATGTTCTTTTCTATGTCTCTAAATGGTGAGGGTCTTAAAGCTCGAAACTGTGTTATTCACTCCTTCCTACAACACCACCATATAATGGCTACTCAAAAAATATTTGCTGAAAGAACAGGAGATTGTGGTATGGTAAGTTAGCTGGATATTCACTCATTTGGTCAACATTTTAAAAATATTTAATGAACTTAATTTATGTGTCATACTAGGAAATGGAGATAAAATTGTGAAATGGGGATCAAATGTCACCAAACTCCTGTAGGCTGAGATTTACATTCTAGTGGGGAAGACAGACAAATCATAGGAGACTTCAGTACAGAGGAGCTGAAACTTGGTTTTATTCCCAGCGTGTACAAAACAGCTAGATATTTATTCATGTTCATGAAATATGTTTCACTGTCAGACATGTTGCTAAATTCTGTAATTGATCATAAGTCAGAAGATAGAACATCTCTGATTTCCTAACTCAGACATTGTCCTCTCTGCCGGGGACTCCTCTCCATTTCTACCCATTTTCAGTTGGAAGGTCTGAGCCTTAAGAGTAATTTCCCCTGCCTCTCCTGATTTGTCCTCAGTTCAGGAACTCATATTGACTTCTTTCCATCTGATTGAGAACCTATCCCAGATTTCCTGCTTCTCTGATTTTACTTGCTAAATATCACAGTGGCTTTAAAACCTCACCTGTCTTAACCTAGTGATCAAGGTTAACATGGCTGGTGATCAGGCTTATGGACCTCATGTACGGAATTCCTGACATGATGTGAGGGGACGAGCACTTCATGTGGGTGGTAATCTTCCCTGAAATCCTTCACCATGAGACAACATCATGAGGGATGTTCTACAAAATACCTGAACAGTATTCTTCGAAAGAATCAAGGCCACGAAAAACAAGAGAATATTGAGAAACTATCATAGTTTCTTAGAGACCAGATGGGAGTAAGGAGATATGATTAAATGCAATGTGCTACTCTGTATGGGCTCCAGGAACACAAGACAGAAAGTATGAAAACAGGTGTACTACAAATATAGTTGTAGTTTAATTATTAGTATGGTACCCACACTGATGGCTTAAGTTGATAAACATACCATGGTTATAAAAGTTGTTATTATTAGAAATTAGGTGGGCACCTGGGTGGCTCAATGGGTTAAAGTCTCTGCCTTCGGCTCAGGTCATGATCCCAGGGTCCTGGGATCAAGTCCCATATCAGAGAGCCTGTTTTCTCCCACCCGCCCCCGGCCTGCCTGTCTACTTGTGATCTCTGTCTGTCAAATAAATAAAATCTCAAAAAAAAAAAAAAAAAAGAAACTAGGTGAAGGGTATAGCTTTCTGCACTGGTTTTACAACTCTTCTGTGAATTTAACAGTATTTCAAAATAAAGAGTTAAAAAGACAAAACCCTAATCTGATGACTATTCATGCTGAACAGTTACTTTCAATTCTGAACCCCCAAATGCACCCAGATTTCTCCAAGTTATGCCACAGCAGTGAGCGGGGAAAGACCAGAGTTCATTCTCCTGAAAAAAGTTGAATTTACAGGGAGTCTGCCCTGGGTGCTGTCCTGACAGTCCTCTTGAGTCCTAGGCACAAGCTATGTGAGCTGGCCTGATGCTTTACGGTCTTCTAATCAGAGCCTCTCCCTGAGAGGTCAAAACTAATGTGTATGGAAAAGGGAAAGCTACAGTCCAAAAAACTAATATATAGAAAGATTCTTCTAAAAACTGGCCTACTAGGGGGGCCTGGGTGGCTCAGCAGTATGTTAAGCAGCTGCCTTTGGCTCAGGTGGTGATTCTGGGGTTCTGGTATTGTGCTCCGCATCAGGGCCCTGCTCAGCAGGAGTCTACTTCTTCCTCTCCCTCTGCCCTACCCCCCGCTTGTGCACATGCTCTCTCGCTCTCTCAAATAAATAATTATAATCTTAAAAAAGAAAAAAAAAGGAATTGGCCTACTAATCTTCAGGGTCATAGTAAGTGGTACTCTACTATAATTTTCCGATGGCATCTGTGTGAACCCAAGAATAAGGATTTATACCCATCAAAAATTGAAAAACAGATATTCAATGAGATGGTTAGAACTGGTATAACTTTGTAAAGAAAACAGATTGCACTAAACTGGGATAACATTATAAAGAAAAAAGATTGCACTGAATAGCAACTTATTCAAAGGGGAAAAATATTACCCATATAATTAGCATGTTAGAGTTAATGAATGGCACTGCTGATATAGAGTAGTGGCTCTCACATTTTTTGGCTGTTAAGGACACTTTATACTATTAAAAATCACAGAAGATCCCCAGGGGCACCTGGGTGGCTCAGTAGGTTAAACATCTAACTCTTGATTTAGACTCAGATCAGGATCTCAGGATACCCTTTGGGCTCCACATTCAGCAAGAAGTGTGCCTCTCTTGTTCTCCATCTGTCCCTCCCCACACTTATGTATATGCACACCCTCTCTCTCTAAAATAGATAAATAAGTCTTTAAAAAAATTATAGAGGATCCTTAAAGATCTTTTGTATATATGGATTATAGTTATTGATATTTACCATATTTGAAAATAAAATTGATAATTTAAAATATTAATTTATTATTTCTTTAAAAGCCCACTGTGCTGACATTAGATATTATTTTAATAAAAAATAACTATATTTCCAAGCAGAATTAGTGAGGTGGTGGCACTGCTTTACAGTTATGCAAATCCTTTTAAAAATGTCTAGCTGATACAAAACAGCTGGATTCTCGTTATCTGCTTCTGTATTTAATCTGTCCTATGTTATACTGCATTGGTTAAAGCAACTGAAGAAAATGTGGCCTCTCACAGATACATAGTTGGAAAAGAAAAAAGTATTTTAATAGCCCTTTCAGATAATCATGGATATATATTCTTTTATATTACAACAAAACTCAACATGCAGTAATTTCTCTCTCTCTCTCTTTTTTATTAAGATTTTATTTATTTGAGAGAGAGTGTGAGCGAGTGAGAGCACAAGTGAGAGGAAGGGACAGAGGGAGAAGCAGACTCTCCTCTGAGCGGGGAGCCCGATGTGGAACTCGATACCAGGCCCCCAAGATATGACCTGGACCGAAGACAGGTGCTTAACTGACTGAGCCACCCAGGTGCCCCAACAAGTGATAATTTCTAAAGGGTCAGTGGTACTAGGAAATCTGAAATGGTATCAATGAATTCTTCATATTCCTTATTTTAAATCTATTGGTTTATTTCATATTTCCAGTGACTATTTTATCCATGTAGTGATTTTCTAAAATCATGCATAGATCATTTGGAAAATACGGATTCAATGTTTTTAGAGATTTTCAAACATTGATATATTTTACTATATAATATAAAAAAATCATATGTGCTTATACCACCATCCACTTTACCTGAGAAGTGTGTTTTGGGAACTATCAAGCTCACAGGGACAGATAAGGTTTACAAGTTTCCCCAAGTTCTAATTTTCTACTGAAAGCTTTAATTTTATCATTGACAGCAAAAGTGGTCAATTGTCTTCCTTGGGTGACAGACTCACTTTTTGTTCATGTTTGAGAAAATCATGTCTGATAAAATGCCAGGAAGAAAAACAGCTAGTAAACCCTGCAACTCAAACACCTGCACCAGAGCTTCCCCTTGAGACAACCACAGTAATCTGGAACATGGACGTGGCTTATGCCCACTTCCCAGTTAGTCCCACAGAATATTAAGACATTTACTCAAAGTGAGAGGTTTAAGAAAATGAATAATTTTTAGTTCTTCATGGAAGACATTATTAAGTGCAACTGCCTTTGGAAAACACTTACCACTGTGGAGTGGTAAAACAAAACACCAATCTCCCCCCACCAAAAAAACCCCCAAAACTATAAAACACACACACACACACACACACACAAACCCAAAACAAACCATAAAAAAACCCAACCCCCAAAACACACACACATGCAAAATCCAAAAAAACGCACATCAAAAACTAGTGCCTACAAATTCAGTTTGGTGCCCCTGCCTTAATTCATGCTGGCCCATTGCTTTTGCACCACTACTGGAAATGTCCTCAGTGCAAAAGGCCAAGGATATCTTAGTTTTATTATGCAAACAATCTTGACCCCTATGGAGCCTCTGGGGACCCCAGGGTTTAGAGACCACACTGTGAGAACTGCTGATACAGAGGACAGACAGTTATAAGGATGCCTTATCTGCGGAGACCTTATCTGAGGGGAACCTATAGACCTGAAGGTGAAACTTTTAACAACAAGGTCACTCAATCTATAGAGCAGTGAACATATTCAGCAAAGGGAATTACAAATACAGGAACACTAATGTGAAATAAATACTATTTACTTAATAGAAAGAAGATTAATTGAGAAGAATACAAAAGAGTAGAGATTCTATGAAGTCTGTGATTGCAGAGCTGAATGTGGAAGGCCAACTTGAAGGCAGGGAACAGAAAGAAGGATGGTGGATGAGATCAGATATGGACAAAAGCACTACCTTCACCACCCATCTGCATGGCCAGACACCTCCGTCTTGCCCATCTCAAGAGGTAGAAGGGCATCTTAGCTAAAAAGCCAGTCTGAACAATGGGAAACCGACTTAGAGATGACCAGACTCAATTCTCTTTTTTTTCTTAAAAAAATTTTTTTTGACAATCCTTCCTCTCAAAATAATTGATTTATTCATTTTATTGAATACATCTGTCAATTATTAACAAACTGACTAGCAGAATTTTAAAAAACCCCACCTGTCAGTTATTAACAAACTGAGTGACTGCAGCAGAATAAAAAACAAAAACAAAAACAAAACTTAACCTTAGATGAACCATTTCAAATAGTATTTCCTAGATTGTTTTCAAAGGCCACCTTCTGGACCACACAATAAAACTCCCAAATGAGGGGATGAGTGGATTCACGCTGATATTTAAAGTTTTAGATTTAACAAAACTAATGCAGCATATCTTGACAGCTATATTCAGTAGCTTAATGCTAAGCTTTTTATGCTGAATACAGAACAGAATGAATTTTCCACCAGTGTTTTGACTAGGAGGTTTTAAGATTCCTAGTCACTTAAGACAGCAGTCTGAGACTGCTTGATAAAACAAGCATTGGCTATTTCATAACTACCCATAAAAGCGTTCAATATTTAAGAGAAAAGAGAAACTCAAGGCAAAGACATTTTGAAAATATATGCTTGAACCAAAATCTGGACTCTGAGTAAACATCCTTCAGTAAACATCCAGAAAGACTTGCAGCTGTGGCATTTGCGACTTAAAATAACAAGATGAAGATCTCCAAGTAAAAGATAAATGATATCGTAAAAGTTTCTTATCAAAAGAAAATACATTTTCTGATGGGATTTATGTAGGGAAAGGCTTTATGCCAAAGCTTATTTCATACACTGTAGAAATACTGGAACCTTTCAATTTGGAGTTCAGTCTGAATATATGTGAGGCAATATTCTTTTCTGTTTTGCCATTACATTCTCTTTTTACAAACTGCAGATTAATTTTTCCTGTAAGGACACCTTTTTGGTTTAGTTTTGTCTGTAACTATGGCTACTGTAAGTTATTGACTTTATGGCAAAATATCAAATTCTAGATGAACTGACAACCAGGCAGTAATGAGATTGGAGAGCTTCCCCTTTAAAAAAAAAATTAAAAATTTAACATTATACCAAAATACGATACAGACATATTCTAAAATACATACACATATTTTCACATGGATTAGAACTACATCTCCCAAAGGGCAAATGCTCTCTTGTATAAATTAGATTGCAGGAGAATCGAGAACCCTGGTTTGATTTACGCAGCCTAGCTAACCGCTGACGATAAACACAAGCTCTGTTATAATTCAGTATGCAACTTAGCTAGTCTTTCATGCCAGCAGAGGGGGAAAAAAAAATAAATAAATCATTCCTCTTTTCTGAAGTTGCCCATCTCTATCCATTTCTGTTGAATTGCCACAATTGCCCAGATAAAACATTTGAGAGTATGTCAGCTTTAATTAATGTAACATGACCTGATCATTTCCACAGTTAAGAATAAAGAAGTTTGCATACTTCAAATCCGAAGCTCAACCTGGAGATTATGCTAAGTTGCTTCATTCATAGTCCATACTCCTCTGCTCATGTCAGAAGGACAGCATTTGTCCCCTCTAGTGATAAACAAATTATACATGAAATCAATTCCACTTCACAATCATTTTCCCTATTGGGTATTATCTTTCCTTCTCTGCTCCCTCCAGTTAAGCCCACATCCTGTAACTTGCTAATGAGCTGGGGGCTTTCTGTTCCAGGTGGCACCCCCTGCCTCGAAGTCATGACATTTCCCATTTCGAATGCTGCTGGCATTTTTCGACAGCTCCTGCTAACTAGCCTTTTTGACCTGCACTAAGAGGAACTCATCTGATCGAATCCTCTAACCTGCCAATCATTCCAGCAAATGATCTTCACAGTCACTCCCAAGGCAGGAATGGAGGGGAAAAAAAAAAAAAAAAAAGGAAATGCGAAGGAGAGAATGAGGGAGTAGGCAAGCGGCTGCCTCTGCAGCTACCTAATGAGAATACTTTAAGTCTCTGAGGCAGCTGAAACACTAAAAAACTGGTGGGAAAATTAGGACACAACTGAATGCCTGGCTCTGTAATTACTGATTTCTTTCCATCCTGAGATCATTTTGAGAGCAACACCTCTGAGATGTGCCAGTTTCTAGAGAACACAAGAACACCCTACCTTTCGCAGAGAAAATAGATTTATTTCTCCTGCCACTATCAATATGCAATTCTCATAATCCCACTCTGCCAAACAGCATCCTTTGCAGAACTCATTATGTGCTATAAGCTTGTTAGGTGTGCATTTATTTGTAAACTAAGGATGAATATCATGTTTGCCACAATGAAGAAAGGACCTCCTTCCCCCCCCCCCAATATTTTAAACACTGCCATTTAGGGGTGTTGATTTTTACCCATTTACATAAAAACAAACAGGTATGGTGGAGGCTGGCTTTGTGCTCCAGAGGATTTAACACTGACAACAGAGGATAATCTGGGCATTCCTAATTAATGGAGATAAAATAATTTTTTCCTTCCAGATTTTTTTCTTGCTGTGAACAGTTCACTTAGTGTGGGTTCCCAGCCCACAGAATAACCCAATTACTTTAGAAAGAGAGATCCAGTACACGGATCACCACTCTAGGTATCTCAGTATGAATGGGATTTGTTGACCAAGGAATGATACAATATAATTATGCGTTATCATTACACCACTGTATGTAATAAGGTAAAATAAATACTGTACATGACTTAATTGCACATGATAATCACACATCTTTCCCCATTTATAGTAATTAGGCCAATTGCCCCATTTACAGTAATTATTATATGTAATTGAGGGCATTTTACTAATTGCATTGAAAATGATAATCTGGAGCAATTAAAAATCCAAGGGCACTATATATAATGCAAACTACATTAAGAGAATAGGGATAGTTTAAAGGAAAAAAAAAATTCACCCGATATGGAAGTTAACGGTGCAGTACTTGATTCCATGGTTGGCATACGTGGTGAAATCTATTCTGAGATAAATTTCCATCAATTTCTGCAGCTTTGGTATTATTTTTGTCTTAGACTTTGTACATTGTTTCCTTGGGTGGAAAAATAATCCTTTGACTAATCTGTGATGTTATCCTAACAACTCTAGGACTGTTGAAAAATTATTCTACTTGGCTGTGAGTGTATAGTGTGTGTGTGTACATGTGTGCGCGCGCACGCATTGGTAAAGGAAACAGCTACCCTAAATTCCAAAAGAGACTTAGTAAATTATTCATTTGCACAAGCAATTTGATGTTCTTAAAAGCTTTATTCATAGAAGCATCTCAGAGTATTGCAAACATTTTGTTAAATATACTTGTAATAATTTAGCTAAAATGTTTTAACTGTTAGACTTGAAATACATTCGGGTTGCAGTTTTCATTACATTTGCTATCTCTGGAATTTTAATGTGCCTCAGGACCTGAATCCCTGGCTTTTGTCCCAGGGTCCCAGGGTCTATCCCTCCCTGATCCCACTCCCTGTTTCTGCCCAGACAAAGCTTCCATGTGAGGAATATCTCAGGAGGAGTGATGAGCATCTGTGGGACAATGGGAACAGTTTCAAGCTTCTTTTCGCCTTCCCTTCTCGACACTGTCATTTAGACATTGTCCTCCATGCATTCAAATGTCATCCCAGGCCATCAGCCCACTTCAACTCAAACAGCCTCCTTTTATGCTCAGACACTTCTTAGAGCATCCGCAGACCACAAAGACTGTCTAGTGGGACTCAGCTGCTATCCTGGTATTAATAATACAATACAGTGCACTTAGGGCATAGACGATTCCCTCTGTATCCCAAATTCATAAGAATCAACATTAAATGAAAGGGAAAAATAGAGCACCTGAACTGATTATAACTACTTGTTATATGTGACTGCTAACTTCATAATAGTTTGGCCAAGCATTCTAATAGATATCTTGCTTACTAGCCATATCACATCTTGTGCCCATCACTTATAAGAAAGCTTCATTCATATTATGCTGCTGGCTAAATAGTCCCTAAGAAATTAATTTGGGTTTGAAAAAGACAGAAGATGCCAGTTGCAGTGCCTTCCCCCCACCCTCACTCCACAATTTGAAAGCTCATCTGACCTGGAAAATCGAATCACAAAGATACAGCTAATTTTTGAGCATCCATGGACTGATGAACCAATTTGTGGAGCATCACACCAGTTTCTTCCCTTTTAGCCATTTTGCTTTTAAAAACCCTCAGAGAAAGTAAAACGAAAAGCAAGGGCAAAAAGCAAATTTTTTTTTTTTTAATTTAAAAATATCACTCTGAATTCTGGTTTTAAGAAAAGCACACTGAAATACTTAAAGGTAATGGGGCATCATGTAAGTAAAAATAATGGTTTAGAAAAACAACATGTATATACACGTGTGTGTGTGTATGAGAGATAGCAGGAGAGGGAAGGACAGAGAGACAATGAATATGATAAAGCAAATGTAGTAGAATGCAAACACTGGAAAGTAGATGAAGGGTAACAGGACTTCTCTGTACTCTTCTTGCAACTATTCTACAAGTCTGAAATTATGTCAATCCAAAAAAAATACTTAAAAATATGTACCTGGGAAGCATGATATATTTAACTTTATTTTCATTCTACTTTGTGACAGTCCCAGGACATAATTAAGCAGATTGAGACAGTAATGGCCTTCAAGTCCTTTGCTAATCCATTCATAGGGTTGGTGGTGGTGATGTAGGGTACAGATCAGAGAGGATACAAGGAGAGGCAAGGGTGGAGGGACAAGATGGGAGGGAGAGAAGAGAAGGGACAAGCACCCTTAGCCTACTATTTTACATCCGAGTTTAGAGGAGATAATAGACTCTCCAGAGTGTAGGGAAGCTAAGGAAAGGGGGGGTGTAGATGGGATAGGGAAAGCAAACGGCCAACATTCCAGCCTCTTCTCAATCTGGTGTTCATAACATGCATTATGCATTTGTGGTTCATAGCACCCTCAATTTCCCCAAATGAGATGTATTTTTTTCGTCTGCAGCAATGTAGGAGTAATGACAAAAACCAGGGATTCTTCCAGTTAAAACCTGTGGGGAACACTAAGGTTTGTTTCCTCCTCTGCCTGCTTCTTCCACAACTATTGTCAACTGCATGAGACAACAGAGATAATAAAACTGTAGTCATTTGACAGGGAAAATAATCCGTAGGATCACGCAGAAAATAAGTTATTGCAGGAAAAAACCCAGAAAACTTCCTGATGCTAAAGGGAAGCTACAACTAATACCTGAATTTCTTACACTGTGTTAAGTGTTAATAAGTACTATCGCCTTTTGTGTCTGTAGTTGAGAAAATGCAACATGGCTTAAAAAGACCTTTCATCAAAAATATCACACAACGAGAATGCTGCTATGCCATTAAAATTGGAATTTCCCTCTGTACTTGTTTGATTTTTTTCCCTTGGTAATGTACAGGCCAGGCAAGGTGCCTTCTGGCTATACTCCTTGCTTTGTAGAAGCTTCAGAGACTGCTAAACCCAGAGCTCTCTCCTGAGGGGTTCCTTGAGAAAAGACTGGCCCTGTTCACAGCTCAGCAGAAGGGATCAGGGCTCTGTGCTGGGCCCAGGGCAATCTAGTCAGTCAGCAGCTTATGGAGTGATTGGATTGACACAACAACCTAGCTCAAAGCTTTGTTTTCTGCTTCATGAGGATGCCTACACCAATCAGAGCTGCTCCTGAGGAGGGCTGGAATCTGAGGAAAAGAGCTCACTGACAGACTATCCTGGAAACAGAGGGATGAAGGGAAATGACAATAAGCAGGATTCATGAATAAGCAGAAACGGGCCGGCAGAAGCCATGAGATGAAGAAAAGAGGAAAATGTTAGCCAAGGCACAGCTGGAAAAAGCAAGCTGCCATAACGTCACAGCACAGAGGACAGCAAGGGCTGGTGGCTACCACAGGAGCAGTTACCAGAGCTCAGATGGTGGTTCAGGAGGTAGACAAAGTATCCCGTTGGATTCTGATGGACGCCCAGTCTTTGTGAGGCCTGTCTGTGCAGCTGCGTAGGCTGTCAGCCTTGTTCTGCCTAATTTCCCAAAGCAACCTCAACAAAGACCACTGTTTTTTTTAAAGATTTTATTTTTTTATTTGACAGAGAGAGATCACAAGTAGGCAGAGAGGCAAGCAGAGAGAGAGAGGAGGAAGCAGGCTCCCTGTGGAGCAGAGAGCCTGATGTGGGACTCGATCCCAGGACCCTGAGATCATGACCTGAGCCGAAGGCAGTGGCTTAACCCACTGAGCCACCCAGGCTGAGATTATTATGCTGAGTGAAATAAGTCAAGCAGAGAGAGTCAATTATCATATGGTTTCACTTATTTGTGGAGCATAACAAATAGCATGGAGGACATGGGGAGTTAGAGAGGAGAAGGGAGTTGGGGGAAATTGGAAGGGGAGGTGAACCATGAGAGACTATGGACTCTGAAAAACAATCTGAGGATTTTGAAGGGGTGGGGGGTGGGAGTTTGGGGTACTAGGTGGTGGGTATTATAAAGGGCACGAATTGCATGGAGCACTGGGTGTGGTGAAAAATAATGAATACTGTTATGCTGAAAATAAAAAATAAATTAAAAAAAAAATAAAAAATAAAATAGAAAAGGCAAGATGGGGGACATTTTTCAGAAAAAAATTCCTCTATCTCCACATGCATCCAATGTTTCAAAGAAAAATTTTAAGAATCTTGTTCAGTATCTCTGAGGGAATAGAAAACAAGCCTGCTTTTAAAGTGAAGCACTAAGGGTTTTCAATAAGTTGTGAGAGTTTTATTTTAAATGACAATATTATATTACATAAAACTAAAAAAAAAAAAAAAGAAATGATTTCTTATAACATTGCAAACTTTTAACATCGTGTAAATTTTGTACAATTTGATAAATCGGTATACATCTTTATTGCAATATAATCTACATAAAAATGTTAATACATCTACTATCTCGTATAGTTGCCACTGTTTTTTATGCATGTATCGTAAGGAATTTTAAGATCTACTCTCTTAGCAACTTCTATGTATATAATATAGTAGAGATAAACTTCAGAGGTCTTGTGGGTTTTGTTCCAGACTGCCTCAATAAAGTAATTATCTCAATAAACTAAAAAAAAAAAAAAAAAAAAAACAAAGACCACTGTTAACTGAAGAAACCTGACCGTGTCTCCTTCCTCTGTAAGATCCCAACACCCACTCCCTCGTGGTCTCTCCTGTTCCTGCAGCACAGCCCTTCCTGTCATTCCCAATGCTGTCTCTGCCCCTCTCACTCTGCCACCTGTCTTCTCACTTGAAGGCGCCCCTTCCCTACACATTTCAAGCTTCTCTTAGACGGCTATCGTCTAAAACCGAAACATGGTTTTACTGGTTGAATGCCGTTTAATTTTCCCGATTCCTTTGTTACAAGGCAGGCAGGGTAAATGGGCTTCATCAGTGCTGTCCAGAAGAGTGTTCTGTGACACTGGAGAGGTTCCGTGTCTGCCCGATCCCCAGTAAGTGGCCACAAGTCATGTGGAGCTAAAGAGCACTTGAGATGGGGTTCTGCTACTGAGGAAACAAAATTCTGATTTAATTTTAATTGTTAAAAATTAAATGGAAAGAGCACACGTGGCTAGGGGGTTTCCATGTTGGATAGTGTAACCACGGTATTCTTCCTTAAAAGAATAAGGAAAGGAAGGAAAGGGATGGATTTTCCTATTCTGTCTTTAGTTGATTATTTTATTTCATAATAAATAAATGAAATAAGTTCATTGTTTAGTTCTCAAATATTTACTGAAGATTTCATAATATATGGTTCAAGGGCTACCTGCATTAACATCCTCTGGGGTCCTCTTCAAAGTGGATTCATGGACCCCAGGAACTTGTGATTTTAAAAACTCCCCAGGGCATTAGAACACCTGAACTAATGTTCAAATAATAATGCCAGAGGGTCTTTCTTACCCCTGTATTCAGCAAGAGGAGTAGACAGAGTGACCAGGCAGTTCCTATCTCAATTTAGAATGACTGGAAAATTAAGTTTAGCACAGGTGCGTGTTTGGGATTCCTGGATGCAAATGTGAGTGATACAAATGGATGTGGTATTTAATGGCTCTGGTCTTTTCTTTGGGAAAAATTTCAATGCACATTTTAAGGCTCTCTCAGACTTCAGGATGGTCTTAGCCTAAAAAAGAGTGGGGACAATCTCTGAAAGCATTAGTCTACTAACATCTTTAGAGGATAACAAACAAAGGAAGCACAGTATTTTGACCATCTAATAGCACCTAACCCATTAAAAAAATTTTTTTTTTAAAGATCCTATTTATTTGACAGAGATGACAAGTAGGTGGGGGAGGGAGGGAAGCAGGCTCCCTACTGAGCAGAGAGCCCGATGTGGGGCTCGATCCCAGGACTCTGGGATCATGACTTAAGCCGAAGGCAGAGGCTTTAACCCACTGAGCCACCCAGGCACCCCACATACCCCATTTTTAACTTAGGTGCAGGGAGTTTTCTTTTCTTTTAATTTGGTTATAAGATTCTGAAACCAAAGTTGCTTTCTGCTGCAAAGAAAAATGCTTCTCATTAGCTTTTTTCCACTAAGGCCACTTTATGCAAATCCAGTATTATTAACTAAATAATTGAAGTGACCTTAGTATGCAAGTTTAGAAACAATTTGGCACTGAGGTATAGGTGGAAAGTCAGGACTTAGAACCGTTCTCCATCATCTCAAAAAGAGAAGTGAAGCAATGCACTTTTCACCCTGACTTGCGAGATTCCCCAAAGACATGTGGCTGAAATGCTAGATTACAGTTTTAGCTTCATTGGGCCCTGAACCTCTTTCCCACCCCTCTTCTTTCCCAATCCCTTTGGGCTTTACAGAGAGCCCAGAATTGGTACATTTGAGAAAAACTAAACATGCCACAGCCTGCTCAAAACAGTTAATTAATTCATCAATGACAAAACCAAAATCTAGGGAATTATATGTTTTTCTGTACAAATGCTCTTATTTATGTAGACTTTTTGCTCTGTCATATCTACAATACAGACATTAATATTCCGCTATTGGTCAGAGTAAGTTCCACACCCAGATGTAGCAGGTCCACATACAGGTTATATTATTTGATCTCTAAGATGGCCTCATTTGAGTAAAATTAAAAACTCGCAAGGTGAAAAATTAAAAGAGTTTCTTTTTCTGCTGGCTGACAGAAAACTCTTAGAATCCAGCTGTTACCTCAATATAATGTTGACTCGAGCTGAGGTATTTGGATTTGGAAGAAAGCAACATAAACAATAACATTAGAGCCTCAAAAGTTGATGTAAAAAGGAGAAAACGCAAAGAGAACATATATGTATTATTATCAAATAATTCTAGAGGAATTAGCCTGCATAACCTTAAATCTAGCTCAAAATATATACTGCAAAGAAAATACATTTTCCTAAAAGCCTTCAAAACCAGGATGACTGGTTTTGATTAGCAATTCCTGAGACCTTACGGGCAGTGTTTCTATCCAGTCAGCTTGACTTGATTTTGCAAGGAGAAGCTGACATGAAGCACCTACGAGCAGCTTTGACTGGCTAGGTAGGCTCAGGCAACACAAATGAAATCCACCTTTGGTTTTGTTTTACTAAATTGGCTGTGGGATTTCTAAAGCCAGGCACCCTCATTATGGTAACACAGCCTAAATACTTTTAAAAACCATATGCTACAAACCTCATGAATTAAAACTATTCTCAGACCCAGGAGGTAACTCAGCCCACTCTTTGTGTGACCAACTGAAATTCAGAATGGGAATACAAACACTATGGAGGGAATGAACTTGTGCTATGTAACATTTGTATTCAATGGGGAGAAATAACCTGAAGAAGGCAGACTTTTAAGCACGGAGCAGCAAGTCTATCAGTAACATTTTCTGACTGGCATTTATACATCACATTTTACCTGGGGATCTTTCATTTCCATTATTCAAAAGTCACCACCATATTCCCAAGAGGCACACTGATGTAGGCAACAGCAAAGTCCCCCATACAGCTCAAGGTTGTGGCACATCACCCCCAAGACAAGGGGGACAGTTTCATTTGTTCTTTTTGCCATGCTGGCAATTCAGCCCTATTCACATATTTCCTATTAAGAAGAAGAAGGAAGAGGGGCTCTTGCAATGCTGTGTATATCCTTCGATTGACTGGAACATTTGATTACTGAATATCCACACGAGCAAGGCATATTTGGACTAGCAAATAAAAAGCCTTCCCCACAAAAAAAGTGTGTTCTCTATTTGCTTCAGAGTTATGTTACATTAAACAGAAAGATACATCTAGGCATAAAATTCCAAAAAAACACCACAAAAAAATAAAAAAAAAGAAAAGAAAATCCAGACATTTCCATCTGGCAATAAAGACACAGCCCTTTCAGAAGTGGCTGTCTTTTGCTTGTTTCTGCGAAGCATGTGTGACTAGAACAGGCTAGAGATGGCCTTGTTTAGAGGATGCTTCCTACCTGCAAAAGAGCAGGGGTCAAGGAATCGAACAGGGAAAAAAAGAAAAACTTCATCATCATGATAAGGTCTGTACTAAGGGCCAGGGAGGAATCAGAAGTGGGCTAAGTAGCCCACACGGCAGCGGAGCTAAACGAGGAAGCTGTGTTCTTTCCAAGGGAAGCAGCCACAATTCAGTTATACACACAAAATTCTGGCAGGACTGTGAGCCCAGTAGTGCCAGAGTTGCTGATTTAAAAAAAAAAAAAAAAGAAAAAAAGGCCAAGAATCCAGACTTTGTGTAAAATCTCTCCATTTAAAAATGAGAGCCACAAATCTGGAAAATTGTGTGGACCCAATAAAGCAGATCTGTGACTTAGATACAGCCCAAGGTTCAACCTTTTTCTAACCTCAATGAAGAATGTTTGAGCAGTTAAAATGATTTGCTTATAGCTGAAATGGTTTGTTTATGATTGCATAAATAAAATACAGTGTTGGCTAGGATCCAGTAGGTACCCAAAAACATGACTAACTGTACTGTCCTCAGTAGAATCTGTGCTGAATGCCATAATGAACACAAGAGATTCATAGGATATGTAGGGGGAAAAAGAAGAATCTGAAATAGTCCATTTAAAAGATCTATTCAATGTCTATTCATTATTACTTTCTAGGCAAAGTAGGTCACCTTACCTGTGCTTTCTTGAGAATGCTGTGCTCATCAGTGCTTGCTATTTGATAGACTTTTGCCATAACTATTGTTTTTCCCGAAGGCCCGCATGCTTTCTCCAGCTTCTGGCTGTAATCTTACATTTGGGACGGTAAAAATAGAAGACACTGTGGACAGAATAAAGAGTTTCCATTTATATATTTATAGATTCTTTATAATCTTTCCTTGTAAAACACAGAAACTGAGATGCAATTCCAGATGTCCAGCCCATAAAACATCATGGTATATGTTGGTCTCTGAAATGTCAAGTGGTGATAGCCACAGACACATCAACAAAGATTTATACGCACATATGACAGCATGCTCTGCCTTCCCGTCAGAACCACAGGGCAGCTGATACACGTGCTCAGAGTTCTCTGATCTAGAACAATGAACTTGGGTTGGAAACAACCTATCTTGCACTTCCTTCATGCCATTCTTTCATTTGTTCCCTGGAGAAATATTTATGGAGCCCCACATTGTTCTAGGTATTTTGGAATCCTGCAGTGTATAAACCAGAATGAAAAAAAAATCCTTGTTCTTGTTGATTCCATTCGGGGGAAGACAGATGATAAACAAACAAGTATATGAATTAGCATTAAGTGTTATGAAGAAAAATAAAGCAGGGACGAGAAACTGGAAATGCCAGGGTGGAGGAAGGTCAGTGAAGGCTTTCTCTTCTCTCTCTCTCTCTCTTTTTTTTTCCTGTCTCTCTCTCTGTCTTTTTAAAGATTTTATTTATTTGACAGAGAGAGAGAGGGAGGGAGAGAGAGAGAGAAAGCACAAGCAGGCAGAGGGAGAAAGAGAAGCAGGCTCCCTGCCGAGCAAGGAGCCTGATGCAGGACTCAATCCCAGGACCCTGGGATCATGACCTGAGCTGAAGGCAGCTGCTTAACCGACTGAGCCATCCAGGCATCCCTCTTTCTTTCTTTCTTTTCTTTCTTTCCTTCCTTCCTTTCTCTCTCTCTTTCTTTATTTCTTAAGTAGGCTCCACACCCACCATGGAGTCCAATGCAAGGCTTCAACTCACAACACTGAGATTAAGACCTGAGCTGAAATCAAGACTTGGACGCTAAACCAAATGAGCTGCCTTGCTACTCCTAGGGCTTTCTTGATAAGGTATATTTGAGCAGAGACCAAGGAGGTGAGAATGCAAGCCAGGCACAAATCTAGAGGAAAAGCAAGCACAAATGACAGGAATAGGAAAGAGCAAAGGCTGACACCAAGGAGCAAGACAAGAAGCAGGCAATACAAAGTCTATTGTACAATGCAGGTGAAAGAGAACAGGAAGTGATGTGGGGCAGGGTGATAGCAGTGAAGAAGTGAGGACTGGTGTGCCCTTGCTCTATCTGGAAGGGAGAGCCAACAGGGTCTGTGGGAGAACTGGGGTTGAGTGTGATACAAGAAGAAGTGTCGAGGACAGCTTCCATCGGGGGAAGGACCATGTTGCCCTTTATTGACAAGGGGGAGACGAGAGAAGGAACAAGTGTGGAGGGAAAGATCAGTTCAGTTTTGGTGACATTAAGTTCGAGATGCCTACCAGAAGGCCAAATGGAGATGCTGAAGAGTTGGTGGAAATGCAAGTCTGGAGTCAGGGAAGGTGGGACTGGAGACAGAAATTTGGAAAATGTCAATGTATAGATGATACTGAAAATCATGAGAGTGAATGAGATCACGGAGGCTCTGAGAATGTATGCAGATAGATAGACCTGGGGATGATGTGCTGGAGCACTCTAAAAGTGAGAGGACTGGCCGATGAGGAGAATGCCACAAAGAAGTCTGCAGAGAAGAGTTTAGGGAAGCAAAAGGAAAACCCTGGGAGGATCCCGTCCTGGAATCCAAGAGAAGGAAATGTTACCAGGAAACAATAGTACATAGTTGGATCTAGATGAAGGCTAAGGAAAGATCAATGGACAGAGACTTCAAGAACAGTCTGGAGCCTTGCACACGAAAGAAAGCCTTGTTCAAAAGGACTCACGAGAGAATGGATGTCTAGGAACTGGAAGGAGTACATTTGTGTGAACCGGGTTGTGTTTGTCTTATTTTTAAGAAGACGGTATGAGGCTGCATTAATGGCTATAATGATGTTTTAGGATAATATACAGGACATATATAGGAATGAGCAGGAAAACTCACAAACATCATAGCTGGAAAGGTCCTGAGGGATCACCATGTCTCTAAATGAGAAACCAGGAGCCCAAGGAGACCAGGGCATTTGCCCAAAGTCACCTGGCCAGCTCCACTGAAGCTAGAAGCCAGGTGGTCTGACTCCCAGCTCGGAGCTCTTCACACTGCACCAATTTGCTGGCCTTCTTTTACTGCAGATCTGAGTTTTGTGAATTAGCAAATGAATGTAATAAAATCAAGGACTCTGCGCTATGAAGTGTATTTTGTTCATTTACTTTGACAAGGGTAGTTCAGCTTCAATAATTTATGTAACTTGATAGTATACACAGGAGAATGCCCTGTGGTGTATTTGGGAAAAGTAATGAATTTCTTCTAAATCAGCCCTCCATTTATTTCCCGGCAATTAAATTTCTGCAAAGAAGTGGGGCAAGGCTGTTGGGGTTTCAGGATAGAGGGAGAATGACAGGGTGCCACCAGAATCAGCCAGCTTTAACTACCAGATCCCCAGGTATGACTATTTTTGCTTGATGAATGTATAATTCCCCCTTTGGTGGCCCACTAACACATCACTCCTAAATTTTGGTATTATGTAAACTACTGAGATTTTAAGGGATGGTATAGTAAAGATATTTTATTGTTAAATGTTCTTTCAAAGCAAAGCAGAGTCTGACATAAGCATACAACTTCATTTTTATACAAATCCACAGAACCACCATAATGCTTTGTTTAACCAGGATTCTAACAACACTCGATACCCTTCTCACAGAGCTGGATACATTAAAGTAGGCCAAGAAGGCTCAAGCTCACTTTTAATTTATTTTTGTTCCAATTTTCTCCTTTTAACCCAGTTTTGCTTTCTGCTTGCATCCTTTTGTGGACATTGTTTTTTAAAAATGCTATGAACTATCTTTAAGAATGTAAGCACTATGGACTGAATGGCCTTCCTCCCAAATTCATATGTTAAAACCTTAATTCTCAACCTGATGGTATTTGGATATGGAGACTGTGGGTAGTAGTTAGGTTAGAGGAGGCTGTGAGGGTAGGGCCCACATGATGTGATGTTAGGCCTTTTCTAAGAAGAGAAGAGAGAGGGAGAGACTTCTCTGCCATTTGAGGACACAGCTAGGTGGCTTTCTGCAAGTCAGGCAGAGGCTTCACCAGAACAAAATGTGCCAGCATGTCCATCTTGGACATCCTAGCTTCCGGAACTAAGAGAAATAAATGCTAGTTGTTTAAGCCACCACAAGCTAAGGTATATTTTGTTATAGCAGCCTGAGCAGGCGAATACAGTGACGTTCCCACATTTGACGAATCTAAACCAGTCTTTAGTTGCTTAAGACAATCCATTTTATTCATTCATTCATTCACTTAATTCATTCATTAATTAATTCATTTCTAAGACAATCCATTTATTGGCTCTGCAACACTTCTTCCCAGATGGACCTCCTTCCTTGTTAAAGGAAGCACGTGAGGATATCAACCTTGCTGCTGCCATCTGCCAGGTGGTAAACTTTATCAGACTCCATACTAATGGGAAATTTAATTTGAATAATTTTTAAATATAGTTTGCAGAATTATCCTAGATAACAGAATCCCTGGCGGAAGTCCTTTCACCTACAAGAGCTAGTTCCCAAAGTTTCCGAAGTCTAGGAATTTTGTTTTGTAAACATGTTTACAAGGACTACCACGTTGTTCTAAATGGAATTGACTATAGTATTTAATACTGGGATTCTCCTTTCTTGGGACTGGATTTATGCTTCATAATGATTATCTGCTAGGCACAGAAATAGCATTTCTGTAACTCAAAATTGTTACCGGAGGCATTTAGCAGAATCTTGCTTTAAAAATATAATGATTTTTCATCTTTATTCTCCCCCCTTCAAAAGGTTTCACTGCTCCTGATGTTTAACGTTAATGCAAAGACGTGTTTCTGCCAATGAATATCGCCTTATGGTTATGCTTCTGCAAATAGCCTGCTGTGAGCTGATAAAGGGATTAATGCAGCCAAAATTCTTAATCTGTGAAATTACAAATTAAATTCTCATATTAAAAATACCACCCTGAGGTATTTTTTGTGGTTTTAATTCCCCTCTGGTGTTCTGCATACATTGTGCTTGTTAATGACGGGGACAAGGCTGTCTCTGGTGGCAGCCTGCTGCCGAGTGATAATGTGTAGGCATTTACTTACTGATAGAAACTGGATTTAACCACTGGCTGATAAACTAAGTGGCAAGTGGGTAATAAGTCCATATTAACAGAAAAGTACTACGACAGAATTCAGAATTCGTAGACCATCAAAATCCTGGCTTAAACTCAATCATCGAGTCAGATGGGATTGAGATGTCACCAAGGAGGAGTGATATCAAGTTACAAGTCATACTAAATGGGAAAACAAACCATATGTTTGAATTTGATGAGCCATAAACTAATGAGCCCATTTGTATCTTTTTTTGCCAGAACAGAAAGATGTGTCACTAATTCATGATTTTTCCACAGAAATTTCATTATTGATTTTTTAAAAAATGGGAAGAATTGTCATAATGGTCAATGAGTCGACTTTTAGAAAGAAAGTAGGGCAGAATATAGAATCAATATTGGTTGGGAATATATAAAATGTTAAAGAAGATTTACTAAGCATAAGGGGGAAGAGTGAGTAGTGGATTAATATAGCTATACACAGTTAAGGATAAAAAGAAATTCAAATTAAATGTGGGATATCAAGAAAGACTTAGGGTAGAAATATGCAAGAGGAGTTGTTATTTGAGACTTAGCTTCAAAATAAAGGGTTTCTGTTGTCAAGGAGAATCTAATGCTACAATGGGGAAAAAGCTTAAAGTCCAAGAGAAGATTAAAGAAATAACTTTCTGTATGTCTATGGTGTGTATCCAAGAATTAATAAACATATTATAAGTATCTATGCAGGCGGTGTATTAATTTTTAAGGTAGTCAGAAAAGAATATGAGAAGGAATATTTCGAATTGGCATTTGGAAAGATCATATCACCACTGAACAAAAATGTTCTTACTGCAACAGTGTCCTGCAAAATTTTGTAAGAATTCTGTTTCACACTTTGGAAGAAAGATGAGATCCTCCCAGCCATAAATCTACCAAATATTTAAAATGTAATTGAAAAAAGCTGTGTAAATATGAATGCTTTTGTAAAAACAAAAACCCACCCAGGAATGTGTTTTGTTTTAAAAGATCCGGAGAAGCGCTGTCTGTATGAATACCAAGCGCATTTGTAGTTGAAATGAATTACAAGTCTTCGGTTCTTACATGTCAATTCAGTGCATTAGCCAATTGCCAACTCTGCTCATCAGCTCACTGCATAGCAGCCCTTTTCAACGTTATTGTTACGACCAAGATGGTCTCTGAGAATCAAACAAAAACGAATCATTTCTCCTCTGTGTACTGCAGCCAGTTAAAAAGTACTGCATGCATAAAGCACTAAATATGTAAATCATATTTTCCTTTTCCTTTATGACCGCTCAGATCATTCCTTTGGACACACACATAATCAAATACAAAGACATGCAGTTGCAGACTGCAGAGCAGAGATAGCAAAAAAGGAATCCATTTTCTTCCTCTGTCTGGTAAGCTAGCAACTGAATGGCAAGATTCCACTAAATATATACACACATAACTCCCTTTCCCTCATTCCCTCTGTCTCACTGTTTCTCCCCCCACCCCCGCCTATAGACACACGCACATATATATGTGTACACGTAATGCATATGCAAACATACATAATCTTATGTATGCAAATGTAAAAACATACAAATCCTCCTACAAGTGCGTTTACACAGAGATGCTAAAATGATATGTCTGCTTTGATTGGATGTCTCAGATTTGTCATACTCACTGTCGGTCAGTTCCCATAGCCGTGGGGGCAGGTCACTAAAATACTCGTGGCTCAAGGCAGCCTGTGCTGATAGTCTGTTCTTTGGGGAACACTGTAGGAGCTTGGAGGCCAGATCCTCTGCATAATTCACATAGCTGAGCCTGAAAACACAAGCAGAAAAGAGAAATCAGACCAAACAAGAAAATCCACTAAATAAGACATAAAGCTTACCCAATTTTTCTGGATCTATTTATTCTTGGCTAAAACCAAGTTAAATTATCCACTGAAAATAAACAGAAGCAGAATTCACTTTGGTTCTTAGAGCATCTGTTAATTGAAACTAGCTTTTACTCCTGATAGCCTCAATCTCATTGATTTAAAATATTTCTACTATAAGCAGAAGGTTGATACCTTCAGGATAGAACAAGGTCCCAAGGTAGAAAATTTCAGGAGATAATTTATCAAACAGTTACCAGAATTTGTTCATAGAATCCATCTATTGCATACACATCTGGATATATTTATAGAAGTAATACAAAGTAACAAGGGGAATTAAAATAAAATGACTATTAAGTTCTCTAGTTACTAAAGTTACTTTTCTTCTAAGAATTTACATTTTCTTACATTGAACATAAAATTATTGGCATAAGTACCCTGTCAAATATCAGCAATCATGGTATTAACATGCAGGTTAACGAAGGGAATGTGTATAACCCACGTGGGGCTGAATTATTTCAAGGTGACCATTACAACAATAGCAGATAGAAAATATGTAGACAGAAAATATAAGATTACCAAAAAAGCAGATAAGTCTCGTCTCCCATGTGGTACAACTTTGAAATGTATCCCACATCACACAGTCCAGCTCAGCCTCACTTCTTGTGGAATCTCTATTTCATTGCTCAGTACAATCAAGCCCAAATAATGAACATAAACATGATAATAAAAGTATTCCTGATAATGGCTGCCACTTATGGGGAGTTGAATACATGTCAGACACCTTCCTAGGCACTTTCCACACACGCTCATATTTATTTTGTCTGACAAGGGCACTCTGTCTCCATGGAACAGCAGGGTCAGCTAAGTGGGAGTCGGAGACAGGCGTGGATTGCTCAATTAGCAGGTTGAGTGGCTTTAAACCCATCTAGAATTACTTGACTCTGAAGTAGTCTGCATTTGTTACGCTCTCAGAAGATTTCCAAAGGCAACCCATGGATTCCTGAGTTTCTGCAACAAGCTGCAACAGGGACACTGACCAGAGAGAGCCAGAGTGTGAAGGTAAGTTGTATCTGCTGGTGAGTATTTTTTCAAAAGTCTTGAAGCTACTAAACACACAGACAATGAGCTTTCCTCAATAACCAGCTGTCCCACTTCCCGTGCTCAAGCAGCTCTCCATCACTGATTTAAAACTGTTATGGAGCAAGGGAGGACGGGGGGTGAGGAAGAGGAAAGCAGGTAATGAACTTGGGTAGAGAAAGAAACAGGGAAGGAGCAAAGAAAAATACTACTCTGAGGATTCCCACGAGTCCTCTCTAGGTCTCGATACGTGAAGGTCTCACAGACAGGGGTTCAGTATTTGGCTGCCCTAGTGGCTGTTTAAAAACCAAACCAAACCAAACCAAAAAACCCAAACTGATCTATGGATTGGTTTTAAATGCCTCTGCCTGGCAAAGACAAATGTGTCCACAGGAAAAAAAGCCATTCTCAAAATTCTCTACAGGCCCCCCCGCTTCTTTCCTGTAAGAGGGGCCAAGGCCATCCAAATTATTGGATTGGAGTCTCTTCCTAAGACTCCCATCATTAAAAACTTTTCATTAACATCTTTTAAAAAACCAAATGCAAAGTTCAAGATAGGGAGACTTCATGGTAAAAGCTGCACTTATAGTGAGTGCAGAGTTTATGTATAATCACGGTGAACATGACTGTTGGTATCACAGCTTTGATGAAATAGAACACCAGCACCAGACTGAGGCTAGAGTTGAGTTACAGACTTGATTCTGTACAAGAGTGACGAGCCACCTTATGTCTGCAGTCCCTCCTGCTCCAGTGAGCCACAGATCACACTCCACCCAGTTGTTGATCCCATTCCTACCAAATATAAGGAATTAACCATTATAAGACAATCTCATTTATCCTCCCCCCAAATGACTAATGTCAAATTTTAATGTTGATGAAATAATCAAAGGCTTATCTATGATATTTGGGTTATATAGAAATATTTTAATTATCATATAATTTTAATTTAGAAAGTCTATTTCCTCACTTGCATTTTAAGAACCACTTTTATTCCAACTCTCCACATTTTCAACAGCAGTCTTTGTCATTTATCAGAACCACTTTTTGAGTTCACCCAAGTTGTCTGAGATAGGACACTTCCAGGATATGTTTTTTGGACATTTTATCCCAAAGCATAAGTGCATTTTATCAGAATGCTAGAATGACTGTAGCTGTTCTCAATCTCTCATTGTGATGTTCTATTTAAAAATCTTCCCTCATAATTTCCTTAATTTTTGTTTTATATATTATAAAGCTGGGTAATTTAATGCATAACAGTTTATCACGTTTGTCTTTTCCTGATAAATTTAGTCTTCAATCTCTCTGTAGCAACCTATTTTATTTTCATAAGGGTTTTGGGCTAAAATTTATTTTTTTCCTCATATTAATTTAATGACCTCAGCTTTCTTTTGTTTGGTACTTGCCTGGCATACCTTTGTCATCCTCTTACTTTGAATGTTTCATATCCATAATTTTAAGGTTTCTTTCACAAATATTACATAAATGGATTTAATATTTATCCAAGGAGAAAATTTAGTCCACTTATATACTGTGATTATTGGTATGTTTGGAATTATTGCTAACATCTTAATATTGCATTTTGTCTTTATCTTTCTCTTTTCCTGCCTTCTTTTAAATTGAATTCTAGAGTCGAACATGTCCATCTTCTGTTTCAGAAGTTATAAATTCTATGTCCATCTGTTTAATGATTACTCTTATCTTTTTCTTTCTTTTTTCCATTTCAATAGTTAATTTAAATGTTTAAATTCTTGCACTAAGTTTTTTCAAGCTGATGGACACTGACAAATTATTTTTCACAAAGATCTAGAATCATACATTCCAGAAATTATAAATACATGACTGAACACTGATACACAATACCACCTTATCAATTATACATGACAAATATCAAGCATACAATAAAGTTACCACAGATCAACAGGAAAATAAAATATTAGATACCTACTCAATTCATTAGCAGAAACTAACTTCTCTTATTGCAAGAAAGATTGGGGGAGAAGGAAAAAATTCACACTTCTATCAATAGTAGGCAAAGAACTTCCAATGAAAATAGGAAAAAAATACAGAATTTTTAGAAATTTTGTGATTAATAATTATTTGGCTACAAAAACAAAGCATGTCCATCTTAAAAACAACTATTTATTAATAGGCATAGTCAATACATCCTACACAAGACAAGCACAACATTTTGCTAAACGTACTGACAGCTCACTCCCACATTTTTCCACCCTTTCTTTTAACTTGCACCCCAAAGTGCAAACATTCAATTAACTTAAAGGTGTTTTTGTCTTGAGACATTAAAAATATGTGCTTCTCATACAATGCGGACTTTACATGAACTTTCAACCAGAGGTCTCTGGTATTCACAATGGAGGTTTTCATAATAGCATAAATTATAAATAAATGAGGTTTATAGAAAGACATTAAAAAAATCATTACCAGGCTTGAGCTAAAAGCCAAAAACTTCAGTGGTTACACAAACCTGAGGTATACTGTTTTAAATGTGAGAGATATAAATGCAAAATAGCAGGCAAATAGCCATACAGGTCCTACTATCAATGTCTGAAGTGACTGAAGAAATAAACCACAGAAGATCTAGACTGTTTTTACAGTTCCTGAATTTTAATTCTGTGTGATATTAAAAACATACAAGTATGGTGACTGGGTATTTTGGCACCCAATCTTTTAAAATTTTTTATATATTGATAAGATTCTGGCATGTGAATAGATTTGAAGAAGACTTATAACTCAATGCTGCATGCTTCCTGGAAAGGTCAATTGATAAAAATGATAAGCACGTCTTAAATGCTGAACAGCAAGCATCTTTTCTTAAGTTTCCAAACAGCCCAATGACAATCCAAACACAGAGGCTGCAGTTCTGCAAGCTTGAGGCTTGATAGGACTGCTTATCAGTACTCCTATAAAAGCTTCATTAGACTTCCCATTCGCCAAGCCTAAGTGTTGGCTAACTCTATGATAAACTGGGTCCTGTCTTGAGCTCTATTTCAGGCAGCCCAATTTTACTGACTGTAACAGCAGTTTCTATGACTACTGGAAAATATGAAGTGCAGCGGGAGGTTAGGACAAGAGCTACTTTTTTTTTTTTTAAGATTTTATTTATTTGTCAGAGAGAGAGAGAGCGAGAGCACGCACATGGAGGCAGAGGCGGAGAGAGAAGCAGGCTCCCTGCCAAGCAAGGAGCCCCCATGTGGAACTCGATCCTAGAACCCTGGGATCATGACCTAAGCCGAAGATAATGGCTTAACCGACTGAGTCACCCAGGTGTCCTGAGCTGCTTGCTTTTAAAAGCTCTACTCCACTCTTGTCTTCTAAACTTCCCTGCATCTTTATATTTTATGTCACCTTCAATTCATGTGAGGACAACAAGCATTAGAGCTCTCCCAAAATGTCTAACATGAAGACAGCGACACAACAGCCAGGTTCTTCAAGTAACTTCACCTGCCCAAGACATAACTGGTCACCAGCCTGGCCAGATGGTAGTACACCACCACCAAATAGTAAGCTGGAACCTAGAGGCCTACTTTCTCTGCAAGAGCAGTGGGGTGAGTCACAGTGGGGTGAGTCGCTTCATGTATTCTTCTTATTGTGGTAATGCCACACTTTTTAAGTTCCTCTGTAAATGTGGGGTCACACTGGTTAGGCTGTCCTGCATACGACTTCATAAGAATTGGTCAGTTCATCTGCACCATACTTAAATGCTCAAATGGATGATGAAAGAACTGAAAGAAAAATCAATACAGAATACAGAACTGAGGTGTAGAAGCTGTCGTCCTCGTCAGTATACCACACTTGTAAGTCTTGGTGCTTTGAGCGAGACATTGGGAGGAATGGGAAATGAAATGAACCCTCCAGCAAGCAGCAGCAATGCTTTACTCCAGTAATGAGGTAGAGAAAGGAAGACGTCCCAGGTTCAGCCCATCTAGGTCAGGATGCTGGTAAAACGATTTCCTGATTTAATTCCATCCTCCTAGTGTCCTAGTTAACCCCTCTTACAGAGCTTCTTGATGGAATAGTACTGAATTTCTAGAGCTCACTTGTCTGTATGGGGTCATGCTGTGTTCCTCACAAGTGTCCACTGCCCTTCGGAAACGTAATAAATATGTGACCAAAAACACCACAGAACCTCTCAATCTACGACCAGGTGTGTCCTCTTTTGGGGTCCATTGGTTGTGTTTCATTGTTTTTGTTTGTTTGTGTTTGTTTTACCATCAAGGATCTGAGAAGAAACTTCCACACTTTATACCTTCTCACCCTCAGTTCTCCAAGGGAATGGCTCCTTAACTTTTTAACATTTCTTTTTAACTTTTTAAAGTTTAGAGTTCAACCTTCCAGCTGAACAATACAAAAACATCAGAACACTTCTGATGACACTAGTCCCGCCTCTCATGCAGTATTGTCTCATATTTGATTCCTATTTTCTGTGCTTTTTCTTTCTTTATTTTTAGGAGGGGAGGGGCACAGGGAGAGGGAAAAAGGGAATCTTAAGCAGGCTCCATGCTCAGTGCGGAGCCCAATGTGGGGCTTGATCTCAGAATGCTGAGAACGTGACCTGAGCCAAAATCAACAGTCAGACGCTTAACTCACTGAGCCACCCAGGCACACCTATTTTCTGTGCTTTTAAAAATCACACATACTAAATGCCACTATAGTTATTATTATTTACATTTGCCCGTGTTTATTATTTATTTCATTGCTTTTCTTCTCATGTTTCAGATGTTCCTTCTCTCCTTAGTTTTTTGTATCTGAAATACAAACTTCAGAAGTTCTCTCCATGATGAAAGAACACAGTGGCAAATTCTCTCAGTTTTGTCTTCATAGAGGATAGCAGTTTGGCTGGGGATAGAATTGTAGGTTTAAAGCACTTTGGCTTAACTCTGAAGATACTGTTTCACAGGTTTCTGTCGTTGCTGCTGTTAGCTCTTCTCTTTTTCCTTTTAAAATTGTAATGTAAGGTATTCTTTTCATTTAACCTGCTTGGTATTCAGTGTTTCCTGAATGTGAGGCTTAATGTCTTTCAACAATTCGGGGGGAAAAAATCTCAGCCATTACTTCTCAAATATTGGCTATCCCCATTCTCTCTCTCCTCTCATTTTGTAACCGCAATGTAATGCCATCTTATTAAATTTTCCATGTCTTTACTCGTTCTTTAATCTTTTCCATCTATCGCTCCCTGTGCTTTCCATTCTGGGTAATTACGTTAGTGCTATCTTCCAGTTCAACGAATTCTCTAACCAACTGAATTAATATGCTGTTTTCCCTGTTCGTTTTGTTTTCACAAGTCCTTTTTTAAGTCTTTGACAAGTCTGTGTGTCCAATTTGATGGTTTCAAGTTTTAGATTAGATCTTCTTTCTTTATAGTATTTGAAATACAGTTACACTCTTTGTCTCAAAATTTCCAATATCTGACATTTTGGGTGAGGGGGGAGTCCAATTTTGTTGTTGCTTTTGCTACTGACCCTCTCAGTAACTTTTTCTCAGATGTTTTACAATTCTGGATTGTGAGCTCAGGCTCACAATGTTGGCTAGTTAATGTGTGGGCTTGGCTAATGTTAATGTATGGGAATTATGACGGGCCTGGGTTGAGAATCTCTTTCTCCATAGGGATTTTCTTTTGCTTCTGTCAGGAGTCCTGGGACTCTTAACAGCAAGGCATTCTAAGTTCTTTCTGTTGGCTTCTGCAACCATGTGAGTTATGTGACTCTAAACCTAAAATTATAGAATTTTCAGGGGACTTTTTCAGTCTCATCCAGAACCAAAACCAACACAGTTGTTCCTGACAGTCTTTTTGCTGGCAGCAATTTTTTTTTTCTTTTCCCCAGCCAGCCCATAACTGAGGTCAAAGTGCTTTGAGTGAGTTGACTATGTGGGGAATCCCAATTCCTATGTTGTGCCTTTCTTAGGCCCGAAGCATTGTGTCCTGACCCCCAAGTGGCACCATATTCCTTTTTTAGCAACACTTCAGGGCAGCGGCATAATTAGCACTTCCTTATCACTCTGCTTTTTTCATTCTTGGTCCCTGGAGATTTCACTTACTGTCTTTTTGGTTCAGTGATGTACATGCATTGGAAAGCACGTGTTTGCTGTACCTTCTCCAGAATTTTAGGTCAATATTTGTGGTAGAAGAGACTCTTTCCTCTCAGAAGTGCGTATGTATAATCTTCCTAATAAAAACATCTATACTTGTAATCTTTAGGACTTTCTCCCTGGCATCACTAACTCAGTATTGTTTCCCTACCTTAAACAACAACAACAACAACAACAACAACAACAACAACAACAACAAAAAACCTACTTCTTTTAGGTGACCTCTATCAAGCCCCGAAAGTTAGCTAACCAAAGTGTTTTAGGCTAAGGTTCTTTTACCATTCAGCTTTATAGATGAGTCTCCAGTGCATTACCTAAATGATAGAAACCAAAGGCTACATACTCAGTAGTTCCACTTATATGACATTCTGGAAAAGGCAAAATTATAGAAACAAAAGAGTGATCAGTGTTTGTCAGAAGCTGGGGGTGGAAGGGGTTAACAAAGGATGCAGAATTTTTTCAAATGGCTCTTGGTCATGAAGGATGGACATCAGATGGTCTAGAGATGTGAGAAGGCAGGGTCAGGAACTTATCAAGGATATTCAGTGGAGGAAGCAGTGTAGAGAGACAGGACGTTGCAGGTTTTTCACAGGGAACATTCAGCTCTTAGGGGTAGATGGCTGACCCTCTGTGAGTGGCTGACATTGGGACTTGTATGTCTGGGGTAGGAGGTCTGGTAATTCAAGGGATATTCTGGCAAATGGGGAGATGCAACTGCTATTGGTGAGGCCTTCCCACTGACTTTGGTGTTTGATCCCAGGTCACCAAGTAGAGACCTGTCTCTGGCTGTCAGAGGGCGTGTATCAGCTCAGAGGCTGGATTCAGGGAGCTCTGTGTCCTTGAAGGGTTGCATTAACATGGAAGGGTATGCAGGACAGAGGACTTTCATGTTCATTCCACATTCATTTTTTAAAAAAGTAAAAGATGTTTGTTGTTGTGGAAACTCTAAAAAGCTAAGGAATTTTAAAAGGATAAATCTAGATGACAACAAAGAGAGACAATCCCTACTGAGTTCATAGTATTTCTATGGAAAGACTCTTAGGAGTAGCTTTCAAACAAATGCTTCTACTATAGTTGAAAATAATTTTATGCTGCTATTCTAATCATAATATTTTTCATTTTCCTAGTCCTTCGCCATACAATACACACACACACACACACACAC
The DNA here is from genome assembly GCF_964662115.1 of Mustela nivalis. Lineage (NCBI taxonomy): Eukaryota > Metazoa > Chordata > Mammalia > Carnivora > Mustelidae > Mustela > Mustela nivalis. Next base: position 70,104,419 of record NC_139031.1, read on the forward strand.
ACACACACACACACTCCCTCTCTCTCTCTATCTGCATTGGAAAGAAAGGTACCAAAAAAGGTTAACATGAACAGTAAAAAACTGCCTTAGACCAGGGACATGGGGCAGGATATTTTCTTTATCCCTGTGCAGGTCAGTTTTCATGTCACAGAAACGAGGGAAATGGAATAGATGGTCTTGAAGAGCTGTCGAGGTCTACGGTTATATGCCCTACAAACTAAGACGAACCTCATTGTGACTTTGTGGCAGGGACGGTTAGTATGGCCACACTGGCCTGCCATTGCTAATGTACCAGAACTTTCTGCCGTCACCAATGAGATGATCTAATGTGTGTTTCACTTCTCTTCACTTAACCTGTCAACTAACTGCTTTCAAAGCTCATCTAAGTTTCTCAGCCATTCTGTAAACCAAGACAAAGAACAAAGGGTATCCAGTCTTTTGCCGGGCTAAAGGAGACTGACAAAGTTGAGAAGAGAGCACTGAAGGTGAAGGATGAATATGATGATCAAAGAAGAGGGAGAGTGCCACGAGGGTGAGGTGGCCAGGGGTCCTTCCTGCAAGGCACGGTTCTGCTATAGCCTGGGCACATGACATTTTTTGAACGGATGTTTGTTTGAGGACTGAGTATATCAACTTTATAGCTATAGAAGTTTTACTTTACCTGAAAAACATGCATTGAAAAAGTAAGCTAAAAATAAAAATAAAAAAAAAGCTAAAAAAAAAGTAAGCTATCATTTTTGAGCAAAAACATTTTTTGGGAAGATTTTATTTATTTATTTGACATACAGAGATCACAAGTAGGCAGAAAGGCAGGCAGAGAGAGAGAGAGAGAGGAGGAAGCAGGCTCCCCACTGAGCAGAGAGCCCTAAGCCGGGCTCGATCCCAGGACCCTGGGATCATGACCTAAGCCAAAGGCAGAGGCTTTAACCCACTGAGCCACCTAGGCGCCCAGAGCAAAAACATCTTAAGGTCAAATCCTAGTCCGTAAGGTGTATCTTCAAAATATATATCCCCCGGAGGGTGTAATTTTATTTTTTTCAAGTGAGAAGGAAATTGGTCCTTGTCTTTTTAAAGGTACATTATAAACCAGGATTACAAGTCCTGTGTGTGTGTGTGTGTGTGTGTGTGTGTGTTTTCCACTGCAGTTCCAAAAGACTCCGTCCAAAATTGATGATACACTTGCCTGTGGAACAACTAAGACAAGTTACATTTTGTTCCCAAGAGTTGACTTCTAAATATCTCTATAGAAAACTTCACTGGGATTTATTGACATTTTATTTTATTTATTTTATTTAAGTGGGCTCTACACCAGACATGGGGCTTGAACTCATAACTCGGGGAACAAGAGTCACATGCTCGGGGCACCTGGGTGGCTTGGTTGGTTAAGCATCTGCCTTGGGCTCAGGTCGAGATCTCAGGGTCCTGGGATAGAGCCCCACGCTGGCCTCCCTGCTCACCACTCAGCAAGTAGCCTCTTCTCCTTCTTCCTCTGCCCCCATCTCATGCACTTTCTCAAATAAATAAATAAAATTGTATTGTATTTAGGTGTCCCTATTAGCTCATGAAAGCTGGATATAAAGAGTAGAGGTATAGTAGGTTCAATTTATTTAGAGCATTGGAGATACTGATTTCCATATAAGTTGAAGAAGAAATAAAGGGGAACAAAAGGTTCTCAAATATTCCTCAATGCAGTCTATGATGGCACAGAACTACATGAACTGTGGGCCTGTATGTGGAGCATCCTAGTGTGCTCTGTCTCACAGAGTTGGAAGTAGAATGACCTGGAGTGAGATACTGAGGCTCCGTTCATTCATGCTTCACTCACTCTCACGCTCTTCACAGAGCAAAGCTGGGGGACTGGAACCTTTCATTTGGCAGTACATACGCTATCTCTGTGGCAAAGATGCTTACATGGGGGCTGGCCATTGGATTATGCAACAAGTAAAATCTTGGAAATGATTTGTGTAGAGATCCACCCACCCATAAAGACAGGCTATTTCCTCAACTGTAACCAGGGCTGTCAGACGTGGTTCTCTTTCTTGTCTGCACATGAAAAGCAAAATGCTCATTTAATTACCATCTTATCAAAGCTTCTGACTTAGGGGGAGGACTACAGTTATAAAACTGCTTCAATTTTTCAAAAAACGACTTATTTTTAGAAAATAGGCTCAAATTTATTCATTTTGCAAAAGGGGGTCAGTAATTTGCTAAGCAGAACAGGAAGGGAATACCTGACATTGGAATAAACTCTAAGGGAAGATAAAGACTAACAGGAAGAAAGGTTTAGGTAGGAGGAGCAAGAGGAGTAGGAGACTTAATATCATCAGGTCCCAGGAGTTCAGCTAGATAGTTATCAAACCATTTTAAACACCTACATACTCAACAGGAGATAGGAAGAAGAGCAGCAATTCTAGGAACAGAAAAGCGACCACTTTATGGAAGGTAGGATGTGCAGAGAGTGAATCCGAGGTGACATACAGGACAAGAGACCGGTGTGGGGGGGGGTGAGGTGGAATGAGGGGTGGTGGCTCCTAGCAAGCGGTAGACTAGCAGAGCACAAAATTGTAACTTTTAGAAGTCTGCTCCACTGGGGAACATTGCTCAGAGGCTAAGCGAGGGGGTGGAGCCCTTGCTGAGACAGTGTGGTCTCAGGACCTGTGGGGTCACAAAAAGCCCTGGGGTGTCTGAGTGCTGCAGAGCCCCCAGGTATCAGAGCAGGGAAACCAGTTGCAGAGACAGCTGAGGAGTGCGCTCTCAGCTTGGGGTTACCTTGAACTGTGATTCAAGGCACAATTGGGCCACCGCTCTTTGAGCAGGGAACCCACAAGTGGCAGATCCGCGAAGACCCCCTTCCTTCCTCCTCTGGGAGCAGCAGTGTGGGAGCATGCTGCAGGAATCATCTGGGTTTGGAGACTCCAAATGGGGCCATGAGCCAGAGACAGAAATACTTGGTCACAGGCCAGGAGAGCACAGAGTGTGGACAGAGACCAAGGAGATGGGAGGAATTGACTGCTTTTCTCTGAGGGCATACTGAGAAATGGGGACCTGAGCTCTTAGCTCCTAAGAGGCTGGATATTGGAAACTGCCATTTTCATTCCTGCCCTCCAAAGCTGTACGGAAAGCATTCAGGGAACAAAAGCTCTGAGCGCAAACCCGAGCAAATTACTTAGCCTGGCCACTGGCAAGGGAAGTGCAATTCTGCCTCGGACAAAGACATTTGAGAATCACTGCGACAGTCCTCTCCCTCAGAAGATCAACAATACCATCCAACCAAGACCAACTTCACTGATCAATGGGAACTGCAAACCTCAGAAATATGGGAATACAGCATATTGAATTTATGGCTTTTCCCCCATGATTCTTTAGTCTTTCAAAGTTAAAGTTTTAAAAATTTTTTTCTTGTTCTATTTTTAAAAAAATTTCCTCTTTCCTATTTTAATGTTTTTAACTATTTTATCTTATCAATACCTTTTTAAAAATCATTTAAAAATTTTAATTGTTACAGTCATAGTCTATCCCTTCATTGTATTTAGCCTTATTTTTTGTATACATATAGGTTTTTCTTTCTTTAAAATTCTGGGATACAATTTCTTCTAACAGATCAAAATATACCCTAAATCTAGTCCATGGCGTTGTTCTAGTCTCCAGCCTGATCATATTCTTTCCTTTTTTTTTTCTTTTTTCAACCAACTTCTTATCAAATCCTTTTCTAGAATCTTTTTAAATTTTTATCTTTACAGTCATATTCCATCCCTTTCTCATGTTTATCCTTATTTTTGTATATATGTAAATTTTTCTTTCTTTAAAATTTTGGGAGGTAGTTTCTTCTAACAGACCAAAATACACCCCCAAAATACACCCCAAATCAAGTGTATGGCTATGTCCTATTCACCAATCTAATATATATATGCACACACACACACACACACACACACACACATATACATTTATATATATATATATTTTTTTCCTCTTTCTTCTCTTGGTTTCAGGTCTCTTCTGATTTGGTTAGTGTATACTTTTGGGGGGTTGTTGCTACCATTTTAGTATTTTGTTCTCTCATTCACCTATTCTTGTCTAGATAAAATGACAAGGTGGAAAACGTCACTTCAAAAAAAAAAAAAAAAAAAAGAACAAGAGGCAGTACCAGTGGCTAGGGACCTAATCAATAAGGATATTAGTAAGATGTAAGATCTAGAGGTCAGAATGATGATAATCAAGGTGCTATCTGGGCTTGAAAAAAGCAGAAATAAAATCCCTTTCTGGAGAAATAAAAGAACTAAAATCTAACCAAGTTGAAATAAAAAAAGCTACTAATGAGGTGCAAGAAAAAATGGAGGTTCTTACTGCTAGGATTAATGAGTCAGAAGAGAGAATTAGTGATATTCTCCAAATGATGGAGAATAAACAAGCTGAGCAAAAGAGAGACAAACAACTACTAGACTACGAGAGAATAATTAGAGAGATAAGTGATACCATAAGATGAAACAGTATTAGAATAATTGGGATCCCAGAAGAAGAAGAAAGAGAGAGAGGGGCAGAAGGTATATTGAATAAAATTACAGCAGAGAATTTCCCTAATTTGGCTAAGGGAACAAACATCAAAATCCAGGAGGCACACAGAACCCCCCCTCGAAATCAATAAAAATAGATCAAGACACCATCATCGAATAGTAAAACTTACAAGTCTCAGTTACAAAGAGAAAATCCTGAAAGCAGCTTGGGACCAGAGGTATGTAACATACAACAGTAGAATATTAGATTGGCAGCAGACTTATCCAAAGAGACCTGCCAGGCCAGAAAGGACTGGCATGATATATTCAGAGCACTAAATGAGAAAAGTATGCAGCCAAGAGTACTATATCCAGCTAGGCTATCATTGAAAATAGAAGGAGAGATAGAAAGCTTCCAGGACAAACAAAAATTAAAAGAATTTGCAAACACCAAACCAGCCCTACAGGAAATAATGAAAGGGGTCCTCTGAGCAAAGACAGCCTAAAAGTAACAGAGCAGAAAGGAACAGAGACAATACACTAAGTAACAGTCACTTTACAGGCAATACAATGGCACTAAATTCATATCTTTTAATAGCTACCCTGGATGTAAATGGGTTAATGCCTCAGTCAAAAGACACAGGGTATCAGAATGGATAAAAAACCCAAAACCCATCAATATGCTGTCTATAAGAAATTCATTTTAGACCTAATGACACCCCCAGATTTAAAGTGAGGGGGTGCAAAACACTTTACCATGCTAATGGACATCAAAAGAAAGCTGGCATGGCAATCCTTATAGCAGGTAAATTCGATTTTAAGCCAAAGACTATCATGAGAGATGAGGAAGGACACTATATCATACTTAAAGGGTCTGTCCAACAAGAAGATCTAACAATTTTAAATATCTATGCCCCTAACATTGGAGCAGCCAATTATATAAGCCAATTAATAACAAAATCAAAGAAACACATTGACAATAATACAATAATAGTAGGGGACTTCAACACCCCCCTCACTGAAATGGACAGATCATCCAAGTGAAAGATCAACAAGGAGATAAAGGCCTTACATGGCACACTCGACCAGATGGACATCACAGATATATTCAGAGCATTCCATCCCAAAGCAACAGAATACACATTCTTCTCTAGTGCATAGGGAACATTCTCCAGAATAGATCACATCCTGGGTCACAAATCAGGTCTCAACCAGTACCCTAAAAGATGGAGGAGATTATTCCCTGCATATTTAAGATACCTAGGAATAAACTAGTCAAAGAGGCAAAGAATCTGTACTCAGAAAACTATAAAGTACTCATGAAGGAAATTGAGGAAGACATGGAGAAATGGAAAAGAAATGGAAAAACGTTCCATGCTCATGTACTGGAAGAACAAATATCGTGAAAACGTCTATGCTACCTAAAGCAATCTACATGTTTAATGCAAACCCTATCAAAATACCATCCATGTTTCTCAAAGAAATGGAACAAGTAATCCTAAAATTTATATGGAACCGGAGAAGACCCTGAATAGCCAGAGCAATGTTGAAAAAGAAAGCCAAAATTGGTGGCATCACAATTCCAGACCTCAAGCTCTATTACAAAGTTGTCATCATCAAGACAATATGGTACTAGCACAAAAAGAGACACACAGATCAATGGAACAGAATAGAGAGTCCAGAAATGGACTCTCAATTCGATGGTCCACTAATCTTCGACAAAGCAGGACAGAATGTCCAATGGAAAAAAGACAGTCTCTTCAACAAGCAGTGTTGGTAAAATTGGACAGCCACATGCAGAAGAATGAAACTGGACCATTTCCTTCCACCACACACAAAAACAGACTCAAAATGGATGAAAGACCTCAATATGAGGCAGGAACCCATCAAAATCCTTGAGAACACAGGCAGCAACCTCTTCGACCTCAGCTGCAGCAACATCTTCCTAGGAACATCGCCAAAGGCAGGGGAAGCAGGGGCAATAATGAACTACTGGGACTTTAGCAAGATCAATAGCTTTTGCACGGCAAAGGAAACAGTCAACCAAACCAAAAGACAGCTGACAAAATGGGAGAAGGTATTTGCAAATGACATTTCAGATAAAGGGCTAGTACCCCAAATCTATAAAGAACTTATTAAGTTCAGCACCCAAATAACAAAGAACAAATAATCCAATCAAGAAATGGGCAGAAGACATGGACAGACATTTCTGCAAAGAAGACATCCAGATGGCCAACAGACACATGAAAAAGTGCTCAACATCACTTGGCATCAGGGAAATACAAATCAAAACCATAGTGAGATACCACCTCACACTAGGCAGAATGGCTAAAATTAACAAGTCAGGAAAGGACAGATGTTGAAGAGGATGTGGAGAAAGGGGAACCCCCCTACACTGTTGGTGGGAATGCAAGCTGTTGTAGCCACTCTGGAAAACAGCATGGAGGTTCCCCAAAAAGTTAAAAATAAAGCTACCCTATTACCCAGGAATTGCACTATTGGGTATTTACTCTGAATGTTACTAGTGTAGTGATTCAAAGGGGCATATGCACCTGAATGTTGATAGCAGCAAAGTCCACAATAGCCAAACTACAGAAAGAACCTAGATGGCCATCAACAGATAAATGGATAAAGAAGTGGTATAGATATACAATGGAATACTATGCAGCCATCAAAAGAAATGAAATCTTGCTATTTGCACGACAGGATGGAACTAGAAGGTATTATGCTGAGCAAAGTAAGTCAATCAGAGAAAGACAATCATCATATGATCTCCCTGATGAGAGGAATTTGAGATGCAGAGTGGGGGGTTTGGGGGCTAGGGAAGGAAAAAAATGAAACAAGATGGGATCGGGAGGGAGACAGACCATGAGATTCTTAATCCCAGGAAACAAACTGAGGGTTGTTGGGGGGTGGGTAGGTAGGGATAGGTGGCTGGGTGATGGACACTGGGGAGGGTATGTGCTATGTGAGTGCTGTGAATTGTGTAAGACTGATGATTCACAGACCTGTACCCCTGAAGCAAATAATACATTGTATGTTAATTTAAAAAAAAAAGAAGAAGGAAAGGTTTAGCCTTGTGCAGTGAACTTCTTAACCCCAGGTGTTGGGCTGTGCAATGAAATGAGAAGCAAGACTCTCAGTTACATTAATAATGGAGAGAGGGAGAGAGAGTGAGTTGTTTAATGCTGAGACTTCCTTTGCCAATGCACTGCTATGAGAAAAAAAATTAATGAGATTCTTTGCCTGAAGGTAAACAGATAACATTTTTATATTAGTTTCCATAAATAGGTTGTGTTTTGTTATACACAGAAGATTGTTCAGTTCTCATTCATTTATTCTAGTGAAACTGTTTAATGACACAATTTCCCTGGAAGACACTCATTCCCATAGTGGTCAGCTCCCTTGACTGTCAAAATGTTATATAATGATAATGCTATACACAGGAAATGCTACAGTTTACAAAGTGCTTTCACATGTATTCTTTTATTTCATCCAGATAATTAAAGGGTCAAAATGAAGAGTATCTAAATTTGTGACTCTTAAATCTTGGTGTCCATTACATGTCACACCAAAGATTTACTGCTACTATCCTACACACACACACACACACACACACACACACACACACCGGGTCATATGTTGCCAAGTTAGGAAGAGCGGTTACTGGATTATTTTAAACTTTTCTTAAAGGATACCTTACATTTTTCTATCTTTCTCTCTTCCTTTAATTCTGAACTCTATTTCTGTTGAGCCTCTTCTTTCTATATTCTTGTTAACACCCACATTGCCCTGTATTAAATAAAGACAATAAAAGGAGTCCAGCTCCAACATGAGTACGATGAACAGTCCCCAAAGCTAGTCAGACCAATGCATGCTGCTAGGTCTCTCCTTCAGATCTAACCCTTACTCAATACAGAGCTGCCCTTACAGTAAACTCTATCTGGTGGAAAAGTACAGAAAGTACTGGAGAGTCCTCAGCAGGATGTGAATGAATCAAGTTTTTGGAAATATTAGCACTGACACTCAAGAGTATTATAAACTGCCAAAAAGAGGGCCAGAAAAAGGAAAATACTAAATTCTTGCTTTGGATTGCAGAGCTTAGTTGATAAAAATTACCCCAAATTTCCTAGCTGTGATTTTATTTATGACTATTTTATGCCCTGGAAAAAATCAATGTTTTTGAGTGTTTAAGTTCACTCTCAAATCAAAAAAGAGTCTTCTGGATTTTATAAAATCAGTTAACTTTTCATACAACTCTACTAGCCTCTCCCAGGTACTAATGTGATGCTATAGATTTTTCATATTTACATTTTATAAATCCACTGATACAGATATTATCATAAAATATTCATTGAGAAAAGCTAATATAAGTGAACTTCTTGCTATTTTTTTTCAACAAAAACCCTTGTGTATTTGAACTTATTTTTACTTAACTCCTGCATTGATCATGCTTTCATTTAACCTGCTTAAGGGGAAGAGAAGGTTAACTCGTTCATTTCATTTCTGCAGAGATTCCAAGTTAATTTCCTCTCCAGTTCTTCTCAGTGCCTAGTAGCAGTTACTTATTTTAGTTGTAAAGCTTTATTTTTTTAATAGCTTATATAAGACCCATATGTACTCAACCTTGTAAATAATATTAAAAAAAATTTCCCTAAGATGTGTTAGAGCTTACCAAACAGTGACATTTTTCTTCTATAGGAATAGTATAAACCAGTCAGGCATAACAACTGTGCCTCAGTTACATTTTAGAAGAGATTCATAATTTAGTTGACTGGTGATTAAATGATTCTATACTTATGTTCAGTATTTTACTTTAATAATGTGGTTTACAGTGGAAGAGGCACAAATAATTACTTTTTAATCCTCTGAAGGACAGGATAGAAAAGGATATATTTTACTTCAGTTAAAGTAATAGGTAAAAACGCATTAATAAAAATTAACCCTTATAATCAGAAGGATAAAACTTAGAGAATATTTAAAATTCCAAACTCCCAGGTCAGTGCAGAATACCCACAAAACCCAAAGGATGTGCATTCATCAGAACTGGCTTTCAACGTCCCGGTTACTTTGTTATATCCAATTGTAAACATTAGGCCTTCAGAACCACATGACCTTCCCCATGTGGAATTCCATTGTTACCAGAAGAACATCAGGCAACTTGTAACCTTTCTGACTTCTGGATATAGATCAGGATAAAATTAATAACTCTCCTCTACTCCACAGGACCGCTGTGAAGACTGACCTTTTCTTACCATAACCTGCTTCAATCGATCATAGGCATATTATTTCATCTATTTCACAAGTTTTCAAAATGTCTTTATGAAATCAAGAGTGAAGCAAATTGTTCTACCCTGTGATGTTTTTGGTATTTTTGCTGCTTAGACAATAAAGATGATCCAATTTCCTGAATTCTAAGAGACTGATTATAGCACCATTTCTTCTGAAAAAGACTTTTGACAATAAAAGAGTGCATCAGTTTAAATTCAAAACTTCATTTATCAAAAACAAACAAACAAACAAACAAAAAACCCACAAAAAATCCACACACATTAGACCTCAGCAATGGCTTATGTTCTACATTTCAGATGGTTATGTTCTTAATATCTAGTCTAAATTACATGGACAGTACAAAAAACATTTTCACTACAAAAGGCTAGGAAACTCTTTAACTTATTGCATCTACATTATGGTAAATTGAGTTAATGGAAACTGGTAACTTCAGAGACCTTCATTCCTCTGAAATGCTATAGAAGTTACAAATCTCATCATCAGAGGCTGGATTTGGAAGCTGATATCTGCTTCCCCAGGATGGAACGGTACGTCCTCCAACTATAAACAGAGCTAAAAATAGCTCCGGAAAGGCATCATTTTGTATGAAATTATTTCACCAAAAGAGAAGAAAAATATATCTTTAATCCTGAACAAAACCTCTTCAAAGTTTATGTTCTCAATAAACCTTTCACTGAGAACTGCAAATATAACTTAGTAATGCAATAAATGCCCTTACAAATATATCAGATTTTTCACTTAATGCTTTTTACAGGCTTAAACCAAATGGAGTAAAAGGAAATCACCTTTTACAGTCCAACTCATACAGGAAGAATGCCTTGCTGTTATGCTTTTTAAAGAAGGCATGGTGAATTTATATCAACTTTGGCGAATCTTGGGGCATGATAAAAGGAAGAAAAATACCAGCACAGTGAACATTCCACAGAACTCTCTTCACATGTTTCTTTCCTTAGAGACTGGATGTGATCCAAAATGTTGAGAAAAATGTAAAAAGAAAAAAAAATTAAGGTAAGAGATAAACAGTTTAGCACCCATGCTGATGATATAGAAGAGATGGTCCCCTACTCCTTTTTGGAGGGGGGCGGGCTAAAGATTGTATTTATTTACTTGAGACAGAGAGAGAGTACACCCAAGCGGGGACAGGGACACAGGGAGAAGAAGAAGGCTCTCCACTGAGCAGGGAACCTGACGCAGGGCTCGATCCCAGGACCCCGGAATCATGACCTGAGCCAAAGGCAGATGCTTTACTGAGTAAACCACACAGGCGCCCGGATGTTCCTCTACTCCTTACATAAAAATAATCAATTGTCATCTCAAAGATTAAGGATAATAAATGGTTAGGATTAGAGAAAAATCACCAAAACCAGTGTTCCCATTAAATCAAAACAAAAGAAAATTTGATTAGGTCAGAGCATATTATGGGTTGTTGAAATTTAGTTCAAGGCAAATGAAAAACATGTTTTCTGGGGACTCTATTCTTAGCTTCTTTATCTTATGATACTGTATCAGGAATTTGAAAATATATGATTTCATTATGATGTAAAAAAGAAATGGCCTGTATGCTTATGTTCAAAATAAGAATTGGGTTAGGACTGTTGAAGAGTTGGCATCCTCTGTAAAGGGCCTGGTAATCTTCAGGAAGAAAAGTCAAAATACTTTTTAGTGCTTACTCCTCCCACAAGGAGCCTCCTGTCTTCCCTATCCTAGTCTGTCTTCTAGATGTCATTCTGAATCAACTGCCTGTTGAATTATCCGCTCTCCCCTGATTCTCACAAAGTACATGACCAGCAAATGCCACTCTTCTTTCTTTAAAAATTTTAATTATTTTATTTACATTATTTCTTTATTTAAGAATTTTATTTAATTATTGAGAGAGTGAGAGTGTGCACGTGAGTTGGGGGAGGAGTAGAGAGAGAAGGAGAAGCAGACTCCCCACTAAGCAGGGAGCCCTACTAGGGAATCTATCCCACAACCTTGAGATCATGACCTGAGCCAAAATCAACAGTTGGACACTCAACCCACTGAGCCACCAAGGCATCCCACCCTTGTTCTAAATAGTGTGGGAAGGTATACAAAAGAGGACAAAGAATTTATTGAGCATGTACCAATCACTAGAGACTTTTTGCATTGTCTCCCTATTCTCCATATCCAGCTATGAGATGATCATCACGCCCCTTCCTTAAAGATGAGAAACCTGAGGCTCAGAGAGGAGCAGCACAGCCGAGGTCACACAGCAAGTGGACAGAGCATGTTCTGTGCCTAAATGCTGATGCCTTCTACTGTGTATCATCCTTCTAAAGGTTTGACTTGTAGCTTTTTTTTTTCTCAGTATAAAACTAAGACATGGTCACTGGAGAGAACTGAGAAAATCCTGAAACATGTAAGGGAAAATAAAATATCCCGTAAATCGACCATCTGGAAGTAATGAAATTTTTTTTTCTAAAGATTTTATTTATTTATTTGACAGACAGAGATCACAAGTAGGCAGACAGGTAGGCAGAGAGGAGGAAGCAGGCTCCCTGCTGAGCAGAGAGCCCGATGCGGGGCTCGATCCCAGAACCCTGAGATCATGACCTGAGCCGAAGGCAGAGGCTTAACCCACTGAGCCACCCAGGCGCCCTGGAAGTGATGAATTTTTATCAGTTAGATGTATTTACTCCCGTGTGTGCAGATCTGAGAAAATGTATCATTTTGTTTCTTTGTAATTTTTATCACCTCATTTTTTTTAACAAGATAAAATTTCCTTTCAAAACCTGAATTTTTGGAGAAGAGAGGCAAGATGGTGGAGGAGTAGCAGACTGAAATGACCTCAGATCCCAGGAGTTCAGCTAGACAGGTATCAAACCATTCTGAACACCTACAAACTCAACAGGAGATAGAGGAGAAGAGGAGCAGCAATTCTAGGAACAGAAAATCGACCACTTTTTGACACGCAGAGAAGTGAATCTGAAGCAATGGGAAGATAGACTGTGAGAGGAAGGGCTGGCTCCTGGCAAGCAGTGAAGCAGTAGAGCACAAAATAAGAACTTTTAGAAGTCTGCTCCTCTGAGGGATGTCACTCCAGAGTCTAAGCAGGGGTGGAGCCTGCCCGGGGACAGTGTGGTCTCAGGTCCCACAGGGTCACAGAAAGATTGGGGGTGTCTGAGTGTGGCAGAGCTGCCAGGTATCCAAGCGGGGAAGCCGACTACATAGTCGGAGCCAAGGAGTGTGTTCTCAGCTTGGGGTTACCTTAAACGGTGATCCAAGGCATAGTCGGGCCACTGTTCTTCGACCAGGGAGCCCACAAGGGGCAGATTCGGAGAGACTCACCTTCCTGCTCTGGAAGGAGCAGCATGACAGGAATCTGCTGGGTTTGGAGACTCCAAACAGGGCTGTGCGCCAGAGATAGAAACACTCAGTCACAGGCTGGGTAAGCACAGAGCACGGTAGGAGACCAGGGAGATGGGAGAGATTGACCACTTTTCTCTGAGGACGCACTAAGGAGTGGGGGCCCTGAGCTCTCAGCTCCCCTGGGCTGGAGACTGGGAGGCCACCGTTTTCACTTTCATTCCCACCCCCCAGAGCTCTATGGAAAGCCATCAGGAAACAAAAGCTCTCGAGAACAAACCAAAGCAGATTACTTAGACTGCCCCCTGGCAAGGGCGGCACAATTTCACCTAGGCAAAGACATTTGACAATCACTGCAACAGTCCCCTCCCCCAGAAGATCAGCAAGAACACCCAGCCAAGACCAAGCTTACCGATCAAGGCGAACAGCAGAATTCCAGAGCTAGGGGAAAGCAATGCCCAGAATTCATGGCTTTCCCCCCATGAAAAGTTATGCAAAGTTAAACTAATTTAAATTTTATTATTTTTCTTATATTTTTAAACTTTTCCTCTTTCCTCTTTTAATGTTTTTTTAACAAGTATATCTTAACAAAATCTTTCTAGAAAAATTTTTTAAACCTTCATTTTATAGACATATTTTATACCTTCATTGTAATAAACCTTATTTTTTGTATACATGTAGGGTTTTTTTTTCCTAAAAAATTTTGGGATACAATTTCTTCTAATAGATCAAAATATACCCTAATCTAGCACATAGCTTTGTTCTAGTCTCCAGCCTGAGCACGTTCTCTCCTCTTCTTATCAATTTCTTTTTTAGAAATTAAAAAAAATTTTTCATCCTTAGAGTCATATTCCATCCCTTCATCGTGTTTTTTTTTTTTTAAAGATTTTATTTACTTATTTGACACAGAGAGAGAGATCCCAAGTAGGCAGAGAGGTAGGCAGAGAGAGAGGGGGAAGCAGGCTCCCCGCTGAGCAGAGAGCCCAATGCAGGGCTCGATCCCAGGACCCTGGGATCATGACCTGAGCCGAAGGCAGAGGCTTTAAACCACTGAGCCACCCAGGTGCCTCCCTTCATCGTGTTTAACCTTATTTTTTTATATATATGGTTTTCTTTCTTTAAAATTTTGGGAGCTAGTTTCTTCTAAGAGACCAAAATACACCCAAAATCAAGTGGGTGGTTCTGTTCTATTCACCAGTCTCATATATATGTGTGTATGTGTGTGTGTGTGTGTGTGTGTGTGTGTGTGTAATAATTAAAATTTTTATTTCTTTTTCCCTCCTCTCTTCTCCTCTGGGTTTTGGAACACTACTGATTTGGTTAGCATACATTGTTATGGTTTTTTTGGCCACACTTTTAGTATTTTATTCTCTAGTTCACATATTCTTATCTGGGTAAAATGACAAGATGGAAAAACTCAACACAATAAAACGAACAAGAGGCAGTACCAACAGCTAAGGACCTAATCAATATGGGATTGTTAGTATGTCAGCACTAGAGTTCAGAACGATGATTCTCAAGGTGCTAGCTGGGCTTAAAAAAAACATGGAAGATATTAGAGAAACCCTTTCTGGAAAAATAAAAGAAGTAAAATCTAACCAAGTTGAAATTTAAAAAACTATTAATGAGGTGTGATAAAAAATGGAGGCTCTTACTGCTAGGATAAATGAGGCAGAAGAGAGAATTAGTGATAAAGAAGATCAAATGATGGAGAATAAAGAAGCTGAGCAAAAGAGAGACAAACAAAACCAGACATTGAGGGGAGAACTCGAGAGATAAGTGATACCATAAGACGAAACAATATTATAATAATTGGGATTCCAGAAGAAGAAGAAAGAGAGGTGCAGAGGCGAATTATAGTAGAGAATTTCCCTAATATGGCAAAGGGAACAAACATCAAAATCCAGGAGGCGCAAAGAACCCCACCTCAAAATCAATAAAAATAGGTCAAGACACCATCATCTAATAGTAAAACATGCAAGTATTAGTGATAAAGAAAAAAATCTTGAAAACAACTCAGGACCAGAGGTCTGTAACATACAGCAGGAGAAATATTAGACTGGCAGCAGACTTATCCACAGAAACCTGGGAGGTCAGAAAGGATTGGAATGATATATTCAGAGGACTAAATGAGAAAAGTATGCAGCCAAGAATACTACATCCAGCTAGGCTATCACTGAAAATAGAAGGAGAGATAGAAAGCTTCCAGGACAAACAAAAATAGAAAGAATTTGAAAACACCAAACCAGCCCTACAGGAAATACTGAAAGGGGTTCTCTGAGCAAAGAGAGAGCCTAAAAGTAACAGACCAGAAAGGAACAGAGACAATACACAGTAACAGTTACCTTACAGGCAATACAATGGCACTAAATTCATATCTTTCAATAGTTACCCTGAATGTAAATGGGCTAAATGTCCCAGTCAAAAGACACAGGGTATCAGAATGGATATAAAACCAAAACCCATCAATATGCTGTCTATAAGAAACTCATTTTAGACCCAACGGCACCCCCAGATTTAACGTGGGGGGGGTGCAAAACAATTTACCACGCTAATGACATCAAAAGAAAGCTGGGTGGCAATCCTCATAGCAGGTAAATTCGATTTTAAACCAAAGACTATCATGAGAGATGAGAAGGACACTATATCATACTTAAAGAGTCTGTCCAACAAGAAAATCTAACAATTTTAGGGGCACCTGGGTGGCTCAGTGGGTTAAAGCCTCTGCCTTCAGCTCAGGTCATGATCCCAGGGTCCTGGGATTGAGTCCCGCATCAGGCTCCCTGCTCAGCGGGGAGCCTGCTTCCCACTCTCTCTCTCTCTGCCTGCCTCTCTGCCTACTTGGGATCTCTGTCTGTCAAATAAATAAATAAAATCTTAAAAAAAAAAAAAAAAAAGATCTAACAATTTCAGATATCTATGCCCCTAACGTGGGAGCAGCCAATTATATAAACCAATTAACAAAATCAAACAAACACATTGACAATAATACAATAATAGCAGGGGACTTTAACACCCCCCCCTCACTAAAATGGACAGATCATCCAAGCAAAAGATCAACAAGGAAATAAAAGCCTTACATGACACACTGGACCAGAAGGACATCACAGATATATTCAGAACATTCCATCCCAAAACAACAGAATACACTTTCTTCTCTAGTGCACACAGAACATTCTCCAGAACAGATCACATCCTGGGTCTCAACTGGTACCCCAAATGACTGAGATCATCCCCTGCATGTTTTCAGACCACAGTGCTCTGAAGCTAGAACTCAATCACAAGAGGAAAGTTGGAAAGAACTCAAATACATGGAGGCTAAAGAGCATCCTACTAAAGAATGAATGGGTCAACTAGGAAATTGGAGAAGAATTAAAAAAATTCATGGAAACAAATGAAAATGAAAACACAACTGTTCAAAATCTGTGGGCACAGCAAAGGTGGTTCTGAGAGGAAAGTATCTACTGACACAAGCCTTTCTCAAGAAACAAGAAAAGTCTCAAATACAGAACCTAATCCTACACCTAAAAAAGACGGAGAAAAAAACAGCAAAGAAAGCCTAAACCCAGAAGGAGAAGAGAAATAATAAAGATTAGAGCAGAAATCAATGAGATAGAAACCAAAAGAACAGTAGAACAAATCAATGAAAATAGGAGCTGGTTCTTTGAAAGAATTAATAAGACTGATAAACCCCTGGCCAGACTTATCCAAAAGAAAAGAGAAAGGACCCAAATTAACAAAATCATGAATGGAAGAGGAAAGATCACAACCAACACCAAAGAGATACAATTATAAGAACATATTATGAGCAATTATACACAAGCAAATTTGACAATCTGGAAGAAATGGATGCATTCCTAGAGATGTATAAACTACCAAAACTGAACCAGGAAGAAACAGAAAACCTAAATAGACCCATAACCAGTAAGGAGATTGAAGCAGTCATCAAAAATCTCCCAACAAAACAAGAGCCCAGGGCCAGATGGCTTCCCAGGGGAATTTTACCAAACAGTTAAAGAAGGATTAATACCTATTCTCCTGAAACTGTTGCAAAAAACAGAAATGGAAGGAAAACTTCCAAACTTATTCAATGAGGCCAGCATTACCTTGATCCCCAAACCAGACAAAGACCCCACCAAAAAGGAGAATTACAGACCAATATCCCTGATGAACACAGATGCAAAAATTCTCATAAAAATACTAGCCAATAGGATCCAACAGTACATTAAAAAAATTATTCACCATGACCAAGTGGGATTTATTACTGGGCTGCAAGGTTGGTTCAACATCCGCAAAGCAATCAGTGTGATACAATGCATTAATAAGAAAAAGAACAAGAACCATATGATACTCTCAACAGATGATGAAAAAGCATTTAACAAAAGTACAGCATCCTTTCTTGATCATAACTCTTCACAGTGTTGGGACAGAGGGTACATACCTCAATATCATCAAAGCCATCTATGAAAAACTCACAGCAAATATCATCGTCAATGGGGAAAAACTGAGAGCTTTCCCCCTAAAGGTTGGGAGCACAGCACAGATGTCCAGTATCACCACTGCTAATTAACATAGTACTAGGAGTCCTACCCTCAGCAATCAGACATCCAAATGGGCAAAGAAGTAAAACTCTCACTCTTTGCAGATGATATTATACTTTATGTGGAA